>NC_138581.1:12177681-12777681 GCF_964289735.1 Phaethon aethereus
GCAAGGGCGGAACACTGTCCAAGGAAAGAATGTAAACAGACCAGATAGGAAAGCCATCTGGTGTGTGAATGTGGTCGTGTGTGTGTGAGAAACAATGCACAAGGAACATCCTGCCCTACTGCATAGTCCAGATCTGTATTTGTATCTTATAAATAGAAAGGCAGAAGAAAAATAAAGCACTCAGTCCTGATCAGAGCTGGAGGCTGAACGTGATCATTTCGCCGCATCATACACCAACTGGCTCTTTGGTCCAGGCATCTATGAGTCCGTTTTGGAAATGAGTCCCATTGTCTGACTCAAATCTTTCTGGGGTGCCATGTCACCATAAGACTTGCTTTTCAAGGCCCAGGATAGTGTTCCGGGCGGTGGCAAGGGGCACAGGATACGTTTCCAGCCATCCGGTGGTTGCTTCCACCATTGTAAGCACATAGCGCTTGCCTTGGTGGGTTTGTGGGAGTGTGATAGAGTCAATCTGCCAGGCCTCGCTATATCTATATTTCAGCCATCATCCTCCATACCAGAGAGGCTTCAACCTCTTGGCCTGTTTGATCGCAGCGCACGTTTCACATTCATGGATAACCTGTGCAATACCGTCCATGGTCAAGTCCACCCCTCGATCACGAGCCCATCTATATGTTGCATCTCTTTCTTGATGACCTGAGGTGTCATGGGCCCACTGAGCTATAAATAATTCACCCTTATGTTGCCAGTCCAGATCCACCTGAGCCACTTTGATCTTAGCAGCCTGATCAACCTGATGGTTGTTTTGATGTTCTTCAGTGGCCAGACTCTTGTGTACATGAGCGTCTACGTGATGTACTTTTACAATCAGGTTCTCTGCCCGAGCAGCAATATCTTGCCATAATTCAGCAGCCCAGATGGGTTTATCCCTGCGCTGCCAGTTGGTCTGCTTCCATTGCTGTAGCCACTGTAACCAAGGTGATGGGGGAATCAAACGATAGTTAAAAAATAGGTTAGTAATAAAAGATGTAACTATAGGAATAGGTTACGCACCAGTGTTATGCACCAGCAATGCTGCTCGAGAACCCACCTAACCTTTCCCATCTTGATTTAATTATCAAGGAGTTAAGTGTAACATTGTGATCATGGTATTATGTTTTGTTTTAATAACAAGTAGCTAGAAAGAAGGAACACCTTGGTCAATTCTATGGTCTGGTGGGTAGGTAATTATTCATTCTATAGTCTTGTCGTAAAACAAAGGACTGTAGAATGAATAATTACTTATTGGACCGACAGCCCGTGAAGGTCTACTTAGTGTTGCCAAGCTTAAGTGAACTTTGTAGGAAAGGTAATTCCGGCAGGGGGAGATCGCGACCACCGACTCAGAGACCACCCACTCAAAAAACCCTCCGACTCAAAAGATTAAGGAAGTAAAATCACAAGAAATTATAGTGAGCATGCATGGTCATTTACATGGTAGGCGAGGAATATTTAACCAATCATTGTATGGAAACTTGATGAATACGTATTAATCTTGTAATCATATGCCTATAAATGTTTGATTTTTGGACTGATCGACAAACACGATTTAGGAGGAGCTATCCCCCGTGTTCCCGGCGCCGAGAATAAAGAATGCCTGCCTTTTAACACTACATTGGTGTTACGAGGTTTATTCCCGATTTCGGTGACAATTTTTGGCGACCCAGATGGGACACTGCTTGTGAATCTCAACGGATCCGCGGGATCACGGGACCTCCAGCTGGCACCGAGGGATTCTCGGGGAGAACCTCTGATCCCCGGACCGAAGAATTCTGAGCAAGTCCCCTGGAAAGGTAATAAGGCATTCTTTTAAGGAATTGAAGTAACGTGGGTTTGAGTCCCACTAGCTCGCTCGTAAGGCGCGGCGAAAGCTACGCAGAGTAGGGCTGAAAGGTACCTCTGGAAAGGGTGAGGGTACGAGACCCTCACGAGTAATGCCTGCCTATAAGTCGCGGTGAAAACCTCGCAAGGTTGGGCTGGGGGCCCAGGGAAGGAGGTTGGGGGATTTCTAGCAGGGGGCTAGAAGATCCGGAGGGACCCTCGAGGAGAGTAGGGGTTCCTCCGACTAGTGCCTGTGATAGTGCACAATCACACCCACTAGTCTTGGGAAGATGGGAACATTTCCGAGTAAAAGATCTATCCCACAAAAAAAACACCTTTGGGATGTATTTTGAGGCATTGGAAAGATCTGGGAGGTGATCCTCTGACTCGGAAGCAATTAATTGAATATTGCAATCATTGGTGGCCAATATATAGGTTGGACAGCGGGGAGAAATGGCCAGAAAATGGGACATTGCAATATAACACCATCTTGCAATTAATGCTGTTTTGTAAAAAGGAGGGTAAATGGGAAGAAATGGAATATGTTGATTTGTTCTTTACACTACAAAATCATCCAGAATGGCAGAGACAGTGTGGAATACATCCGTATGATCCCATGGTAAAGATTGTGAAAAAGGGAAAATGTGATGAGAACTCGAAAAGGGGTTCTTCTACTTATAAAGAGAGGGGTCAGCAAAACTGATACCATGGACTTCTGGAGGGCAGGCTTTGGCCTGTTCAGGTCACTGGTTGAGAGAGTCCCTTGGGAGACAGTCCTGAAGGACAAAGGGGTCCAGGAAGGCTGGACAGCCTTCAAGAAGAAAATCTTAAAGGCGCAGGAGCAGGCGGTCCCCATGTGCCATAAGAAGAGCTGGTGGGGAAGGCGACCGGCCTGGCTGAACAGGGAGATTTTGCTGGGACTCAGGGAAAAGAGGAGAGTTTATCACCTCTGGAAGAAGGGGCAGGCAACTCAGGAAGAGTACAAGGATCTAGTTAGGTCAAGCAGGGACAAAATTAGAAAGGCAAAAGCCCAGCTAGAGGTCAGTCTGGCCACAGTCGTAAAGGATAATAAAAAATGTTTTTACAAATATATTAGCAACAAAAAGAGAGGCAAGGAGAATCTCCATCCCTTACTGGATACGGCGGGGAACATTGTGTCCAAGGATGAGGACAAGGCTGAGGTACTTAATGCCGCCTTTGCCTCAGTCTTTAATAGCCAGACCAGGTATCCACAGGGTATTCAGCCCCCTGAGCTGGAAGATGGGGATGGAGAGCACAATATACTCCTCATAATCCAGGAGGAAGCAGTTAAGGACCTATTAAGCCACCTGGACACTCACAAGTCTATGGGGCCTGATGGGATCCACCCGAGAGTACTGAGAGAGCTGGCGAAGGAGCTTGCCAGGCCACTCTCCATCATTTATCAGCAGTCCTGGTTAACAGGGGAGGTCCCAGAAGACTGGAGGCTTGCCAATGTGACGCCCGTCTACAAGAAAGGCCGGAAGGAGGATCCTGGGAACTACAGGCCTGTCAGCCTGACCTCTGTACCGAGGAAGATTATGGAGCGGTTGGTCTCGAGAGTGCTCACAGGGCATGTGCAGGACAACCAAGGGATCAGGCCCAGCCAGCATGGGTTCATGAAAGGCAGGTCCTGCTTGACCAACCTGATCTCCTTCTATGACCAGGTGACCTGCCTAGTGGATGAGGGAAAGGCTGTGGATGTTGTCTACCTGGACTTTAGTAAAGCCTTTGACAGCATGTCCCACAGCATTCTCCTGGAGAAACTGGTGGCTCGTGGCTTAGACAGGTTTACTCTTTGCTGGGTGAGGAACTGGCTGGATGGCCAAGCCCAGAGAGTTGTGGTGAATGGCGTTAAATCCGGCTGGCGGCCGGTCACAAGCGGTGTTCCCCAGGGCTCGGTTCTGGGGCCGGTCTTGTTCAATATCTTTATAGATGACCTGGATGAGGGAAACGAGTGCTCCCTCAGTAAGTTTGCATATGACACCAAGTTGGGTGGGAATGTTGATCTGCTGGAGGGTAGGAGGGCTCTGCAGAGGGATCTGGACAGGCTGGATCGATGGGCAGAGGTCAACTGTATGAGGTTTAATAAGGCCAAGTGCCGGGTCCTGCATTTGGGTCACAACAACCCCATGCAACGCTACAGGCTTGGGGAGGAGTGGCTAGAGAGCTGCCTGGCGGAAAGGGACCTGGGGGTGCTGGTTGACAGCCGGCTGAACATGAGCTGGCAGTGTGCCCAGGTGGCCAAGAAGGCCAACAACATCCTTGCCTGTATCAGAAATAGTGTGGCCAGCAGAAGTAGGGAAGTGATTGTACCCTGTACTTGGCACTGGTGAGGCCCCAGCTTGAATACTGTGTTCAGTTTTGGGCCCCTCGCTACAAGAAGGATGTTGAGGTGCTGGAGCCTGTCCAGAGAAGCGCAACGAAGCTGGTGAGGGATCTGGAGCACAAGTCTTATGAGGAGCGGCTGAGGGAACTGGGGTTGTTTAGTCTGGAGAAGAGGAGGCTGAGGGGAGACCTTATCGCTCTCTACAACTACCTGAAAGGGGGTTGTGGCGATGAGGGTGTTGGTCTCTTCTCCCAAGTAACTAGTGATAGGACAAGAGGAAATGGCCTCAAGTTGCGCCAGGGGAGGTTTAGATTGGATATTAGGAAAAATTTCTTCACTGAGAGGGTGGTCAGGCATTGGAACAGGCTGCCCAGGGAGGTGGTGGAGTCGCCATCTCTGGAAGTGTTCAAAAAACGTGTGGATGTGGCACTTCAGGACATGGTTTAGGGGACATGGTGGTTTTGGATTAATGGTTGGACTTGATGATCTTAAAGGTCCTTTCCAACCTAGTGATTCTGTGATTCTGTGATTCTGAGATCTATTGAGTAAATTAGACGTACAAATAACTTGCAAAGACGGAGAGATTAAATTGTTAATACCAGAATCAAAAGCCATAGAGGCAAGAGTGTTTATGTTACAGGATTCCTACAGGGAAGAACAGATTCCAGAAGAAGCGGAAAATGCAGTTATTCCTTTGGTCTGGGCAAGTGGAATTCCGGGACGATCTAAATTGGCAGAGCCGGTAAAGGTGATTTTAAAACCTGGAGCCAAACTGGTAAGACAAAAACAATATCCTGTTAAGTGGGAGGCTCGAAAACGATTAGAGGGGTTGATTACAAAATTTTTAGAATTTGGACTATTGGTAGAGTGTGAATCAGAATATAACACTCCCGTATTACCAGTGAAGAAATCTGGAGGCCGGGAATACCGGTTAGTTCAGGATTTAAGGGCTATAAATCAGATAGTCCAAGATATACACCCAGTAGTGGCTGACCCATATACTTTATTGACTTCTTTGAAAGAGGAACATAAATGGTTTACTGTACTAGATTTAAAGGATGCCTTCTTCTGCATACTTCTAGATATAGGCAGCCAAAACATATTTGCTTTTGAGTGGGAAAGTCTGGCCACAGGACGAAAGACCCAATTGACATGGACTGTACTTCCACAAGGATTCAAAAATAGCCCTAAGATATTTGGGAATCATTGGCCAAGGAATTAGAGATATGGAAGAGACAGGACCAAAAGGGAAGTGTTCTGCTATCAGTTTACTAAATTTCCTAGGCCAAGGAGGATATAGAGTCTCCAGAAATAAGGCCCAAATAGGAAAAGAAACAGTAATTTATTTGGGATTTGAAATATCTCAAGGACAAAGACAATTAGGAAATGAAAGAAAAGAAGCTATTTGTCAAATTCCTGAACCTAGGAGCCCAAAGGAATTGCGAGCTTTTCTGGGAATGATTGGGTGGTGCCGACTTTGGGTTTTGGATTATGGATTGTATGTAAAGCCACTGTATGAGGCTTTAAAGGAATCCAAGGATCAATATCTGACTTGGACACCTCAATGTCAGAAATCATTCAAAGAACTGAAAAAGGCATTAATGATGGCACCTGCTCTGGGATTACCTGATGTGACCAAACCTTTTGAGTTGTTTGCACATGAAAGGCAACATCTGGCTCTTGGAGTGCTGACACAACGGCTGGGATCCTGGAAACAACCAGTGAGGTACTTCTCTAAACAACTTGACAACGTGAGTAAAGGATGGCCAGGATGTTTACGTGCTGTAGAGGCAACAGTATTGCTGATCCAAGAAGCTCGAAAATTGACTATGGGTCAAAAGGTGGTGGTGTACGTACCGCATATGGTAATAACTGTTCTAGAGCAAAAGGGGGGTGTTGTGTTAAGAGGCAGAGCAATTTGGCAGAAACTAAACCCCCTTGCTTTCCAGTCGATCCTCAGATATCAGAGGGACTGGGGGCGGCTGAGCTTAGGTTCTGAGTGATGCCCAAAGTCAGCGTTAGTAGTCCGGTCGTGCCCAACACCTTTGTTGGACTATCACGGGTCCGGATGCACTACTAACATCACACGACCTGCTCAGCCGGACACCTCCTGAACTAACACGGCCGCACTCAGAGGTACGGTCGCGTTCAGGGACCACACACGGCTGAGTCAATCAATAGTGCGATTTATTGAACACACGGCTGAGTCAATCAATAGTGCGATTTATTGAAGCAACAGATATACAGGTTCTTTGGATTGCCGGTGATAAATTCACTACCTATAAAGCATGTGCAAATGCTAAAACTACGAGGGACACTACTTGGCTATAAATGCGTTAAAAGATGTAAAGTGACTCTATATAGAGATTTCTAAGTTTCCCGGGAAGGCACTTGGTATGACCAAGGGTTCGAATCTTACCCAACGGCGTCCCGATGGGGGGGAAGAGAGGCTCAGCCCGTCGACTGATCCCAGAAGTTAGAGTGGTACATGACGATGGTATCTTCCCTAACATCCAGCTCTTAAAACATTATTTTATAGTGTTTTACTTCGCAGGTGGAGCTTGAGTGACTCTAGTCATACATACCTTTGTGAAATATGTTTATCTGATTCGTGTGATGAAGTGTAATCTTCTGTACTTTCATGGATTTCTCCTGCACCATAAAAAGGGGTATTTTACAGGAGAAAGTTAAACTATTTTGCTGGTATATCAGCTCAAACCAGTTTGACCACTGACCGCATAGTATTGTGTAAAGAAAGTGCATGCATAAGGTTTGGGGTCATCCTGGGGGCACGCCGAGGAAGATTCGAGAAGACTCTAGCAGGAGAAGAGGGCATGCGCCGAAGAAGACACGCCCATTCATGAATATGTATTAACGGACAGGATATAAACCAAGAACAGGAACTGTACTGCATGCGTCTTGGTGGAGCGGAGACTCCCAGTGCACCCAGCGCTGTTTGCTTGCCTCTATTCGCTTAATAAATTGTAAACTTAAATTGGAATCCTGTTTGGGACTAAATCATTTATAACAATTGGGGGCTCGTCCGGGATGGTCTTGGTTCCTGAATTCTGACTTGATCTAGGAGGGGCGCCCCACCTTTTGGTGGCTCCTGATCGGGTCGGGTCGGGACTAACGCCATCCTGAACCTGAATAGGGGCAAGCAAAGAATTTGATTTTTTATGAGCTCCCTTGCCGGCTGCAGCAGTTTATTTTGCCCGTAATTCTGCGCGCGAAGATCCGAACGAAGACGACGGAGTCGTAAGTATTTAAGGTGTATACCGTTCGGTTGGGTAGGATTCGGTTGCCTGTGTGTGTAAGAGTGTGACTGAGACGGAACCTAGTTCCGAAGCGATTGTGGAGGTCTTCTAACCGCGGTTCCAATCTCCCGTGAGGGACTTGGCCGGTGAAGGACCGAAGCGATTCTTATAGGATTTGTGGGTGGGTGATAGGTCCTAAACCCCCTGCAAGACACTCTTACTGGTAGCCAAGGGCTGTAGGAATTGCCACAGTAAAAATTCCTAGATGGGTCAGACGAAATCGAGAACCCAGGACCAGAAGAAAGGGAGCAAATTACTAGAAATACCTCCGGAGAGTCCATTAGGAATAATGATTAAAAATTGGAATGATAGGGGCCCCAGAAAAGGAAAAAGTAAATTAAAATTAGTTCAATATTGTATGGTAGAATGGCCAAAAGAACCTTTGAGACCACATGTCTTTTGGCCTGTTTTTGGATCTTTTGAAGACTGGGTCTGCCAGGCCTTAAATATATATGTTAATTCAAAGGAACCTTTTAGTCAGGAGGAAAGTGATTATGCAGGATTATGGGACAGAACTTTACGTTCTTTTCCAGCCTCAATACTTACATTAAAAACAGATGAAAAGTTTGAGGAAGAAGAAGAGGGGAAAAGTGAAAAGGAAAAAGATGATAAATGGGAGCCACTGGATAACCTACCGCCTCCATATTCTAATAATCCATCTCCGGCAGCAGCTCCCCCTCCGGTGGCCGTAGTATCTCCACCACCAACAGCACCGGAGTTAGATCGACCTCTGGCTGCATGTACGAGAAGTAGGACTGCTGTATCTGAGGGAGCTTCTCTATATCCCTTATGAGAAGTACCCCTCGGAGGCAATCAGGGAGGCATCGGGTTTGTGGCAGTCCCATTAAATACCACAGATGTAAGAAATTTCAAGAAAGAAATGGGGACCCTATTAGATGATCCCCTCGGAGTAGCTGAAAAATTGGACCAATTCCTAGGCCCCAATACTTATACCTGGGAAGAAATACAGTCCATTTTAGGGATCCTATTCACTGTTGAGGAAAGGGGAATGATTAGACAAGCTGGAATGAGAATTTGGGAAAGACAGAATCAGGCAGGACCCCCGGGAGATCAGAAATGGCCAAATGTGGATCCCCACTGGGATCATCAACAACCCCAAGGAAGACAAAATATGAGGGATTTGAGAACGTTAATCATACAGGGAATAAGGGAAGCGGTTCCCCGAGGGCAAAACATTACTAAAGCATTTAATGAACAACAAGGGAAAGACGAATCTCCAACAGAATGGTTGGAGAGGTTGAGGAAAAACCTACAAATGTATTCTGGAATTGATCCGAATACAGTGGCTGGGACCACACTCCTTAAAACACAATTTGTAGCTAAATCCTGGGGGGATATAAGAAGGAAATTAGAAAAATTGGAAGATTGGCAAGAAAGAGGATTAGAGGAGTTACTTAGAGAAGCCCAGAAAGTCTATGTTAGGAGGGACGAAGAAAAACAAAAAGCAAAAGCAAAAATTTTTGTAGCAGCAGTAAGGGAAAGTCAGAAAAATGAGATGACTCCTGGAGAGAAAAGGGAAAAAAGAATAGAGCAGACACCCCGGGGACAGCCTTATCGAGAAAGATTTACAATTCCCGTCTGTTAGTACTGTAACAAGAGGGGACATGTTCAGAAGAACTGCCGTAAGCGGGAACAAGATGAGAAGATGTTCAAAGAAGAGTAGGGGTGTCAGGGGCTCTATCTTCTGGGGACTTCAACATCAACAGAGCCCTTGATAAAATTATTAATTGGTCCCCATAAAGAGGAAGTTTTATTTTTAGTGGATACAGGGGCCGAAAAGTCAACCATTCAAAAACTTCCAAAAGGAATAGAAAAAGGGAAGAGTTACGTGTCAGTAGTAGGAGCAAAAGGAGAGCCTTTTAAAGTAAATATATTGAAAGATGTAGAAGTAGAAACAGAAAAGAAAATTTGTCTTAATGATTTACTTTTGCTCCCTGAAGCGGAATACAATTTATTAGGAAGGGATTTGATTTTGAAGTTAAACTTGAGCATTCAGAGTCAAGGGGACAAATTGCAGATTAAATTATACACTTTAACACAGGAGGATGAAGAAGCTATTAACCCCTCAGTGTGGTATAAGGAAGGGGAAACTGGAAAGATAAAAATGGACCCCATAAGGGTTCAAATAGTAGATCCGCACCGCCCAATTAGAATCAAGCAATACCCTATACCTATGGAGGGTCGAAAAGGATTAAAACCTGTAGTTGGCAGACTTCTGGAAAAAGGAACCCTAGAACCATGTATGTCACCTCATAACACGCCCATTCTTCCTGTAAAGAAACCAGATGGGTCATACAGGATGGTGCAGGACTTAAGAGCTGTAAATCAGCGAACAATCACTAAATTCCCTGTGGTGGCAAATCCTTATACTTTATTGAGTCATATATCTCCCAAACATACTTGGTATAGTGTAATAGATTTGAAAGATGCTTTTTGGGCCTGTCCTCTGGATGATGGATCCAGAGATTATTTTGCCTTTGAGTGGGAGGACCCCGAAACAGGACGAAAACAACAATTAAGATGGACTGTGTTACCACAAGGGTTTACAGAGTCACCAAATCTATTTGGACAAACTTTAGAAAAAATTCTACAAGATTTCACAATACCTAAGGAGGTAAAATTATTGCAGTATGTGGACGATTTATTAGTAGCAGGAGAAACTGAAGAGGGGATCCGAAAAGCCACCATTAAATTGTTAAATTTTCTAGGGGAAAAGGGATTAAAGGTGTCCCGATCAAAGCTACAGTTTGTAGAACAAGAAGTAAAATACTTAGGACATTGGCTGAGTAAGGGAAGGAAGAAGTTAGATCCTGATAGGGTATCTGGGATTCTATCCTTAAGACCCCCACAAACTAAAACGGAAATTAGGCAAATACTGGGATTATTAGGATATTGTAGACCATGGCTTGAAAATTATAGTGATAAAGTAAAATTCTTATATGAAAAATTAACTAATAACCAACTTAAGTGGTTTATTGAAGATGATCAGAGATTTGAGGAAGTAAAAAAGGCATTAATACAAGCACCTGTATTGAGCCTCCCAGATCTAGAAAAACCTTTCTATCTCTTTGTGAATACATCAAGCCAGACAGCATATGGAGTTCTTACTGAAGACTGGGCAGGAATCAAAAAACCCGTGGGATATTGTTCTAAGTTACTTGATCCAGTAAGCAGAGGATGGCCTGCTTGTCTCCAAGCTTTGGTTGCTACAGCATTATTAATAGAAGAAGTTAGGAAGATTACCTTTAGTGCTCCTTTAAAAGTGTATACCCCACACAATGTCAGAAATGTTTTACAACAAAAAGCGGAAAAATGGTTAACGGACAGCCGGATCCTAAAGTATGAAGCAATACTAATAGACTCCCCTGACTTAGAACTGAGGGTGACTTCTGCTCAGAGTCCAGCACAATTTTTGTTTGGAGAACCATCAGAGGTATTACAACATAACTGTTTAGAGGTAATTGAGACCCAGACAAAGGTGAGACCAGATTTAAGAGCTGCTGAGTTGGAAAATGGAGAAGCGCTGTTTATAGATGGCTCCTCCCGAGTGGTAGAAGGGAAGAGAAAATCGGGTTATGCAGTAATTAATAAGGACTTGGAACTTGTGGAGTCAGGACCTCTGAGTCCATCGTGGTCAGCTCAGGCTTGTGAGCTGTATGCCCTATGTAGGGCCCTGGAATTATTAAAAGGAAGAAGTGGGACTATATTTACAGATTCTAAATACGCATATGGGGTGGTCCACACTTTTGGAAAAATTTGGGAAGAAAGAGGTTTGATTAATACTCAAGGGAGGAATTAAATACATCAAGAATTAATAGTAAAGATTTTGAAGGCGTTAAGAGAACCAAAGGAGATAGCAGTGGTACATGTGAGGGGACACCAAAAGGGATTAGATTACCGAACTAGAGGAAATAACTTAGCAGATAAAGAGGCCCAGGAAGCAGCCTTGAGGGCTAAAGTTGCCAAAATTAATGTAATACAAACAAAGGAGGACACCAGCAAAGAAGAACGAGAGGAAAGAGAGAAGAAGTTTACGCCAGAAGAACAAACAAAATTGGAGAAAATAGGAGCTAAATTAGAACAAGGAAAATGGACACTGCCTGATGGGCGAGAAATGTTGCCAAAAGCCTACACCAGGCGAATATTGGAACGTTTGCATGCGCAAACACTTTGGGGTACAAAAGCGTTAAGTGATCATTTTCTTAAACAATTTGGTGGTATTGGAATTTTTGAAATAGCAAAGCAAATTACACAAGGTTGCTTAACCTGTCAAAAGGTAAATAAGACAGTGTTTCGACAAACAGCCACGGGAGGGAGAAAAACAGCTTACAGACCTTTTGAGAAAGTACAAGTCGATTTCACTGAATTGCCTAAGGTAGGGAGGATAAAATATTTATTGGTAATAGTAGATCATTTAACAAAGTGGGTAGAAGCGTACCCTGTAGCACGAGCTACGGCACAGATGGTGGTAAAAATTTTATTGGAACATTCGATACCTAGATATGGGATAATCCAGTACATTGATTCTGACCAGGGCACACATTTTACTTCTAAAATAATAAAACTATTATATCAATCATTAGGTATACAGTGGGAATACCACACTCCGTGGCACCCACAAAGCTCGGGGAAGGTAGAAAGAATGAATCAAACAATAAAACAACAATTGGCTAAATTAATGATTGAGACGCAAATGCCCTGGACGAAATGTTTACCATTGGCACTTCTAAACATAAGAACGAAACCATACAGTGAGACTGGATTATCGCCATATGAAATGTTATATGTGTCGTGGTTTAGCCCCAGCCAGCAACTACGCACCACGCAGCCGCTCGCTCACTCCCCCATGGTGGGACGGGGGAGAGAATTGGAAGAGTAAAAGTGAGGAAACTCATGGTTTGAGATAAAGACAGTTTAATAAATAAAGCAAAAGCTGCGCACGCAAGCAAAGCAAAACAAGGAATCCATTCACCACTCCCCATGGGCAGGCAGGTGTTCAGCCATCTCCAGGGAAGCAGGGCTCTGTCACGCGTAATGGTTTCTTGGGAAGACAGACGCCATAACTCCGAACGTCCCTCCACACCTTCCTTCTTCTTTGTCCCAGCTTTATATACTGAGCATGACGTTATATGGTATGGAATATCTCTTTGGCCAGCCTGGGTCAGCTGTCCCAGCTGTGTCCCCTCCCAGCTTCCCGTGCACCCCCAGCCTGCTCGCTGCAGGCCAGCACGAGAAGCTGGACTGTCCTTGACTACTTAGCAACAACTCAAAACATCAGCACCTTATCAACATTTTCTCATCCCAAATCCAAAACATAGCCTCACGCTAGCTTCTATGAAGAAAATTAACTCTACCCTGGCTGAAACCAGGACATTATCCACCCCTTATTCCATACCATTTACGTTATGCTCAGGTACCACACTATCCAATATAACCTCATCAACCACCACCCCCCTTCCCATCCTTTAATATAATACACAGATTATCATCCCCTTAGTCCATAGACTTCCCTCTAAAATGTCCATGAAATATCTGCTGAGTTCATTTAGTCCATGACTTTGGGCTCCATTCCTTATGGTGGTCACTCAGAACAGGCGAGGTGGGGTGTTGCATGGAGTTACTGGGCACCAAAGCCGGCTCAGGTCAGGTCACTGCTGCACTGGCACTGCTTCTTGTAAGGCTTGTCCTCCATTTGTTCAGGTGGTTCCTGCTATAGTAGTTCCTATAACATGCAACTCAAATCATGGGTTACAACAGTTTAAAGGTACTTCCATTACAATCTCCACCCCTGGGCCCTTTGTACTGGACCATAGGGTTTAACATTGCAATGAACTCCTCCCCTTGCCCCTGCTCCAGCTTGGACTTATCCACAGACTGCAGTCCCTTCCGTGAGTCACAGTCTCTCCAGGGGTATATCTGCTGTGGCATAGACTTATCCACAGTTGCAGTCACTTCGAGGTGCACCTGCTCCAAAACGGCCGTCTCCACGGGCCACACTACCTCCAGAGATAAATCTGCTCCAACGTGGCCTTACCCATAGTTCCAGTTCCTCCAGCAATATACCTGCACTGTTGAGGGCTTCTCCATGGCCACACACTTTGAGGTGCTCCAAGCATGACCTCAGGCACAACCAATAATGCTTCAAGGTGCACCTGCTGCAACATAGACTTATCCACAGCCACAGACGCTTCGAGATGTACCTTCAGCGTGGACTTATCCGTGTGCCACAATCCCATGAGAGGTATACCTGCTGCGGCACAGACATAACCATGGCCACAGATGCTTCGAGATATACCTGCTCCTGGCATGGGCTTACGCACGGCCACAGACGCTTCGGGGTGTCCTGCTCCCACATGGACTCACCCACAGGTCACAGTCCCTTCGACTCGAGTTCACAGTGGAGTTCCAGCCTATTCAGTACAGCAGCACAGGAAAAAAAAAACAGCACTACCCCGGCCATCTGCCAGCCCAGGCCCAAGGCCATTGCTGTTATCAGAATCTTCCCAGGCACAGCAGAGTCAGACGATCAGCAGTACAGCAGCATCGAAAGCAAAAAGCAGCCACTAACGAGCACTGGACGCTAATACATGCAGGGAAGGCAAACCCATGGCAAGCACAGGGGCCTGGCAATTAATGGCTAAACAGCAATAACAACTATAAATATTATCATCTAGCACATTCCAATCAAACTTGTCATTATCTCAAACCCTTCGAGCCCCACGTTGGGCGCCAAAAAGGACTGTCGTGGTTTAGCCCCAGCCAGCAACTACGCACCACGCAGCCGCTCGCTCACTCCCCCATGGTGGGACGGGGGAGAGAATTGGAAGAGTAAAAGTGAGGAAACTCATGGTTTGAGATAAAGACAGTTTAATAAATAAAGCAAAAGCTGCGCACGCAAGCAAAGCAAAACAAGGAATCCATTCACCACTCCCCATGGGCAGGCAGGTGTTCAGCCACCTCCAGGGAAGCAGGGCTCTGTCACGCGTAATGGTTTCTTGGGAAGACAGACGCCATAACTCCGAACGTCCCTCCACACCTTCCTTCTTCTTTGTCCCAGCTTTATATACTGAGCATGACGTTATATGGTATGGAATATCTCTTTGGCCAGCCTGGGTCAGCTGTCCCAGCTGTGTCCCCTCCCAGCTTCCCGTGCACCCCCAGCCTGCTCGCTGCAGGCCAGCACGAGAAGCTGGACTGTCCTTGACTACTTAGCAACAACTCAAAACATCAGCACCTTATCAACATTTTCTCATCCCAAATCCAAAACATAGCCTCACGCTAGCTTCTATGAAGAAAATTAACTCTACCCTGGCTGAAACCAGGACAATATGGCATGCCTTATTTTCAAGGAATGTCTCTGGGGAACAATGTAATTGAGGATCATAGTATCCAACAATATATAATTACCATTGGAAAAAGATTAAAAGAATTAAGAGAGATTGGGATGGTGGCCCAAACACCACCTTTAGGATTTGCAATTCATCAGTTAGAACCAGGAGATAAAATTCTAATAAAAACATGGAAAGAAGGAAACCTATGTCCCCTCTGGGAAGGACCTTTCCTTGTTTTATTAACTACAGAAACAGCTGTGAGAACTGCTGAAAAAGGATGGACACATGTGTCGCGAGTGAAAGGTCCAGTGAAGGAGTGGAAGGTCACATCTGACTAAATTGCTGTGGGAATTTTATTGCGGCTACTCCTGTAATGAAACAGGAGTGAAACATGAAATTCCCACAGTTGCTAAAAATCTATTTGTAAAGTCATTGAATATAACTAATTGTTACGTTTGTGGTGGAACAAATCAAGGTGAACGATGGCCATGGGAAGCTATGGAGAGAAATGTAAGTAATCCCCAAGTTTGGAAAACAATGGGAAAGGGTAATAGGAAACAACAATGGGTACTCCAAACGAGTATAATCGGAAGGAGTTGTTGGCAAAAGAAGAACAGGAAAAAGGAGCTGGAACTAGAATTTGTCCTTTGTGTAGAAGGTGGTGTGTATTTGTAAGATTAGTGTTGCACGCTAACTGGCAGTTTTCTGTAGCCATAAAGCCTTGCAAATAAAGAGGATCGCCAGGCTCGGGCAACTGCTCAGGTCTGGACAAACCACTGATCTAGCAAAGCTCTGGCCTTCACAAGCAGTGCTCAATTAATTTGGGTACTAAGAAAGCACCCCCTTAAAGGAAAGAAGAGGGCAAGACCGGAGGGGAACTGGTGTTGCGGCTTAAAAAGGGTCTGCCAAGGGCTGCAACCCCTTCGGGCTGTGACCGCCGATCACTATGGCCCTGACCGGACCTCTTCTAGTTCTACTTGGGGGTGAGTTCCTTGGACTCTGACTATGGCAAATAACTGTAGTCAATATTGGAACAAGTCCAGCTGGGGTTTACCCCAGAAAAATGGAAAAAGTGAGGACCTTTTCTAATTGTACAGCGCATACCTGTAATCAACAATAAAACCTAGTTTTTTCCTGTTACCCATAAATTAGGGAGAACGAATGGCCTCCTGAGAGACAAACTTGGCATGGAATAGGATTTTGGGGAGATTTTATGGGTGGTGATCGGCTTACTAAAATGGGGATAGTTGTATTGAGGATATGTGGGGGTTTGTTACTAGATTAATCTACTCGGTTATACTCAATTGGAAATGAAAACACGAATCAATACTATAAAGAAAAAGATGGGGGATTGTGAAATATGTTTATCTGATTCGTGTGATGAAGTGTAATCTTCTGTACTTTCATGGATTTCTCCTGCACCATAAAAAGGGGTATTTTACAGGCGAAAGTTAAACTATTTTGCTGGTATATCAGCTCAAACCAGTTTGACCACTGACCGCATAGTATTGTGTAAAGAAAGTGCATGCATAAGGTTTGGGGTCATCCTGGGGGCACGCCGAGGAAGAGTCGAGAAGATTCTGGAAGGAGAAGAGGGCATGCGCTGAAGAAGACACGCCTGTTCATTAATATGTATTAGAAGACACGCCTATTCATGAATATGTATTGGCGAACAGGATCACACTGAGGAAGAGTCGAGAAGATTCTGGAAGGAGAAGAGGGCATGCGCCGAAGAAGACACGCCCATTCATGAATGTGTATTAACGGACAGGATATAAACCAGGAACAGGAACTGAACCACGTGCGTCTTGGTGGAGCAGAGACTCCCGGCGCACCCAGCGCTGTTTGCTTGCCTCTATTCGCTTAATAAATTGTAAATTTGAATTGGAATCCTGTTTGGGACTAAATCATTTATAACACCTTTATCAGGATAGGTGCAGAATTCTCTCGCTTCGCGTTTAAAGGTACAGACTAGGAAAAATTCAGTGCGCACACTCATTGAGGAGGGGTCGCACCTTGGGGGGGTGGTAGCTTTTGAGAGGGGTGTGCGTTTTAGTATTATAATGATATTATAATTAGCAAAGTTCACTCTAAGT
Source organism: Phaethon aethereus (assembly GCF_964289735.1). NCBI lineage: Eukaryota > Metazoa > Chordata > Aves > Phaethontiformes > Phaethontidae > Phaethon > Phaethon aethereus. The sequence continues at coordinate 12,194,615 of NC_138581.1, forward strand.
ACAGCACTTCATCAAAGTTGACAGGTCTTTGGCCCAGGACATTGTAAGCGCAGCTTATCAATGTACATCCTGTGCATCCCTAAACTCCCCTGTTCACAGAGCGTGGCCGCGAGGTCTCCACTCCGCTCCACCCTCCATGTAATCTCTCCCAGAGTCAGCACACCAGGCGCCCCTGATGTTGCCAACATCCAAGGCCATTCAGGGAGTCTCCATGGCACAGACCTGTTGTACGAGAGTGCTACGTTCCACCTGGTTTCAAGGCTGTTCTTAGAGGGTAAATTTCCAAAGTACCCCTCAGCGATTACTCCACATTATCCAACCCGTGACTATAGTCACTCAAGCTTCACGATTCTTTTCTTTTAGAATAGATGGGAAGTGTCACATACACTCTTGCTATGAGGATCATCGAGCGCATAGATATTTTCTGGGGATATGGACAAACGTTTCAACATAATCCAAAGTCTAAAATGCAAAACAATTGTTAAAATAAAACACGATGCGGTGAGCATTAATAAGACAACAACAGGGTGAAGCATCTCGTTGAAGATTCCTGTTGTGGTAGGTGACCATCCAAACAAAGTGTCCCACCAGTGGTGTCCTCCATCCCTTCTTACTCTTTCCAACACTTGATGTATTCTCTCAACATCATGATGGACAGTAATCAGAGTCTTTTGTCCATTTTCCCGAACTTGTTTCAACAACCGCTTCAGGTCTTCATGTTGTAATAGTTTTCTCACCAGGGTAAGATTCATTCCTACAGGGACAGGCAGCAGATCTCGAAATAGAATATAATTTGATTGTACTAGTTGGTAAGATGTAACAGGAGCTGAATAGATAAAGTCACATCCTACAATTTTAGTAAAGTTACAAACGCAAATATTTGAGCGATTGTTAGTATCCACAGTAACATTATCTACAAACACAAAATCACAAGGGGTTCTCATACAAGCACACCCTTTTCCAATATATACAAGCACAGTTTCAAGGGTTTCATTGGGATGTATTTCAAAATGACAAATGTTTCGTTCAGTGTCAAGACAAATGTCTTGGCCTTTGATGATGTTACTTTCACAAATGAATCCCTGTTGTCCCCGTACCACACATGCAGCAACGTCAATAGTTTGCCATCTGTTTTCATTTCGTTGGGCCCATACTCTATGCTCTATAGGATAGAGTATAGTTCCGTTCTGATTTAATCCTAACGCAATGATTGGGTATATGGTATATACCGAAGCATTGCGTATTGTTAAGACAAAAGCAGTGGCTTTGCCATCAGTAGGGTTGTAGGTAAAATTGACCAAATACCACCATGATTGGAATTTTCTCTCAAATGTAGTTGCATTATCCCAAACTACCTTTCGAATTTCAAAGGGTAAGATGCCCTCTTCACCTTCTCTTATAATTGCTGCCACCACAGATTGCATCCATAGTTGAGCTTGGATGCAACTGAGAGCTAGAGAAATATTATTTTGGGCTGCACCAAGTGCATCCACAATCAATTGGTGATCCTTTTCGTTTGTTTCTCCCCACTGAGGTAACAAATCTGACACAAGCCATTGGTTAGTTCCCAGTGCTACTAGAGAAGACCGCAATGGGTGTCCTGATTTGCTTAAATCACTTGTTGTTGTGCTCAGTTTATTTATGAGTACTTCAGCATCTATACTGTTTAAGACTCCCAATCCTGTCCCTATAATACCGGTTGCGTCTCTCCTTGTCCGTCTTGAAGAGACAAGGGTTCGCCCATGTAACCAGGCTAACCATCCTGCATGGGATATATTTAGGAATGGTGAACAGGTTGGTTTAATCGTAGAGATGTTAATTTGCATCAACATCTCCACCTGTTTGAGGGAGTATGACGGATTAAACAGCACTTGTTGCTGACCTGTATATTTGATTATGTAAGGGCCTGTGTTGAAGATGAAGGGAGTTAGACCAATGGGAGGCCGAGTTGGTACATTTTTAGATGTTTGCGAGGGTAAAGGTTTCTTATCCTTTGATGTTGCTGTATCAATCATAAATTCAAATATTAATTCCGTGCCTTCGGAACCCCAAAGGCAGTATACAATTATGGGTTTGGTCAGAGTAAAATTGTACCAACAATCCGAATTTGGTTCGGTTATTTTGTAACACTCAGTGTTGTAGTTCTTTGGTCTGGTAGAGTCGGTATGATATGCTTTGATTTCGGTTGGCCTATGGTAATCAGGTCCGTTAGTTACTCGGCAGCTGATTTGTATTGCCTGTCCTGAAATGGCTTGAAGTTCAGCCATCTGAAGAGAGTCATTCCAACTCCATTCATCCTTCAAAAACACTTCATCTCCATGTATAACTAGAGTGGAGAGATTTAAGTTCCTTTTGTTTTGTAGTGTTCTAACACTTCCACTATATCGTGTCAATGCATGGTCCCAAGGGTCATTACGAGATGTCATAGTGACAATGGGTATGTTCCTAGCTCCGTATTTCAGGGTGTCAAATAGGGTGTATGGAGTTAGGCCTGGTGGTGTATCTGGGTTAGGTTCAATTATGTCTATTTTGAACCGAAACAACAACCCTGTACAATGTGGTTGGGATGGCCCTAAACCTGTACAGTGTTGTTGCCACTTACAAGTCACAATAGTGGGTTCCACCAGGGTAAAGTTATACCAACAATCCCATTTGTCAGCGACACAAAACTTTGAGGCTACTGGGTTTCCATATATTGCCATTAATGTGGCTTTCTCATGGGTTGATCCGTTAATCATCCTACACCCTATCTGGATTCCTTCTCCTGCTTTTCCCTTCAGGATTGGAAGCCATCCGTTATCCCAGCTCCACTCATGTCTTGAAAACACCTTGGCCCCATGCATAACCACAGTAGCTAAGTTTAATTTTTCTTTGACGGCACGTGTTCCTATGACTCCAGTGTGTCCGATATAGGCTTGGGACCACGGCCAACCTGGATCTTTCCAGCTATACATCAAAGGGGGTTGTATTAAAGTCAGAACTAAGCACCACATTTTTCACCAAAGTGGTTCACTTTGCAACCACAGACATCTGCCTCAATTCAGAGCCTTCTTTTCCTGGATTCCTGTGAACACAAAAAGAAATAAACGTGCTCGGTTGTATTCAACCGGCAAGGTTAGAAAGAGGGTGAGATCCACCGGGTACTAATCCGGTGTACTTTTCCTGAGCAATCTTTGGCTTCCCATGCATAGGGATGGTTTGTTTGGCGGAGCCTGGAACAACAGGGTACTATCTATGTCTTTTTGTAGTTTAGATATTTTAATATTACCTTCAGTAATTGGCATAATTTCATTAATGCCCTCTAGGTATGCATACCATTTACGAACTGTGGGTTTCTGAGCAATACCAGCAGGTGGTATTGTCCCTTTACGTACTATGTCCAGGAGGCAGAAGGGTCCTCGAATAATCACGCTTTGTTCTCTCCTTATTTGTTCTGTTTGTTTCACTGCTCGCACTAGCGACAGTAAACCCTTCTCAAGATCTGAATATCTCCTTTCAGTATCGCTGAAAGAGTGAGATGTAAATTCTAGTGGCCTTTCCGGTCCTTCTGGCCCCTTTTGCCATAGGTTACAATGAGAGCCATGTTCACTGAATCCCCATTCCACATAAATAGGGTCAGTTGGATGTATGGGACCATGTTGTTGGAATAACCTCAGCTCCTTAATTAGCAACTCTAATGCACTCGTATGTTGTTCAGTCCATTCCCATGATTTTCCTTTTTTGAGCAAACTATATAAAGGACGCGCAATAATAGCAAAACCTGGAATGTGTTTGCGCCAATAACTTAGGGTTCCCAAAACTTGTTGTAATTCCTTTACGCTAGATGGCCTTTGTCCATGCTCTATTTTTTCCAGGGTATCCTGAGGAATAGAAGCAGCTCCATTAACCCACCAGACTCCCAGGAATTTAACTTCCTGTGCAGGTCCCTGACACTTTGCGTCTGGAATTTCTAATCCTAAATCAAGCAGTGTTTTCCGAATGATTTCCATGGTGTCTCTTACACTCTCTTGGCTTTTTCCCCCTATCAGAATGTCATCGATGTACTGATATACTGTACTATCAGATGAAACAGGAATTTCTGCTAAGATTTTAGCCAAAGCATTGTGGGCAATCGTGGGGGAATGTTTATATCCTTGTGGAAGCCTGTTAAAAGTGTATTGGATCCCTTTCCATGTGAAAGCAAACTGTGCTTTGTCCTGTTCAAGGAGAGGGATGATGAAAAACATATCTTTGACATCCAAGGCAGCCATCCAAGGATGGGCAGCGCCTTGTATCAATGTCACTATTTCTGCCATGTTTGGAACTGCAGCAGTCAAAGGTGCAGTATTAGCATTTAACTGGCGGTAATCTACCGTAAAACGCCACTGCCCGGTCGGTTTCTTTACTGGCCACACCGGTGAATTGTATGGCGAATGAGTTCGTTTAATAATGCCTCTTTCTTCTAATTCTGTTACCACCCCGTCAATTCCCATAAGTGCTGCTGCTGGCAAAGGATATTGCCGAACATTAGTGATTTTAGAGGGGGGTAAGGGTATAGATGTTTGTAACAGGCTCAGTTTCACAGTGCCTGGATCCTTTTTATTTCTTGCAAAACTCCACACAGTCCCATCTGGGAGTTTCCACATCCGCCCACGCAATATGTCAAATCCTAAAATATTAGTGTATGCAGCACCAACTAGTACTTCTGCCCGAGTTAATTTACGTTCCTCTGGCAGCCAGAGTGAGATTCTCGCAGTGGGGCCCTCCTTTTCCACACCATCGATTCCAGTGAATTTAACCCTGCGTCGTCCAGGTTTTATGCCCAGGGTTTGTGCTGTTTCATGTGTGATTACTGACATTTGGGCCCCGGTGTCAATGAGAAAGTTTACCAATATTTTCCGGGGTCCAATGGGAATGGCAATTATAGGGTCAGAGTGTTCATTAGAGAGCCATTGAATTGCTAAGACCCGCCGAGCAGGGTGGCTCACTGCCCTCCCCGGGGATAGAAATTTTTTTTTTTTTTTTTTTTTTTTTTGCTGGACTTCTGCCCTGTCAGTTAGATTACATACTGGTGCAGAAGGTACGCTTTCTTTATGGTTTGGGGGTTTCCCAGCAAGCCATTTCTCCCCTGTTGGGTTATTCCTCTTACCCAGGGATTGGACTAATGTACGGAGATCCTCTATAGAGGCGCCCCACAAGATTTGTTGGGGTACACCCAAATCTCTGGCTTTACACCACAATTCACCCCGTTCTTTACTAGATTTAAATCTCTCATTGAATTTAGGGTATTTGGGGTTTTGAATGTGGACTTGGCGAACTCGCCGGGCATGATCTGAGGACTTTGTACTGGACGAACCGACCCAGCCCATTTGGCGTCCGTACCTGTCTATGTCTTGTACAAATTCACTCCAGGTGGGTATGGGGGTGTGCCGATTTCGTCCACGACCGCGATTAGCCTTTATACTAGCAGCTTGTATGCGATCCTGGGTATTTGCTACAAACATCTTGAGACAATCAGGGAGGCCACGAATAAGAGAGGTTAATCAGGCTGGATCAATAGGGGCTAGCATCGGGGATTTCCTTAATTCATCTCTCTCATATATTGCCTGAATGCAGGCTGCTTTCTGTACTGCTGTGGCCAGATCGGAATAGCTGGTGGTTTTAATTTCCAGTGGTTCTCCTCTCTCCTGGGGATCTATGCCACCTGCCCAGTATGCAGCTCGTGCAGTTAAGGAGTAACTATGGTCTCCTGGCCTAACAGTTAAAAATACTCCTGGTCCCCAAAAGCCTCCTGCTTCTTCCTCACTTAACATAATTCGGTCTCCTCCTTCAAGAGAAACTCGCCACACATACTCAACTTCTGATTCTCCTGACCGCCTCGAGAATTTCTCTTGTATTTTTATCAGTTCTGCTGGTGACCACGGGATCGTTCGCACAGTAGTGCGGACTTCGTCATTGTCATCAACAACAGTCTCAGTTTTAACCAAAGGTCTCAAAGAAATCAATTGAGATTCAGAATCGGAGGTCTCTTCCTCCTCGTCATCATCACTATCAAACCTAATATCGCCATCCCAATTTTCAGGGTTTGTACTACACATTAATCTACGAACCTGCCTAACTGGAGCAGAAGGTTGCATTTTATCTAACAGACGATTAACCCTTTCCAGCAATTGTTCTTTAATTTCTAGCATTTGTTTTAGATGATCGTTCTCACAAGTTTATCAACTCTGATTCCCAGTTTTTTTCCTGTCTCCCTCTCAAAGGCTAATGATGACTTTAACACCTCATTTTCCGATTTTAAGGCAGTATATTCTGCATCGGAAACTAGTTTGGGAGCAGGAGTTTCTTTAGCTTCTTGCTGAGCAAAAGACAAACAGGCTCCCAACACCGCACAAATCACATCTTTACCCTTTTTTGCTCCAGTCTTTTGCGCGGCCTGACACTGCTCAATACGTTCTACCACTTTCTTTTCATCTTTCCAAAACTTTTGAGCCCACTCCTTCCCAGCCTGGGAAGGGGCACATTTGTGGTTTTGCAGCAATTTATCCATGGCAATCCTGTCCGTGACGCAAATTTTTTTCTGTTGTGTTAAGAGGCAGAGCAATTTGGCAGAAACTAAACCCCCTTGCTTTCCAGTCGATCCTCAGATATCAGAGGGACTGGGGGCGGCTGAGCTTAGGTTCTGAGTGATGCCCAAAGTCAGCGTTAGTAGTCCGGTCGCGCCCAACACCTTTGTTGGACTATCACGGGTCCGGATGCACTACTAACATCACACTACCTGCTCAGCCGGACACCTCCTGAACTAACACGGCCGCACTCAGAGGTACGGTCGCGTCCAGGGACAACCGTTAGTAGTCCGGTCGTGCCCAACACCTTTGTTGGACTATCACGGGTCCAGATGCACTACTAATATCACACTACCTTCTCAGCCGGACACCTCCTGAACTAACACGGCCGCACTCAGAGGTACGGTCGCGTCCAGGGACAACCGTTAGTAGTCCGGTCGCGCCCAACACCTTTGTTGGACTATCACGGGTCCGGATGCACTACTAACATCACACTACCTGCTCAGCCGGACACCTCCTGAACTAACACGGCCGCACTCAGAGGTACGGTCGCGTTCAGGGACCACACACGGCTGAGTCAATCAATAGTGCGATTTATTGAACACACGGCTGAGTCAATCAATAGTGCGATTTATTGAAGCAACAGATATACAGGTTCTTTGGATTGCCGGTGATAAATTCACTACCTATAAAGCACGTGCAAATGCTAAAACTACGAGGGACACTACTTGGCTATAAATGCGTTAAAAGATGTAAAGTGACTCTATATAGAGATTTCTAAGTTTCCCGGGAAGGCACTTGGTATGACCAAGGGTTCGAATCTTACCCAACGGCGTCCCGATGGGGGGGAAGAGAGGCTCAGCCCGTCGACTGATCCCAGAAGTTAGAGTGGTACATGACGATGGTATCTTCCCTAACATCCAGCTCTTAAAACATTATTTTATAGTGTTTTACTTCGCAGGTGGAGCTTGAGTGACTCTAGTCATACATACCTTTATCAGGATAGGTGCAGAATTCTCTCGCTTCGCGTTTAAAGGTACAGACTAGGAAAAATTCAGTGCGCACACTCATTGAGGAGGGGTCGCACCTTGGGGGGGTGGTAGCTTTTGAGAGGGGTGTGCGTTTTAGTATTATAATGATATTATAATTAGCAAAGTTCACTCTAAGTACAGCACTTCATCAAAGTTGACAGGTCTTTGGCCCAGGACATTGTAAGCGCAGCTTATCAATGTACATCCTGTGCATCCCTAAACTCCCCTGTTCACAGAGCGTGGCCGCGAGGTCTCCACTCCGCTCCACCCTCCATGTAATCTCTCCCAGAGTCAGCACACCAGGCGCCCCTGATGTTGCCAACATCCAAGGCCGTTCAGGGAGTCTCCATGGCACAGACCCGTTGTACATGAGTGCTACGTTCCACCTGGTTTCAAGGCTGTTCTTAGAGGGTAAATTTCCAAAGTACCCCTCAGCGATTACTCCACAGGGGGTCACTGGCTATCCCCCAGCAGAATGCTGAAGTATCAGGTTGTCCTATTGGAACAAGATGATGTGGAATTGAAAACCACACCGATTGTTAATCCAGCAATATCTTTGTCAACAGAGAATCCAACAGGAAATTTAGAACATGATTGCCTGTTAACTATTGAACAAGTCTATTCCAGCAGACCGGACCTGAAAGATGAACCTTTGGAAAATCCTGATCTGGAGTTATTTACAGATGGAAGCAGCTTTGTGTAAGAAGGAAAACGAATGGCCGGATATGCTGTTGTCACCACCTCCAAGGTATTGGAGTCAGGGACACTACCTATAAATACCTCAGCCCAGAAAGCAGAATTGGTGGCATTAAGATGGGCTCTGCAAATAGCAGAAGGAAAAAGAGTAAATATTTGGACTGATTCTAAATATGCATTTGGTGTGATCCATGCTCATGGAGCCCTCTGGAAAGAAAGAGGATTGCTGTCAGCCCAAAGAACATCAATAAAGTACAAAGAAGAAATCCTCCAACTCCTGGAAGATGTGCAGAGACCGAAAGAAGTGGTGGTAATGCATTGTAAAGCTCATCAATTTGGTCAGACGGCTGTAAATATAGGTAATCGATCGGCAGACAAAGCTGCAAAAGAGGCAGCAGAACGAGGTATCCTTGCACAAGTACCAGTAAAACAAACAAAATTATTAGATTTGAAAATGAAGTACAATAAATTGGATGAGCAATTAGCAAAAAAATTAGAAGCATCACAAAATGCAGAAGGATGGTGGGTGACATCAGAAAAACAGGTGATAGAAACCCCGCAAATTATGACAGAACTCACAAAGGAAAAACATGAACAAACACATTGGAGAGTAGATGCTATGGTTTCAAGTTTAAAAACATCTGTAGTATGTGTAGGAATGACAGGAATAGTTAAATCAATAATAGCTAAATGTCCAATCTGCCTTAAAAATAACCCCATGAACCAAAAGAGGCCACCTTTAGGAGTGACAAAACAAGGAAATTCTCCCAGAGATTACTGGCAAATTGATTTCTCTGAGTTACCCAGACAGAATGGATATAAGTATTTGTTAGTCTTAATTGATACATTTTCTGGATGGCCAGAAACTTTTCCTTGCCGCACCAATAAAACTAGAGAATTAGTCAAAATACTATTGAAGGAAATAATACCAAGATTTGGAGTGCCATTGGGAATGTCTTCTGATAGGGGACCACACTTTGTGGCAGATGTAGTTCAACAGATCAGTAAAATTTTGGGTATAAAATGAGACCTACATACCCCTTGGAGACCTCAAACAAGTGGGAAAATTGAGAGAATGAATCAAATATTAAAAAGACAAATAAGTAAGATTTGCCAGGAAACATCTTTAAAATGGCCACAGGCTTTACCATTAGCTCTCTTGAGAATCAGGATCCAACCAAGATCAAGAGACGGTATAAGTCCATATGAAGTCCTGTATGGTAAACTGTACCAGACTCCTTTAATCCCAGGGGATATGAAGGTAGCTGGGGAAACTGATTTGAAAGTGTATCTAATTTCTTTAGGAAAAGTCCTTGAAGCACTTCGGAGATATATTGTGCTGACTAGGTCACTTGCCTTGGATATGCCTGTACATCAGTATCAGCCAGGTGATCTTGTATATATATAAAAAAACTTGGAACTCTGAACCACTGCAGGAAAAGTGGAGGGGACCATTCCAGGTACTGTTAACAACTTATACTGCAATCAAGGTTGGAGGAGTGGAACTGGGGATACACTACACCTGAGTGAAGAAAGCCCCATCATAGAAGGTCATCAATAGGGATTCAGAGACTGCAAAGTTGACTTTAAAACGTGTTTAAGAAATTATCATTGGAAAATATGGAAAAATGGGTTTTGATGTGGAAACTGATGATGTTGGGAGCATTGTTTGAGATGATAATAGATCAGTTGGAAGGGAGAGTGAAGCAGAGCAGCTAATATACATTCCAAGGAGAACTCCAGAAGAAAATTTAATCACAGAATCACAGAATCACTAGGTTGGAAAGGACCTTCAAGATAATCAAGTCCAACCATTAATCCAGCGCCACCATGTCCCCTAAACCATGTCCTGAAGAGCCACATCCACACATTTTTTGAACACTTCCAGAGATGGCGACTCCACCACCTCCCTGGGCAGCCTGTTCCAATGCCTGACCACTCTCTCAGTGAAGAAATTTTTCCTAATATCCAATCTAAACCTCCCCTGGCGCAACTTGAGGCCATTTCCTCTCACCCTATCGCTAGTTACTTGGGAGAAGAGGCCAACACCCTCGTCGCCACAACCCCCTTTCAGGTAGTTGTAGAGAGCGATAAGGTCTCCCCTCAGCCTCCTCTTCTCCAGACTAAACAACCCCAGTTCCCTCAGCCGCTCCTCATAAGACTTGTGCTCCAGACCCCTCACCGTCTTCGTTGCCCTTCTCTGGACACGCTCCAGCACCTCAACATCCTTCTTGTAGTGAGGGGCCCAAAACTGAACACAGTATGCAAGGTGCGGCCTCACCAGTGCCGAGGACAGGGGCACAATCACTTCCCTACTCCTGCTGGCCACACTATTCCTGATACAGGCCAGGACGCTGTTGGCCTTCTTGGCCACCTAGGCACACTGCCGGCTCATGTTCAGCCGGCTGTCAACCAGCACCCCCAGGTCCCTTTCCGCCGGGCTGCTCTCTAGCCACTCCTCCCCAAGCCTGTAGCGTTGCATGGGGTTGTTGTGGCCAAAGTGCAGGACCCTGCACTTGGCCTTATTAAACCTCATACAGTTGACCTCTGCCCATTGATTCAGCCTGTCCAGATCCCTCTGCAGAGCCCTCCTACCCTCCAGCAGATCAACACTCCCACCCAACTTGGTGTCATCTGCAAACTTACTGAGGGAGCACTCAATTCCCTCATCCAGGTCATCTATAAAGATATTGAACAAGACCAGCCCCAGAACCGAGCCCTGGGGAACACCGCTTGTGAACGGCCTCCAGCCAGATTTAACGCCGTTCACCACAACTCTCTGGGCTCGGCCATCCAGCCAGTTCCTCACCCAGCGAAGAGTAAACCTGTCTAAGCCACGAGCCGCCAGTTTCTCCAGGAGAATGCTGTGGGAGACGCTGTCAAAGGCTTTACTAAAGTCCAGGTAGACAACATCCACAGCCTTTCCCTCATCCACTGGGCGGGTCGCCTGGTCATAGAAGGAGATCAGGTTGGTCAAGCAGGACCTGCCTTTCATGAACCCATGCTGGCTGGGCCTGATCCCTTGGTTGTCCTGCACATGCCCTGTGAGCACTCTCAAGACCAACCGCTCCATAATCCTCCCCCGTACAGAGGTCAGGCTGGCAGGCCTGTAGTTCCCAGGATCCTCCTGCCGGCCTTTCTTGTAGATGGGCATCGCATTGGCAAGCCTCCAGTCTTCTGGGACCTCCCCTGTTAACCAGGACTCCTGATAAATGATGGAGAGTGGCTTGGCAAGCTCCTCTGCCATCTCCCTCAGTACTCTCGGGTGGATCCCATCAGGCCCCATAGACTTGTGGGTGTCCAGGTGGCTTAACAGGTCCTTAACTGCTTCCTCCTGGATTATGAGGAGTATATTGTGGTCTCCATCGTCATCTTCCAGCTCAGGGGGCTGAATACCCTGTGGATATCTGGACTGGCTATTAAAGACTGAGGCAAAGGCGGCATTAAGTACCTCAGCCTTGTCCTCATCCTTGGACACAATGTTCCCCGCCATATCCAGTAGGGGATGGAGATTCTCCTTGCCTCTCTTTTTGTTGCTAATATATTTGTAAAAACATTTTTTATTATCCTTTACGACTGTAGCCAGACTGAGCTCTAGCTGGGCTTTTGCCTTTCTAATTTTGTCCCTGCTTGACCTAACGAGATCCTTGTACTCTTCCTGAGTTGCCTGCCCCTTCTTCCAGAGGTGATAAACTCTCCTCTTTTCCCTGAGTCCCAGCAAAATCTCCCTGTTCAGCCAGGCCGGTCGCCTTCCCCTCCAGCTCTTCTTACGGCACATGGGGAACGCCTGCTCCTGCGCCTTTAAGATTTCCTTCTTGAAGGCTGTCCAGCCTTCCTGGACCCCTTTGTCCTTCAGGACTGTCTCCCAAGGGACTCTCTCAACCAGTGACCTGAACAGGCCAAAGTCTGCCCTCCGGAAGTCCATGATAGCAGTCGATTCCAGGTATATTGGACACCCCTCCAAGTGAAACCAAACTGTGGCCCGCACTCTGCCGCCAAAGGGATTGAGAAAAACGCGTTAGCAATATCAGTGGTGGCGTACCACTTGGCTGCCTTTGACTCCAGTTTGTATTGGAGTTCTGGCATGTCCGTCATGGCAGCCCTCAGCAGCAGCGTGACTTCATTCGGGCCACGATAGTCTACTGTCAGTCTCCACTCCCCATTAGACTTTTGTACTGGCCATATGGGACTGTTAAAGGGTGAGCGAATCTTGCTGATCAGTCCTTGGCTCTCCAGTTGAGAAAAAACATTATTTTCTTCCCAAATCCAAAGCACAGCCCTATATCAGCTACTAGGAAGAAAATTAACTATGTCCCAGCCAAAACCAGGACAATTATTATTATGGTTTCACTCTGAGATTATCCTGAATTTAGATACTTCTTTTAAACCATTTTGGAACTATGTTGCATATTAATCTTTATAGCATGTATAATCTGGTAATCTGTCCTCAGGTTCTTGAGGTATTTGCTGGTAATGGTCAACATGAAGCTTGATGGAGAATACAAAGCAGGAGTGAATATTAGTCAATAGTATTAGTGCAGCTTAATTTAACATTAGTATGTTCTCTGGTGCTGTTATTTTTTTTTTCTTAACTGAAGTATTAAAATCTCCTATTTGACATGTATATTAATGGCACCAATATAGAGTAAATGCATAACCCCTACTATAATGTTTAACTCTTTCCTTAAGAAATGGAGCAGCATTCCAATGCATGTGCTACAATTACATGCAAGGCTCCAGTGGTCTGCCCTATAGTTGTTAAAGAAACTAAGCACTTCTTTTAATGTAAATGTAGCCTCTTCAAAATAGTAAATATATTTAAATCTGTTGCACATATTAATGGCATTTTATTTCCTTTCAAATATATGCCCCTTCTTTCCAGTAATATTAAAAAAAGGTATTTAAAGTACATCCACAAAATATAAGTGACTATGCTTACATTTTAAAAACAAAAAAACAAACACAAACCAACCCACCCAAAAAACATTTTTCTAAAATACAGCAGTACTGAAATTCCCATTTGTGTTTTGAAACAGACCTTTGTAGTGCTCTTTGGTTATTAATTTATATTCCATAAATACTTAAAAAGAGAGTTTTTCATTAGCTTATTAAAAGGAAAGTGTTGAAAATGCAAGAGAGTAAGCATATAATTTTCTCATGACTTATCTTAATTTGATTTTGTACTTTGAAGGCTTTGAAAGATATATTTAAAATATCAAAATGGCCAAAGATATTGCTGAGATGTTTTTAAAAGTTTATTAAAGTGTTAGTATTTAGGTATTGAAATAAGTAGCCTTAAATATTCTTCTGCTTTTAGAAATAATAGAGAAATGTGACACCATTGTAGTCATATTGTAGCTTTATTTTAGCCTTTTTTCTGTGTCTATATTATTTGGTAGTAATGTGTTTTATTTGTTTTGAATAATAATGTAGGCTTAGATCTGCAAAAGTGATTACCAATATGGGGAGGGAGGAAGTTGTGCCATCACAAAACACTTCAGACAAAACTGATTTTGTGGCTAGCCACTTGACACTTCATGAAAAGTAGTTCTTTTTTGAGGTTGTAGATTTGGACAAAGATGCTTGATGGCAAAGTTGTTTTGTGAGGAAATTATGAGTCAGTATTACTTTCTTACATGTTTTGAGGATTTTTAAACATGCTGACTTAGGCGAGAGTCACAATATTGCAGAAATTGCTTTGAAATTTCTTTCACACACTTCAGGTTTGTTTATGTTGGTATATTTACATATAAACATTCTTAATATCCTGCCAGTGACAATAATTTAAAATAATCTAGTGATAGAGCACAATCATTTGCTCTCACAAGTAGCTCTATTCTGATGGTTCTGCCACCACAGCAAAGGAAATTCTGTATTAGAAAAGGGATGCCTGTTTTAATCAACTTCTGTGATACAAACACTGAGGAGTTGGGTTTTTTCCCCTCTGTTATTGTTCAGGATTTTGAAACAAGCAGTACCTTGGAGTTAAAGGAAGTGTTGGGTGTTTAAAAAAATAATATTTGAACAAATAAACCTTTTAAATTGATTCAGAAAATGCTTAAATTGTTTAGAACCTTCCAGTGCAGGGAACGTATTGTGACTGAATTTTAATATGTTGTGGATGTTGAACTTAATAGCAGCTATGGAGAAAACTTAGCATCTTTCTTGTAAGATTTAAACTGCCAACTAACCACCTTCTCAGAAGTTGCTAAACAGCTACAAGGTTTTAACTTGGACTATAAACTTAGGCCATATAAACTTTCCCAGGCTCAACTTCACTCCCAGCTCTTCTACCTCCTCCCATTCCCAAGCAGTGCAGGGGAATGGGGGTTGCGGTCAGTTAATAGGTCTCTGCCACTCCTTCCTCCTCACACTCTTCCCATGCTCCAGCGTGGTGTCCTACCCACGGGAGACAGCCCTTCACGAACTTCTCCGATGTGGGTCCTTCCCACAGGCTGCAGTTCTTTACGAACTGCTCCAGCATGGGTCCTTCCCACAGGGTGCAGTCCTTCAGGAACAGACTGCACCAGTATGGGTCTCCCATGGGGCCACAGGTCCTGCCAGAAAACTTGCTCTAGTGCAGGCTCTCCATGGGGTCACAGTTTCCTTCAGGGCATATCCACCTGCTCTGGTGTGGGGTCCTCCACAGGCTGCAGGTGGATATCTGCTCCACCATGGACCTCCATAGGATGCAGGGGGATCTCTGCTCTGTCACCTGGAGCACGTCCTCCCCCTCCTTTTTCACTGACCTTGGTGCCTGCAGAGTTGTTCTTCTCACAGAAGCCAGCCCTGCAGCCCCCCTGCTTCCAAAACTTGGCCACATAAACCAAATACAACTAGATAAACTCAATAATTATAAGTCAATCAGTTTAACATCACTCTAAATCAATAATGGAACTGATTAATAAAAAATTTAAAGACAACATGCCAGTCAACATATATTTATGGAAAATTAATCTTGTCAGCTAATCTTTACATGAGATTTTAGGTTTGATTGACAGAGTAGTGATGTAATCTGTTTGTGTAACACATTTGGTTTGTTAGAGTGGTTTGGTGCTTGGATTGAGTTACATCATTTACTTTCCTTAGTATAATTAGCTGAATGTGAACATGAAGTTGGTGTCCAAAAAGCATAATGTTGTCCATAGGTGTATAACCAAGTCATACTGAATAGGAAGGGGTAGATCTTACCACTAGAACTGGTCCAACTTCTAAAGTGGACTGTGCCTAGTTTTGCTGCCTACCACTCAGAAAAGGCAAATATCTGTTCTGTTTTCCCAATAACTGAAGAAGGTGAAGCATCATGATTTAAATCCTACTGATATTTTCTGATCTAGGATATTAAAGTAAGTAACAAGGAAACAGTAATTTGAACTTTTTTTTTTCCATTTTATACAAAGGTTTGGCAGAATCAAATGATAAGAAATTAAAACTGGGCAATGCATAAGAAAGTAAGCAGTGAACATTAAGACGGAGGGTAGTGTAACCTGTGGAACAATTTGTGGTGGTTTTTTTCCATTGCTAACAGATTTTTTTTTTACTTGAATGGCATTTTAAAATGACAAAACTCAAAACATACAATCATATTTTTAAATGGAAACCAGTGCAAGATATTCTTATGGCCTTTGTTGTCCAGAGACCAGACTAGAAGACTGTGACTTGAAAGTGATGAATACTTTTGGATCACGTTTTATGAAGACACTACTTGTAAGCAGATTGTGCTGCACTGAGAATCTGGTCACGTAAACCAGTTGTCAAAAAGCCTTCTAAATGTCCTGACTAATGAGGGAATGTATCTGTCCTGAATAGAGACCAAGATTTGTAGCATTTGTTCTGTAGCTGTATTGATTGTATCTTATGAATAAAGTTCAAATGAATTGGTTATAGTTTGTTACAAAACAAGAAACCTTAAATTTTGTGTAAGTTTTAAGATTACCAAAAATAAAGAGAAACTAGTCTAATGAGACATTTTAACTTTGTTACAAATGATAAATACTAAATTTAGACTAAAGTCTTACTTAAAAAGAAGACATTATCTTCCTTCCCTTCCCATTACCTCCCTCCCGAAAAATCTTCAGAGCTTCATTTGTTAGCGACTGTTGATATGAACTGAAATCATATTTTTCTCTGAAGAATCCTCACAGGGCCTGTGTAACTTGAACATTTATTGTAGTGGAAGGACTGTATATGAACACAGGAGATATCTGCTCTCTTCCAGAATTGGTAAGTGGTTTCAGTTTGCCTTTTAAACTCTGGATATGAACACATATGGCTAATGAAATGGTAATATCATGCAGTTAAGCCGATATAGAAAAGCTCTGCATGCATTTTTTTGTTAACCTTCTTGCTTTCTCAAATATTCATGAAATCGGGATACCAAACCTGATTTTAAAAATTGTTTTTTAAACTCCTGATCTGGATTGGAATTACAGTTACTTGGGAAGACAATCGTCATAACTCCAAACGTCCATCCCCCCTTCCTCCTTCTTTCCCCGAGCTTTTATTGCTGAATATGACATCATATAGCATATCCCTTTGGTCAGTTTGGGTCAGCTGTCCTGGTTGTGTCTCCTCCCAACTTCTTGCCCACCCTCAGCCTACTTGCTAGTGGGAGAGCGAGAGGAACAGAGAAGGCCTTGTGTGGTGGACCGATATGCAGTTTTTGTCTTAAACATTTCACGGTTCCGAGGAAACTACACCTTTCTTGGTACAACGGAGGAAACCACAAAGAACAACGAGATACCGCTTCCCGCAGAGCAGAGATACGGTGTAGGTGAGAGACAGTAAAGCCTGCAGATGTGCTGTTGCCTGTTGCATATGCATGAAGTTTCTTGGAATCGGGCAGAGATTGTGGGACACGGACTGTATAAAAATGACACCATCAGAAGCAAAGGGGGGACCCCCACCACCAAGGAACATCAAGAGGACCAACAGGGCACCGCTGGATCCACGGGTGGTGATATCTTCTTTGCGCTCTCTCCCTCTCTCCCTCTCCCCCCCTTCCTCTCTTTGTCGAAGTGTAAAAGATGTGTTGCACAGGACTTGTTCATCTAGTTGAATTGTTTAGTTAGGGTAGTTGTCATTAAGATATCCATATAACCTCATGCCTTGCATTTTTTATTATTAAATTGTTATATTGGTTGGCTGGTGTCGTTTCACCTTAATTCAGTCCAGGGGGATCATGAACTTGGTCATTTGGTCCCACAGGGAGGGAGGTCATCCTGAACAGCTCCTTTCGGGCCGCGACACCTTGCCACTGTGTAAGCACTGTTCAACAATAACTAGAACATCCCTATGTTATCAACATTGTTTTGGTCACAAATCCAAAACATAGCACCATACAAGCTACTATGAAGAAATTTAACTTTATCCCAGCCAAAACCAGTACAAACATGCAACTCAAATAATGGGTTACAACAATTTACAGGTGTATGGATTACAATCTCCACCCCTGGTCCATTTGGACCAGGCCATACTGTTTAACATTGCAATGAAATTCTCCCCTTGCCCTTGGTCCAGCGTGGCCTTATCTGGGGGCCACAATCCATTTCAGGGGTGTACCTGCTGCAGTGTGAACTTATCCACTGCTACAGATGCTTCAGGGTGTACCTACCTTCTCTGGCGTGGACTTATCCACAGGTTCCTTGAACCCCTTTGACTCAAGCTCACACCAGAGTTCCAGCCTGTCGAGGAAGAGGAGCTTCAAGTGCCAGAGCAGATATTCCCCTGCAGCCCATGGAGGAGACCATACTGGAGCAGGTATTCACACTGCAGCCTGTGAAGGACCCCCATGTCACAGCAGTTGGATATTTCCTGAAGGAATTGCGGCCTGTGGAGAGCCCATGCTGGAGCAGACTTTTTCCTGAAGGACTGCAGCCTGTGGAAAGGACCCACACTGGAGCAGGGGAAAAGTGTGAGGAGGAAGGAGCAGCAGAGAGTAACTCTTATGTTCTGACCATAACGACCATTCCCCATCTTCCCTGTGCTGCTTGGGGGAGGAGGGAAGGGGGAAGATCAGGAGGGAAGAGGAATCGGGAATGAAGAAGTGAAGCTGAGCCTAGGAAAAAGGGGAGGGTGGGGTTAGGGGGGAGGTGTTTTTTAGTTTTTGTCTTTGTTTCTCACTATCCTACTCTTTTTTTAATTGGCAATAAATAAAATATTTTTTCCCCCAAATTGAATCTATTTTGACCATGATGGTAATTTATAAGTGATTTCCCTATCTTTATCTTGATCCATGAGCTTTTTCATCTTATTTTCTTCCCCCTGTCCTGTTGAGGGGGAAGAGTGAGAAAGCATCTGGCAGCCAGCCAAGGTCAGCCCACCACAATAATTTAATTTGACAAAGGTTCAGAAAAATATAGTTTATGCTTTACATGAATGTTAAAGCACTGTCATAAGAAAACACTGATGTTAAATTATTTGGAGAAACTCAATACTTGGATGGGATGAATTATATAGTTCAGTTTACTATAGCTGTCACTGGCAGAAGAAGTTTTCAGATTAAACTTAAGTTTGAAACTTGTAAGCAGTTTCTGTAAGTATGTGTATAGTTAAAACAAAGCATGTTGTTTGGGAAAATATTTGTAAGTTTGAATGGAAGTGATACAAAGCTTGCTTCCTACCCATCTTTTCTCATTTCCTCTTTTGGGGGGGTGGGCAGAAAACAGGGATGGCTTATGATTACCTGTTTTAACTCAAGACTGATGTCTGGTGTGTTCCTCTTGAACGAAACCTAGTTGTAGTTAGTAGCTTGTCTGACTTATACTGTCACTTCCCTATAACTAGAATTCTACTTAAAAGTCAGTTCACTCCTAACTGAACATAACTAATAACTGATGTGTTATGCTATTATACTGTATATTCAGTTTGGTTTTCTACCTTGTAGTTGATCTTGGACTGCTTTTCCTGGTTATCAAATGTTGTCTTCTCCTAATTCCTAGATATATATAGAGCAGTGGGACACTTGCACTGTATGTGCTTCTGTATTAAAGAAATTGCCTCTGGTTTGTTTATTTGCCGGTATAAGTAAGTGAACGACACAAGAATGTTTGCAGTTCAGTGGCTGAAGAAGATGATACCAGTTTGACTTCTCTTTCTGGACTGGATGTTGAATTGCCATTGCATTATAGAAATAATGTGAGATGATTTTCATGTTAGAGTATATTTTTATTTTCTTAAAAATTATAATTGATTCAGTGTGTTTGTAGTACCCATTCTCTCCTGTAGGCTCCAGTTCCTGTGTTTATGGATTTGATATCTCTTCTGTTCTGAGTAGCTCTTGAACTTTATAAACATACATAGCTTATTTGAAAATAACAGTATAAATTTACAACGTGTATAAGACAATTATACCAAAGTCAGGAAATCAAAATTATTGTTGATGTTGATATGTAGTGCTGTGGTGGGTAGACCTTGGCTGGCTGCCAGGTGCCCACCAAGCCACGCTGTCATTCCCCCTACTCAGCAGGACAGAGGGAGAAAATAAGATGAAAAGCTCATGGGTTGAGATAAGGACAGGAAGATCACTCACCAACTACCATCATGGGCAAAAGAGACTCAACTCTAGGGACATTATTTTAATTTATTGCCAGTTAAAATTAGAGTAGGATAGTGAGAAATAAGAACAAAACTAAAAACACCTTCCCCCTCCCTTCTTCCCAGGCTCAACTTCACTCCTAACTCTTCTACCTCCCTCCCATCCCTTCACAAATGGTGCGGGGGGTGGGGAATGGGGGGTTGCAGTCAGTTTATGACGCTTTGTCTCTGCTGCTCCTTCCTCCAATATGGATCCTTCCCACAGGCTACAGTTCTTCACAAACTTCTCCAGCATGGGTCCTTTCCACAGGGTACAGTCCTTCAGGAACAGACTGCTCCAGCATGGGCTCCTCTCTGTCGTGGTTTAGCCCCAACCGGCAACTAAGCACCACGCAGCCGCTCGCTCACTCCCCCACGGTGGGATGGGGGAGAGAATCAGAAGAGTAAAAGTGAGGAAACTCATGGGTTGAGATAAAGACAGTTTAATAGGTAAAGCAAAAACCACGCACGCAGGCAAAGCAAAACAAGGAATTCATTCACCACTCCCCATGGGCAGGCAGGTGTTCAGCCATCTCCAGGGAAGCAGGGCTGCATCACGCGTAATGGTTTCTTGGGAAGACAGACGCCATAACTCCGAACGTCCCTCCACCCCTTCCTTCTTCTTCGTCCCAGCTTTATATACTGAGCATGACATCATATGGTATGGAATATCTCTTTGGTCAGCCTGGGTCAGCTGTCCCAGCTGTGTCCCCTCCCAGCTTCCCGTGCACCCTCAGTCTTCTTGTTAGCAGGTCAGCACGAGAAGCTGGACTGTCCTTGACTACTTAGCAGCAACTCAAAACATCATCACATTATCAACATTTTCTCATCCCAAATCCAAAACATAGCCCCACACTAGCTTCCATGAAGAAAATTAACTCTATCCTGGCTGAAACCAGGACACTCTCCATGGGCTGCAGCTTCCTTCAAGGCACACCAACCTGCTCTGGTGTTGTTGTCCCAAATATGGGTTCTTCCACCTGGTGTGCAGAGAGCTGAAAAACACAGAGCCGAGATATTTGCTTTCATTTCAAATCTGCACAGAGCTGGGTGCTAGGTGGTAGGCCCACAAAGCCAGCACACCTCAGTTAACACACAGAAAGTATTTATACACTTCAAGCAACAGTTATCAGTATTTTTAAAAAATTGGCTCCGTTACCCTTGTTCCCATTGGTTCTTATAAGCCTTGTCTCCACTTAAAGTCACAGCATCCTTTTTTCCTAGGCATGCTCAGTGAGGAAGGGGCTTTTGTGAGGAGGGAGCTTTCCCCGCCCAGGGGCAGGTTTCTATTATACCAATTAGATGTTAATTAGGATGGTTCACTCAAGGTTCAGTAGTTGTGTTTCTTTTGTGATTATCTTGCTCCTTCCCTCAAGGTTGCACCTTGTCAACTGCTCACAGAGACTAAACAATACCCCCAGCTTCATTCCTTGCATACCTTCAACAGTGTGGGGTCCTTCATGGGCTGCAGCGTGGATATCTGCTCCACCATGGACCTCCCTGGGCTGCAGGGAGACGATCTGCATCACCATGGTCCTTTCCAAGTGCTGCAGGGGAATCTCTGCTCTGTCACCTGGAGCACCTCCTCCCCCTCCTTCTTCACTGACCTTGGTGCCTGCAGAGTTGTTTGTCTTACATGTTCTCATTCCTTACCCTTTCTTAAATATGTTATCATCACAGAGCCTGTATGTAGTGGATGAATCTTTTTCTCCAGCATTGCACCTGCAGTTGGAAGAGAGCAGTGGATTGCAAGAAAATAATGTCAAGTTACTCAAAAGAGTTGTAGATTATGTAAGTGTCCCTGTAGCAATTTAAATATATAATTTCCTTTTATTTTGAACAATGAATCAAGTGTGTATGGGTAGAGTGGTTTGTTGGGTAACTTACTGGAATGTCTTGCAGGAATGCTGACCCAGAAACTGTTTCTTTGCTATCTATAGGGCTATATTAAATGCAACTGTCATGCATTAACTTTGACTTTTTTGCCCTTTCTCAAATATGTTTTCACAGAGGTGCCACCAGTTTTGCTGATTGGCTTGGCTTTGGCCTGTGTTGGGTCCACTGCTGAGCCAGCTGGAACTGTCTGTGTCCAGCACAGGGCAGCCCCTGGCCGCTTCTCACAGAGGCCCCTTGCAGCCCCCCCTCCCCTACCAAAACCTTGTCATGTATATCCAGTACAGCTGATGTCTGAGACAGATGAAAGATCCTATGGGGCAGGTCAGTAGGAGACAATACAATTAAAAAAGGATTAATGAACCCAGATTTAGTGGTCAAGAAGATGAAGAAGTAGTTGTATTTAAGCAGTAAACCATGAAGACTGAATTGTTCCTGCACTCTTGAAAAATCTAACTGTCATGAGATCAGCAGAATCCACAGTAACTAGGGTAAAGGTAAAGGTGGCAAGGGGAGACCGCGACCACCGACTCAGTTGAGGGACTATGCAAATTATCCCCCCACTCTTTCTAGGAGCATGCATGATAATTTAAATATGTGCAACCAATAATAAGCAATGTGGTAATTACTAGCCAATGAATGTAAACTTGGGAGCATTCTCTATTGTTTACGTTAATCGTGTAACAGGATAAATATGTGGTGATTCCTTTCTGTGGTGTGCTAGCTTTGTGGAATACCACCTAGCACCCATATCTGTGCAAATATGCTATAAATAAATTACCTCTACTCTGTGTGTATATTGGCGTGTTGCACACTGGGTATATGTTGCGTTAAGAGGCAGAGCAATTTGGCAGGGAGTCTCCATGGCACAGACCCGTTGTACGAGAGTGCTACGTTCCACCTGGTTTCAAGGCTGTTCTTAGAGGGTAAATTTCCAAAGTACCCCTCAGCGATTACTCCACATTATCCAACCCGTGACTATAGTCACTCAAGCTTCACGATTCTTTTCTTTTAGAATAGATGGGAAGTGTCACATACACTCTTGCTATGAGGATCATCGAGCGCACAGATATTTCGTGGGGATATGGACAAACGTTTCAACATAATCCAAAGTCTAAAATGCAAAGCAATTGTTAAAATAAAACACGATGCGGTGAGCATTAATAAGACAACAACAGGGTGAAGCATCTCGTTGAAGATTCCTGTTGTGGTAGGTGACCATCCAAACAAAGTGTCCCACCAGTGGTGTCCTCCATCCCTTCTTACTCTTTCCAACACTTGATGTATTCTCTCAACATCATGATGGACAGTAATCAGAGTCTTTTGTCCATTTTCCCGAACTTGTTTCAACAACCGCTTCAGGTCTTCATGTTGTAATAGTTTTCTCACCAGGGTAAGATTCATTCCTACAGGGACAGGCAGCAGATCTCGAAATAGAATATAATTTGATTGTACTAGTTGGTAAGATGTAACAGGAGCTGAATAGATAAAGTCACATCCTACAATTTTAGTAAAGTTACAAACGCAAATATTTGAGCGATTGTTAGTATCCACAGTAACATTATCTACAAACACAAAATCACAAGGGGTTCTCATACAAGCACACCCTTTTCCAATATATACAAGCACAGTTTCAAGGGTTTCATTGGGATGTATTTCAAAATGACAAATGTTTCGTTCAGTGTCAAGACAAATGTCTTGGCCTTTGATGATGTTACTTTCACAAATGAATCCCTGTTGTCCCCGTACCACACATGCAGCAACGTCAATAGTTTGCCATCTGTTTTCATTTCGTTGGGCCCATACTCTATGCTCTATAGGATAGAGTATAGTTCCGTTCTGATTTAATCCTAACGCAATGATTGGGTATATGGTATATACCGAAGCATTGCGTATTGTTAAGACAAAAGCAGTGGCTTTGCCATCAGTAGGGTTGTAGGTAAAATTGACCAAATACCACCATGATTGGAATTTTCTCTCAAATGTAGTTGCATTATCCCAAACTACCTTTCGAATTTCAAAGGGTAAGATGCCCTCTTCACCTTCTCTTATAATTGCTGCCACCACAGATTGCATCCATAGTTGAGCTTGGATGCAACTGAGAGCTAGAGAAATATTATTTTGGGCTGCACCAAGTGCATCCACAATCAATTGGTGATCCTTTTCGTTTGTTTCTCCCCACTGAGGTAACAAATCTGACACAAGCCATTGGTTAGTTCCCAGTGCTACTAGAGAAGACCGCAATGGGTGTCAACATCCAATGTCAACATCCATGTTGCCAACATCCAAGGCCATTCAGGGAGTCTCCATGGCACAGACCCGTTGTACATGAGTGCTACGTTCCACCTGGTTTCAAGGCTGTTCTTAGAGGGTAAATTTCCAAAGCACCCCTCAGCGATTACTCCACATTATACGATCCCACTTTCGGGACAACAGTTTTTTGGCGACCCAGATGGGACTGCACTGACAGCCTTGCCTGGATTTTCTTGCCACACCGAACGGGGAGAAGCAGTCTGACTGGACTCCAGCATGCACCGACCTGTTGATCGCGGACTCTGTCGACTCCTCTCCTGCAGTCGGACGGTGAGCGACACAACGGTGCAACGCTACTTGAAAGAGGTATTTTAAGGGGAAAAAGGGGGGAAGGGAGAGACTCTAGGGAAACAGTTGGAGTTGTTATTTGTGTAAGCTCTGCATAAGACACATCAGAAGGGATATGCAGCAGCAGCATAGTTTGTTTCTACGTGTTGTGGAATTTTTGTGTATGAAATGTTGGTTTAAATTTCTTCGGTACCAAAATGGGTTCCAGTGCTTCCACGGAGGCTCCTCTTTTTTCTTCCTTAGGATGCATCCTAAAGAATTGGAACAAGTTTGGAGGGGACCCCTTGACAAAAGAAAAATTGAAACGGTATTGTAATCAGTGGTGGCCATTGGACGATGGTGAAAGGTGGCCTGAAAATGGATCCTTGAAATATAATACTATTTTACAATTAACGTTATTCTGCAGAAGAAATGAAAATGAAAAATGGGATGAAGTACCATATGTAGATTTGGTTTTCAGTTTAAGAAATAATTGGGAGGTTAGGATAAGTTGTTTAGTGGATTCAAAACACCAGAACAAGATATATTCTTTAACAGAGAAAAAAAGGAAAGAGAAAGAAAATTTATGTTGTAGGATGGAAAAGTCTAAGTGTGAGGACATGGACGAAGATGTTCAATTACTAGTAACCCCCCTGAAACAACCAGATTCTGAAACTTCGAGTTCATGAAAATGAGGTTACCAGCCCTGTGTCTGTAAGAACTAGAGGACAGAGACCGGTGATTCAGGCTCCTCTTAGACAGGCTGTCAGACCTGAAGGGACACCAGTATATGTGCATATACCTTTTACCACATCTGATCTATTAAACTGGAAACAGGCAGTTGGGTCTTATCGGAATAATCCGGAGGGAATGTATAGTACTGTCAAAACTGTAATGATGACCCACAACCCAAATTGGGGAGATATACAAGCTCTTTTAGAATATTTGTTTACTTATGAAGAATGGAGAGCAGTTTTAGAGAAAGCCAGGGAAGGAGTAGCCCAACAGTATGGAGGAGTACCTAATGTGGGAACATATCTTCCAAGGGAAGATCCAAGGTGGGATCCCAATACGGATGAGCAGTTAGAAAGACTAAAAGGATATAAAAAACTGATCTTATATGGGATCCAAAATGGAGTAGAAAAGCCTAAGAATCTAAGTTGCATGAAGTAAGGCAAGGGGAGAAGGAAACCCTATCTGCTTTCCATGAAAGACTGTGTGAAGTAGCTCAAAAGTGGACCAATTTGAACCTGGAAGATGCTAGTAATATGAAATTGTTTAATATGTTCTTCATTGGTCAATCAGCATCGGACATTAGAAAGAAACTGTAGAAAGTAGATGGTGCGGATGGGATGACAATTTCACAATTAATGTTGATTGTGTATAAGGTACATAATAACAGAAAAAGAGAGGTGAGGGCAAGCAAAATTGCAGGCTTCTTTACTGGCCACCTGGGCAGAAGGACAGACAAGGGACAGAGGCAGAGGAAGTGTATGAGGGGGGTTCAGAGGTAGAGGTACGGGTCATGGAGGTAGTAGAGGAAGCCGTTGTGAAACCTCTCTGAAAATGAATCAGTGTGCCTATTGTAAACAGGAGGGTCATTGGAAGGGAGAATGTCCCCATTTTTTGAGTGATCATGAAAAAGACACAGAGGAAGCTGCTAGGGAAATGGCAGAGATTGGATTAGACTGAAGGGGACTGGAGGGATCTATTAAAGTTTCCCCAGCTGATCCTGACATGCGGAAACAAACTTCACAACTCAAAAGAGTTATAAAGTAGGTATGTTTATTACAGCGCCGGACGCATGGGGGATATCTCCTCCTAACATGCATGTGCTGAAACAAAAGTTCATCCTTTATATACCTTAAAGACATGAATATTCACACATTTTCCAAGAAATCACCGCCTCCCTGCTTATCTACTACATTTACGTAATGCTGGTGTTGCAAAACTACACTACGCATGCGCAGGGGTCTCGGGTGGTCATCGGTGGTCGTTTGGGGAGTTAGTCCCCTACTCCTTTTTCCCTTTTATGGTCATGGGTCTCGAGGATAATTTCTTCTCCTTGGATGTTTGCCCCTTCTGTTGTCCAGCCAAGCAGTTCCTTCTTATCATCCTTGTTTGAGCATTCCTGCCAGTCTGTCTCTATGCTCAAGGTTAAGATATCTTCTCTGTTCTCTTTAATCTCTCAGTCCTTGCTCTTAACTCTTCTTTGTTTTAATTTTCATGAGGCCTGCTTTAGTCGTGATTAACTGTTTACACATAGTTACAATGTTAGCATTGAGGAAATACAGCCTAAGGACTATGAGTATAGGCCGTTAAACATAATCACACAGTTATTAGGCTAAAGAATTCTATACTGAAGTCAAACTAATCATGTAATCAATAACCTTCCATATATTAAGGAATTTGCAAAACTTACAGTTGATTAGCGACACATGCTAAAACCTTGTAATTGTTTTAGATCCTTGTTTCAATCCTCTGGTTCCAGATAAGCTGGGGAATGAAATAATAGATTTTCCGATTGATAGTGGGGCCACCCATTCTGTAGTGACTAGTTGTAAGGGACCATTAAGCAAGACTAAGATAAGCGTTGTTGGTGCAAAAGGGAAAAGAATTTTAAGACCATTTTTGCAGCCTATGGAGCTCTCAATTGGGGAAACCAAATTAGCACATAAATTCCTCTATATGCCAGAATGCCCTTTGCCATTGCTTAGATGAGATTTACTTTGTAAGTTAAATGCACAACTAACGTTCTCTGAAGATTTTGTCCTGCTACATACTCCTCCAGAGAATGCATGGAGGGCCCAGATATGTTTGTTAACTGAGAAGAATCATGCGGAAGAAGGAGGCATTCCAGATGAAGTATTGGTGGAGTTTAATACTCCAATTCTGCCTGTAAAGAAACCTCACTCTCATGAATATAGGTTGGTACAGGATCTACGAGAGGTTAATGCAAGGACTATAGACATGCACCCTGTCATTCTGAATCCATATACCCACCTTGCCTCAATTCCTGATAGTAATACCTATTTTACTGTATTGGACTTGAAAGATGCTTCCTTTTGTGTACGTGTGAACAAACAGAGCCAGACCATTTTTGTTTTTGAATGGGAAAACCCAACCACAGGACAAAAAATGGAACTCTGCTGGACAGTCTTCCCCTCAAGGATTCAAAAATAGCCCCACACTGTTCGGTAATACATTGGCGAAAGAACTAGAGCAATGGTGCAGTGAGTATGATAAGTGCCCATCGTCCTCCCAGAGGAAGCTCAGCCATGGTCGCCACTCGGCTGAAAACCAGGGCCAGAAAGAATGTCGCGACACAGACAGAGCTCCCGCTCAGGCACGCGGCTGTCCAAGTATCTGGCTGCAAAGAGTGCCTGAGCCTGTTGGTTGTTCCAGAGACCGACGGGGACACTACCTGCGTGCGGTGCGACCAGGTCAGCGACCTGCTCAGCCTGGTGGCAGAGCTGAAAGAGGAAGTGGAGAGGCTGAGGAGCATTAGGGAGTGTGAGAGAGAGAGAGGTAGGTGGAGCCGCACCCTGCCATCCCTGAAGCAGGGGCAGCTGGTGGAGGCTCCACAAGCAGCAGGGGATCCCCTGTCCTCTTGCTGCCGGGCAGAAGGAAAGGACCTAAGAGATGAGGGGAAATGGAGTCCCTCCTCGGAGAGGTCGGCGAATTCCCTCCCGGCCTCCCTCACCATCCCAGCTGCCCTTACACAACAGGTATGGGGCTCTGGAACATGAGGGCCAGGAACGTGAGGACCCTGACGAAGGTCTGTCCAAGGGGGTGCCTAGGGTGAGTCAACCCGACCCACGCATCAAGACGTCCTCTGTTAAGAAAAAAAGAGGGTGATTGTTGTAGGTGACTCCCTTCTGAGGGGTACAGAGGGCACAATATGTCTCATGACTGGAGTGCCAGTCAGGCGACCGGCCTGGCTGAACAGGGAGATTTTGCTGGGACTCAGGGAAAAGAGGAGAGTTTATCACCTCTGGAAGAAGGGGCAGGCAACTCACGAAGAGTACAAGGATCTAGTTAGGTCAAGCAGGGACAAAATTAGAAAGGCAAAAGACCAGCTAGAGCTCAGTCTGGCCACAGTCGTAAAGGATAATGAAAAATGTTTTTACAAATATATTAACAACAAAAAGAGAGGCAAGGAGAATCTCCATCCCCTACTGGATATGGCGGGGAACATTGCCTCCAAGGACGAGGACAAGGCTGAGGTACTTAATGCCTTCTTTGCCTCAGTCTTTAATAGCCAGTCCAGGTATCCGCCAGGGTATTCAGCCCCCTGAGCTGGAAGATGATGATGGAGAGCACAATGTACTCCTCATAATCCAGGAGGAAGCAGTCAAGGACATGTTAAACCACCTGGACACCCACAAGTCTATGGGGCCTGATGGGATCCACCCGAGAGTACTGAGGGAGATGGCAGAGGAGCTTGCCAAGCCACTCTCCATCATTTATCAGGAGTCCTGGTTAACAGGGGAGGTCCCAGAAGACTGGAGGCTTGCCAATATGACACCCGTCTACAAGAAAGGCCGGAAGGAGGATCCTGGGAACTACAGGCCTGTCAGCCTGACCTCTGTACCGGGGAAGATTATGGAGCGGTTGGTCTTGAGAGTGCTCACAGGGCATGTGCAGGACAACCAAGGGATCAGGCCCAGCCAGCATGGGTTCATGAAAGGCAGGTCCTGCTTGACCAACCTGATCTCCTTCTATGACCAGGTGACCCGCCCAGTGGATGAGGGAAAGACTGTGGATGTTGTCTACCTGGACTTTAGTAAAGCCTTTGACAGTGTCTCCCACAGCATTCTCCTGGAGAAAGTGGCGGCTTGTGGCTTAGACAGGTTTACTCTTCGCTGGGTGAGGAACTGGCTGGATGGCTGAGCCCAGAGAGTTGTGGTGAACGGCGTTAAATCCGGCTGGCGGCCGGTCACAAGCGGTGTTCCCCAGGGCTCGGTTCTGGGGCCGGTCTTGTTCAATATCTTTATTGATGATCTGGATGAGGGAAACGAGTGCTCCCTCAGTAAGTTTGCAGATGACACCAAGTTGGGTGGAAGTGTTGATCTGCTGGAGGGTAGGAGGGCTCTGCAGAGGGATCTGGACAGGCTGGATCGATGGGCAGAGGCCAACTGTATGAGGTTTAATAAGGCCAAGTGCAGGGTCCTGCACTTTGGCCACAACAACCCCATGCAACCCTACAGGCTTGGGGAGGAGTGGCTAGAGAGCAGCCCGGTGGAAAGGGACCTGGGGGTGCTGGTTGACAGCCGGCTGAATATGAGCCGGCAGTGTGCCCAGGTGGCCAAGAAGGCCAACAGCATCCTGGCCTGTATCAGGAATAGTGTGGCCAGCAGGAGTAGGGAAGTGATCGTGCCCCTGTACTCGGCACTGGTGAGGCCGCACATTGAATACTGTGTTCACTTTTGGACCCCTCACTACAAGAAGGATGTTGAAGTGCTGGAGCATGTCCAGAGAAGGGCAACGAAGCTGGTGAGGGGTCTGGAGCACAAGTCTTATGAGGAGCGGCTGAGGGAACTGGGGTTGTTTAGTCTGGCAAAGAAGAGGCTGAGGGGAGACCTTATTGCTCTCTACAACTACCTGAAAGGGGGTTGTGGCGACAAGGGTGTTGGTCTCTTCTCCCAAGTAACTAGCAACAGGACGAGAGGAAATGGCCTCAAGTTGTGCCAGGGGAGGTTTAGATTGGATATTAGGAAAAATTTCTTCACTGAGAGAGTAGTCAGGCATTGGAACAGGCTGCCCAGGGAGGTGGTGGAGTCGCCATCTCTGGAAGTGTTCAAAAAACGTGTGGATGTGGCACTTCAGGACATGGTTTAGGGAACATGGTGGCGCTGGATTAATGGTTGGACTTGATGATCTTGAAGGTCCTTTCCAACGTAGTGATTCTGTGATTCTGTGATTCTGTGATAACATAACGTTACTACAATATGTGGATGACTTGTTAATTGGGTCTGATACCTACGAGGAGTGTTTGGAAGCCACAATTAGCTTACTCATTTTTCTAGGTTTAGCTGGTTATCGAGTATCTAATAAAAAAGCCCAGACTGGAAAAGAAAGAGTCCAGTATATGGGATTTGAGGTTACAAAAGGAAAAAGACAATTAAGTGCTGAAAGGAAGGAGACTGTTTGTAGGATTGCAGTACCTATGTCAAAGAAACAATTAAGGGGATTTTTAGGAATGGCCAGATGGTGTTGGCTATGGATTCCTAATTTCAGGTTAATTGCCAAACCATTATATGCTGCTATAAAAGGACCCGAAGGAATCTTGGAATGGACAGCAGAATGCTGTAAAAGCTTTGATGAAATTAAGAGAAAACTGATGGAAGCCCCTGCACCGGGACTACCCAATTTAAGAAAGCCCTTCCAGTTATATGTACATGAGAGACAAGAAGTGGCATTGGGAGTACTAACACAGAAATTGGGAGACTGGAAGAGACCAGTGGGATACTTTTCCAAACAACTGGATGAGGACAGTAAAGGTTGGCCCATCTGCGTGAGGGCAGTAGCAGTGACTGTAACTCTAATTGAGGAGTCTCGAAAACTGACATTGGGCCAACCGATCACCGTGTTTGTACCTCATGCTGTTTGTACCTCATCCCTCCTTGAAAATAAGGGACACCACTGGATTTCTCCAAATGGGTTAGCCAAATGCCAAGCTGTTGGGATCACTCTGCACGGCTCGACCTTAAGGAGAAGGAGCTGCAGCATTGAGAAGCTGGTAAACAGCTAGATATCTGCACGGCTCGGCCTTGAGAAGAGGGAGCTGTGGCACTGGGAAGCTGGTAAACAGCTGGACATCTGCAGGGCTCGGCCTTGAGGAGAAGGAGCTGTGGTAAACAGCTAAGAAGCAGCACTGTATAAGAAAAACAGGATGGAACCCGGACCACGTAGCAGTAACGGCAAGTAGGAGGAGTATGATAATGCAATCTTTAGAGCTAAGCCAATGATTGTAAGACAAGTATGCATAAGGTAGAACTTAGTGTATAAATATGTGTAAGGTTTTGCAATAAAGTTGAAGCTTGCTTTATCACTCATATTGAGTCGACTGCTTGCCTTCCCTCGCTCGTCGCAAGTGGCGCCCGAACAGGGACCCCATCCTTGTTTTTCACCGGACAGCGAGATCGGAGAAGCACTGGTAGCAGCGACCAGGGAGCAGAAGATCGGCGGACGCTGCCGCGGCGCGCCTGATCCGTGCTTGAACCCAGGATAATTAAGAAGGGGTTCGCCGTCCGAAAGAAGGCTACCCGTGGGAAAAGGCTGCAAAAATAATTGACCGGATAATTAAGAAGGTCAACGTAGCGCGCAATGGAAATAGAGGTAGCGTTCGAAATCTTAAAATGCTTTTTAGAAAAGCGGGGAGTAAGCCAATTAAAAGATCTGGCTGGGTTAATTACGTTAGGGAAAGCGAAAGGGTCTTTTAAAGACCCTGAAAGTATGTTTGAAGTAGACGAGTGGTGTTCTTATGGAGATTGTTTGTGGGATCTAGTAATCGATGATGATAAATCAGCAAAAAAATTAATGAAATCTTGGAGAGATGTTATTAATTGCATGAAAAGATATAAAACTGAAAAGCGAATAGCATAGGCAACAAAGACAGTATAAAATTTACGATGCTCTGGAGGTTGATCCTAGAGACATTAAAAGAACTAAAGGCAGAACGCATCGCATGAAGAAGGGGCGATGGTCAGACTCCTGCCGCATATGCTCTCTAAGAGAGGACTGAAAGATGATGAATATACACTTAGAAGGCTTCTAATTTGGTGCCAAAAAGGGTACCCCCCCCCAATGCGTCTGTGGCGTTTAAGGCAGAGACGTGGGAGGAGATAGGAAAAATGTTATAGGAACATATTGGGAATGGAGATAAAACCACCGCAGAGTTAGTGACGGCATGGAAGTTGATGTTAACCACATTAAAAGCCTTAAAGGCAGAGCGAAAAGCTACAGCTGATATGGAGGAGGCTGTTAAACCGTGTTCAACCAATCCCTTTTTAACTGAGTCAGAGGGTCCAGGACCTTCAGCAACTCTGACTGCACCTCCTGAGGTGCCAGATGCACCGAGTAAACCGGCTGCATAAATAAGTCAGAGAAACAGATCTATGATGATGTATGTGAGGGGAAGACGGGACAACGTTGCCCAGAACCATGTACTCAAGGTTCCCCTGTGTGCCCGTGTGAAAGATCAATGGGGCGAGTCTCGAAAGGAGATGGGCAAGCAGCGGAGCTAGCAACAACGTGGCGATTGCTATTCGAGACTGTTTTGAAGAGCCAGGGGCTAGCAGCAGACTCTGCAACAGCTTTTGAGTTACCTACCTGGGAGAAAGCAGGGAAATTGGTGCTTGAGGCAGCCTCTAAAGGGGATCATACGGCTGCGAAAGTGTTAACAACCTGGCGATTAGTCAGAGACTCTATAAAGGCGATAAAATCAGAGCGGACAGCGGCGGCAGCAGCTGCCGCTGCCACAGCCTCAGGAGAGAAGGGAGGCCGAGCTGGGGATGGTGAGAACGAGCAACACCCGCCAGCCTCCCCTCCCCCCCCCCCCCCCTCCCGCCACCCCCCCCCCCGCTAACGCAACCAACGGTGGTGGCGAGTCCTCCTTGGCCCCCGCCTCCTGACCCGTGCCGCAACAGGAGGGGGCTGCCTGGGATGATCCTTCCCCCAAGTCAAGATACGACCCTGCCCAACATTGGCGAGGCATGAGACAAGAGACCTTGGCAGAGAGGGAGGGGACGGAGCGAAGTGGGTACCGGCCAGGTCAGTACGGCCGGCAGTAAGACCTGAAGATCTTGTCACATGTCCCACGGACGCAGTCAACTCCGACGTACCGCCAGCTGATGCTTTCACTCTTTTGTATGCGGAATGACGGCTTGTTGACTGTCTCAGCGGCTCTCCCCGGACGGTCAAGAGCAGGAACTTCAATATGCCATATTTGTAAAACGGTGTTGTGGGTTTGTTCTATGTCGTTGTAATTATTGTCACAAATGTATCATTTCTTTTGCAGGGAATCAAAGTGTATATTTCAATTGCTTTTTTACCATTCCCTTAGCAGCTGAGGATGCAGAGAAGTTTGCCTTTACGGTACCATCGGTAAATAAAGGAGAGCTAGCAAAGAGGTATCATTGGGTAGTGTTACCACAAGGAATGCAAAATTCACCTACGAAGTGTCAGACATTTGTGGCATGGGCTCTAGAACCGGTGTGGAAAAAGTATCCAGATTTAATAATGTATCATTATATAGTTGATATATTAACAGCAGGGACACAATTGTATGCAGACCACATTTTACAGCACTTAGAGCACTATTTAGGAAAACGGGGTTCAAAAATAGCACCGAAAAAAATTCAAAAGAAGGGACCATGGCAATATTTGAGCTGGATTATTACCAGGGCAGCGGTCCACCCACAAAAAATAAAGATTAAGGCGAAAATAGAAATTCTTTCTGATGTCCAAAAATTAATGGGGGATATACAGTGGGTTCGCAATATTTGCGGAATTACTAATGATGATCTGAGGCCATTGATGCCGCTCCTGGAGTCTTCGGTGGAGGCTCCAGAGCGACGTCAACTAGACAAGGATCAACACCAGGCTTTGCAGAAAATTACTGAGAAGATAGCAACAACCTATGCTCACAGATGTTCACCTACTGAGAGTATCTCGCTTCTGATAGTTAATTCAGGAGGGGAATGGCAATATCCACTAGGATTGATCGTACAGTTAGGAAATACAGCAAACAGTTTGAAAGTATTAGAATGGGTTTTTCTCTCCTATCAACCCAGAAAAATAGTGGTCACCAGATATGAATTATTTGCACAACTCATTATTAAGGGAAGACAAAGAATTGTAGAAATATCTGGATTAGAACCTGTAATAATTTATGTTCCTGTATCTCAAAAGTACTTAGATTGGTTGTTAGCCAGTTCTCTGGAGTTTCAGATCGCAATCTCTGATTTTTTAGAACACATTACAAATAGCTATCCGTCCGATAGATTATTGTCACTGTTGGCTAATCAGCAGTTTGAAGAAATGCCTATGCGATCGGAGACCCCAGTGAATGGGATGACAGTCTTTACCGACGCAGGACGCAAATCCCGTTGTTCGTGAGTCTGATAGTCACGTGTTTGATATGCCAGGTTCAGGCGTGGTTTTCCGTTCAACCAAGAAAAAATATCTGGGTTACACTAGCCAATCAAACGGGCCAAGGCCACCTTTGCTTATCTATATCCACTGCTGAGAATCTGTTTACAACATGCTTGGTTGGTCTGCCCTTAGGGGACTATGATTCGACAATGGTGGTAAAGACGACCACCCCTGATCTAACCTTGTTTTTAAAAAATAACAAACACCTCTGCAGCTATGGATAAGTGGGACGGATGGATGACGCACGGACCACAGGAGTTGTTGGAACCGCAGGAGTTGGGTATTTTAGGATGCATTACAGCCCCTACCTGTTTATATTTTAATTATACAGGACAGGACGATACCAGGTCACAGGATGTAAACCCCACATTAGCCGTTTTTCAGAATGCTACCAATTGGTGTAATTATACAACGAGCAACATCTCGTGCTCTACTATTGTCCCAATGAGACTCCCTAAAGGAATATTCTTGATTTGTGGTGATCGTGCATGGCAAGGTGTTCCCTCCCGTTTGAGAGGTGGTCCTTACACATTGGGGCACCTAACATTGTTAACTCCCAACACTTCTATGATATTGAACCTTACCTGACGGCATAGAATAAGACGACAGATTTGAAAATATCAGGAAGAGTGCAATGATCAACTGGATTTTTGGACTGTGGACAAAACCATACTAATCTCTTTCCTTGCCCCTGGGGTCGCTGCTGCCCAAGGCTTAACCACTTTAAATAAATTGGGATGTTGGCTAGCGAAACAAACCAATGCTACTTCTGCAGCACTCAGTGCTTTGTTAATGGAAACTGACTCAATAAGGCATGCGACATTGCAAAATAGGGCAGCTATCGACTTCCTACTTTTGGCCCAAGGGCACGGGTGTGAGGAGTTTGATGGCATGTGTTGTATGAATTTAGCAGATACATCACAGTCGGTAACTCAACAATTGCAAAAACTGAAGGACTTAACGGACAGGTTACAGACAAGTTCACTAAACCTCGAATCATAGCTGTCAAGTTTGGGCCTAAGTGGATGGTTACAAGACTTAATAAAAGGGGCAGTTGTTATAGTACTTGTTATCTTAATACTAATGCTTATTGTACCATGTTTATTGCATTGTCTACAAGGAATGGTTCAAAAGGTAGTAAAGAATGCTTGGCTAGCTAATAACTCCAACGAGTATCTTACACACCCAATGAATGAGCTTTGTTAGATAATCACGCTCAAAACAAAAAGGGGGAGAGGCTACCACATTACCCTAAGAACGTTTGAATAAGGCCTTATATGTGTTAAATTATTTGCGGAATGAGAAAGGACCTTTTCAACTGCTAACCAGGGGACGAGGTTGACGGTGGTGGCTGTTTTACCCATGGTTTTACCCATGGTTTTACCCACTTTGCAGGTGCCTCGAAGTGGGTGAGGCCATGGGTGGGGCAGTCGCCATCGTCATCGTTGGACACATCATGACACTATCAGGTGTCATCGCAATCTGGATGCCACCTCAGTCAAAAGAAAATGTAGGGGTAAATCACACTGAAATTTGCGGTATCATGAGATGAACGTGGAAAGCTTTTGAGGCAAAGTGTTCTATAACTACAAATGCTTTGGTAAGATATAATATTAGTCTTCATAGCCTTATACAAGTACCTTTTTTCTATCACTAGGAGTAGTTTATATCACTAGAAGTAGTACAGCTAGAATTGTTTTGCTTTGTAATATTCTGCTATTGACTTAAGCATAAGTTGATATGTGACTGCTGGGTTATGAAAAAATGCCGTGTGAACAAAGCCTACGAACCAATAGACGGGATGGCTGTGGCACGTGCAGCACGTCTGGCCAGCGGGCGCATACACCATAGGCTCCCTGTGTTAAAAGGTGAAAACTGAGGTGAGTTCCGACACTCGCTGGCCACGTGTGTCGAAACTCGTTCCTCTACAAATGTGTAATACCGGGATGTCCTGAAGGGCAGTGGGCCGGTGTACGGCAAGGCCACCGTTGCCTCCGTGGGGACACCCACGTAAAGCTGGCACCTACCGAATGCTGGGCTGAGTTCGCGGCACAGGACGATACAAGAATGTACAGAGGGTCCATCTTTCTCACGGTCCTCGGGTTGCGAATGATCCATCAGGTTTTGTTTATACAAAAACAAAAAGGGGGAGATGTTGGGATCACTCTGCACGGCTCGACCTTAAGGAGAAGGAGCTGCAGCATTGAGAAGCTGGTAAACAGCTAGATATCTGCACGGCTCGGCCTTGAGAAGAGGGAGCTGTGGCACTGGGAAGCTGGTAAACAGCTGGACATCTGCAGGGCTCGGCCTTGAGGAGAAGGAGCTGTGGTAAACAGCTAAGAAGCAGCACTGTATAAGAAAAACAGGATGGAACCCGGACCACGTAGCAGTAACCGCAAGTAGGAGGAGTATGATAATGCAATCTTTAGAGCTAAGCCAATGATTGTAAGACAAGTATGCATAAGGTAGAACTTAGTGTATAAATATGTGTAAGGTTTTGCAATAAAGTTGAAGCTTGCCTTATCACTCATATTGAGTCGACTGCTTGCCTTCCCTCGCTCGTCGCACCAAGCTGTGCTACTTGTCTGGTTTTGGTTGGGATGGAGTTGTTTTCCCAATAGCTGGTATAGTGCTGTGCTTTGGAGTTGGTATGAGAATAATGTTGATAACTGTCCTGGTTTCAGCCAGGATAGAGTTAATTTTCTTCATAGAAGCTAGTGTGAGGCTATGTTTTGGATTTGGGATGAGAAAATGTTGATAAGGTGCTGATGTTTTGAGTTGTTGCTAAGTAGTCAAGGACAGTCCAGCTTCTTGTGCTGGCCTGCTAGCAAGAAGGCTTAGGGTACATGGGAAGCTGGGAGGGGACACAGCCAGGACAGCCGACCCAGGCTCGTCAAAGAGATATTCCCTACCATATAACATCATGCTCGGTATATAAAGCTGGGACGAAGAAGAAGGAAGGGGTGGAGGGACGTTCGGAGTTATGGCGTCTGTCTTCCCAAGAAACCATTACGTGTGATGGAGCCCTGCTTCCCTGGAGATGGCTGAACACCTGCCTGCCGATGGGAAGGAGTGAATTAATTCCTTGTTTTGCTCTGCTTGCGTGCACGGCTTTTGCTTTACCTATTAAACTGTCTTTATCTCAAACCAAAACTGTCTTTATCTCAAACCATGAGTTTCCTCACTCTTACTCTTCCGATTGTCTCCCCCATCCCACCATGGGGGAGTGAGCGAGCGGCTGCATGGTGCTTAGTTGACGACTGGGGCTAAACCACGACAGTCCTTTTTGGCGCCCAACGTGGGGCACGAAGGGTTTGAGATAATGGCAGATTTTATCGGAATGTGCTAGAATGAGTTTATAGCTGTTATTGCTGTTTAGCTATTAACTGACAGGCTCCTGTGCTTGCTATGGCTTTGCTTTCCTGTTGATAACAGCAATGGTGATGCGCCTGGGCTGGCAGATGGCCAGGGCATTGCTGCTTTTTCTGTGCTGCTGTACTGGACAGGCTGGAACTCCACTGTGAACTCGAGTGAAAGGGACTGTGACCTGTGGATGAGTCCACGCGGGAGCAGGACACCCCAAAGCATCTGTGGCCGTGGATAGGCCCATGCCAGAGCAGGTATATCTCAAAGCATCTGTGGCCATGGTTATGTCTGTGCTGCAGCAGGTATATCTCTGATGGGATTGTGGCACAAGGGTAAGTCCACACTGGAGAAGGTACATCTTGAAGTGTCTGTGGCTGTGGATAAATCCATGTTGCAGCAGGTACACCTTGAAGCATTAGTGGTTGTGCATGAGGTCATGCTGGAGCACCTCAAAGTGTGTGGCCGTGGATAAGCCCTCGACAGTGCAGGTATATTCCTGGAGGGACTGGAACTATGGGTAAGGCCATGCTGGAGCAGTTTTACTTCTGAGAGGACTGTGGCTGTGAGTAGGGCCATGCTGGAACAGGTATATCTCTGAAGTCTTTGTGGCCCATGGAGGAGGCCACTTTGGAACAGCTGCACCTCGAAGTGACTGCAACTGTGGATAAGTCTATGCTGCAGCCGATATACCCCTGGAGAGACTGTGGCTCATGGAGGGGACTGCAGTCTGTGGATAAGTCCAAGCCAGAACAGGGGCAAGGGGAGGAGTTCATTGCAGTGTTAAACCCTATGGTCCAGTCCAAAGGGATCAGTCGTGGAGACTGTAATGGAAATAAATACCATTAAATTGTTGTAACCTGGGATTTGACTTGCATGTTATAGGAACTACTATAGCAGGAATCACCTGAACCAATGGAGGACAAGCCTTACAAGAAGCAATGCAAGTGCAGCAGTGACCCGACCTGAGCTGGCTTTGGTACCCAGTAACTCCACGCAACACACCACCTCTCCTGTCCTGAATGACCACCATAAGAGATGGAGTCCAGGGTCATGGACTAAATGAACTCAGTGGACATTTCATGGACATTTGTGGACACTTTACAGACATTTTTCAGGGGTGGTCCATAGACTAAGGGAATGATAATCTGTGTATTATATCAAAAGATGGAAACCCTTTGCCAGATGGGGTGGAACCACGACACTGGCATATCAGAGATAAATAGGTTCTGGGATCAAGCCAATGTTGTTATTACTTCTGGCTTGTAATTGTTTGTGTTTAACAAACGTTTAACTGTATTTCTGAACTGTTGGTATAGGGCTTGTTTCATTTGTACCCAGTTAGAGGTGACTTTGTCCTTCCCATCTGCTTTCAGGTCTTGCAAGATCTGTGTTCCCAGGTACTTCTACTCATTGCCTCCTTTTTATGGTCTAACTGGAGCCCATTTCTATTGTTCTCTGATGGATGCTGTATACGGAGGGGTTAAAAGATGGGATTTTGGTCCATAGTTGGACACTGAGAAGTAGACAGTGAGAAAATCGCAGCAGAGGGGTTAAAAGATGGACTTTTGGGCCGTGAGAACACAGCGATTAGCACAGTGAAAAAAACAGATAGCTGGGTGAGAAGTAGATGACAGGCCGGGTGAGAGAAACCAGATGGTTTCCCACAGAGATAAGAAAGTTGAACAATACTAGGGGAGGACGTGGAGGTAGGAATCCTTGCAACATCTTGCTATTGGCTTAAGCATGATTGATAATATGCCGTGTGTACAAAGCCTACAAACCAAAAGACGGGATGGCTATGGTGTGTGCAGCACGCCTGACCAGAGGGCGCATATGCCATAGGCTCCCTATGCTGAGAGTCAGCAACAGAGGCGTGTTTCGGTGTTGGGATCACTCTGCACGGCTCGACCTTAAGGAGAAGGAGCTGTGGCATTGATCTGTATGGCTCGACCTTAAGGAGAAGGAGCTGTGGCATTGAGAAGATGGTAAACAGCTGGATCTCTGCACGGCTCGGCCTTGAGGAGAAGGAACTGTGGTAAACAACTAAGAGGAAGCAAAGGAGTGCAGGAACACCTGCAGGCAGCGGATCCTGACTGTGTGAGAGGCGCGTGGACAGCGCGTGATATTTTGTATATAGCCAATTGCAATAATGTGTGTAACAAGCTGTAACCAATCATGAGTGTGTGCGCAGTGACTAAACAAAGATTATGATATATATTGGAGTCAGACAAGACAATAAATGGCTTCGGAATATAACACTCATAGAGTTGTGAAGTCCATCCTTCTCCCGCAACTGGTGACCCCAATGTGATACGATCTCTGGGATCTCATCGTTGAACACTGGTCGAGCGCAGAGGACGCTGCGGGAGAAGCCCGGTTGGAAGAATTGCAGTCAGCGGGACTGACGCAAGGAAAAAGAAAAAGGAATACGTTGCAACGGAGAAGCACCCAGCGAGGTGAGGTGAGCAACCGGGGTGGCATGGGGCAGAACACATCGCAGGAAGAAGGGGCGATAGTCAGACTCCTGCTGCACATGCTCTCTAAGAGAGAACTGAAATATGAATATACACTTAGAAGGCTTCTAATTTGGAGCCGAAAGAAAGGGTACCCCCCCGATCTGTCTGTGGCGTTTAAGGCAGAGACGTGGGAGGAGATAGGAAAAATGTTATGGGAACATATTGAGAAAACCGCCACAGAGTTAGTGACGGCGTGGAAATTGATATTAACCACATTAAAAGCCTTAAAGGCAGAGAGAAAAGCCGCAGCTGATATGGAGGAGGCTGTTAAACCGCCTTCAACCAATCCCTTTTTAACCGAGTCAGAGGGTCCAGGACCTTCAGCGACTCTGACTGCACCTCCTGAGGTGCCAGATGCACTGGGTGAACAGGCTGCATTAGATAAGTCAGAGAAACAGATCTACGATGATGTATGTGAGGGCAAGACGGGACAAAGTTGCCCAGAACAATGTACTGTTGAATGCGTTGCGAACAGTCCCTGAGGAGGGAAAGAGGCAATCATCTTATACTCAAATTAGACAAGGGAGAGATGAACCATATATGTCTTTCGTTGATCGTCT
Organism: Phaethon aethereus; assembly: GCF_964289735.1. Taxonomy (NCBI): domain Eukaryota; kingdom Metazoa; phylum Chordata; class Aves; order Phaethontiformes; family Phaethontidae; genus Phaethon; species Phaethon aethereus. The sequence continues at coordinate 12,235,534 of NC_138581.1, forward strand.
GAGAGACGCTTTGAATAAGGTGTATACCAATGAAGATGCAAAACTAGCAGTGTTGTTGAATTTGGCGGTAGAAAATGCCAATGTAGATTGTAAAAGAATTTTGTTAGCTTTGCCAAAAGAAGCAACGTTAGTACAAATGGTAGAAGCCTGCAACAGAGTAGGTTCTGCCACACATCAGGCAGAGACACTCGCAAGTGCCTTTGCAGCAGCAATTAAGCCATTTATAAATGGAAAAGGGGAGAAAAAATGTTTTAATTGTGGAAAAACAGGCCATTTTAGAGCTCAGCGCAAGGCCACAAGGAAAGGACCTAGGCAGATTGAGACAGGTCATAAATCCTTCCAACAAGGACCCTTTCAGCAAGGAATAGGCCCAGCAGGAGCACCATGTGGTCGATGTCAAAAATTTGGTCATGAAGCCTCAGAATGTTGTTCAAAGTATCATCGGAATGGTATGAAATCGGGAAATGGGCAACTGAGCGCGAAGGCACCCCACACGATGACACAAATGGGGAAGCACCACCAGGCTGCTTGGCAAGCCTTAGCGCCCGAACCAGAGGGAGCGCCGGAGTGGATGTGGAAACAACAGAAGAAGTTACCTTATGGGACATGTCGGTTTATGATGTCCCGACTAACGCAAATGGACCATTAGGATATGGATTGAGTGCTTTGTTATTAGGACGATCTTCAGCAACAAAGCAGGGACTTTTTGTTCTCCCTGGAGTCATTGACGCTGATTATACGGGAACCATCAAAGTAATATTGTGGACTCCATCTCCTCCTGTTGCGGTTCCTGCAGGCACACGTATTGCACAACTGGTGCCTTTTACTGCTTCTGTACCTCAGGCAACACAATCAGTGAGGGGGAATGGAGGGTTTGGCTCAACAGGAAGACCACAAATCTTTCTAGCATTAGATATCAGCAGAAGAAAAACGACTTTGAAAATGAAGTTTAGGCATCCTGACCCCACCGTGTGACCGCGACAATGGACCATCGATATGTTAGTGGATACAGGAGCTGATGTGACCATAATCAGTCAGCGAGAGTAGCCGCCAGGCTGGCTGGCTCAGTCTCCAGCTCACGGACTTGTAGGGGTCGGTGGGTTTTCTGCAACACAACAGAGCGTAACAACTCTAACCTGTGAAAATCCAGATGGGCTACTGTGTTCAGTACGACCCTATGTAGCCGTATTACCATTAAGTCTACTTGGGCGGGATGTACTGAGTCAAATGAATGTATCGCTCTCTAGCAATCCACAGGGTTTTCGGTAGCGGCCATTGAAACATGACCTGTGCTCAAACTGGAATGGAAAACCGATGATCCAGTGTGGGTAAATCAATGGCCGCTGACCGCAGAAAAGGTCGCCCACCTGGAAGATTTGGCAAAAGAACAGCTAGAAAAAGGCCATATTGTGCCAACCACTAGTCCTTGGAACACACCTGTTTTTGTGATTCCAAAGAAAAGTGGAAAATGGAGACTATTACATGACGTGCGAGAAGTCAATAAGGTATAGTGGACATGGGAGCCTTGCAACCAGGGCTACCATCTCCCTGTATGATACTGAAGTATTGGAAGCTTTTGATTATAGATCTAAAAGATTGCTTTTTTACAATCCCTCTGCATGAAGACGATGCCAAACATTTTGCATTCTCAGTCCCAAGTACAAACAAGGCGCAACCCATGCAAAGATATCATTGGACAGTATTGCCACAAGGCATGAAAAATTCGCCCACGATGTGTCAAATTTATGTAAATTGGGCTTTACAGCCAATCAGAAAAAGGTGGCCTCAATATCTCATCTATCATTATATGGATGACATACTGTTGGCCGATGAACAATTAAATCCGGAAGAAATGATCGGGGAGCTCGTTGAGCTTTTAAGACAAAGTGGGCTGCAAGTGACGCCAGAAAAGATACAAACTGAAGCGCCTTGGAGGTACTTGGGGTGGATGATCACTGAAACGTCGGTGACCCCCCTGAAGGTTGAATTGAGAATTGAGATTAAAACATTAAATGATGTACAAAAATTGGTAGGAGACGTTAATTGGATTCGACCTATTTGTGGGATCACAAACCAAGATATGGAGCCCTTGGTTCAGCTCTTGCGAGGGGATAGCAGTTTAAACTCTCCTCGGCAATTGACCAAGGAAGCCCGGGAATCAGTAGCAAACATTTCTGAAAAGGTGACTCAAGCATTTAGTTCTAGGGTAGACCCCTCGATAGGGATCCCTTTGGCAGTAATCAATCACGAGCGACATCCCTACGCGCTTATAATACAGTGGATAACAAAGCTAGAATCAAAAGCGGACCCATTGAGAATTTTAGAGTGGGTCTTTTTGCCTCAGCAGCAGAGAAAAACCATCACCACGAAAGCAGAGTGTTTTGCAAATTTGATTATGAAAGGGCACAACAGAATTATTGATATATCAGCAAAGGACCTGAAAACGATTTTAATACCATTACAACAAGAATATTTTACTTGGGCTTTGCAGCACTCTGTTCCCTTCCAAACTGCATTAGCAGGATTTGAAGGTGACATTCAGATTCATTATCCATCACACAAAATGTTTACCTTTTTTAAAAACCATGAAGTAGAAGAAAAATCAAAGTGTAGTCAATATCCAGTTCAAGGTGCTACAGTGTTTACGGATGGTGGTGGGAAAACAGACAAAGCAGCAATAGTATGGCAAGAGCACAGAGGATGGAAAGAACGGGTACTTGTCGTGCCAGGATCGGTTCAAAAGGTAGAACTACAGGCAGTAATTGAAGCCTTTAAATTATGGTCTGAAGAACCTGTGAATATAATTACTGATTCTTTATATGTAGCTGGAGTACTCCAAAGATTGGAAGGTTCAATCCTCAGACAAGTACAGCAGGAACAGCTATATCAACAATTTAGAACGCTTTGGTTTTTATTGCAGAAAAGACGACATCCTTATTACGTTATGCATATACGCAGCCATACCAACCTTCCAGGGGAATTGGTGGAAGGAAATGCAAGAGCTGATCGGCTGACTGCCACAGTATGGGCTGGACCTGCCCCGGACCGTTTAGGTCAAGCACAAGCCTCTCATGCCTTTTTCCATCAATCTGCCAAAGTTTTAGTGAGACAATTTAATCTAAGTGCAGGTGACGCTAGAGCTATTATACAGACTGGCACCTACCGACTGCTGGGCTGAGCACATGGCGCAGGACGACACAAGAATGTACGGATGGGCCATCTTCCTCACAGTCCTCGGGTCGGTAAGACAATTGCTTTGCAAGGTACCCTTAGTGTAACGCATGCTTGTAGTTAATAAAACGCTTACTGCTTTTTCCTTGTAGTCTGTGTATATGTGTCTACCCTTCTCGGGAATCCTCGAAACCACCCTAAGACAGATGCTTGAGAAAAAGAATCTGTCTCGGTACCAGGAATGAAAACTTCCATTGTTATTCATTTGCACATGCTGGTACTCCAGCCTGTGGAAGCCAGGTTCAATCATACTGCATTTGATCAGATGTTATTTCACCTACCACTGAGACCTCAGTGCTGTGACCACTGACATTCCCAGGACAGACTGGAGAACCTAACTCCTCAGCAAGTTGACTCGGTATCCAACTCTAACATATTCCTGCCAACCTCTGAAACCCCCGTGGTACAGGTAGCCACCTTCCATCCTGAGGAGGGGGAATGTGAGAATGAAGCTCTTACCAGAGTTTATACAAGAACTTTAGGTGATGTAAGTCAGAGTTTTCTGACTTGAAATGCCAGCATGAGGTGGGAGTTTGTCTGTTTGGGGGTTCAGATTTAGCTTACTGTGGTGTTAATGCTGGAGTAAAAAAAAATTGATTTTGCTCAGATTGTGCTAAGTTGAAAACAGCTAGCTAACATGGGTGTTAGAGGGAACCAGCTGGTGACACTGTAGCAGCAGGAGTAACCAAGATTCAACCCTGCAGAAGCATAGATGGAGTTGGACAGGGCCATATAAATGATGGTCCAGAGATAAATAGAACTGGTGCTTTGTGGCATAAAGATGGGCTGAAACAATCTGAGCAGTGATAGGCCAGCAGCAAAGACATACCAATTTAATCATGGCAATTCAAGCAAACTAAAGCAATTTTAAACTGCTCACCTACCTAGTTTTTCAGACAGATAGCTCTGACTGTGCCCAGAGACAGTGGACACTCCAGTATCTCATGCCAGGGTAGATACTGGCCTCTGCAAGAGCCAGAGTTATGAAGAACATGCAATAACCAAGAACGCTTTTGGGGTATCTGCATGAGTCTTGAACATGTTGACTACAAGCTTGAGGGTCTTTGCATTGGCCTCTGTGCTAGTGCAGATCTCAAATGCTTGCATGCCTCTTTCACATACAGGAGATGTCATTAGTTGGCCTAGTTGTGGAAGTTTCCAGAGCAGAACCCTCATCACAGAGGAAGAGGAGGTCCCTGAGAGAAGGTATTCTTCTCTCATGACCTATGTGGATCACCCCTGGGCCACCCTTGGCACATATATCCGATATCTGTTTTCCTCTTTGTGGCTAGATGTTCCATCTGGTGAGCCTTGAGCCCACGGAGGGCCACAGCATAGACTATTGGTTCTATATAAAGGAAGACAAAGGGAAGAGTGGGGCCAAGGAGAAGGCTGGCTCACAGGGAGCAGGTGAACGAGCAGAGCCTGCAGGGAACATCGTTCAGATCTTTGCCATCTTCTTCTATTCCATGCCATGTTCCATATGCAAGTTCTACCAGTGACCCAACTCCTGCCATAGGGGAGGTTAATGGCTGGCATCTCGTACACCTGCAAAATGCCTAATACTGGGAGCAGTCAGGGTTGCATGGATCACATAGCAAGGCTCTTCAGTGGTGTCCAGGAAAGGCAAAAAGGCACAAACATCAGAAAGCGCTTTTTTACTGTGAGGGCGACTGAGCACTGGAACAGGTTGATCAGAGAGGTTGTGGAGTCTCCCTCCTTGGATATCACCAATTAGCTCACTTGCATTGGGTGATCAACAGGTCCGGTATCACATCTCCTCTGATAGACAGCTCTACCAGAGGAGATATGATACCGGACCTCTTGGTCACCAACGCATGTGAGATAATTAGTGACGTCAAGACTGGAGGCAGCCTGGGCTGCAGTGATCATGCACTGGTGGAGTATGCAGTCCTGAGGGATATGGGGCAGGTGAAGAGTTAAGTCAGGACCCTGAACTATAGGAAAGCAAACTTCCAGCTCTTCAGGGAGTTAGTCAGTAGGACACCCTGGGAAACTGCTCTAAAGGAACAAGGGAGCAGAACAGAGCTGGCAGATCTTTAAGGATGCTTTCCACAGAGCGCAAGAGCTCTTGATCCCCAGGTGTAAGAAATCAGGAAAGGAAGGCAAGAGACCAGCATGGCTGAGTGGAGACCTGCTGGGCAAACTAAAGGGCAAGAAGGAAATGCACAGGCAGTGGAAGCAGGGACAGGTATCCTGGGAAGAGTACAGGGATGCTGCCCAGTTGTGTAGGGATGGGGTCAGGAATGCCAAGGCGTGGCTGGAGCTGAACCTGGCAAGCATTGCAAAGAATAATAAGGGCTTCTGTAGATATGTCATCCAGAAAAGGAAGGTCAAAGATAGCACATCCCTGCTGATGAGCGAGACTGGCAGAGTGGTAACAACGGATGAGGAGAAGGCTGAGGTACTCAACGACTTCTTTGCCTGTCTTCACTGGCAGTGTCTCTTCCCACACCTCTCGAGGGGATGGACCACAAGACCACAAGTCCCTCCCACCGTAAGAGAAGATCAGTTTTGAGACCACCTGAGGAACCTGAACATGCACAAGTCTATGGGACCTGATGAGATGCATCACAGAGTCCTGAGGGAACTGGCTGATGTAGTTGCCAAGCCACTCTCCATGATATTTGAAAAGTCATGGCAGTCAGGGGAAGTCCCCAGTGACTGGAGAAAAGGGAAACATTGCACCCATTTTTAAAAAGGGTAGCAAGGAGGACCCTGGGAACTACCGACCTGTCAGACTCACCTCTGTGCTTGGGAAGATCATGGAACAGATCTTCCTAGAAGCTATGCGAAGGCACATAGATGATAGGGAGGTGACTTGAGACAGCCAGCATGGCTTCACCAAGGGCAAGTCCTGCCTGTTCAATCTAGTGGCCTTCTATGATGGGCTGCACCAAAAGAAGCGTGGCCAGCAGGTCAAGGGAGGTGATTCTGCCCCTCTACTCCGTTCTGGTGAGACCCCACCTGGAGTACTGCTTCCAGCTCTGGAGCCCTCAGCACAGGAAAGACATGGACCTGTTGGAGCAGGTCCAGAGGAGGGCCACAAAAATGATCAGAGGGATGGAACACCTCTCCTATGAGGACGGGATGAGAGAGTTGGGTTTGTTCAGCCTGGAGAAGAGAAGGCTCTGGGGACACCTTACTGCAGCCTTTCAGTACTTAAAGGGGGCTTATAAGAAAGATGGGGACAGACTTTTTAGCAGGGCCTGTAGCGATAGGACAAGGGGTAATGCTTTTAAACTAAAAGAGGGTAGATTTAGACGAGATAGAAGAAATTTTTTTTTAAGATGAGGGTGGTGAACCACTGACACAGGTTGCCCAGAGAGGTGGTAGATGCCCCATCCCTGGAAACATTCCAGTTCAGGTTAGATGGGGCTCTGAGCAACCTGATCTAGTTGAAGATGTCCCTTCTCATTGCTGGGGGGTTGGACTAGATGACCTTTAAAGGTGCCTTCCAACCCAAACTATTCTATGATTTTATAACAGTACAGGTGTAGCCATATTGCAGCATTTGTACCACTCTGTCAGTAGCCTAAACTGATACCAGTGCTCAGACAACTTCAGACTTAATTAAACAGGATCAACTTCATACTTTTAGGGTAATTGATTCTGATTTGTGAGCAGGTCAAGTCTTATAAGAAAAGTCATTAGCTTGTCTCTGATAATTAAAACAATTTTAGAAGTTATACATATATGATTGTCGTAGGCAACTATATATGTGATATATGTCTACTGAGAGGCACTGAAGCAACCATTTGTCATGCAGTTTCTCTAGAGAAGTTTGTTGCCTACCAGGAGCTTGCATTCATGATGTCACTGAGAGGCTGCCGAGCATGATGAACCATAGACATTATCATCTGCTCGTTCTATTCCTTATAGAGTCCAATAATAGTGTGATGAGGCAACTTAAAACCCTGAACAGAGACTATATGTCCCTCAGAGCAATGTTAAAAGAATCAGGAGCGCAGGTGGTGGTCTCCTCTATCCTCCCAGACAGAAGAAGTGGTCCAGGAAGGAGGAGATGAATTGAACAGGTGAATGCCTGTCTGTGTCGCTGGTGCCATACTCAAGGTTTTGGTTTCTATGATCATCGATCTACCTTTGAGAAGCTGGGTCTGTTGGGAGCTGATGGGATTCACCTGACCAAGTGGGGAAAGAGGGTCTTTGCCAACAAGCTGGCCAGACGTACAAGGAGGGCTTTAAACTAGACTCAGTGGGGGAAGAGGACGGAGTTTTGAGCAACAGAGAAGAGCCAGAGGCTGCTGATATATTAGGAACCAACAAGGAAGCAGCTGAGAAATGCCTCAAAGGAACTGAGGCTTGTTCCTCCAAAAAGGTGACACAGTCGACAGCCCAACTGAAGTGCCTTTATACCAATGCACACAGCACGGGTAACAAACAGGAGGAGTTGGAAGTCACTGTGCAGCTAGAATGCTATGATCTAATTTCTATCACTGGAACTTGGTGAGATGACTCACACAACTGGAGCACTGCAATCGATGGCTATAAACTGTTCAAAAGGGACAGGCAAGGAAGGAGGGGCATGGGGGTTGCCCTCTATGTAAAAAAAATGGACTGAATGCTGTTGTGGTTTAACCCCAGCTGGCAATTAAGCACCACACAGCTGCTCGCTCACTCCCCCACAATGGGATGGGGAGAGAATGGGAAGAGTAAAAGTGAGAAAACTCATGGACTGAGATAAAGACAGTTTAACATGTAAAGCAAAAGCCACACACACAAGCAAAGCAAAACAAGGAATTCATTCACTATTTCCCATTGGCAGGCAGGTGTTCAGCCATCTCCAGGAAAGCAGGGCTCCGTCACGCGTAATGGTTACTTGGGAAGACAGATGCCATAATTCCAAATGTTCCCCCTTCCTTCTCCTTCCCCCAGCTTTTTATTGCTGAGCGTGATGTCATATGGTATGGAATATCCCTTGGGCCAGTTTGTGTCAGCTGTCCCAGCTGTGTCTCCTCCCAACTTTTTGTGCACCCCAAGCCTACTTGTTGGTGGGGTGGGGTGAGAAGCAGAAAAGGCCTTGACTCTGTGCAAGTGCTGCTCAGCAATATAACTAAAACATCATCAAGCCATACAGGGGCAGAACCCATCTGTATTTCTGGAGTGACAGGGGGATCCCAACAGCTGACTGTGCTGGAGGCCGAAGTGAGCCTAACTGGGAATGAGTGGCAGAAGCACCCCATTGTGACTGGCCCAGAGGCTCCGTGCATCCTGGGCATAGACTACCTCAGGAGAGGGTATTTCAAGGCCCCAAAAGGGTACCGGTGGGCTTTTGGTATAGCTGCCTTGGAGATGGAAGAAATTAAACAGCTGTCCCCTCTTTTTTTTTTTTTTTTAGCCTACGGCCATACCACCCTGAGAACGCCCGATCTTGTCTGATCTCGGAAGCTAAGCAGGGTTGGGCCTGGTTAGTACTTGGATGGGAGACCTCCTGGGAATACTGGGTGCTGTAGGCTAAAAAAATATGGTGGTGTGGAGCTGACAGTGGAAATTGCTGTTTGGTACCTCCCCTCCCCATTATCCAAACTTTAAAAAAATTTCAAATAGCTAATTTCTGTTTTAAAACAACTTTCTTCCTCTTCTGGTAGCATGGAAGCAGCATTTTTCCGTTGCCTTTAAAAAGCAGAGCACTTTATCTCTATTGGGGAGGATGGAGGGAATGACCCCAAAATTAAAATATATCAGTAAAAAGGACAAGGGACACACTAATCTACATCACTTAAGGCCACAGAATGTTATTTCTTTAAAGTCTTAGGTTTGGGAGCATAATAAACCCTTTGATATTTACTGACGATAAATCGCTCTCTACAACTACCTGAAAGGAGGTTGTAGTGAGGTGAGTGTTGGTCTCTTCTCCCAAGTAACTAGTGACAGGACGAGAGGAAATGGCCTCAAGTTGCACCAGGGGAGGTTTAGACTAGATATCAGGAAAAATTTCTTTACTAAGACAGTGGTCAAGCATTGGAATAGGCTGCCCAGGGAGGTGGTAGAGTCACCATCACCGGAAGTGTTCAAAAAACGTATAGATGTGGCACTTCAGGACATGGTTTAGTGGGCATGGTGGTGTTGGGTTGATGGTTGGACTTGGTGATCTTAAAGGTCTTTTCTAACCTTAATGATTCTGTGATTCTGTTTGGGATTCTGTGTCATTCTTCAAGAAGGAAATCTTAAAGGCACAGGAGCAGGCCATCCTCATGTGCCAAAAGACGAGCCGGTGGGGAAGAAGACCGGCCTGGCTGAACAGAGAGCTTTGGCTGGAACACAGGGAAAAAAAAGAGAATTTATGACCTTTGGAAGAAGGGGCAGGCAACTCAGGAGGACTGCAAGGGTGTTGTGAGGTCATGCAGGGAGAAAATTAGAAGGGCCAAAGCCCAACTAGAACTTAATCTGGCTACTGCCATAAAAGACAGTAAAAAATGTTTCTATAAATACGTTAACAACAAAAGGAGGGCTAAGGAGAATCTCCATCCTTTATTGGATGTGGGGGGAAACATAGTGACAAAAGATGATGAAAAGGCTGAGGTACTTAATGACTTCTTTGCCTCATTGTTTAACAGTAAGACCAGTTGTTCTCAGGGTACCCAGCCCCCTCAGCTGAAAGACAGGTATGGGGAGCAGAATGAAGGACGCATAACCCAATGGGAAATGGTTAGCAACCTGCTACACCACTTAGACACACACAAGTCTATGGGGCCAGTTGGGATCCACCTAAGGGTACGGAGGGAGCTGGCAGAAGTGCTCACCAAGCCACTTTCAATCATTAATCAGCAGTCCTGGACAACTGGGGAGGTCCCTGTTGACTGGAGGTTAGCAAATGTGACACCCATATACAAGAAGGGCAAGAATAAGTGTCTGGGGAACTACAAGCCTGTCAGCCTGACCTCGGTGCTGGGAAAGGGTATGGAGCAGTTCATCTTGCGTGCCATCACACAGCACGTACAGGACAACCAGGTGATCATGCCCAGTCAGCATGGGTTTATGGCAGGTCCTGCTTGAGTAACCTGATCTCCTTCTATGACCAGGTGACCCGCCTAGTGGATGAGGGAAAGGCTGTGGATGTTGTCTACCTGGACTTTAGTAAAGCCTTTGACACTGTTTCCCACAGCATTCTCCTGGAGAAACTGACTGCTCATGGCTTGGACAGGTGTACTCTTCGCTGGGTAAAAAACCGGCTGGATGGCTGGGCCCAAAGAGTGGTGGTGAATGGAGTTAAATCCAGTTACCAGCCGGTCACAAGCAGTGTTCCCCAGGGATCAGTACCGGGGCCAGTTCTGTTTAATATCTTTATCAATGATCTGGACAAGGGAATCGAGTGAACCCTCAGAAAGACTGCAGATGACAAAAAGTTGAGCAGGAGTGTTGATCTGCTTGAGGGTAGAAAGGCTTTGGACAGGCTGGATTGATGGGCTGAGGTCAACTGTATGAGGTTTGTCAGGGCCAAGTGCCAGGTCCTGCACTTGGGTCACAACAACCCCATGCAACACTACAGTCTTGGGGAAGAGCAGCTGGAAAGCTGCCCGATGGAAAAGGACCTGGGGGTGCTGGTTGACAGCCGGCTGAATATGAGCCAGCAGTGTGCCCAGGTGGCCAAGAAGGCCAACAGCACCCTGGCCTGTATCAGAAATAGTGTGGCCAGCAGGAGGAGGGAAGTGATCGTGCCCCTGTCCTTGGCACTGGTGAGGCCGCACCTTGAATACTGTGTTCAGTTTTGAGCCCCTCACTCCAAGAAGGATGCTGAGGTGCTGGAGCGTGTCCAGAGAAGGGCAACAAAGCTGGTGAGGGATCTGGAGCACAAGTCTTATGAGGAGCGGCTGAGGGAACTGGGGTTGTTTAGTCTGGAGAAGAGGAGGCTGAGGGGAGACCTTGTCGCTCTCTATAACTACCTGAAAGGGGGTTGTGGCGATGAGGGTGTTGGTCTCTTCTCCCAAGTAACTAGCGATAGGACGAGAGGAAATGGCCTCAAGTTGTGCCAGGGGAGGTTTGGACTAGATATTAGGAAAAATTTCTTTACTGAGAGAGTGGTCAAGCATTGGAACAGGCTGCCCAGTGTGAAGTATGTTTATCTGATTCGTGTGATGAAGTGTAATCTTCTGTACTTTTATGCATTTCTCCTGCACCATAAAAAGGGGTATTTTACAGGAGAAAGTTAAACTACTTTGCTGGTATATCAGCTCAAACCAGTTTGACCACTGACCGCATAGTATTGTGTAAAGAAAGTGCATGCATAAGGTTTGGGGTCATCCTGGGGGCACGCCGAGGAAGATTTGAGAAGACTCTAGCAGGAGAAGAGGGCATGCGCTGAAGAAAACACGCCTGTTCATTAATATGTATTAGAAGACACACCTATTCATGAATATGTATTAGCGAACAGGATCACGCTGAGGAAGATTCGAGAAGATTCTAGAAGGAGAAGAGGGCATGCGCCGAAGAAGACATGCCTATTCATGAATATGTATTAACGGACAGGATATAAACCAGGAACAGGAACTGAACCGCGTGCGTCTTGGTGGAGCAGAGACTCTCGGCGCACCCAGCGCTGTTTGCTTGCCTCTATTCGCTTAATAAATTGCAAACTTAAATTGGAATCCTGTTTGGGACTAAATCATTTATCACAATTGGGGGCTCGTCCGGGATGGTCTTGGTTCCTGAATTCTGACTTCATCTAGGAGGGGCGCCCCACCTTTTGGTGGCTCCTGATCGGGTCGGGTCGGGACTAACGCCATCCTGAACCTGAATAGGGGCAAGCAAAGAATTTGATTTTTTATGAGCTCCCTTGCCGGCTGCAGCAGTTTATTTTGCCCGTAATTCTGCGCACGAAGATCCAAACAAAGACAACGGAGTCGTAAGTATTTAAGGTGTATACCATTCGGTTGGGTAGGATTCGGTTGCCTGTGTGTGTAAGAGTGTGACTGAGATGGAACCTAGTTCCGAAGCGATTGTGGAGGTCTTCTAACCGTGGTTCCAATCTCCCGCGAGGGACTTGGCTGGTGAAGGACCGAAGCGATTCTTGGAGGATTCGTGGGTGGGTGATAGGTCCTAAACCCCCTGCAAGACACTCTTACTGGTAGCCAAGGGCTGTAGGAATTGCCACAGTAAAAATTCCTAGATGGGTCAGACGAAATCGAGAACCCAGGACCAGAAGAAAGGGAGCAAATTACTAGAAATACCTCCGGAGAGTCCATTAGGAATAATGATTAAAAATTGGAATGATAGGGGCCCCAGAAAATGAAAAAGTAAATTAAAATTAGTTCAATATTATATGGTAGAATGGCCAAAAGAACCTTTGAGACCACATGTCTTTTAGCCCGTTTTTGGATCTTTTGAAGACTGGGTCTGCCAGGCCTTAAATATATATGTTAATTCAAAGGAACCTTTTAGTCAGGAGGAAAGTGATTATGCAGGATTATGGGACAGAACTTTACGTTCTTTTCCAGCCTCAATACTTACATTAAAAACAGATGAAAAGTTTGAGGAAGAAGAAGAGGGGAAAAGTGAAAAGGAAAAAGATGATAAATGGGAGCCACTGGATAACCTACCGCCTCCATATTCTAATCATCCATCTCCGGCGGCGGCTCCCCCTCCGGTGGCCGTAGTACCTCTATCTGTACCACCGTTGCCCCTATCTCCACCACCAACAGCACCGGAATTAGATTGACCTCCGGCTGCATGTACGAGAAGTAGGACTGCTGTATCTGAGGGAGCTTCTCTATATCCCTTATGAGAAGTACCCCTCGGAGGCAATCAGGGAGGCATCGGGTTTGTGGCAGTCCCATTAAATACCACAGATGTAAGAAATTTCAAGAAAGAAATGGGGACCCTATTAGATGATCCCCTCGGAGTAGCTGAAAAATTGGACCAATTCCTAGGCCCCAATACTTATACCTGGGAAGAAATACAGTCCATTTTAGGGATCCTATTCACTGTTGAGGAAAGGGGAATGATTAGACAAGCTGGAATGAGAATTTGGGAAAGACAGAATCAGGCAGGACCCCCGGGAGATCAGAAATGGCCAAATGTGGATCCCCACTGGGATCATCAACAACCCCAAGGAAGACAAAATATGAGGGATTTGAGAACGTTAATCATACAGGGAATAAGGGAAGCGGTTCCCCGAGGGCAAAACATTACTAAAGCATTTAACGAACAACAAGGGAAAGACGAATCTCCAACAGAATGGTTGGAGAGGTTGAGGAAAAACCTACAAATGTATTCTGGAATTGATCCGAATACAGTGGCTGGGACCACACTCCTTAAAACACAATTTGTAGCTAAATCCTGGGGGGATATAAGAAGGAAATTAGAAAAATTGGAAGATTGGCAAGAAAGAGGATTAGAGGAGTTACTTAGAGAAGCCCAGAAAGTCTATGTTAGGAGGGACGAAGAAAAACAAAAAGCAAAAGCAAAAATTTTTGTAGCAGCAGTAAGGGAAAGTCAGAAAAATGAGATGACTCCTGGAGAGAAAAGGGAAAAAAGAATAGAGCAGACACCCCGGGGACAGCCTTATCGAGAAAGATTTACAATTCCCGTCTGTTAGTACTGTAACAAGAGGGGACATGTTCAGAAGAACTGCCGTAAGCGGGAACAAGATGAGAAGATGTTCAAAGAAGAGTAGGGGTGTCAGGGGCTCTATCTTCTGGGGACTTCAACATCAACAGAGCCCTTGATAAAATTATTAATTGGTCCCCATAAAGAGGAAGTTTTATTTTTAGTGGATACAGGGGCCGAAAAGTCAACCATTCAAAAACTTCCAAAAGGAATAGAAAAAGGGAAGAGTTACGTGTCAGTAGTAGGAGCAAAAGGAGAGCCTTTTAAAGTAAATATATTGAAAGATGTAGAAGTAGAAACAGAAAAGAAAATTTGTCTTAATGATTTACTTTTGCTCCCTGAAGCGGAATACAATTTATTAGGAAGGGATTTGATTTTGAAGTTAAACTTGAGCATTCAGAGTCAAGGGGACAAATTGCAGATTAAATTATACACTTTAACACAAGAGGATGAAGAAGCTATTAACCCCTCAGTGTGGTATAAGGAAGGGGAAACTGGAAAGATAGAAATGGACCCCATAAGGGTTCAAATAATAGATCCGCACCGCCCAATTAGAATCAAGCAATACCCTATACCTATGGAGGGTCGAAAAGGATTAAAACCTGTAGTTGACAGACTTCTGGAAAAAGGAACCCTGGAACCATGTATGTCACCTCATAACACACCCATTCTTCCTGTAAAGAAACCGGATGGGTCATACAGGATGGTGCAGGACTTAAAAGCTGTAAATCAGCGAACAATCACTAAATTCCCTGTGGTGGCAAATCCTTATACTTTACTGAGTCTTTTTGGGCCTGTCCTCTGGATGAGGGATCCAGAGATTATTTTGCCTTTGAGTGGGAGGATGGACTGTGTTACGACAAGGGTTTAGAGAGTCACCAAATCTATTTGGACAATGTGGACGATTTATTAGTAGCAGGAGAAACTGAAGAGGGGATCCGAAAAGCCACCATTAAATTGTTAAATTTTCTAGGGGAAAAGGGATTAAAGGTGTCCCGATCAAAGCTACAGTTTGTAGAACAAGAAGTAAAATACTTAGGACATTGGCTGAGTAAGGGAAGGAAGAAGTTAGATCCTGATAGGGTATCTGGGATTACCCCCACAAACTAAAACGGAAATTAGGCAAATACTGGGATTATTAGGATATTGTAGACCATGGCTTGAAAATTATAGTGATAAAGTAAAATTCTTATATGAAAAATTAACTAATAACCAACTTAAATGGTTTATTGAAGATGATCAGAGATTTGAGGAAGTAAAAAAGGCATTAATACAAGCACCTGTATTGAGCCTCCCAGATCTAGAAAAACCTTTCTATCTCTTTGTGAATACTTCAAGCCAGACAGCATATGGAGTTCTTACTGAAGACTGGGCAGGAATCAAAAAACCCGTGGGATATTGTTCTAAGTTACTTGATCCAGTAAGCAGAGGATGGCCTGCTTGTCTCCAAGCTTTGGTTGCTACAGCATTATTAATAGAAGAAGTTAGGAAGATTACCTTTAGTGCTCCTTTAAAAGTGTATACCCCACACAATGTCAGAAATGTTTTACAACAAAAAGCGGAAAAATGGTTAACGGACAGCCGGATCCTAAAGTATGAAGCAATACTAATAGACTCCCCTGACTTAGAACTGAGGGTGACTTCTGCTCAGAGTCCAGCACAATTTTTGTTTGGAGAACCATCAGAGGAATTACAACATAACTGTTTAGAGGTAATTGAGACCCAGACTAAGGTGAGACCAGATTTAAGAGCTGCTGAGTTGGAAAATGGAGAAGCGCTGTTTATAGATGGCTCCTCCCGAGTGGTAGAAGGGAAGAGAAAATCGGGATATGCAGTAATTAATAAGGACTTGGAACTTGTGGAATCAGGACCTCTGAGTCCATCATGGTCAGCTCAGGCTTGTGAGCTGTATGCCCTATGTAGGGCCCTGGAATTATTAAAAGGAAGAAGTGGGACTATATTTACAGATTCTAAATACGCATATGGGGTGGTCCACACTTTTGGAAAAATTTGGGAAGAAAGAGGTTTGATTAATACTCAAGGGAGGAATTAAATACATCAAGAATTAATAGTAAAGATTTTGAAGGCGTTAAGAGAACCAAAGGAGATAGCAGTGGTACATGTGAGGGGACACCAAAAGGGATTAGATTACCGAACTAGAGGAAATAACTTAGCAGATAAAGAGGCCCAGGAAGCAGCCTTGAGGGCTAAAGTTGCCAAAATTAATGTAATACAAACAAAGGAGGACACCAGCAAAGAAGAACGAGAGGAAAGAGAGAAGAAGTTTACGCCAGAAGAACAAACAAAATTGGAGAAAATAGGAGCTAAATTAGAACAAGGAAAATGGACACTGCCTGATGGGCGAGAAATGTTGCCAAAAGCCTACACCAGGCGAATATTGGAACGTTTGCATGCGCAAACACATTGGGGTACAAAAGCGTTAAGTGATCATTTTCTTAAACAATTTGGTGGTATTGGAATTTTTGAAATAGCAAAGCAAATTACACAAGGTTGCTTAACCTGTCAAAAGGTAAATAAGACAGTGTTTCGACAAACAGCCACGGGAGGGAGAAAAACAGCTTACAGACCTTTTGAGAAAGTACAAGTCGATTTCACTGAATTGCCTAAGGTAGGGAGGATAAAATATTTATTGGTAATAGTAGATCATTTAACAAAGTGGGTAGAAGCGTACCCTGTAGCACGAGCTACGGCACAGATGGTGGTAAAAATTTTATTGGAACATTTGATACCTAGATATGGGATAATCCAGTACATTGATTCTGACCAGGGCACACATTTTACTTATTAAGTCAATCATTAGGTAATCAAACAAAAAAACAACAATTGGCTAAATTAATGGTTGAGACTCAAATGCCCTGGACAAAATGTTTACCATTGGCACTTCTAAACATAAGAACGAAACCATACAGTGAGACTGGATTATCGCCATATGAAATGTTATATGGCATGCCTTATTTTCAAGGAATGCCTCTGGGGAACAATGTAATTGAGGATCATAGTATCCAACAATATATAATTACCACTGGAAAAAGATTAAAAGAATTAAGAGAGATTGGGATGGTGGCCCAAACACCACCTTTAGGATTTGCAATTCATCAGTTAGAACCAGGAGATAAAATTCTAATAAAAACATGGAAAGAAGGAAACCTATCTCCCCTCTGGGAAGGACCTTTCCTTGTTTTATTACACGTGTCGCGAGTGAAAGGTCCAGTGAAGGAGTGGAAGGTCACATCTGACTAAATTGCTGTGGGAATTTTATTGCGGCTACTCCTGTAATGAAACAGGAGTGAAACATGAAATTCCCACAGTTGCTAAAAATCTATTTGTAAAGTCATTGAATATAACTAATTGTTACGTTTGTGGTAGAACAAATCAAGGTGAACGATGGCCTTGGGAAGCTATGGAGAGAAATGTAAGTAATCCCCAAGTTTGGAAAACAATGGGAAAGGGTAATAGGAAACAACAATGGGTACTCCAAACGAGTATAATCGGAAGGAGTTGTTGGCAAAAGAAGAACAGGAAAAAGGAGCTGGAACTAGAATTTGTCCTTTGTGTAGAAGGTGGTGTGTATTTGTAAGATTAGTGTTGCACGCTAACTGGCAGTTTTCTGTAGCCATGAAGCCTTGCAAATAAAGAGGATCGCCAGGCTCGGGCAACTGCTCAGGTCTGGACAAACCACTGATCTAGCAAAGCTCTGGCCTTCACAAGCAGTGCTCAATTAATTTGGGTACTAAGAAAGCACCCCCTTAAAGGAAAGAAGAGGGCAAGACCGGAGGGGAACTGGTGTTGCGGCTTAAAAAGGGTCTGCCAAGGGCTGCAACCCCTTCGGGCTGTGACCGCCGATCACTATGGCCCTGACCGGACCTCTTCTAGTTCTACTTGGGGGTGAGTTCCTTGGACTCTGACTATGGCAAATAACTGTAGTCAATATTGGAACAAGTCCAGCTGGGGTTTACCCCAGAAAAATGGAAAAAGTGAGGACCTTTTCTAATTGTACAGCGCATACCTGTAATCAACAATAAAACCTAGTTTTTTCCTGTTACCCATAAATTAGGGAGAACGAATGGCCTCCTGAGAGACAAACTTGGAATGGAATCAATCTAGGAGGATTTTGGGGAGATTTTATGGGTGGTGATCAGCTTACTAAAATGGGGATAGTTGTATTGAGGATATGTGGGGGTTTGTTACTAGATTAATCTACTCGGTTATACTCAATTGGAAATGAAAACACGAATCAATACTATAAAGAAAAAGATGGGGGATTGTGAAATATGTTTATCTGATTCGTGTGATGAAGTGTAATCTTCTGTACTTTCATGGATTTCTCCTGCACCATAAAAAGGGGTGTTTTACAAGAGAAAGTTAAACTACTTTGCTGGTATATCAGCTCAAACCAGTTTGACCACTGACCGCATAGTATTGTGTAAAGAAAGTGCATGCATAAGGTTTGGGGTCATCCTGGGGGCACGCCGAGGAAGATTCGAGAAGACTCTAGCAGGAGAAGAGGGCATGCGCTGAAGAAGACACGCCTGTTCATTAACATGTATTAGAAGACATGCCTATTCATGAATATGTATTAGCGAACAGGATCACGCTGAGGAAGATTCGAGAAGATTCTAGAAGGAGAAGAGGGCATGCGCCGAAGAAGACACGCCTATTCATGAATATGTATTAACGGACAGGATATAAACCAGGAACAGGAACTGTACTGCGTGCGTCTTGGTGGAGCAGAGACTCTCGGCGCACCCAGCGCTGTTTGCTTGCCTCTATTCGCTTAATAAATTGTAAATTTGAATTGGAATCCTGTTTGGGACTAAATCATTTATAACACCAGGGAGGTAGTTGAGTCACTATCCCTGGAGGTATTTAAAAGACGTGTAGACATGGCACTTAGGAACATAGTATAGTAGTAGACTTGACAGCATTAGGCTTACGGTTGGAATTGACGATCTTAAGGGTCTTTTGCAACCTAAATGATTCTATGATTCTGTGATTCTGTGTAGTAGACACCAACCATGAGGTTTCCTTATTTGGCTTGGTCTCTAATTTTTACCCATAAACTCAACCTCTGTTTTTTAAAGACAGCTCTGTGCATTTGTGCTGGTTTTGGGTAGGATAGAGTTATTTTGCTTCATAGTAGCTTGTATGGGGCTATGTTTTGGATTTGTGCTGGAAACAGTGTTAGAAACAGGAAACCCTGTATGACTTGATGATCTTCCTTGAAGGGATACCTTTCCTTCACACCCGACAGGAGTCGTCTCCAGAGGCTGAGGACTCGTGCACCTTTTCCAATTGCTTTGTCAATGCCCCCTTCTCTAGAAAGGGATCCCAGCTGCTTGGCTTCCCTACCCTCTAATTCCAGGCTACTGGCCCCATTATCCCAGCATCGGAGCAGCCAGGTGACAATGTGCTCACCTGGACGACGGCTGAAATCCTTTCGCATATCTCGCAATTCACTCAGGGATAGAGATCGGGTAGTTACCGTCTCTTTTATGAGTTCTTCCTCTTCCTCCTCTTCAAGCGGTGACGCTCTCTCTTCCCTCTTCCGTGCTTGTGATGGCCCTGCTTCAGAGCACTCTGCCTCCTCACTCTCTTCCTCTGCCTCCTTCTTAGAAATATCTTCCTCGTCCCTTACTAAACGAGTTGACTTCCGCTTCCAAGGTTTCTTCTTTTGTATAGGGGCAACTGATACCGGGATGGGCTGGTTCTCTGGTTCAGCTGCAACAATCTGAGTAGTTACAGTGCCTGTTGCAGGGGTTGGAGTAGTCACAGTGCCTGCCACAGGGGTTGGAGTAGTCACAGTGCCTGCCACATTGCCATCAGATCCAGAGAGCCTCTCTCCCCTTTGCATAGTGTTAAATAGAGCTCGGTAGGCATGGGCCAGGCCCCAGCACATTGCAATGATTTGTGTCTCCTTGGAACTGCCAGGCCGACAGCATACGTCTTCCAAATATTCTGCCAGTCTATCAGGATTCTGCACTTGTTCGGGAGTGAAGTTCCAAAACACCGGAGGCGCCCACCGCCCTAGGCATTTGCCCTTGCTGTTCCACACACCCTGCCATTCATAACTATCCAGCCTTGGGGCAGATCTCCGGGTGATATTCTTAAATTGCTTACTAACCTTAGACAAAACCAAGACAATGTTCCCCAGAAGTAGCAATAGAGGTACTTTAACTACCCAAGGGTGTTCAAAATACTGAAAAATTATTGTGATGAAGGAGGAAACGTTATGATAGAGGGTAGCAAAGGCACCATTCTGCATTTCCTCCTTAAAAAGCCTTTCAGAGGCAGAAGTATAATTGCTAATCGTCTCCATAAGACAGTAGCCAAAATACAGTAACGGCTTTAGTACAGAGCTCAGGTGATACCACATTAAGCTCAAGGTCAGTGTTCTAAAAACAAAACTCGCAGGCGAGTACAGCAGCCCACAGAAACCAACACCGATCCTTAACATGTACAGCAAAGACGAGAGCATCATGCAAATCAAATAAACTGATATTGTGACCTGCAACTGTTAGTATCTCAAGCCTCGTGCCCCATGCTGGGCACCAAAAAGGACTGTCGTGGTTTAGCCCCAGCCAGCAACTAAGCACCACGCAGCCGCTCACTCACTCCCCCTCCCCCAGTGGGACGGGGGAGAGAATTGGGAAAAAACTCGTGGGTTGAGATAAAAACAGTTCAATAGGACAGAAAGAAAGAAGGAAACAACAATGATAATACTAGCAAAGGAATGTACAAGAACAAGTGATGCCCAATACAGCAATTGCTCACCACCCAGTGATCGACAGCCCGTCCCTGAGCAGCAATTTCCGCCCCCCGGCTAACTCCAGTTTATGTACTGGGCATGACGTCATATGGTAGGGAATATCTCTTTGGCCAGTCTGGGTCAGCTGTCCCGGCTGTGTCCCCTCCCAGCTTCCCGTGCATCCCCAGTCTCCTTGCTGGCAAGCCAGTACGAGAAGCTGGACTGTCCTTGACTGCTCAGCAACAACCCAAAACATCAGCACATTATCAACAGTTTCTCATCCCAAATCCAAAACACAGTCTCACGCTAGGTTCTGTGAAGAAAACCAGCTCTATCCTAGCTGAAACCAGGACAGATACGCAAATCAGAACTGGACTGGTGATGTGGTTAAAAGAGATAGATTAGGGTTATACTAGACAGATGAGTAGATACTCTACTGAGAACTTCATGTACCAGCTGGCATCCTGCTGCCTCCCCAGTGGGAACTCTCCTCTCTCTACACATATACCACTATTTCTATGTTTTTCTCCTATAGTCCTGCAATCCCTCCATATCTCTTGTCTCCTCATTCCCTTCTGAAGACCTCTCCAGACTTCCTCAGATCCCCTGCCTCCCCTTGGCCTTCCTGCCTTTCTTCATAGTCATCTCCATATGGAAGTTCTCCCCCTTGTCTTTGGTTGGGTTGGGTTGGGTTGCCAAAGTGAAGTTGCAGCACATGCAAATGTCACAAAAATAACCAGAATTACAGTTTAGATCAGGTCAGAACAGAAGCTGTTTATTACTATAACTATAAGAGAGAACATAGAGCATCAGAGTGACAGACTCTGCTGATATGATCTCTGCCCAAATGGGGCAGTTAGTTACAGTTTATATACCTTTAGGTAATATGACTTGTTCTTCACCAAACCATGTCAGATAAGCAGGACTATAGTAAATTGCAACAGAGAGCAGTAACATGGATTACTTCATATAGGGAGGCTGCAGTCAGAAAAGGAAGCTCTAGAGAGTACCTCTTTTTTAGAAATAATTCACTCAAATTGTGCTGATTCAGTGAGGCTGTTAGCTCATGCTGACTTGTATTTCTTAACTAGTGAGGCCTGCAAAGGCCTATGAAATATTAACTATTTTACTTCCACGAGGGGCATGACTGATCAGCCAGATGTGCTCCTTACAGCTGGAAAATAATGCCCTTCCTCACTCACCAGCTGGCAACCAGGAGACTTGCATGTTTTAAGGGCCTTGGACTGTTGGGCACAGTCTGCCTCTCTACATGTGTTGTAGGTCTGAGTTGTATCTATTTACTTAATAAAGAAACAGTGAATGATAGAAAGGGTAAACAAAATACCCTCAGTTATCCAGAATACTGTATATCACTTCTGGCTATAGTTGGCACCTTGGTTTTACTTTCCTCACAAGTGTTAAGTGTTATGACAGGCAAGGCAGGGTAAAATATGTTTTTGCCATCACATAAAAATCCAAATAGTTCTGAAAAAAAACTGTGCTCTGTGAACAAGACCCATTGCTCTGGAGACAGCAAATTGGAAATTAGTATTTTGCAGTGACCAAGGCTGTTGACAGGTGTACTGGTTTTGGTTGGGATAGAGTTAAATTTCTTCACAGTAGCTAGTATGATGCTGTGTTTTGGATTTGTGATGAAAATAGCGTTGATAAAACAGGGATGTTTTAGTTATTGTTGAGCAGTGCTTACATAGCCTCAGGGCCTTTTCTGCTTCTCACATCACCCCACCAACAAGTAGGCTGGGGGTGCACAAGAAGCTGGGAGGGGCCACAGCTGGGACAGCTGACCCCAACTGACCAAAGGGATATTCCATACCATATGACGTCATGCTCAGCAGTAAAAGCAGGGGGAAGAAGAAGGAAAGGGAGGGTGTTCAGAGTTATGGCATTTGTATTCCCAAGTAACCATTACATGTGATGATGCCCTGCTTTCCTGGAAATGACTAAACACCTGTCTGCCAATGGGAACTTGCACTCCTTCAGAAACTGCTCCAGTGTGGGTCCCCCCATGCTGCATTTCCTGCCAGGAGAACCTTCTCCAGTGTGGTCTTCTCTCCAAGGGCCTCAGTTCCTTCAGGGAATATCCACCTGCTCCACCAGGGTCTCTTTCAGGGGCTGCAGGGGAATCTCTGCTCTGGTGCCTGGAGCACCTCCTCCCCCTCCTTCTTCACTGACCTTGGTGTTTGCAGGATTGTTCCGCACACTTTTTTTCCTCATTTGTCACTCTACCATGCAGCATTTTGCCTTTTCTTAAATGTTGTCGCAGAGACACCACCAGGGAGAGAGAGTGTGAGGGAGATGGGGAGTAATCATAAACTACCTCAGTGCTGTACTGCTGAAGATATAGAATTAAAGCAGGGTGCCGTTCTTTCTCCTGTAGCAGTTAAGGCAGTTTAAATAACAGGAGAAAGAGAAATGGGAATTTCTTTTCGAGTAGACAACCTCTGCTATTTCACTGTATGCACTCAGTAGAAATCAAAGGGACCAAATAGATTCTGCAGTAGGAAGAACAATATGTTTCATATCTAGACTAGCTGAGCAGCATGGTAGCAGAAATATTTTGATTTTGATATTTACTTTCAAGTGGAGAATTTAAATAAATAATTCCTCTCTGTGAAAGTTTGGAAAACTCCAGTAAAACTAATTAATATCTTTTATGTCAAAATTTTAATTATAATAACTGGATTGCATTTTTAAAATATTGAAATATAGATCAGCTGTTTGTTTCCTATAAATCCTGGAATCCATCCTTATGTTTGTACTCTATTTTCTACACACATGCACAAACAAATTTATAGATGTTTAAATGTGTGAGCAGAGAACATACCAAAGCTAAAAACATGAGAGCAACCATATTGGAGCAGATCAGAGGTCTATCTAACACTGTATCATGTGTCGGACATCTGTCAGACAAAAAGAAGAAAAAAAAGGAGATGCTGGAGGAAAAGTATAAGAGCAAGGCAGGCATTTATAGTATTTCCTCTGAGTATTTTCCTAGTCTCAAACTATGTTGAGCTCAGGGACTTCCTGGTCCAGATAAGATTTCTATGAATTAGTTCTCAAAGGATTTTTATTCCATGAACTTGCCCAGTCTCCCCTGTAACCCATGTGAACTCTGCCCACAAGCCTAACTCTTGTTTGAGAAAACATTACCTTTTAATTGTTTTGAAATTACTATTTTTCCCTGCTGTCCCATTTCTTTTTCGGAGGGATTGGTCCATATCTGCTCTCTCTCTGACTCTCATGACTCTGTAGACCTTTTCCCCCTTAGCCATCTCTTTTCCAGTGTGAAGCTGCTGCAGTCATTCCTTGTACAGAAGCTGTTTTATAACTTTGATTATCCTCACAGAATCACAGAATCACTAAGGTTGGAAAGGACCTTCAAGATCATCAAGTCCAACCATTGACCCAACACCACCATGTCCCCTAAACCATGTCCTGAAGTGCCACATACAAACGTTTTTTGAACACTTCCAGGGATGGCGACTCCACCACCTCCCTGGGCAGCCTGTCTCAATGCTTGACCACTCTCTCGGTGAAGAAATTTTTCCTAATATCCAATCTAAACCTCCCCTGTCACAACTTGAGGCCATTTCCTCTCGTCCTGTTGCTAGTTACTTGGGAGAAGAGACCAACACCCACCTCACCACAACCCCCTTTCAGGTAGTTGTAGAGAGCGATAAGGTCTCCCCTCAGCTTCCTCTTCTCCAGACTGAACAACCCCAGTTCCCTCAGCCGCTCCTCATAAGACTTGTGCTCCAGACCCCTCACCAGCTTCGTTGCCCTTCTCTGGACACGCTCAAGCACCTCAATGTCCTTCTTGTAGTGAGGGGCCCAAAAGTGAACACAGTATTCAAGGTGCGGCCTCACCAGTGCCGAGGACAGGGGCACAATCACTTCCCTACTCCTGCTGGCCACACTATTTCTGATACAGGTCAGGATGCTGTTGGCCTTCTTGGCCACCTGGGCACACTGCCGGCTCATGTTCAGCCGGCTGTCAACCAGCACCCCCGGGTCCTTTTCCGCCGGGCAGCTCTCTAGCCACTCTTCCCCAAGCCTCTAGCGTTGCATGGGGTTGTTGTGACCCAAGTGCAGGACCCTGCACTTGGCCTTATTAAACCTCATACAGCTGACCTCTGCCCATCGATCCAGCCTGTCCAGATCCCTCTGCAGAGCCCTCCTACCCTCCAGCAGATCAACACTTCCACCCAACTTGGTGTCATCTGCAAACTTACTGAGGGAGCACTTGATTCCCTCATCCAGATCATCTATAAAGATATTGAACAAGATGGGCCCCAGAACCGAGCCCTGGGGAACACCGCTTGTGACCGGCCACCAACTAGATTTAACGCCATTCACCACAACTCTCTGGGCTCGGCCATCCAGCCAGTTCCTCACCCAGCAAAGAGTAAACCTGTCTAAGCCACGAGCCGCCAGTTTCTCCAGGAGAATGCTGTGGGAGACGCTGTCAAAGGCTTTACTAAAGTCCAGGTAGACAACGTCCACAGTCTTTCCCTCATCCACTAGGCGGGTCACCTGGTCATAGAAGGAGATCAGGTTGGTCAAGCAGGACCTGCCTTTCATGAACCCATGCTGGCTGGGCCTGATCCCTTGGTTGTCCTGCAGATGCCCTGTGAGCACTCTTAAGACGAACCGCTCTATGATCTTCCCCGCTACAGAGGTCAGGCTGACAGGCCTGTAGTTCCCAGGATTCTCCTTCCGGCCTTTCTTGTAGATGGGCATCACATTGGCAAGCCTCCAGTCTTCTGGGACCTCCTCTGTTAACCAGGACTGCTGATAAATGATGGAGAGTGGCTTGGCAAGCTCTTCCGCCATCTCCCTCAGCACTCTTGGGTGGATCCCATCAGGCCCCATAGACTTGTGGGTGTCCAGGTGGCTTAACAGGTCCTTAACTGCTTCCTCCTGGATTATGGGAGGGTTATTGTGTTCCCTATCCCCATCTTCCAGCTCAGGGGACTGAATACCCTGCCGGTATCTGGACTCAAATTTTCCATCCTTGTCTCAGAAATTGGACATTTTATGTTTGTTTCCCTTGTGTGGTACAGGAAGAAAAGGGAATAAACTGTTCTACAAAAAAGAATGATTATCTCACTCCTGTAGCAGGGCAGGAACATGGAAAGACATGTAACGTGGAATAGCATTGTATTAATTTATCACTTACCCAATGTGTGAATTTTGCAAGTGACTTAAGCTCTCCTTGCTTTATTTTCCAGATTTGGAAAATAAGGTTGATGATATCTTCCCATCTCATGAGCTTCTAATATTCATAAATGATTTAGTAATTCTCAGATAAAGAGTTACAAATTGTTAATGGAGGCCACTGTGAAGCTGATTTAAAAATCAGTAATGCATAATAATTTTTAAAATTGATATAAAGAGAAAGTAACAACAACAAAAAAGAATAAAGAACAAAACCCAAATCAAAACCTGCCAAGCAGAATTAACTTGATCCAAAGCAGCTAAAATAATTTAAAAAATAATTTTTTTTGGAACCAACTTCAAAATCACAGCTAAGATCTTAAACGAAGCAGGAACATTTTGTATTGTGTTTATGCTATGCTTATCACAGAATGTTTGAGCCTATAACATGGACATCTAAGTGACAGAGTAATACAAGTAAAACTAAGAAAAATAATATGCAGTGATAGTTGCATCCTGTATGATTTTAGCTTAATACTTGTCCTTGTGCATCTGACAATGACTTGACATTCTTATCATGTGTGAAAAGTTTATTTTTATATTCTTGCCAGAACAGGCAAAACAGTCCTTTCATCTTAATATTAATTTGCTGTGGGATTCTGTTTGATATATTTATATCTAATTTATTCCATTTTAAAATATGAAGGACTGGCAACCTAACAAAGGCATTTCAAAAGAGTTTTGCTAATGTTTGTGTCTGCCATTTTTATAAGCTATTTTATTCATAGAGTACACAATATTAGAGTATAACATAATATGTAGATTAACTTGTATTATCCTCTTGTAAGCTCTTGACAGAACAGTTTTTACTCTGTTCAAGCAAAACAAACTATTAGTATCAGTTGTACACTATGTTGTGTATTCTTGAGGTGCTCAGTTCAGCCTAGGAAAGTTTGTTCTTTCCTGAAATTAACTGGCATCCACGCAATGTTTGGGATTTACCATGTATCATAAAAAGTAACCACTCATTATGACCACGGTAATTAAATAAGGAAAACATTCTTAAGTATATAGTCAGTTAAATTTTCCACTTTGACAGATTTGCAATTATGGGTTATCTGAAGTGGATGCCAAATAACAAGGCTGCCCACTCTGTCACAGAATCAGAAAATGGTTGAGGCTGGAAGGGACCTCTGGGAGGTCATCTTATCCATCCATCCTGCTCAGCCAAGGACACCTAGAGCTGGTTGCTCAGGATAATGTCCAGGCAGCTTTTGAATATCTTGAAAGAGGGAGACTCCACAACCTCACTGGGCAACCTGTTCCAGTGCTCAGTCACCCTCTCAGAAAAAGTGTTTCCTTATGATCAGACGGAACCTCTTGCGTTTCACTGTGTGTCCATTGCCTCTTGTCCTGTCACTGGGTGCCGGAGTGGGAGGCGATCCCGGAGTAATGATGAGTCCCAATGTGGGTATGGTCATTCTCCTTTATTTTAGCAAAGTACACAGCTTTTATAGGTTAACATACTGTCCACGTGCCAGACATCGCCCCCCATTGGTTACAAGCATCTGATCACGCACTGTCCACGTGCCCCTCACACAGTCAGGATTGCTGCTTGCAGGTGTCCCTGTTTTTCTTGCTTCTTCTTAGCTGTTTACCACAGCTCTGTCTTCTCAAGGCCGAGCCGTGCAGATATCCAGCTGTTTACCAGCTTCTCAATGCTGCAGCTCCTTCTCCTTAAGGTCGAGCCGTGCAGCTCAATGCCACAGCTCCTTCTCCTTAAGGTCGAGCCGTGCAGAGTGATCCCAACATCTCCCCCTTTTTGTTTTTATATAAACAAAACCTGATGGATCATTCACAACCCAAGGACTGTGAGAAAGATGGACCATCTGTACATTCTTGTATCGTCCTGTGCTGTGAACTCAGCCCAGCAGTTGGTAGGTGCCAGCTTTATGTGGGCGTCCCCACGGAGGCAACGATGGCCTTGCCGTACACCGGCCCACTGCCCTTCGGGAAATCCCGGTATTACACATTTGCAGAGGAACGAGTTTCAACACACGTGGCCAGCAAGTGTCAGAACTCACCTCAGTTGTCACCTTTTAACACAGGGAGCCTATGGCGTATGCACCCGCTGGCCAGGCGTGCTGCACGCGCCACAGCCATCCCGTCTATTGGTTCGTAGGCTTTGTTCACACGGCATCTTACCATAATCCAGCAGTCACATATCAACTGTGCTTAATAGCAGAATATTACAAGGCAAACAATTCTAGTTGTACTACTCCTAGCGATAGAAACTACTCCTAGCGATGGAAAAAGCACTTGTACAAAACTATGAAAACCAATATTATATCTTACTAAAGGATTTGTAGTTATAGAGCGCTTTGCCCTAAAAGCTTTCCATGTTTCTCTCATGATACCGCTAATTTCAGTGTGATTTACCCATACATTTTCTTTTGGCTGAGATGGCATCCAGATTGCGATGACACCTGATAGTGTCAAGATGTGTCCGACGATGACGATGGTGACTATTCCACCCATGGTTTTAACCATTTTGCGGGTACCCAATGCTTTCCAGAGTCTGTAATGACACAAGCATAACCTCGTCCTCAGGTTAGCAGTTGAAAAGGTCCTTTCTCCTTCCACAAATAATTTAACACATATAAGGCCTTATTCGAACGTTCTTAGGGTAATGTGGTAGCCTCTCCCCCTTTTTGTTTTGAGCGTGTTTATCTAACAAAGCTCATTCATTGGGTGTGTAAGACACTCATTTGAGTTATTAGCTAGCCAAGCATTCTTTACTACCTTTTGAACCATTCCTTGTAGACAATGCAATAAAAACAGTACAATAAGCATTAGTATTAAGATAACAAGTACTATAACAACTGTCCCTTTTACTAAGTAACCATCCGCTTTAGGCCCAAACTTGACAGCCATGATTCGGGGCCTAGTGAACTTGCCTGTAACCTGTCCGTTAAGTCCTTCAGGTTTCGCAATTGTTGAGTTACCGACTGTGATGTATCTGTTAAATTCATACAACACATGCCATCAAACTCCTCACACCTGTGCCCTTGGGCCAAAAGTAGGAAGTTGATAGCTGCCCTATTTTGCAATGTTACATGCCTTATTGAGTCAGTTTCCATAAACAAAGCACTGAGTGCTGCAGAAGTAGCATTGATTTGTTTCGCTAGCCAACATCCCAATTTATTTAAAGTGGTTAAGCCTTGGGCAGCAGCAACCCCAGGGGCAAGGAAAGAGGCTAGTATGGTTTTGTCCGCAGTCCAAAAATCCAATTGGTCATTGCGCCCTTCCTGATATTTTCAAATCTGTTGTCTTATTCTATGCCGTCGGGTAAGGTTCAATATCATAGAAGTGTTGGGAGTTAGCAATGTCAGGCACCCCAATGTGCAAGGACCACCTCTCAAACGGGAGGGAACACCTTGCCATGCACGATCACCACAAATCAAAAATATTCCTTTAGGGAGTGTCATTGGGACAATAGTAGAGCGCGAGATGTTGCTCGTTGTATAATTACACCGATTAAAATATAAACAGGTAGGGGCTGTAATGCATCCTAAAATACCCAACTCCTGCGGTTCCAACAACTCCTGTGGTCCGTGTGCCATCCATCTGTCCCACTTATCCATAGCTGCAGAGGTGTTTGTTATTTTTAAAAACAAGGCTAGATCAGGGGCGGTCTTCTTTACCACCATTGCCGAATCATAGTCCCCTAAGGGCAGACCAACCAAGCATGTTGTAAACGGATTCTCAGCAGTGGATATAGATAAGCAAAGGTGGCCTTGGCCCGTTTGATTAGCTAGTGTAACCCAGATATTTTTTCGTGGTTGAACGGAAAACCAGGCCTGAACCTGGCATATCAAACACGTGACTATCAGACTCATGAACAACGGGATTTGCGTCCTGCGTCGGTAAAGACTGTCATCCCATTCACTGGGGTCTCCGATCGCATAGGCATTTCTTCAAACTGTTGATTAGCCAACAGTGACAATAATCTATCGGACGGATAGCTATTTGTAACGCGTCCTAAAAAATCAGAGATTGCGATCTGAAACTCCAGAGAACTGGCTAACAACCAATCTAAGTACTTTTGAGATACAGGAACATAAATTATTACAGGTTCTAATCCAGATATTTCTACAATTCTTTGTCTTCCCTTAATAATGAGTTGTGCAAATAATTCATATCTGGTGACCACTGTTTTTCTGGGTTGATAGGAGAGAAAAACCCATTCTAATACTTTCAAACTGTTTGCTGTATTTCCTAACTGTACGATCAATCCTAGTGGATATTGCCGTTCCCCTCCTGAATTAACTATCATAAGCGAGATACTCTCAGTAGGTGAACATCTGTGAGCATAGGTTGTTGCTATCTTCTCAGTAATTTTCTGCAAAGCCTGGTGTTGATCCTCGTCTAGTTGACGTCGCTCTGGAGCCTCCACTGAAGACCCCAGGAGCGGCATCAACGGCCTCAGATCATCATTAGCAATTCCGCAAATATTACGAACCCACTGTATATCCCCCATTAATTTTTGGACATCAGAAAGATTTTCTATTTTCGCCTTAATCTTTATTTTTTGTGGGTGGACTGCTGCCCTGGTAATAATCCAGCTCAAATATTGCCATGGTCCCTTCTTTTGAATTTTTTTTTTTTTTTTGGGTGCTATTTTTAAACCCCGTTTTCCTAAATAGTGCTGTAAGTGCTGTAAAATGTGGTCTGCATTCAATTGTGTCCCTGCTATTAATATATCAACTATATAATGATACATTATTAAATGTGGATACTTTTTCCACACCGGTTCTAGAGCCCATGCCACAAATGTCTGACACATCGTAGGTGAATTTTTCATTCCTTGTGGTAACACTACCCAATGATACCTCTTTGCTGGCTCTCCTTTATTTACTGGTGGTACCGTAAAGGCAAACTTCTCTGCATCCTCAGCTGCTAAGGGAATGGCAAAAAAGCAATTGAAATATACTCTTTGATTCCTTGCAAAAGAAATGATACATTTGTGACAATAATTACAATGACATAGAATGAACCCACAACACCATTTTACAAATATGGCATATTGAAGTTCTTGTTCTTGAACGTCCAGGGAGTGCTGCTGAGACGGTCAACGAGCCATCATTCCGCATACAAAAGAGTGAAAGCGTCAGCTGGCGGTACGTCGGAGTTGACTGTGTCCGTGGGACGTGTGACAGGATCTTCAGGTCTTACTGCCGGCCGTACCGACCTGGCCGGTAGCCACTTTGCTCCATTCCCTCCCCCTCTGCCAAGGCCTCTTGTCTCATGCCTCACCAATGTTGGGCAGGGTCGTATCTTCCCTGGGGAAGGATCACCCCAGGCAG
Organism: Phaethon aethereus; assembly: GCF_964289735.1. Lineage (NCBI taxonomy): Eukaryota > Metazoa > Chordata > Aves > Phaethontiformes > Phaethontidae > Phaethon > Phaethon aethereus. The sequence continues at coordinate 12,266,662 of NC_138581.1, forward strand.
CCCCCTCCTGTTGCAGCACGGGTGACCAGCGCTCATGTTCCAGGTCAGGAGGCGGGGGCCAAGGAGGACTCGTCATCTCCGTTGGTTGCGTTAGTGGGGGGGGGGCAGGGGTGTGGGGGGGGGCGGGCGGGGGTCACTCGTTCTTATCATCCCCAGCTCGGCCTCCCTTCTCTCCCAGGGCTGTGGCAGCGGCAGCTGCTGCCGCCGCCGTCCACTCTGATTTTATCACCTTTATAGAGTCTCTGACTAATCGCCAGGTTGTTAACACTTTCATAGCCGTATGATCCCCTTTGGAGGCTGCCTCAAGCACCAATTTCCCTGCTTTCTCCCAGGTAGGTAACTCAAAAGCTGTTGCAGAGTCTGCTGCTAGCCCCTGGCTCTTCAAAACAGTCTCGAATAGCAATCGCCACGTTGTTGCTAGCTCCGCTGCTTGCCCATCTCCTTTCGAGACTCGCCCCATTGATCTTTCACACGGGCACACAGGGGAACCTTGAGTACATTGTTCTGGGCAACGTTGTCCCGTCTTGCCCTCACATACATCATCGTAGATCTGTTTCTCTGACTTATCTAATGCAGCCGGTTCACCTGGTGCATCTGGCACCTCAGGAGGTGCAGTCAGAGTCGCTGAAGGTCCTGGACCCTCTGACTCGGTTAAAAAGGGATTGGTTGAAGGCGGTTTAACAGCCTCCTCCATATCAGCTGCAGCTTTTCTCTCTGCCTTTAAGGCTTTTAATGTGGTCAATATCAACTTCCATGCTGTCACTAACTCTGCAGCGGTTTTATCTCCGTTCCCAATATGTTCCTATAACATTTTTCCTATCTCCTCCCATGTCTCTGCCTTAAACGCCACAGACAGATTGGGGGGGTACCCTTTTTGGCACCAAATTAGAAGCCTTCTAAGTGTATATTCATCATATTTCAGTCCTCTCTTAGAGAGCATATGTGGCAGGAGTCTGACCATCGCCCCTTCTTCATGCGATGCATTCTGCCTTTAGTTCTTTTAATGTCTCTAGGATCAACCTCCAGAGTGTCAGAAACTTTACACTGTCTTTGTTGCCTGTGCTGACTTCCTCCCACAGTGCTGCGCCAATTCCTTCCCAGATCGGATCTCAAAAGCCTCACTTACTGAGGAAATTAGTCCTTTTTGCCGTGCCCATACCAATAATCTTTTTAGGCTGGCTTCCTCATACTGTTCACCTCTCTTGGAGAGGATTAGTTGGAGGAGCTTAACCACTGCTTCTTCCTCTTTTGTTTGCGTGGACCCCATCTCCTCCCCAGCCGCTCACCTGATCAGGGCGAGATTCCAACAGTTTCCTCGGTTGCGCGAGCGACTTCCAGGCACCGGGGCAGTGCCTGCTATGGCTGGCTTCCGCACCCCCTTTGCTGTCTCTGCTGTCTTGCTCGAACCCCGATGACTTCCGCTTTTTCTGGAGAAGGCGACATTCTTGACGAAAGCGGGGAGCATAGATTATCCGGCTCTTTCGTCCCCGAATCCTGCTCAACTTTATCACGCAACTCAGCTACAGTCTTACACGTAGACCCCGTCATCCCTTTCACAGCAGGTAGCCCAAAGAACCGCCCGATCGGCCCCGTCTTGGCTTCCCCGTTTTTCGCTTTCTCTGGCATCAGACCTGGAGTTAGCATCTGAGCAGCCGCACACGCAACTTCTCGTTCCGCTTTCATAGCCTTTAAAGTTTCTATCATGTCTCTCCACAGTTCTCTCACAGACTTTATTTCCTTTTCCAGCTTTTCATCTCCTTCAATAAGTTTCTGCCACATTTGTTCTCCTAACTCTCGACACTCCGTTATTGAAAACAATGTGCGAGCGTCCTTAAAATGTCCCAAGCACTGTCCTAATTTAATCAGCTTAGTAAGCTGTTTCACCGTTGTCTCGATCCCTCTCTTAGAGAGTATACTCGCGAGCAACGTAGCAGCTGCCTCACTCTCCATGATGGCAGCTCACCCTCTCCTAATTTAATCCCGTTGTCTCGATTTCTCTCTTAGAGAGTATGCCTGCGAGCAACGAAGCAGCTGCCTCACTCTCCATGATGGCAGCTCACCCTCTGGGAGGCAGTTAGCTAGACTGCTCCGTATCTGTCCCCACGCTTGAGGATTACAGTACCTCTCCCAGTCGCTTGTTTCCCACTCCCCTTCTCTCGCTGCGCTTACCGCAGTCACGAAGAATTGTAGCACGTAACCATCCTCTGCTACCAGATGCCGGAGTGGGAGGCGATCCCGGAGTAATGATGAGTCCCAATGTGGGTATGGTCATTCTCCTTTATTTTAGCAAAGTACACAGCTTTTATAGGTTAACATACTGTCCACGCGCCAGACATCGCCCCCCATTGGTTACAAGCATCTGATCACGCACTGTCCACGCGCCCCTCACACAGTCAGGATTGCTGCTTGCAGGTGTCCCCGTTTTTCTTGCTTCTTCTTAGCTGTTTACCACAGCTCCCTCTTCTCAAGGCCGAGCCGTGCAGATATCCAGCTGTTTACCAGCTTCTCAATGCTGCAGCTCCTTCTCCTTAAGGTTGAGCCGTGCAGCTCAATGCCACAGCTCCTTCTCCTTAAGGTCGAGCCGTGCAGAGTGATCCCAACAACTGGGCACCACCTAAAAGAGCCTGGCTCCATCATCTTTGCACCCACCCTTCAGGTATTTATATATATTGATGAGATTCCCCCTGAGCCTTCTCTTCTCTAAGCTAAACAGTCCCAGCTCTCTCAGCCTTTCCTCATAGGAGAGATGCTCCAGTCCCTTAATCATCCTTGTGGCCCTTCGCTAGACTCTCTCCAGTATGTCCATGTCTCTCCTGTACCAGGGAGCCCAGAACTGGACACAGGACTCCAGGTGTGGCCTCAGCAGTGCTGAGTAGAGAGGAAGGATCACCTTCCTTGACCTGCTGACAACACTTCTAATGCAGCCCAGGATACCATTAGCCTTCTTTGCAGCAAGGGCACATTACTGGCTCATGTTCAGCTTGGTGTCCACCAGGACCCCCAGGGCCTTTTCTGCTAAGCTGCTTTCCAGCTGGTGGCCCTCATCCTATACTGGTGCCTGAAGTTGTTCCTCCCCAGGTGCAAGACTTTGCACTTCTCCATGTTGAACTGCATGAGTTTCCTGTCAGCCCATTTCTCCAACTTATCCAGGCCCCTCTGGATGGCAGCATGACCCTCTGGTGTATCAGCCACTCCTCCTAGTTTTGAGTCATCTGCATACTTGCTGAGGGTATACTCTGCCCCATCATCTAGATCATTAATTAGGATGTTGAACAGAACTGGACCCAGTACTGACCCCTGGGATACACCACTAGTTACCGGCCTCCAACTAGACTTTGTGCTGCTGATCAAAACCCTCTGGGCCTGGCTGTTCAGCTAGTTTTCAGTCCACCTCACTTTCTGCTCATCCAGTCAGTGAGGTGGTCATAGATGTTCTTCAGATTTAGGAAGTATATAAACTTCAGTATCGTTTCTCAAAGAAGAAATGAAACTGCCAAATAAAGAATGTGCACTTCAGGCTATTGACACAGCCAGTGGATAGGTACTGTATCGTGCTAATCGTAGAATCATAGAATCATAGAATGGATTGGGTTGGAAGGGACCTTTAAGGGTCATCTAGTCCTACCCCCCTGCTGTGGGCAGGGACATCTTTCACTAGATCAGGTTGCTCAGAGCCCCATTCAACCACAACTTCTCTCTGGGCAACCTGTTCCAGTGTCTCACCACCCTTGTTGTGAAAAATATCTTCCTTATGTCCAATCTAAATCTACCCTCTTTCATTTTAAAACCATTGCTCCTTGTCCTGTCACTGCAGGCCCTAGTAAAAAGTCTTTCTCCATCTTTCTTATAAGCCCCCTTTAAGAACTGAAAGGCAATAAAGTTTCTCCAGAGTCTTCTCCAGGCTGAACAACCCCAACTCTCTCAGCCTTTCTTCATAGGAGAGGTGTTCCAGCCCTCTGATCATTTTTGTGGCCCTCCTCTGGACCCGCTCCAACAGGTCCATGCCTTTCTTGCACTGGGGACCCCAGAGCTGGATACAGTATTCCAGGTGGGGACTCACCAGGGCGGAACAGAGGGGGAGAATCACCTCCCTTGACCTGCTGGTCATGCTTCTTTTTATGCAGCCCAGGATACAACTGGCTTTCTGGGCTGCAAGCGCACACTGCCAGCTCATGTCCAAACACTGTCGGCTCATGTCCAAATGTTTCTAAGCATCTCCACAGAACTTTGAAGAAAATACTAGTGCTTCAAAGTTCGGTATGTTAAAATATTTATTACATGATTTGTAATAACAGGGTAATTTAAAACACTACAGAAAATGCCTTTAAAATTGGCAGGAGAAATATTGGACTAAAGCCAAATTCTGACCTGCAGGAAATTGATTCAGTTACACTGACTTCAGGGGAAGTGCATCATATCATACTGGTTCCAAATTTGTCCATAAATCTTTGGGATTACTTTCTTTTTACAAAACCAAAACAGTTGAAGTGCATATACCACATATGCGTGTACAAGGAAACGAATTTACCAGATGTGGGTATCTCTAGGTTTGCTTTATTAACAACTCAGAGTTGGGCCACCACCGCAGTGAATGGCAAATAATCAAAGCATCTATACAGCTTATATACCTTTCCTAACCCAGTACCTAAAGTCCAAAGTCTTTGTAAATTTGCACTCAACCTTTCAGTTCTCCAGACGCCTCACCTGCTTAACACGTGGCTCAGGGGCTGGTGCCATTGGTGGAATTTTGGGGTTTTTGACCATGGAGCAGTTAACACGGCACTGGGCCTGCTGGCAGCAGATGGAGGTCAACTATCTCCAAGGGGGAAAAGGATTCTCTCTTATGAGTTGGCAGGCCTCATTGAGAGGGCTTTAAACTAGATTCGAAGGGGGAAGGGGATAAAACCGGGCTCACTAGAGTTGAGCCTAGGGATGGCATGCCAATGTTGAGGGTGAAATCGAAAGCCCAGCTCAGGTGCATCTACACCAATGCACGCAGCATGGGCACCAAACAGGAGGAGCTGGAAGCCATTGTGCAGCAGGACACCTATGACAGTCACCATGAGGAGGAAGGCAAACAAGGCAGCTATCCTGCTGGGTGTCTGTTATAGACCACCCAACCAGGATGAAGAGGCAGATGAAGCATTCCACAAGCGGCTGGCAGAAGTCTCACAGTCACTAGCCCTTGTTCATGTGGGTGACTTCAACTTACTGGACGTCTGCTGGAAATACAACACAGCAGAGAGGAAAAAATCTAGGAGGTTCCTGGAGTGTGTGGAGGATAACTTCCTAAAACATAGCTGGTAAGTGAGCCTACCAGGGGAGGTGCCTTGCTTGACCTGCTGTTTACAAACAGAGAAGGTCTGGTGGGAGATGTGATGGTCGGAGGCCGTTTTGGGCTTAGCGACCATGAAATCATAGAATTCTCAGTTCTTCGACAAGCCTGGCTGAACAGAGAGTTTTCATGGGACTCAGGGAAAAAAGGAGAGTTTATCAATCACCCTTGGAAGAAGGGGCAGGAAACTCAAGAAGAGTACAAGGATCTCGTTAGGTCATGCAGAGAGAAAATTAGAAAAGCAAAAGCCCATCTAGGGCTCAGTCTGGACATGGTCGTAAGGGATAACTAAAAATGTTTTTACAAAGCTATTAACAACAAAAAGAGAGGCAAGGAGAATCTCCATCCCTTACTGGATGTGGGGGGAACATTGTCACCAAGGATGAGGAAAAGGCTGAGGTACTCAATGCCTTCTTTGCCTCAGTCTTTAATAGCCAGTCCAGGTATCCACAGGGTATTCAGCCCCCTGAGCTGGAAGATGGGGATGGAGAGCAGAATAAACTCCCCATAATCCAGGACGAAGCAGTTAAGGACCTGCTATGCCACCTGGTCACCCACAAGTCTATGGGATCCACCCAAGAGTCCTGAGGGAGCTGGCGGAGGAGCTTGCCAAGCCACTCTCCATCAGTCCTGGTTAACGGGGGAGGTCTCAGACGACTGGAGGCTTGCCAATGTGACACACATCTACAAGAAAGGCCGGAATGAGGATCCTGCCTGGGAACTACAGCATGAGTTCATGAAAGGCAGGTCCTGCTTGACCAACCTGATCTCCTTGTATGACCAGGTGACCCACTTAAGCGGATGAGGGAAAGGCTGTGGATGTTGTCTACCTGGACTTCAGTAAAGCCTTTGACAGCATCTCCCATAGCATTCTCCTGGAGAAACTGGCGGCTCATGGCTTAGGTGCATTCTTCGCTGGGTGAAAAACTGGCTGGATGGCCGAGCCCAGAGAGTCATGGTGAACGGAGTTCAATCCACTCGGTGGCCGGTCACAAGCGCTGTTCTAGAGGGCGCAGTTTTGGGGTCAGTCTTGTTTATTATCTTTATCAATGATCTGGATGAGGGGATCAAGTGCTCCCTCAGTAAGTTTGCAGACGACACCAAGTTGGGCCAGCGGGAGTGTTGATCTGCTGGAGGGTAGGAAGGCTCTGCAGAGGGATCTGGACAGGCTGGATCGATGGGCCAAGGTCAGCTGTATGAGGTTTAATAAGGCCAAGTGCAGGGTCCTGCACTTAGGTCACAACAACCCCATGCAATGCTACAGGCTTGGGGAGGAGTGGCTGGAAAGCTGCCCAGCAGAAAAGGACCTGGGGGTGCTGGTTGACAGCCGGCTGAATATGAGCCAGCAGTGTGCCCAGGTGGCCAAGAAGGCCAACAGCGTCCTGGCCTGTATCAGAAATAGTGTGGCCAGCAGGAGTAGGGAAGTGATCGTGCCCCTGTACTCGGCACTGGTGAGGCCGCACCTTGAATACTGTGTTCAGTTTTGGGCCCCTCACTACAAGAAGGATGTTGAGGTGCTGGAGTGTGTCATGAGCTGGCAGGCCTCATTGAGAGGGCTTTAAACTAGAATTGGAGGGGGGAGGGGCTAAAACCGGGCTCACTAGAGTTGAACCTAGGGGTAGGTTCAACGTGCCAGAGTTGAAATCTATAGCCCGGCTCAGGTGCATCTACACCAATGCACGCAGCATGGGCACCAAACAGGAGGAGCTGGAAGCCATTGTGCAGCGCGACAGCTATGACGTAGTTGCCATCACAGAAACATGGTGGGATGCTTCTCATGACTGGAGTGCTGCAATGGATGGCTATAAGCTCTTCCGAAGGGATAGAATGGGAAGGAGAGGCGGTGGGGTGGCTCTGTATGTTAGGGAGTGTTTTGATTGCATAGAAATCGAAGATTGTGAAGACCAAGTAGAGTGCTTGTGGGTAAGGATGAGGGGGAAGGCCAATGAGGCAGACATCCTGCTGGGAGTCTGTTACAGGCCACCCAACCAGGATGAAGAGACGGATGAGACATTCTATAAGCGACTGGCGGAGGTCTCGCATTCGCTGGCCCTTGTTCTTGTGGGGGACTTCAACCTACCGGACATCTGCTGGAAGTATAACATGGCAGAGAGGAAACAGTCTAGGAGGTTCCTGGAGTGTGTGGAGGATAACTTCCTGATGCAGCTGGTGAGTGAGTCCACCAGGGGAGGTGCCTTGCTGGACCTGCTGTTTACAAACAGAGAAGGACTGGTGAGAGATGTGGTGGTCGGAGGCCGTCTTGGGCTTAGCGACCACGACATGATAGAATTCTCAGCTGTGAGTGAAGTAAGGAGAGGACTCAGCAAAACTGCTATCATGGACTTCCGGAGGGCAGACTTTGGCCTGTTCAGGTCACTGATTGAGAGAGTCCCTTGGGAGACAGTCCTGAAGGACAAAGGGGTCCAGGAAGGCTGGACAGCCTTCAAGAAGGAAATCTTAAAGGCACAGGAGCAGGCGGTCCCCATGTGCCGTAAGAAGAGCTGGCAGGGAAGGCGACCGGCCTGGCTGAACAGGGAGATTTTGCTGGGACTCAGGGAAAAGAGGAGAGTTTATCACCTCTGGAAGAAGGGGAAGGCAACTCATGAAGAGTACAAGGATCTCGTTAGGTCAAGCAGGGACAAAATTAGAAAGGCAAAAGCCCAGCTAGAGCTCAGTGTGGCCACAGTCGTGGAGGATAATAAAAAATGTTTTTACAAATATATTAACAACAAAAAGAGAGGCAAGGAGAATCTCCATCCCCTACTGGATATGGCGGGGAACATTGTCACCAAGGACGAGGACAAGGCTGAGGTACTTAATGCCTTCTTCGCCTCAGTCTTTAATAGCCAGTCCAGGTATCCACAGGATATTCAGCCCCCTGAGCTGGAAGACGGGGATGGAGAGCACAATGTACTCCTCATAATCCAGGAGGAAGCAGTCAAGGACATGCTAAGCCACCTGGACACCCACAAGTCTATGGGGCCTGATGGGATCCACCCAAGAGTACTGAGAGAGCTGGCGGAGGAGCTTGCCAAGCCACTCTCCATCGTTTATCAGCAGTCCTGGTTAACAGGGGAGGTCCCAGAAGACTGGAGGCTTGCCAATGTGACGCCCGTCTACAAGAAAGGCCGGAAGGAGGATCCTGGGAACTACAGGCCTGTCAGCCTGACCTCTGTTCCAGGGAAGATTATGGAGCGGTTGGTTTTGAGAGTGCTCACAGGGCATCTGCAGAACAGCCAAAGGATCAGGCCCAGCCAGCATGGGTTCATGAAAGGCAGGTCCTGCTTGACCAACCTGATCTCCTTCTATGACCAGGTGACCCGCCTAGTGGATGAGGGAAAGGCAGTGGACGTTGTCTACCTGGACTTTAGTAAAGCCTTTGACAGCGTCTCCCACAGCATTCTCCTGGAGAAACTGGCGGCTCGTGGCTTAGACGGGTTTACTCTTCGCTGGGTGAGGAACTGGCTGGATGGCCGAGCCCAGAGAGTTGTGGTGAATGGCGTTAATCCGGCTGGCAGCCGGTCACGAGTGGTGTTCCCCAGGGCTCGGTTCTGGTACCAGTCTTGTTCAATATCTTTATAGATGATCTGGATGAGGGAATTGAGTGCTCCCTCAGTAAGTTTGCAGATGACACCAAGCTGAGTGGGACTGTTGATCTGCTGGAGGGTAGGAGGGCTCTGCAGAGGGATCTGGACAGGCTGGATCGATGGGCAGAGGCCAACTGTATGAGGTTTAATAAGGCCAAGTGCAGGGTCCTGCACTTTGGCCACAACAACCCCATGCAATGCTACAGGCTTGGGGAGGAGTGGCTGGAGAGCAGCCCGGCGGAAAGGGACCTGGGGGTGCTGGTTGACAGCCAGCTGAATATGAGCCGGCAGTGTGCCCAGGTGGCCAAGAAGGCCAACAGCGTCCTGGTCTGTATCAGGAATAGTGTGGCCAGCAGGAGTAGGGAAGTGATTGTGCCCCTGTACTCGGCACTGGTGAGGCCGCACCTTGCATACTGTGTTCAGTTTTGGGCCCCTCACTACAAGAAGGATGTTGAGGTGCTGGAGCGTGTCCAGAGAAGGGCAACGAAGCTGGTGAGGGGTCTGGAGCACATGTCTTATGAGGAGCGGCTGAGGGAACTGGGGTTGTTTAGTCTGGAGAAGAGGAGGCTGAGGGGAGACCTCATTGCTCTCTACAACTACCTGAAAGGGGGTTGTGGCGATGAGGGTGTTGGTCTCTTCTCCCAAGTAACTAGTGATAGGACAAGAGGAAATGGCCTCAAGTTGCGCCAGGGGAGGTTTAGATTAGATATTAGGAAAAATTTCTTCACTGAGAGGGTGGTCAGGCATTGGAACAGGCTGCCCAGGGAGGTGGTGGAGTCGCCATCACTGGAAGTGTTCAAAAAACATGTAGACGTGGTGCTTCAGGACATGGTTTAGTGGGCATGGTGGTGTTGGGTTGATGGTTGGACTTGGTGATCTTAAAGGTCTTTTCTAGCCTTAATGATTCTGTGATTCTGTGAAAGTGGTAAAAGAGTTAGAGGAATGAGGTGAGTGAGTCTTAACAGCACAGGGAAAACCCAGAATCAGGGTTTTGTCAACCTGATCTTGATTTTTGGCTTGACATTGAGTCTTTAAAGTGACATCTTCAAGAGGACAGAGTTGACAAATTAAGTCAAACTTTGTTGCAACTAATTTTGTTTGAATTACAGATTCCATTAGTTAGCTATATCTGGCCAGATGTTAATAAGCTCCTGCTGGACTGCATTAATTGGCCATGTAAACAATTTGCTTCATTCCACATTTTCATTCACTTGCCCTAATTGTGTCCATCAGACTCACAGATGCTAACATCAGTGATCATTCTGAGGAGGTCCAGTGAAAAAAATCTATGTTCATGTACAACCCATTAAAAGTCTTTAAGGTTCTGCATGTATATTTGCAAATGAGTACTAGAAATGACGAATAGAGAAAGAAGCAGCAGGGGTAAAGCGCAGGAAGGTCAACACTTGTTTTATATAAATCAATGTGAAATCAAAACTCAGCTAGGGATTATGCAGTAGGGGAGGAAACTCAAGGGAAAAACCCCACCATATATACTTGAAGAGAACTAAAACAATCATTTTTCATTACATTAGAATGCACTTGATTTAAAAAAAATAATTCTTTCATTTGAATCAGTCATGCAAAATCTCCAGTATAAATTACAAGTTCTAATTGTAAATTGCGGTCACTTAAGGAGGTGGAAAGTGCTTTTATACATGATAGCAGATATTTACCATCTTTGCTGCAAATTTTTCTAACTGCAGAAGAAAGAATGTGGATCACCTATTCTAAACCTTAATATAAATATATCTATCTTAGACATTAAGAGATGGAAGTGGAAAGGATAATGGTAGCACGGTTTGTACTTGAACTGAATACGTCTGCAAATGCTAATTTTCCTACTACGGAGGTATATAATCTTACCAGTAATTTGGTGTCATGGTTTAGCCCCAGCCGGCAACTAAGCACCACGCAGCCGCTCGCTCACTCCCCCCACCCCCAGTGAGATGGGGGAGAGAATTGGGAAAAAAACTCGTGGGCTGAGATGAAAACAGTTTAATAGGACAGAAAGAGAGAAGGAAACAACAATAATAACACCGACAAAGGAATGTACAAGAACAAGTGATGCCCAATGCAGCAATTGCTCACCACCCGGTGATCGATAGCCCGTCCACAAGCAGCGATTTCCACTCCCAGACTAACTCTAGTTTATGTACTGGGCATGACGTTATATGGTAGGGAATATCTCTTTGGCCAGCCTGGGTCAGCTGTCCCGGCTGTGTCCCCTCCCAGCTTCCTGTGCACCCCCAGCCATCTTGCTAGCAGGCCAGCACGAAGAAGCTGGACTGTCCTTGACTACTTAGCAACAACTCAGAACATCAGCACATTATCAACAGTTTCTCATCCCAGATCCAAAACACAGCCTCACACTAGCTTCTGTGAAGAAAACCAGCTCTATCCTGGCTGAAACCAGGACAGTATCTACCCCTTATTCCATACCATTTACATCATGCCTGGGTCCTATACTTTTCAATACATTCCAATTATTCATTATTACTTCTTCTTGTCTTTTAATATATACACACAGATACCATTCTCTTAGTCCATGGGCCATCCCTTTAAAATGTCTGTGGAGTTCATTCAGTCCATGACTCTGGGCTTCATCCATCATAGCAGTCTCTCAGGGCAGGGGAGATGGTGCGTGGTGTTGGATTGTTATCTGTCACTGTCCATGTCCATGATCTGCAGGTCGAAGATGTCGATCTTGAGGAAGTTGTTGGGCGCAAGCTGCTGAAGCCCGTTCAGGTTCCATCACTGCTGCACGTTGCTTGGTTTCAGTGAAGCTCATTCTTCATCAGTCTGGGTGATTCTTACTGTAATACCATTGAAATGGTAGATAGCAACCATAGTAGTAATGACATAGTGTATTGTGTAGCAATTAACATAATACAATTCAAATCATTGACTATTTTCACCCAAAATCAAGTCTCCTTGAGGTACACATCGGACTTCCCCATCCTTCTGCATTACCCACCAAGGGCACCCAGGTCCCTGGGCAAAGGCAATCCCACGAATGGGTTTGCCTTTGCCTGAGGCAGGAGTAACCCAGACTGTCTTCCCCAGCATATTTCTCACATGCACCACAGGGACTTTATCCCCTTCTACAGTACGTAAAAGTTTTGATTGGGCAGGGGCGGCTCTATTAGGAGGTCCCCTGGTGTTGACTAACCAGGGGGCTTTTGCTAAATGTTTATCCCAATGTTTGAATGTCCCATCACCCATTGCTCTCAGGGTAGTCTTTAACAGTCCGTTGTATCGTTCAATTTTTCCGGAAGTTGGTGCATGACAGGGGATGTGATACACCCACTCAGTGCCGTGCTCTTTGGCCCAGGTGTCTATGAGGTTGTTTCGGAAATGAGTCCCATTGTCTGACTCAATTCTTTTGGGGGTGCCATGTCGCCATAAGACTTGCTTTTCAAGGCCCAGGATAGTGTTCCGGGCGGTGGCATGGGGCACAGGGTATGTTTCCAGCCATCCAGTGGTTGTTTCCACCATGGTAAGCACATAGCGCTTGCCTTGGCGAGTTTGTGGAAGTGTGATATAGTCAATCTGCCAGGCCTCCCCATATTTATATTTCAACCATCATCCTTCATACCAGAGGGGCTTTAACCGCTTGGCTTTGATCGCAGCACACGTTTCACATTCATGGATAACCTGTGCAATAGCGTCCATGGTCAGGTCCACCCCTTGATCCCGACCCCATCTGTATGTTGCATCTCTTCCCTGATGGCCTGAGGTGCCATGGGCCCACGACAATACGACAAAGACCCATCCGTAAACAAGGCATATTGCCTTTCATTCTCTGGCAGTTTATTATATGGTGGATCCTCTTCAGCACGCACCACCTCCTCTTCTGGCGATATTCCAAAACCTTTGCCTTCTGGCCAGTCCATGATCACTGCCAAGATTCCTGGGCCATTGGGATTTCCTATTTGAGCCCGCTGTGTGATAAGCATGACCTGCCTACTTCACGTAGCATCAGTCGCATCATGTGTAGCGGGAACCCTCCCTTTGAACATCCAGACCAGCACCGGCAGTCGGGATGCCAGGAGGAGCTGTGCTTCAGTACCAACCACTTCTGAGGCAGCTCGAACTCCTTCATATGCTGCCAATATCTCCTTTTCAGTTGGAGTATAGCGGGACTCAGATCCCCTATATCCTCGACTCCAAAACCCTAGAGGTCAGCCTCGGGTCTCTCCTGGTACCTTCTGCCAGAGACTCCAGGTAGGGCCATTTTTCCCAGCTGCCGTGTAGAGCACGTTTTTAACATCTTGTCCTGCTCGGACTGGCCCGAGGCCTATGGCATGAACTATCTCCTGTTTGATTTGTTCAAAGGCTTGTCGTTGCTCAGGGCCCCATTTAAAATCATTCTTCTTCCATGTCACTTGATAAAGAGGGCTTACAATCAGGCTGTAATTTGGAATATGCATTCTCCAGAAACCCATAACGCCCAAAAATGCTTGTGTTTCTTTTTTGCTAGTTGGTGGAGACATAGCTGTTATTTTGTTGATCACATCCGTTGGGATCTGACGACATCCATCTTGCCATTTTATTCCTAAAAACTGGATCTCCTGTGCAGGTCCTTTGACCTTACTTTGTTTTATAGCAAAAACAGCTTTCAGAAGGATGTGAATTATTTTCTTCCCTTTCTCGAAAACTTCTTCTGATGTGTTGCCCCATACGATCATGTCATCAATGTATTGCAGGTGCTCTGGAGCTTTACCCTGTTCTAGTGCAGTCTGTACCAGTCCATGGCAAATGGTATGGCTGTGTTTCCACCCCTGGGGAAGTCGATTCCAGGTGTATTGGACACACCTCCAAGTGAAAGCAAACTGTGGCCTGCATTCTGCCGCCAAAGGGATTGAGAAAAACGCGTTAGCCATATCAGTGGTGGCGTACCACTTGCCTGCCGTTGACTCCAGTTCATATTGAAGTTCTAGCATGTCCGGCACGGCAGCGCTCAATGGCAGCGTGACTTCATTCAGGCCACGATAGTCTACTGACAGTCTCCACTCTCCATTAGGCTTTCGCACTGGCCATATGGGGCTGTTAAAGGGTGAGTGAGTCTTGCTGATCACTCCTTTGCTCTCCAGCTCATGGATGGGAATCAGGGAGTCTCTGTTGGTGCGATATTGCCGCCGGTGCACTGTTGTGGTAGCGATCGGCACCTGTTGTTCTTTGACAACAGATCAAATAGGGATCGGGTAGTTACCGTCTCTTTTAAGAGTTCTTCCTCTTCCTCCTCTTCAAGCGGTGATGCTCTCTCTTCCCTCTTCCGTCCTTGTGATGGCCCTGCTTCGGAGCACTCTGCCTCCTCACTCTTTTCCTCTGGTGCCTTCTTAGAAGAATTTTCCTTGTCCCCTACTAAACGAGCTGACTTCTGATTCCAAGGTTTCTTCTTTTGTATAGGGGCGACTGATACCGGGACGGGCTGGTTCTCTGGTTCAGCTGCAAGAGTCTGAGTAGCTACAGTGCCCGTTGCGGGGGTTGTAGTAGTCACAGTGCCTGTCACAATGTCATCAGATCCAGAGAGCCTCTCTCCCCTTTGCATAGTGTTAAATAGAGCTTGGTAGGCATGGGCCAGGCCCCAGCACATTGCAATGATTTGTGTCTCCTTGGAACTGCCAGGCCGACAGCATACGTCTTCCAAATATTCTGCCAGTCTATCAGGATTCTGCACTTGTTCGGGAGTGAAGTTCCAAAACACTGGAGGTGCCCACCGCCCTAGGCATTTGCCCAGGCTGTTCCACACACCCTGCCATTCATAACTATCCAGCCTTGGGGCAGATCTCTGGATGATATCCTTAAATTGCTTGCTAACCTTAGACAAAAACGAAACAGTGTTCCCCAGGAGTAGCAATAGAGGTATTTTAACTACCCAAGGGTGTTCAAAATACTGAAAAATTATTGTGATGAAGGAGGAAATGTTATGATAGAGGGTAGCAAAGGCACCATTCTGCATTTCCTCCATAGAAAGCCTTTCAGAGGCAGAAGTATAATTCCTAATCGTCTCCACAAGACAGTAGCCAAAATACAGTAACGGCTTTAGTACAGAGCTCAGGTGATACCACATTAAGCTCAAGGTCAGTGTCCTTAAAAGAAACCTGCCAGGCAAGACATTACTAATCATCGCTGAGTACAGCAGCCTGCAGAAACCAACACCGATCCTTAACATGTACGGCAAAGATGAGAGCATGATGCAAATCAAATAAACTGATATCGTGACCTGCAACCATTATTATCTCAAGCCCTTAGCCCCACGTTGGGTGCCAAAAAGGACTGTCGTGTTTTAGCCCCAGCCGGCAACTAAGCACCACGCAGCCGCTCGCTCACTCCCCCCTCCCCCAGTGGGACGGGGGAGAGAATTGGGAAAAACCTCGTGGGTTGAGATAAAAACAGTTTAATAGGACAGCAAGAGAGAAGGAAACAACAATGATAACAACAATAATAATACCGACAAAGGAATATAGAAGAACAAGTGATGCCAAATACAGCAATTGCTCACCACCTCGTGATTGATAGCCTGTCCCCAAGCAGCGATTTCCACTCCCCGGCTAACTCCAGTTTATGTACTGGGCATGACGTTATATGTCAGGGAATATAGCCTCACGCTAGCTTCTGGGAAGAAAATCAACTCTATCCTGGCTGAAACCAGGACATCAAGTAAAGCCAATAGGTCTGATCTCACTGTATTTTCAGGGACACCAAATGTATCCTGAAAGCTCTCTTTAGACTTATTCTTATGTGCTTCACAAGATGATTTTAGTACAGAAGAGTTTCCAGTTACCTTGTATTTACAGGGCCTTTTTTTTCATTTCATATGCCCTCCAGACCGTACAGTTTTGACAGTTGCATACAGTAGAATGTGTTACATAGATATATCTTATATTATGTCCAGATGCATTCTTTTATCATTTCAAATTTTCCGTTAAGAAAACCTCTTCGTTTTCTAGGTATTTTCTTTTCTTTTGTCATTTTTTGTTTAGTGTTCTTTCTATCACATGTGAAAATGGATTAATGCTTAATGGAGGGAGGGGTTGTGTAGCTGTGTGTCCTAGTTTCAGCTGGGGTAGAGTTAATTTTCTTCATAGAAGCTAGTGTGAGGCTATGTTTTGGATTTGGGATGAGAAAATATTGATAATGTGCTGATGTTTTGTGTTGTTGCTAAGCAGTCAAGGACTGTCCAGCTTCTCATGCTGGCCTGCCAGCGAGAAGGCTGGAGGTGCACGGGAAGCTGGGAGGGTACACAGCCAGGACAGCTGACCCAGGCTGGCCAAAGAGATATTCCCTACCATACGACGTCATGCCCATTATATAAAGCTGGGACGAAGAAGAAGGAAGGGGTGGAGGAACGTTCAGAGATATTGCATCTGTCTTCCCTAGAAACTGTTATGTGTGATGGAGCCCTGCTTCCCTGGATGTGGCTGAACATCTGCCTACCCATGGGGAGTGGTGAATGCATTCCTTGCTTTGCTCTGCTTGCATGCGCGGCTTTTGCTTTCCCTATTAAACTGTTTTTATCTCAAACCATGAGTTTCCTCACTCTTACTCTTCCAATTCTCTCCCCTGTCCCACCATGGGGGAGTGAGCAAGCGGCTGCATGGTGCCTAGTTGCTGGCTGGGGTTAAACCACAACACTATATTTAGTATATTTTTGCATTGCATGCAATACTCCTAGAATTCTCTCTCTACACTTCTAAGTGAGATATTTACCTTATGGTACTGTTACAATACCTCAGATACAGTTGATGTTATGTGGAAATGCTTATATGTAAACAAAGTCATTAATTCTTAATAACATTTATTTCAAATTCTCTAACCTAAAACTCCTAGTTTTTGCAGACCATCTGCAGGGCCTGAGAGGCATCTGAGCAGAGGGCATCATGTGTCCTGCACTGCAGGGTGGAAGCTCTTGAGTTATAAGGGGAATTTAGGCATCTAAATGCCTCTTGAATTTCCTAATACCAAATGTGATCATGTCAAATAGTGGTGATGCCTGACTTCTGTAGGTACCTGCTAGGAGTGTGCTGTATTTCTGTCCTGGGGTATACACAGGCCCAACTTCATAGCACTGAGTGTCTCATGCTTAAATCCCAGTGCCACCCAATGCTTTTTTACCTGTAGGCCCCAATACAGTGTGAGCACTCAGCATCTCTAAACTGGCAGAGAGAAGAAGAGGAGGGGGAAGTTCACTCTTTTTCCTTCTAATGCATGACTGGAGAACTCATGGCTGTTAGAAATCACTTTTCCACCTAATTTGAGCAGGTTCTACCTCCTCCCAAGCAAATTCATAGGGTGAGGCATTCTCAAGTGAGCCCCTCTGGACCTTCTGGTGAAACTCCTCCAGTTGCATAAGTAATATGCTATTATTTATTGAAAACATGGGACAACTTGAACCAGAAGGTGGGGAGAAGCCCACCGTAGAGTACCTCATCTCCCTATGACTAGAAATATAGGAGACCTGGATTCAAATAATTGCTGATTCCTAGTCAGGCATACTGTGCTTTATTCCCATTCAGAGGTACCTGGTTCTTCTAGTGCTTCATACATAGACCCACATGTCTCTGAAAAGCTCAGAACTGGACACAGTACTCCAGATGTGGCCTCACCAGTGCTGAGTAGAGGGGAAGGATCACTTCCCTCAACCTGCTGACAACGCTCTTCCTAATGTAGCCCAGGATACTGTTGGCTTCCTTTGCAGCAAGGGCACGTTACTGGCTCATGTTCAACCTAGTGACCATCAGGACACCAAGGTCCTTCTCTGCAGACCTGCTTTCCAGCCGGTCAGCTCTCAGCATGTACTGGTGTCTGGGGTCGGTCCTCCCTACATGCAGGACTTTGCATTTCCCCTTGTTGAACTTCATGAGATTCCTCTCGGCCCATTTCTCCAGCTTGTCCAGGTCCCTCTGAGTGGCAGCACAACCATCTGGTGTATCAACCACTCCCCCCAGTTTTGTATCGTCTGTGAACTTGCCGAGGATGCACTCTGTCCCAGTGTTCATTAATTAAGATGTTAAACAGTATTGGCCCCAGTATTGACCCCGGGATACACCACTAGTGACTTGCCTCCAACTGGACTTTGCACCACTGATCACCACCCTCTGGGCCTGGCCATTCAGCCAGTTTTCAATCCATCTCACTGTCCACTTATCTAACCTGTATTTCGCCAGCTTGTCTATGAGGATGTTACAGGAGATAGTGTCAAAAGCCTTACTAAAGTTGAGGTAAATGGCATCCACTGCTCTCTCCTCATCCACCAAGCTAGTCATATCTCATTGTAGAAGGCTGTCAGGTTGGTTAAGCATGATTTTCCCTTCTAAAATACATGCTGACTGCTCCTGATGACCTTCTTGTCCTTCATATGTTTGGAAATGGAGTATTTTCTCCATCACCTTCCCAGCGACTGAGGGGAAGCTGATCAGCCTGTAGTTCCCTAGAACTTCCTTCTTGCCCTTCTTGAAGATAGGAGTGACATTTTCTTTCTTCCAGTTTTCAGGAACCTCTCCCAATTACCATGACCTTTGAAAGATAATTGAGAGTGGCCTCACAATGACATCAGCCAGCTCTCTCAGCACTTGTGGGTGCAACCCATCAGGACCCATGGACTTATATATGTCCAGTTTGTTTAAGTGCTCCCTAATCTGGTCCTCCTCCAAGAGTAAGTCTTCTTTGCTCTAGACATTCCCTCTGGTCTCAGGGGTCTGTGATTCCTGAAGACTGATCCTACCAGTAAAGATTGAAGCAAAGGTGGCATTGAGAACCTCTGCCTTTTCCACGTCCTTTGTTACCAGGTCCCCTGCTCCGTTCAGCAGCAGGCCCATGTTTTTCCAGTCTTCCTTTTGTGTTTATGCACTTTTGGAATCCTTCCTTGTTGCCCTTCACATCCCTTGCCAGATTCAACTCCAGGTGGGCCTTGGCTTTCCTAATTCCATCCCAGCGAGATCAGACAGAAACTCTGTACCCCTCCTGGGTCACCTGCTCCTGCTTCCACTTCTTGTACACTTCCTTTTTATGTCAGAGTTCAGTCAGGAGCTCCTTGCTCATCCATGTAGGCCTCCTCCCACCTTTGCTTGTGTGGTGGGTAGACCTTGGCCAGCTGCCAGATGCCCACACAGCCACTCCTCAACAGGACAGGGGGAGAAAATAAGATGGTAAAGCTTGTAGGTCTGGATAAAGACAAGGAGATCACTTATCAATTACTGTCAAAGGGAAAACAGACTTGAATTGGGGAAGATTAATTTAATTCATTGCCAATTAAAAATACACCAGTAAGGAAAGAAACTGTCCTGGTTTCAGCTGGGATAGACTTAATTTTCTTCATAGAAGCTAGTGTGAGACTGTGTTTTGGATTTGGGATGAGAAACTGTTGATAATGTGCTGATGTTTTGGGTTGTTGCTGAGCAGTCAAGGACAGTCCAGCTTTTGATGCTGGCCTGCCAGCAGGAAGACTGGAGGTGCATGGGAAGCTGGGAGGGGACACAGCCAGGACAGCTGATTCAAATTGGCCAAAGGGATATTGCATATCACATGACATCATGCTCAGTATATAAAGCTGGGACGAAGAAGAAGGAAGGGGTGGAGGGACGTTTGGAGTGATGGCATCTGTCTTCCCAATCTTCCCAAGAAACCATTACGCGTGATGGAGTCCTGCTTCCCTGGAGATGGCTGAACCCCTGCCTGCCCATGGGGAGTGGTGAATGGATTCCTTGTTTTGCTTTGCTTGCATGCGCAGCTTTTGCTTTACCTATTAAACTGTCTTTACCTCAACCCATGAGTTTCCTCACTCTTACTCTTCCGATTCTCTCCTCCATCCCACCATGGCGGAGTGAGCGAGCGGCTGCATGGTGCTTAGTTGCTGGCTGCGGTTAAACCACGACAGTCCTTTTTGGCACCCAACATGGGGCACGAAGGGTTTGAGATAACTACAGATTTGATTGGAATGTGCTAGATCAAATTTATAGCTGTTATTGCTGTTTAGCTATTAATTGGCAGGCTCCTGTGCTTGCCATGGGTTTGCTTTCCTTACTGTATATTAGTCTAGTGCGCGTTAGTGGCTGCTTTTTGCTTTCGCTGCTTGCTGTACTGCCGTACTGCCGTACTGCTGTACTGCTTATTGTCTGCTGTGCCTGGGAACATGTTGATAACAGCAATGGTGATGCGCCTGGGCTGGCAGATGGCCAGGGCATCGCTGCTCTTTCTGTGCTGCTGTACTGGACAGGCTGGAACTCCACTGTGAACTCGAGTGAAAGGGACTGTGACCTGTGGATGAATTCACGTGGGAGCAGGAGACCCCGAAGCATCTGTGGCCGTGGATAGGCCCATGCCAGAGCAGGTATATCTCAAAGCATCTGTGGCCATGGTTATGTCTGTGCTGCAGCAGGTATATCTCTGATGGGATTGTGGCACAAGGGTAAGTCCACACTGGAGAAGGTACATCTTGAAGTGTCTGTGGCTGTGGATAAATCCATGTCACAGCAGGTACACCTTGAAGCATTAGTGGTTGTGCATGAGGTCATGCTGGAGCACCTCAAAGTGTGTGGCCGTGGATAAGCCCTCGACAGTGCAGGTACATCCCTGGAGGGATTGGAACCATGGGTAAGGGCACGCTGGAGCAGTTTTACTCCTGAAGAGACTGTGGCTGTGAGTAAAGCCATGCTGGAACAGGTATATCTCTGAAGTCTTTGTGGCCCATGGAGGAGGCCACTTTGGAACAGCTGCACCTCGAAGTGACTGCAACTGTGGATAAGTCTATGCTGCAGCCGATATACCCCTGGAGAGACTGTGGCTCATGGAGGGGACTGCAGTCTGTGGATAAGTCCAAGCTGGAACAGGGGCAAGGGGAGGAGTTCATTGCAATGTTAAACCCTATGATCCGGTTCAAAGGGGTGGAGATTGTAATGGAAATACCTTTAAATTGTTGTAACCTGGGATTTGAGTTGCATGTTATAAGAATTGCTATAGCAGGAATCACCTGAACCAATGGAGGATAAGCCTTACAAGAAGCAGTGCAAGTGCAGCAGTGATCCAACCTGAGCTGGCTTTGGTGCCCAGTAACTCCACGCAACACACCACCTCTCCTGTCCTGAGTGATCACCTTAAGGGATGGAGTCCAAAATCATGGACTAAATGAACTCAGTGGACATTTCATGGACATTTGCGGACATTTTACAGGGATGGTCTATAGACTAATGGGATGATAATCTGTGTATTATATTAAAGGATGGGAAGGGGGGTGGTGGTTAATGAGGTTGTATTGGATAGTGTGGTACCTGAGCATGATGTAAATGGTATGGAATAAGGGGTGGATACTGTCTCTTATTCTTCCGATTCTCTCCCCCATCCCACCATGGGGGAGTGAGCGAGCAGCTACGTGGTGCTTAGTTGCCGGCTGGGGCTTAACCATGACAGAAACAAAGACAAAAACCTGGAAACACCTCCCTGCCACTTCTTCTGAAGCTCAAATTCACTCCTTCATTCCCAATTCTGTGGTATTTTTCCAGATTATATTTTGGGTTTTTTTCAGTCCATCATGCAGTAGCAAATCCTAGTGCAGAGGCTGTGCTTTGCCAGAGGAAAAACATGGCATGCTGGATATTAAATCTGAGAGTGCTCTTACTAAGAAGGCAGTTTTCAGTGCTCAGATAGTTGTGACCTACAGACCATCTCTGTATTATTTACCAATGCTTTGTGGATGATGTGTTGAACCACTAACCAGGTTAGTCCTTTTATGACAAAATATTTATGCTGAATAAGGAGAGCAGAATTTGTTCCAATAGCTCACTGAATGGAAAGATGAATTAAAATATATGTTGGAAAAAGTATTTGGCATTGACTTTGACCAAGGAGCAGAAGAAAAGAGGGTAAACCCTTGATTACTTTTCATTCTTTTTATCTATCTCATAGTTCAAAATTATTCTATATTTTAGTTGAATCTTGGCAAGTTCTCTTGTACTGTTCAGTACAGGAAATGAAGAATGGGAGAAAGGTGGGAGAAGAGAACCAACTGTTTGCCTAATTATGCTAGATGCATCTAGATGCCAAAAATGCATGGGGGCATGTAACATGATGAATGTTGCTGTCTCAGTCTAAAAGCTTTTTAATAGATTCATCTGTCACATCCCATTGCTATTAGCATATACTTTTTAAATTAATCTCAGTTTTTGGTTTATTTCTTTCTCAAATTAGCTATTTACAGGATAACTCACTAATACTTTTAAGGTAGTGTAAAGAGAATTGGAGAAAGCTGTACATGGGGAACTGAAAAATTTCAGATTTACAGTCTTCTGAGCTTTTGTCCTCTTATAAGAATATATTTCCTAAAAATTCATTGGGGACAGCTAGACATCTGCTTATACAAAGCCAATCTGTCTTTTGCAGAGAAGTTTACCATGAAGATGGGTTCTGTCAGCCATACAGGGGAATTGCATGTGCTCGAATCATATGAAACAAGTCTATTTATGTGGACTCCCTCCAGATGGAAGGGGAAATTGAAAAACAAAATGTCCTGGTTTCAGCCAGGATAGAGCTGGATTTCTTCACAGAACCTAGTGTGAGACTGTGTTTTGGATTTGGGATGAGAAACTGTTGATAATGTGCTGATGTTTTGGGTTGTTGCTAAGCAGTCAAGGACAGTCCAGCTTCTCGTGCTGGCTTGCCAGCAAGGAGGCTGGGGATGCACGGGAAGCTGGGAGGAGACACAGCCAGGACAGCTGACCCAGGCTGGCCAAAGAGATATTCCCTACCATACGACGTCATGCCCAGTACATAAACTGGAGTTAGCCGGGGCGTGGAAATCGCTGCTTGTGGACGGGCTATCGATCACCAGGTGGTGAGCAACTGCTGTATTGGGCATCACTTGTTCTTGTACATTCCTTTGTCGGTATTATTATTGTTGTTATCATTGTTGTTTCCTTCTTTCTTTCTGTCCTATTAAACTGTGTTTATCTCAACCCACGAGGTTTTTCCTAATTCTCTCTCCCGTCCCACTGTGAGAGGGGGGAGTGAGCGAGCAGCTGCGTGGTGCTTCGTTGCCAGCTGGGGCTAAACCATGACACTGGTCCTGCCAGCCAATCACAACAGACTACGAGACCGGAAGAGGGAATTGACTTCCAGGGAAAATGGTACATGTGGCTGCCTGCAGGCGCACAGTCTTTGAAAATCTGGAACAAAACCTAATATTTCTGTGTCTCACCATTCCTTTCTGTCAACAAAGAACTAAGTATATGTCTCCTCTTCTGAGCTGGTCTATACTGAAGACAGCAGTCTATTATTACTGTTATCTGCTCATTGGTTGGCTCCTGTGACTGAGGTGTGGGTGGTACGGGTAAGGAATCCAGACCTCATGAAATAATTCTGTTGTGTCATCATAATTCCACATTACAAGATTGTTGATTTTTTCACAAATTAGGAAAATTAAGGTTTTCTACACAGGAAATTCTATGCCAGATTCAATCAAAACTTTTGGAGTTCTCAGGAGGAAAAATTAAAAACATGCTCCTCTATTACAGGCACTGGAAGAGGGTAGAAAATGAACAACCTGTGGTTCTGCAGCTGCACTTTGCTGGGGATGGTGACAGCACGCTGAAGCACCCAAAACTGCTAGGGGTCCTGTATATCCATCCAGCACTCATGTAATTCTAAATTATTATTTCCCCTTACTTTTCCTCCTTTTTACTTAAAATAATTTATTGGATGTTTATCACACCTTATTTCTAAAGACTCTTGTTGTGGTTTAGCCCCAGCCAGCAACTAAGCACCACGCAGCCACTCGCTCACTCCCCCTCCCACAGTGGGACGGGGGAGAGAATTAGGAAAAAAACCTTGTGGGTTGAGATAAACACAGTTTAATAGGACAGAAAGAAAGAAGGAAACAACAATGATAATACCAACAAAGGAATGTACAAGAACAAGTGATGCCCAATACAGCAATTGCTCACCACCCGGCGATTGACAGCCTGTCCCCGAGCAGCGATTTCCGCCCCCCGGCTAACTCCAGTTTATGTACTGGGCATGACGTCGTATGGTAGGGAATATCTCTTTGGCCAGCCTGGGTCAGCTGTCCTGGCTGTGTCTCCTCCCAGCTTCCCGTGCATCCCCAGCCTCCTTGCTGGCAAGCCAGCACGAGAAGCTGGACTGTCCTTGACTGCTTAGCAACAACCCAAAACATCAGCACATTATCAACAGTTTCTCATCCCAAATCCAAAACACAGTCTCACACTAGGTTCTGTGAAGAAAACCAGCTCTATCCTGGCTGAAACCAGGACAACTCTTCACTTTATTTTCAGATGCCACACATACAATGCTATGTAAACACTATTATCTTGATAGTAGGTAAGTAGCAATTGTACCAGCATAGCAGCTCCATAAATTAATCTACTCATGTTTAAAGTTAATAACCTCTTCATTAATAACAATAAAACCAAAAACTCAATTAGGAAATCAAATGGTTCTCCTAAGTTTAGCATGTCAGCATTTAGTTCTTAATGCTTGAAATCTACTGTGTATCCTAATATATGTCAGTCTGAGTAATGGAGAATTAAAAAGTACAGTGATCACTAATTGCATGTCCTTGCTAGAGTGCCTGAGCCTTGAAACTATTGAGTTTATAATAATTTTTTGCTTTTCTCTAAAGAAAAAATATGCTATAAAACTTCATTTCCCACTGAGATACTGCATTTTCGACGTTAATTACTAAACACAGTATGAACATGCTACCTTGCAGCTACCAGTAATAAATGGGGAATATCACAACCATTCTAAACCACTGCAGCTTGGAGTCAGTAAGGAACTACATTACTATAACTTTGTTAACAGTGGACACTCCCAAGCATGCTTCTGTTCTCATTTTCAGATTCCTGTGTAATTTAGCAGATATGATAGTTAAGAATATGTATTTATGTAACATGTAATGAACTAATCTATTACAGAAGAAAATAGAAAGACAGACTGTGCTCCTCTTGTTGAAAGAATAGAAAATTCATACCGATGTAAACCAATATTTTATTATACTGTTTGCTGCTGAGACAGGCTTATTTTTTGAGATACCTGTTGAAGTAACAATGCATGTGTTTCTTCTACCTCTCTACTCATTGATTTGTAATATGAAACTACTTTATTTGCATTAGGTGGGTCAAAAATTGGAGTTTTCCAAGCTAATTTTGCAAAATTGAGTCAGATAAAAATATCAGGATTTCTATATGCAGGCCAGCCTGTTGAGACTTCTGTGTCCCACTGAGACTGATTTTCCAACTTGAAAGAAAGGAGAGGGGAGAGGAAGTGTGCTTTCAGGCTTGCAGATTGAACTTTTGGAAACACTTTTGAAAAAAGTGTGTATATGCACATGCACATGCACATGTGCACATATGTATAAAATAAAAGTTTCTGTGATATATCAGGTATTGTTTATAATAAAACTATGGCTCCCATGTTAAGTAATTATTTGTCTCTCTCATTATTATCAGATTTAACAAAGTGACAAATGGGACACTTGTGAATGATCATTTTGAGGAGCATGCTTCTTGCTATTTTATTTTTAGAGTAATATTACTTCAAAGACTTCAGATTTTAGACTTAAAGGAGTAGTATCAATTCAATGGAGAAGATTTCCTTACTACTTTTTTCTTTTTGTCTTTCTCTTTTTTTAATCAATATCTTCTTTCACCCTTAATGTCATTTAGTGTTGAAGGGAAATATTTAAATTTCATCAGTTTGTACAGTCTGTTTCACCTTTTCCCAAATGCAATTAATTAGTTGCATCTATAGTTTGTGTGATTCTTTCAAAGTGAAAGAAGATAATACAAAAGAAAGAAAAAATTAACTATAAAGCCATAAAAATGAAAGAATGATTTATGGCATGGTGTTACAACATTAGTTCTTTTTTTAAACTACCAGGTTTTCACTAAAATAGTGTTCCTTTACCTCTGTGTCTAACTGAAATACCCTTTTCTTGTATGTACTTAAAGGCTATTCAGTACTCTAAGTAAGCTCCACGTGGCATCAAATGCTGACAAGAAGTCTCAGGAACATAATCGTCCTTTTGTAGGACATACAATAAATACTTTGAAAGCCATTTAAGCTACTGAACAAAGGAGAGGAGGGGAGGCAGTGAAGAAGTAAAATCAAAACAAACTAAAGATCACTGGTTACATCAGGGATGTCCAACAGCTGCAGTAGCTATTTACCAAAAGCCCAAGGCCCATTACTACTTTGAATATCAATTTACATATATCCTTAAAAGGAATCACAAATGTTTTATTTTGCTTGCAATTTCTTTGGTAAATTAATACAAATTGTTTTTCTGAGCTGCTGAAACCTAAACACCTGCTGCTGATCTTGTATCCACTGGAAGAGGGCATGTTGGGGGTCACATTTTTACGAAGTCAAAGTCAGAGCTGTATTTGGCTCTTGGATGTGCTTTGCACATCTCAGAGTTGCACCTTACAACTTGACAGGTATGATAGCCTGCTGGCTATAAAAAACCGAACTACTGCTCTGCAAAGTAGGAAAGAGGGGTTCACTCAGCAAACAGACTGGGTAAATTTTTGCCTACAGAAACCACCAACTTCCTTTAGTATGCACCAACAAGTTAAATTTTTAAATTTTGGAAAGCAGAACTCTTACAAAAGAAAATACCCTTTTCCTTTGGTGTACTGCATGCTGTAGCCCCATATATAAATGCAAATTTGCAAGCATTACATTAATTACATTACTCTGCCCAATCCATTTAATAGCATCTCAGTGCTACTTCCTCAAATTTAACCTTAAGTTAGCTTAACTGCAAAATTACACAGAAGCATAACTATGCTATTTGGAAGCTTTACTGCAACAGTAGTGAAGTCCTATAGGGGTGGTTTCTTGGCTTTGTAATCAGGCTCTGTCAGTAATGCAGTGCAAAGCAACTGTAGTCCAACTTGAGGATCAGGGGCATCTGATTTATATAGTAGCACAGTGAAGATAAAGCTTTCCTGGAGGTCTATTTTTAATCACCTTTGTGCATGCTTCGCAACCCTTTGGTTTTTTGGGTTTCTGAATGCACTGGGTCTGACTGGGATGGAGTTAATTTCATAGGAGCCTTTATGGTGCTGTGTTTTTGGATTTGTAAATAAAGCAGTGTTGATAACTGTACTGGTTTTGGCTGGGATAGTTAATTTTCTTCATAGTAGTGCATATGGTGCTATGTTTTGGATTTGTGCTGAAAACAGTGTTGATAACACAGAGATGTTTTAGTTATTGCTGAGCAGCGCTTACACAGAGTCAAGGCCTTTTCTGCTTCACACACCATCCCACCAGTGAGTAGGCTGGGGGTGCACAAGAAGTTGGGAGGGGACACAGTTTGGACAGCTGACCCCAACTGACCAAAGGGATACTCCATACCATATGACATCATGCTCAGCAATAAAAAGCTGGGGAAAGAAGGAGGAAGGGGGGTCGTTTAGAGTGATGGCATTTGTCTTCCCAAGTAACTGTTACGTGTACCAATGTCCTCCTCTCCAGGAAGTGATTAAATGCTAATAGGAACTATTGAATAAATTCTTTATTTTGCTTTGCTTGTGCACACAGCTTTGCTTTACCTGTTTTATCTCAACCCACTTTTTTTTTTCACCTTTGCCCTTCCAATTCACTCCCTCACCCCACCATGGAGGGGGAGTGAGCAATCAGCTGGTGGGTGCTTAGTTGCCAGCTGGGGTCAACCCACCACAGTGAACAATATGGATTAGTGAGCATGACAGATGGCAACAATCTATTAATTTTTTTCCAGTCTCCCCCATCAGCTTCCTTCATTTAAAAGAAAGGAAAAGGCTAACACTATTGCCAGATAATAAGTTGCAGAAATACAGACACTTGTATCTACTCCAAGATGCTAAGCATATGTCTTGGTTTAGCCCACCTCCGGACTAAACGCAAGCACTTGCTCTATCCCCTGAAAACCCCCTCTCAGCCGAGAAAGGGAAATTGGGGAAAAAAGGAAACTCGTGGGTTCAAATGGGTTGAAATAGAAACAGATTTAATAAAACAATAGAACCAGTATTAATACTGAAGCAATATAAAGTACACAGAGTTATACTCAGCCCAGATAGTGGTCGCAAGATGTGCGCTCCCAGCAGCGAATGCTGGTTGGCGGACACTGCGAGCAGCACAGCTCCAGCAAAGGGAGAGTAGGCCTCAGGAGCAGAGCGACGGGTGAGACCCTCCAGGGATGGCAGTCATTGAGGGAGGGAGAGAGAGAGACATTCCCAGCAGACTCCCCAGTTTATAGTGAACGTGACGTTTATGGTATGGAATACCTCTGTTGGCCAGCCTGGGTCAGCTGTCTTTGGCCTCCATTCCTCCTAGCTTTAGCACCTGGCTATCTCAAGGCTGCTAGAGGCCTTGATCACTATGGAAACCTGCATACCATGGCTGGCCATGAACTAAAACAAAGTGCGTTATCAACTTTGTTCTCACAGTAACCGATGCTGCAGTCTTCTCAGAAATGAAGCTTTCCTGAACAGAAAACTGATTTTATGATTCTGTCCAAGTAAAACCAGGACAGCATATTAAATACACACCTGGTATTTAAATTAGGCAATTTTGTAAGCCCACATTGAATTTCTACTTCTAACATTACAAAACATAAAATGCAATAAATCGTTCATCAGTGTTATGGTTTAACCCCAGCTGGCAACTAAGCACCATGCAGCCACTTGCTCACTACCTGCCACAGTGGGACAGGGGAGAGAATCAGAAGAGTAAAAGAGAGAAAACTCATGGGTTGAGATAAAGACGGTTTAATAGGGAAAGCAAAAGCCATGCATGCAAGCAAAGCAAAACAAGGGATTCATTCACTACTCCCCATGGGCAGGCAGATGTTCAGCCATGTCCAGGAAAGCAGGGCTCCATCACGCATAATGGTTTCTTGGGAAGACAGACACCATAACTCCAAATGTCTCCCCTCCTCTTCCTTCTTCTTCACCCCAGCTTTATATACTGAGCATGATGTCATATGCTATGGAATATCCCTTTGGCCAGTTTGGGTCAGCTGTCCTGGCTGTGTTCCCTCCCAGCTTCCTGTGCACCTCCAGCCTTCTCGCTGGCAGGCCAGCATGAAAAGCCAGACTGTCCTTGACCGCTTAGCAACAACTGAAAACATCAGTACCTTATCAACATTTTTTTCATCCCAAATCCAAAACATAGTCTCATACTAGCTTCTACGAAGAAAACTCTCTCTATCCCAGCTGAAACCAGGACAATCATTTAATTGCTAAAGACTAGAAAAGATTCAAGTGGAAGATTAAAGCTGAATAAACAGTGTAGTGTGGGAAGAAGCTGCAGCCTGGTGCAGTACAAATCAGTCCAAAACAGTACTTCCACTGCTCTTTAGTTCTGCCTTGAACTACACATATTCTAGGTTTTTCATGAGGAAAATGAAATTATTCCAAACCACAAAAGTAAGATTAGGAGAAAAAGTTCTTTCTGTAAGATGAGACAGGTCAGCTTCTTCTGAGTGTACTCATTTCTGGACAGATCTGGACAGATTATACTCTAAAATAGGCAAGACAGAAAAAAATGCATGAAAATTGAAGTACGATGGCTGGTTTAGTGCAGCCTTGGTTTCACTTCCTTCCTTCCTCTACAAGTTTCCTGTTTCAGCCTGAGTGACTTGTCAAAGGACATTTAACTTATGGATCCAGAAGCAGATCTGAGATTCTGGATCTCAGTGCTCTGATAGGAGCCCCAACCCCACACCAGGGTAAAATCCAGTCTCCCTTCCATCCTCACGCCTTGTTACAAACAAAACAAAACAAACAAACCAAGACAAATAGGCTAGAAAGGAAATGCAGCATGTTCCAGACAGATCCCCAAATGGGATTGCCAGGGAGCCAGGAAATCTGCCAAGGCAAACATATGGTGTTTAATGTAAACCAGCCTCAGATAGTCTGTGCCTCATTTCCTCAATCGTAAAATAGGAATAACATTCCCTGGTTTATGGGGAGAGAATGTACATTAAACATTTTTAAGTCATCTGATCCTATAATCTTGGAAGGCAAAGAAATTCCCAAGACTGAGTCACCATTTGATGTACAAGAAATGGAGAGGCAAAAATTAAACAGCTTGCTACAGTCACACATGGAGGCAGGAGCACAGTCAGAAATTGATTCTGATCTCTAACATTACAGTCCAATGTTTTAATCACAAAATCCTTCTTCCTTGATTATAGCAGGAAACCAGAACACAAAGTATGAGCTTACTCTATAACTTCAAAATGCTACCATAAATATCTTAGAAAAATATATATACACTTCAAATACAGTCATCTCAGCCAAGTGTATATTTTGATGAAACAAAAGGTGTGCATGTCATTCTGGAGGAGCACCATCTTTGAACACCTGGTCCTTATGGGCCTGTATTGGGTTTGCATGGCAAGGTTTTGGTAGCGGGGGGACTACAGGGGGGACTTCTGTGAGAAGCTGCTAGAAGCTTCCCCTATGTCCAATAGAGCCAATGCCAGCCGGACCCACCGCTGGCCAAGGCGGAGCCAATCAGCAATGATGATAATGCATCTGTGATAACATATTTAAGAAGGCGGGGAAAAAAATGTCACACAGCATTTGCAGCCGGAGAGAGGAGTGAAAATATGTAAGAGAAACAACTCTGCAGACACCAAGGTCAGTGAAGAAGGCAGGGAGGAGGTGCTCCAGGCAACGGAGCAGAGATTCCCCTGCAGCCCATGGTGAAGACCGTAGTGAGGCAGGCTGTTCCCCTGCAGCCCATGGAGCTCCACAGTGGAGGATATACACCTGCAGCCTGTAGAGGACCCCACACCAGAGCAGGTGGATGCCCGAAGGAGACTGTGACCCTGTGGGAAGCCCATACTGGAGCAAGCTCCTGGCAGGATCTGTGGACCCATGGAGAGAGAGGAGCCCATGGTGGAGCAGGTTTGCTGGCAGGACTTGTGACCCCATGAGGGACCCATGCTGGAGCAGTCTGTTCCTGAAGGACTGCACCCCGTGGAAGGGACTCAGGCTGAAGCAGTTTGTAAGAACTGCAGCCCGTGGGAAGGACTCACGTTGGAGAAGTTCGTAGAGAACTGTCTCCCATGGGAGGGACCCCACGCTGGAGCAGGGGAAGAATGTGAGGAGTCCTCCCCCTGAGGAGGAAGGAGCGTCAGAGACAACATGTGATGAACTGACCACAACCCCCATTCCCTGTCCCCCTATGCCACTGGGGGGACGAGGTAGAGAACTCAGGAGTAAAGTTAAGCCTGGGAAGAGGGGAGGGGTGAAGGGAAAGTGTTTTAAGATTTAGTTTTTATTTCTCATTATCCTACCCTGATTTGATTGGTAATAAATTAAACTAATTTCCCCAAGTCGAGTCTGTTTTGCCCGTGACAGTAATTGGTGAATGATCTCTCCCTGTCCTTATCTCGACCCAAAGTTTTCCACCATACTTTCTCTCCCCTGTCTGGGAGAGTGACCACTACCCAAGGAAAGGGAGAAGATGAGAGTGGTGCTGCTGTTTGAACGTAAGGAAAGTATTCTTCTTTTCTAATGCTGTGTTGGGTGTCTTCAGCTTGCCAACCAGATCCAGCTACAAAACCATTTTTACTTTCCCTCACAGCTACTGCCTTTTTCCTGGAAGTTCCCCAGACATGGGCAGGGAGGCGGCCTTGGGATGAAGTGGTCTGATGACACGCTCCCTTCCACCCTCTTTCCCAAGGCCCCATAGCCCCTTCTCCACCTAATAATTACACAGATATTTTTCACATGATGAAAACATACTTGTCCCCATCATAAGGCTGTATGAGCATCTGTCACATCATGTAGAAGGTCCCCTTTGGGGTCACAGGAGAGGTGTGCTTTGGCTATGTGATAGGAGTCACAGGCTAAGCAGACTCATAGAGAATAAATTGCCCACTCCAGCCTCAGGGTTGCCCACCAGAGTTTTAACTTAGAGGTGTTACTAGTTTTTAAAGATATTCTATTTTACATTGTTTGAAAGAACTGGTTTTTTTCTTAACTGCAGTTCCTTCATCACTTTTATCAAATGTACTGATTTTTAAAATTTTTAGTGTTGCCCCAAACTACCTGAATAAACCAAAGTATGAAAGCATGTAAATTCGTTCTGAATGGTTGGTACAGCCAAAGTAGTGATGACTCCATTATGACTAGGGTGTTTCTTCCCATCTATTTCTCCTTCTAAGGGTTCAGCATACAGGCATTAGTGACGATATGCTCATAACTGATTTTAGTCAGGGTTTGATAAAACAGAGATTTCTCATAGTTTCTTGGAAAGCCTAGTTCCCCTGCATAGGGCTCTGGTAGGAGACATTCACCTCCTGGCATCCTGAGCAGACTGCAGAAAAGTCCATTGGGGAAAACCACAGCACTGCTAACAGAGCCAATTCTCTTCAGCTAGACTTTGCAAGGGCTTAATTGATAACTACTTTCTGATTTTACTCTCTTGTTGCCATCCTCATTTCTGCTAAAGCCTCATCAGGTTTCCCAGAAGCCCTTAGAGCCAGCAAACATTTAGATATCTTCCACCCCAAGTCCCTTTCAAGGCGGCTCCACTACAGTGACAGAGTCTTAATGAGAAATCCAGTCATGGCTTCAAATCAGGAACTTGCACAATGGGTAAAATTCTGTTCAATTGAACTGTTCAATTCAAGAGAAAAATAAGTTAGACTAAAGAACACATAGTCTTTTTAGAATAGAATTATCTTGTAAGAACAGTACCTCTAGAAGGGAAGACATCTGTTTATGCCCTCCTACTCTTAGACTCCAAGAGATTAACATCCATCACTTAATTTTAAATTATGCTAAAATACTGTTCTTTGATATTTGCTTCCCATTCATTTTACTTCCACACACTTGTACCTTTCTGAATGGACAGGATGTCACTTTCTTTAAACACAATGACACAAAAAGTACAGTTTGTGTTAATGGCACAAACTATAATAGCATTCTACAGTGAAAGAACTTAACCTGCTGGCTAGTCCACCAGTATAGTAGTCCTCTAATAGCACATTCCTTTGGACAGCAAAGACTGGTTAGAGACTAGTTGTATGACTGTGTTTTCATTTTATTTCATTTGTAAATTGATTTGTACTAGCTTTTAATACTTTCAATAATTTTAATACTTTTGATAAAAAAGTAGTTTAGATAGATTTGTGGTTTTCACTTTTTATTAAAAAATTTCTACAGATACAGAGCTTCACAAAAATCAAGAACTTCCTCCCCCAACCACCCCAGTTTAGAACTATGTATTTGGTTTAAAATTTTTACTTTTAGATTTTCTGGAAATGTTTCATCTCTGTTATCTGAAATTCAGGGCCCTTTTGTGCATTGGCAAATCTGACTGCATAATGCACATTTGATCTATGGCAATCCTTTCTAGATATCCACAGCAGAACCCATGGAGTACATGAAAATGCCTTGCTAGATGGTATCTACACAGGCAAAGGTTTTTATCCCTTAATAATTCATTAGCTACAGTTTTAAATTAAGATACAGTGGGTTTAGGTTTCAGCACTTCCACTGAAGCATATCTAATTGAAAGCTTTAATGCCAGGAGAAATGGCACGTGGGTGGTTCAACACGAGACTGTGTTGTACAGCCAGCAAACAGTGTTCCACACTGGCTCCTTACTAGCAGTTAGGTATTTAATTCCTCTTTTCCCCCTTTTGTCTTTTCTGGCTTACAAGTTGACATGCATGATTTTATACAAAATATTCAGTAAAAAAAAAGTTTCTGAAAAAATAACAAAACACCAGTAGCAAATCATTATATTTTAGTTGCAGAACTAGGCAGGAGACATGGAGCAGAAGAACATGGGAACAACTGTGAGGCATAAGAAGAGAAATAAAGATGGAAAGGTAATATCAGAAGGGAGGATAGGAATTTGGGAAACATGAACAAAACCTGGTAAGTAGGAAGGAGCAAAAAGGAGTCAAAACAGGAGCAGGAATATAACAAGGCAGAAGGACCTGTAATCCCTGAAAACTCCTGGAATTCATAGGCTAAATCCCTGGAGACTCTTCACTAGACCTTAGACCTGAACCTCAAGTTTCAGCTTTCCTTGCAATCTAATGCATATCCAAAAAAAAATCTATTAGCAGGGTACTCCTCACTTCACCTTTTAATGGCAGGTCCAAAAAGATGATGGCACAGCCTTCCAGTCCTTCCAGTTACACCACTGATACTATTGGTACAAGACAGTTTTAGACGTGTAATGGTCCCAAACCAGCTTTGGGTCCAAATGACATCCATCACCTTCCCCACATTACAGGATTTTTTTTTTTTAATTACTTATTTCTTTATTTTAACCTATATTTCAAAAAGAGTAAAGGTTGCATAGTCAAGCATTCAAAAGTTAGGAAAAGACAGAATTAAAGATGCCTCTGAAACCTTAATTCACTTACACATTTTAGGGGTAATTATGTCACATACCTTTTTATTTTTTTATTTTATTGATCTGCTTTTTTTTACTTAAATAGATATTTTTTAAATATTAATAAGCTAATCCTCAGGGCAGCAAAAAAGGTTGGGAAGCACTATATGAAGGAAACCAAGAGAAATAAGATGAATTATTTGCTGAATAACACAAAGTGAAATATGTAAAAACTGGGACTAGACTTTCTAGCTTTTCACCTTGTACTCAGAGCTTACTACTCCTCAACTCCATTCAAGGAATGTGTGATTTGAACTTCAGTTCAGTGCTTCCCTGTGTATATTTTAGTTTCCTGTCTCTTGTACCAGTCCCCACTTTCTGATCTTGTAAAAGATCAGACATCTTCCTCATACCTTACTATTTCTCCCTTTATAGAGCAAGTACATAGCAGTTTTCTAAACTGTTGTAAGAACTTAAGTAGGATTTCAGGGGTTACAAAAAAGATTACTTTTTTTGTACAATCGTATGAACAGCTGTTTTTCAATCCTCAACACTTAGCAATCAATTTTAAGAAAAATATGAAAATGTGTGAAATTCTTACATTAATTTCTTACAATGCTGAAATCCTTTAAATGCATGTTCTGTGCATATAAAAATATAAGAAAACTTACCACGCAGTATAATTTTTAAATATGTAAGACTACTGTGTGAAGTACATATAAAAAGATGGATTAGCAGTCAGCGCACTGTGGTTATTTGAATTGTTCAAGGTTTCAAAGTGAGTGAAAATTCTGAGCAGAATTTTTCAAAATATTCACAGAATCACAGAATCACTAAGATTGGAAAGGACCTTCAAGATCATCAAGTCCAACCATTGACCCAACACCACCATGCCCACTAAACCATGTCCTGAAGCGCCACATCCACACGTTTTTTGAATACTTCCAGAGATGGTGACTCCACCACCTCTCTGGGCAGCCTGTCCCAATGCTTGACCACCCTCTCAGTGAGGAAATTTTTCCTAATATCCAATCTAAACCTCCCCTGGCGCAACTTGAGACCATTTCCTCTCGTCCTCTCACTAGTTACTTGGGAGAAGAGACCAACACCCTCATCGCCACAACCGCCTATCAGGTACTTGTAGAGAGCGATAAGGTCTCCCCTCAGCCTCCTCTTCTCCAGACTAAACAACCCCAGTTCCCTCAGCCGCTCCTCATAAGACTTGTGCTCCAGACTCCTCACCAGCTTCGTTGCCCTTCTTTGGACACGCTCCAGCACCTCAGCATCCTTCTTGTAGTGAGGGGCCCAAAACCGAACACAGGATTCAAGGTGCGGCCTCACCAGTGCCGAGTACAGGGGCACAATCACTTCCCTACTCCTGCTGGCCACACTATTTCTGATACAGGCCAGGATGCTGTTGGCCTTCTTGGCCACCTGGGCACACTGCTGGCTCATATTCAACCGTCTGTCCACCAGCACCCCCAGGTCCTTTTCTGCCAGGCTGCTCTCCAGCCACTCCTCCCCAAGCCTGTAGGGTTGCATGGGGTTGTTGTGGCCAAAGTGCAGGACCCTGCACTTGGCCTTATGAAACGTCATACAGTTGACCTCTGCCCATCGATCCAGCCTGTCCAGATCCCTCTGCAGAGCCCTCCTACCCTCCAGCAGATCAACACTCCCACCCAACTTGGTGTCATCTGCAAACTTCCTGAGGGAGCACTCGATCCCCTCATCCAGATCATTGATAAAGATATTGAATAAGACCGGCCCCAGAACCGACCCCTGGGGAACACCGCTTGTGACCGGCTGCCAGCCAGATTTAACGCCATTCACCACAACTCTCTGGACTCGGCCATCCAGCCAGTTCCTCACCCAGCGAAGAGTAAACCTGTCTAAGCCATGAGCCGCCAGTTTTGCCAGGAGAATGCTGTGGGAGACGCTGTCAAAGGCTTTACTAAAGTCCCGGTAGACAACATCCACAGCCTTTCCCTCATCCACTAGGCGGGTCACCTGGTCATAGAAGGAGAACAGGTTGGTCAAGCAGGACCTGCCTTTCATGAACCCGTGCTGGCTGGGCCTGATCCCTTGGTTGTCCTGCAGATGCCCTGTGAGCACCCTCAGGATGAGGCTCTCCATGATCTTCCCCGGTATGGAGGTGAGGCTGACAGGCCTGTAGTTCCCAGGATCCTCCTTCTGGCCCTTCTTGTAGATGGGTGTCACATTGGCAAGCCTCCAGTCTTCTGGGACCTCCCCTGTTAACCAGCACTGCTGATAAATGATGGAGAGTGGCTTGGCAAGCTCCTCTGACAGCTCCCTCGGGGCTCTTGGGTGGATCCCATCAGGCCCCATAGACTTGTGGGTGTCCAGGTGGCTTAACAGGTCCTTAACTGCTTCCTCCTGGATTATGGGAGGGTTATTGTGCTCTCCATCCCCATCTTCCAGCTCAGGGGGCTGAATACCCTGCGGATACCTGGTCTGGCTATTAAAGACTGAGGCAAAGAAGGCATTAAGTACCTCAGCCTTGTCCTCATCCTTGGAGACAATGTTCCCCCCGACATCCAATAACGGATGGAGATTCTCCTTGCCTCTCTTTTTGTTGTTAATATATTTGTAGAAGCATTTTTAATTATCCTTTACGACTGTGGCCAGATTGAGCTCTAGCTGGGCTTTTGCCTTTCTAATTTTGTCCCTGCTTGACCTAACAAGACCCTTGTACTCTTCTTGAGTTGCCTGCCCCTTCTTCCAGAGGTGATAAACTCTCCTCTTTTCCCTGAGTCCCAGCAAAAGCTCCCTGTTCAGCCAGGCCGGTCGCCTTCCCCGCCAGCTCTTCTTACGGCACATGGGGACCGCCTGCTCCTGCGCCTTTAAGATTTCCTTCTTGAAGGCTGTCCAGCCTTCCTGGACCCCTTTGCCCTTCAGGACTGTCTCCCAAGGGACTCTCTCAACCAGTGACCTGAACAGGCCAAAGTCTGCCCTCCGGAAGTCCATGGTAGCAGTTTTGCTGACCCCTCTCCTTACTTCACTCACAACTGAGAATTCTATCATGTCATGGTCGCTAAGCCCAAGAAGGCCTCCGACCACCACATCTCCCACCAGTCCTTCTCTGTTTGTAAACAGCAGGTCAAGCGAGGCACCTCCCCTGGCGGGCTCACTCACCAGCTGTGTCAGGAAGTTATCCTCCACACACTCCAGGAACCTCCTGGACTGTTTCCTCTGCTGTGTTATACTTCCAACAGATGTCCGGTAATTGAAGTCCCCTACAAGAACAAGGGCTAGCAATTGTGAGACTTCTGCCAGTCGCTTATAGAATGTTTCATCTACCTCTTCATCCTGGTTGGGTGGTCTATAACAGATTCCCAGTAGGATGTCTGCCTCATTGGCCTTCCCCCTTGTCCTTACCCATAAGCACTCGAGTGGGTCTTTACAATCGATGATTTCTATACAATCAAAACACTCCCTAACATACAGAGCCACCCCACCACCTCTCCTTCCTTGCCTATCCCTTCTGAAGAGCTTATAGCCATCCATTGCAGCACTCCAGTCATGAGAAGCATCCCACCATGTTTCTGTGATGGCAACTACATCATAGCTGTCCTGCTGCACAATGGCTTCCAGCTCCTCCTGTTTGGTGCCCATGCTGCGTGCATTGGTGTAGATGCACTTGAGCTGGGCTATCGATTTCACCCTCAACATTGGCATGCCACCCATAGGCTCATCTCTAGTGAGCCTGGTTTTATCCCCTTCCCCCTTCGAATCTAGTTTAAAGCCCTCTCGATGAGGCCTGCCAACTCATAAGCGAGAATCCTTTTCCCTCTTGGAGATAGTTGACCTCCGTCTGCTGCCAGCAGGCCCAGTGCCGTGTTAACCGCTCCATGGTCAAAAACCCCAAAATTCCGCCCATGGCACCAGCCCCTGAGCTGCGTGTTAAGCAGGTGCATTTTCCTATTCCTTTCAGTATTCCTCCCTGCCACTGAAGGGATTAATGAAAACATTACCTATGGTCCTGATCCATCAGCCAGTCGCCCCAGCGCTCTCAAGTCCCTTTTAATCGCTTTTAGACTTCTTTGCACATCCTCATCGCTGCCATCCTGCATAACCAGCAGTGGGTAGTAATTGGTGGGCCGTACCAGACCAGGAAGTTTCCTAGTAACATCTAGGAATTGACGCGGAAGTCTCGGACACGACGCATATGTCCAATATGATCAGGTCAATGCCGTTCATTGTCTTGTCTGACTCCAATATATATCATAATTTTCGCTTAGTCACTGCGCACACACTCATGATTGGTTACAGCTTGTTACACACATTATTGCAATTGGCTATATACAAAATATCACACGCTGTCCATGCGCCTCACACAGTCAGGATTCACTGCTTGCAGGTGTTCCTGCACTCCTTTGCTTCTTCTTAGTTGTTTACCACAGCTCCTTCTCCTCAAGGCCGAGCCGTGCAGATCAACATCACAGCTCCTTCTCCTTAAGGTCGAGCCATGCAGGGTGATCCCAACATCTCCCCCTTTTTGTTTATCTATAAACAAAACCTGATGGATCATTTGCAACCCAAGGACTGTGAGGAAGATGGACCATCTGTACATTCTTGTATCGTCCTGTGCTGCGAACTCAGCCCAGCAGTCGGTAGGTGCCAGCTTTACGTGGGCGTCCCCATGGAGTCAACAGTGGCCTTGCCGTACACCGGCCCACTGCCCTTCGGGAAATCCCGGTATTTATACATTTGCCAAGGAACGAGTTTCGACACACGTGGCCAGCGAGTGTTGGAACACGCCTCGGTTGCCACCTTTTAACACAGGGAGCCTATGGCGCATGTGCCCGCTGGCCAGACGTGCTGCACGCGCCACAGCCATCCCGTCTATTGGTTCGTAGGCTTTGTTCACACGGCATCTTACCATAATCCAGCAGTCACATATCAACTATGCTGAAGTCAATAGCAGAATGTTACAAGGCAAACAATTCTCGCTGTACTACTCCTAGCGATAGAAGCTACTTCTAGTGATGGAAAAAGTGCTTGTATAAAGCTATGAAAACCAATATTATATCTTACCAAAGGGTTTGTAATTATAGAGCACTTTGCCCTAAAAGCTTTCCATGTTCCTCTCATGATACCGCTTGATATTTCAGTGTGATTTACCCATACATTTTCTTTTGGCTGAGGTGGCATCCAGATTGCGATGACACCTGATAGTGTCAAGATGTGTCCAATGATGACGATGGTGACTGTTCCACCCATGGTTTTACCCATTTTGCGGGTACCTAACGAGTTCCAGAATCTGTAATGACACAAGCATAACCTCGTCCCCAGGTTAGCAGTTGAAAAGGTCCTTCCCACACATTCTTTTCCAAATTTTTAACTTTTACTTGCACATTTTGTGTTAACTCAAACAGACTTCCTGTCATTCCTTTTACGTTTCTCCTTCCGCAAATAATTTAATACATATAAGGCTTTATTCAAACGTTCTTGGGATAGTGTGGTAGTTTCTCCCCCTTTTTGTTTTGAGCGTGTTTATCTAAGAGGTTTATCTAACAAAGGTCATTCATTGGGTGTGTAAGACACTCGTTTGAATTATTAGCTAGCCAAACACTCCTTATTACCTTTTGAACCATTCCTTGTAGACAGTGTAATAAACACGGTACAATAAGCACTATTATTAAGATAACAAGTAATATAACAACTGCCCCTTTAACTAAGTCTTGTAACCATCCGCTTAGGCCCAAACTTGACAGCCATGATTCGAGGCCAAGCGAACTTGTCTTTAACTTGTCCGTTAACTCCTTCAGTTTTTGCAATTGTTGAGTTACCGTCTGTGAGGTATCTGTTAAATTCATACAACAAATGCCTTCAAACTCCTCACACCCGTGCCCTTGGGCCAAAAGTAGGAAGTCGATGGCTGCCCTATTTTGCAACGTCGCATGCCTTATTGAGTCAGTTTCCATTAACAAAGCACTGAGTGCTGCAGAAGTAGCATTGGTTTGTTTCTCTAGCCAACATCCCAATCTATTTAAGGTGGTTAAGCCTTGGGCAGCAGCGACCCCAGGGGCAAGGAAAGAGGCTAGTATGGTTTTGTCCGCGTTCCAAAAATCCAATTGGTCATTGCACCCTTCTTGATATTTTTGAATCTGTCGTTTTATTCTATGCCATCGGGTAAGGTTTAATATCATAGAAGTGTTGGGAGTTAACAATGTCAGGCGCCCCAATGTGCAAGGACCACCTCTCAAACGGGAGGGAATGCCTTGCCATGCACGATCACCACAAATCAAAAATATTCCTTTAGGGAGTCTTATTGGGACAATACTAGAGCGCAAGGTGTTGCTCGACGTATAATTACACCAATTGGTAGCATTCTGAAAAACGGCCAACGTGGGGCTTACATCCTGTGACCCGGTATCGTCCTGTCCTGTATAATTAAAATATAAACAGGTAGGGGCCATAATGCTTCCTAAAATATCCAACTCCTGCGGTTCCAACAACTCCTGTGGTCTGTGCGCCATCCATCTGTCCCACTTATCCATAGCTGCAGAGGTGTTTGCTATGTTTAAAAACAAGGCTAGATCAGGGGCGGTCTTATTTACTACCATTGCCGAATCATAGTCCCCTAATGGCAGACCAACCAAGCATGTTGTAAACGGATTCTCAGCAGTGGATATGGATAAACAAAGGTGGCCTTGGCCTGTTTGATTAGCTAGTGTAACCCAGATATTTTTTCTTGGTTGAACAGAAAACCATGCCTGACCTTGGCATATTAAACACGTGACTATTAGACTCACGAGCAACTTTCTTCCGCTTGTGGAGAGAGGTGCGCTCGCCATGGTCGAAGCCATCGACTTGGAACCCATCTCACTCCGCTATCTGTAAGAATATAAGCATAGCCTCGACCAGTCATTTTTAACTCCGCAGGTCCTTTCCATTCTCCAGTGACCACACCTTTATACTGTACTAAAATTCTTTCCCCAGTCAGGGATACCCCAGATTGTAGACTTGAAGCATGAATCACCATTGGAGGGTCTTCCCTGTCTCTCATAAAACGCAAATAATTTAACACATACACCGCCTTTGCAAGTCGTTCTGTCATGTCCAGCACGCTTCCCCCTTTTTGTTTTTGCAAAAGCGCTTTCAATGTTTGATGCGCCCGCTCCACGATAGCTTGCCCTGTAGGGGAATGAGGAATCCCTGTAATATGTCGAACGCCCCAAAGCTGACAGAAGTGGGAAAATTTTCGAGACACATACGCAGGCCCATTATCCGTTTTTACCTGTAAATGTACTCCTAAGGCCATAATAGCAGCATGCATATGCTTGATAACATGTCGCGCTGTTTCTCCGCCTTGTGCGGTAGCCCAAATGGCATGCGAAAAGGTGTCTATCGAGACATGGACATATTTCATTCTTCAAAATTCTGGAACATGTGTTACATCCATCTGCCATAACTGTAACGACTGGAGCCCTCTGGGATTAACCCCTATACCAATGCCCATTCCTGCTTTCTGACAGCTGGGACAAGACTGAACAGTGACCCTAGCATCAGTTACGGGAATATGGAACTGTTTTGCCAACGCCTTTGCTGACTGATGGAAAAACTCATGTGACAGCCTAGCTTGTTCAAATGTCTTTACCACAGGTGCGGTCCAGGCTGGAGCTACGAGGTGATCAGCGTGGGCATTTCCTATGGCTAAGCCCCCACACTGCTGATGGCTACGAACGTGCGTAATAAAATATGGCTGCTGTCGTTGGTTTAAATATCTCAACAGCTGCAGCAGTAAGGAATATAATACCGGATTTTTGACTGCTTTAACCATGCCATGTTCAAGTCGCTGTACCGTGCCCACCACATATTGCGAATCCGACACAATGTTAACAGCCTCTTGAGACCATTTTTCGAATACCCAAAGAACTGCCCGAAGTTCCATAGTTTGTAAAGAATCTCCACGCACCCCAGGTAACAGTTGATGTTTCCATTCGTCATTTTCCTGCCAAGTGACAGCCGCTCTACGGGATTTGCATCCTGCGTCGGTAAAGACTGTCATCCCATTCACTGGGGTCTCCGATCGCATGGGCATTTCTTCAAACTGTTGACTAGCCAACAGTGACAATAATCTATCGGACGGATAGCTATTTGTAACGCGTCCTAAAAAAACCGAGATTGCCATCTGAAACTCCACAGAACTGGCCAGCAACCAATCTAAGTACTTTTGAGATACAGGAACATAAATTATTACAGGTTCTAACCCAGATATTTCTACAATTCTTTGTCTTCCCTTTATAATGAGTTGTGCAAATAATTCATATCTGGTGACCACTGTTTTTCTGGGTTGATAGGAGAGGAAAACCCATTCCAACACTTTCAAACTGTCCGCCGTATTTCCTAACTGCACAATCAGTCCTAGTGGATGTTTCCGTTCCCCTCCTGAATTAACTAACATAAGCGAGATACTCTCAGTAGGTGAACATCTGTGAGCATAGGCTGTTGCTATCTTCTCAGTAATTTTCTGCAAAGCTTGGTGTTGATCCTCGTCCAGTTGACGGCGTTCTGGAGCCTCCACCGAAGACCCCAGGAGCGGCATCAATGACCTCAGATCATCATTACTAATTCCAGAAATATTTCGAACCCACTGTATATCCCCCATTAATTTTTGGACATCAGAAAGATTTTCTATTGTCGCATTAATCTTTATCTTTTGTGGGCGGACCGCTGCCCTGGTAATAATCCAGCCCAAATATTGCCATGGTCCCTTCTTTTGAATTTTTTCTGGCGCTATTTTTAAACCCCGTTTTCCTAAATCATGCTCTAAGTGCTGTAGAATGTGGTCTGCATTCAATTGTGTCCCTGCTATTAATATATCATCCATATAATGATACATTATTAAATCTGGATACTTTTTCCACACCGGCTCTAGAGCCCATGCCACAAATGTCTGACACATCATTGGTGAATTTTTCATTCCTTGCAGTAATACTACCCAATGATACCTCTTTGCTAGCTCTCCTTTATTTACCGATGGTACCGTAAAGGCAAACTTCTCTGCATCCTCAGCTGCTAAGGGAATGGTAAAAAAGCAATTGAAATATACTCTTTGATTCCCTGCAAAAGAAATGATACATTTGTGACAATAATTACAATGACATAGAACAAACCCACAACACCGTTTTACAAATATGGCATATTGAAGTTCCTGCTCTTGACCGTCCAGGGAGTGCCGCTGAGACGGTCAATGAGCCGTCATTCTCCATACAAAAGAGTGAAAGCATCAGCTGGCGGTACGTCGGAGTTGACTGCGTCCGTGGGACATGTGACAGGATCTTCAGGTCTTACTGCCGGCCGTACCAACCTGGCCGGTAGCCACTTCGCTCCGTCCCCTCCCCCTCTGCCAAGGCCTCCTGTCTCATGCCTCGCCAATGTTGGGCAGGGTCGTGCCCCCTCCTGTTGCAGCACGGGCGACCAGCGCTCATGTTCCAGGTCAGGAGGCGGGGGCCAAGGAGGACTCGCCTCCTCCATTGGGTGTGTTAGCGGGGGGGGTGGAGGTGTGGGGGGGGGGCGGGCGGGGGTCACTCGTTCTTATCATCCCCAGCTCGGCCTCCCTTCTCTCCCGAGGCTGTGGCAGCAGCAGCTGCTGCCGCCGCTGTCTGCTCTGATTTTATCGCCTTTATAGAGTCTCTGACTAATCGCCAGGTTGTTAACACTTTCGCAGCCGTATGATCCTCTTTAGAGGCTGCCTCAAGCACCAATTTCCCTGCTTTCTCCCAGGTAGATAACTCAAAAGCTGTTGCAGAGTCTGCTGCTAGCCCCTGGCTCTTCAAAACAGTATCGAATAGCAATCGCCACGTTGTTGCTAGCTCCGCTGCTTGCCCATCTCCTTTCGAGACTCGCCCCATTGATCTTTCACACGGGCACACAGGGGAACATTGAGTACATTGTTCTGGGCAACGTTGTCCCGTCTTGCCCTCACATACATCATCGTAGATCTGTTTCTCTGACTTATCTAATGCAGCCGGTTCACCCGGTGCATCTGGCACCTCAGGAGGTGCAGTCGGAGTCGCTGAAGGTCCTGGACCCTCTGACTCGGTTAAAAAGGGATTGGTTGAAGGTGGTTTAACGGCCTCCTCCATATCAGCTGCGGCTTTTCTCTCTGCCTGCAAGGCTTTTAATGTGGTTAATATCAACTTCCACACCGTCACTAACTCTGTGGCGGTTTTATCTCCTTTCCTAATATGTTCCTATAACATTTTTCCTATCTCCTCCCACGTCTCTGCCTTAAACGCCACAGACGGATCGGGGGGGTACCCTTTCTTTCAGCTCCAAATTAGAAGCCTTCTAAGTGTATATTCATCATATTTAAGTCCTCTCTTAGAGAGCATATGCAGCAGGAGTCTGACCATCGCCCCTTCTTCATGCAATGCGTTCTGCCTTTAGTTCTTTTAATGTCTCTAGGATCAACCTCCAGAGCGTCAGAAACTTTATACTGTCTTTGTTGCCTGTGCTGACTTCATTCCTCAGAGCTGCGCCAATTCCTTCCCAGATCAGGATCTCAAAAGCCGCACTTACTGAGGGGATTATTCCTTTTTGCCGCGCCC
This sequence comes from Phaethon aethereus, assembly GCF_964289735.1. Lineage (NCBI taxonomy): Eukaryota > Metazoa > Chordata > Aves > Phaethontiformes > Phaethontidae > Phaethon > Phaethon aethereus. Next base: position 12,311,532 of record NC_138581.1, read on the forward strand.
ATACCAATAATCTTTTTAGGCCGGCTTCCTCATACTGTACACCTCTCTTGGAGAGGATTAGTTGGAGGAGCTTAACCACTGCTTCTTCCTCTTTTGTTAGCGTGGACCCCATCTCCTCCCCAGCCGCTCACCTGATCAGGGCGAGATTCCAACAGTTTCCTCGGTTGCGCTAGCGACTTCCAGGCAACGGGGCAGTGCCTGCTACGGCTGGCTTCCACACCCCCTTTGCTGTGTCTTCTGCTCTGGGAAGCATCGACTAGAGGGTCCCTGTTCGGGCGCCACCTGATGCGGAAGTCTTGGACATGACGCATACGACCAATATGATCAGGTCAATGCCGTTTATTGTCTTGTCTGACTGCACAATGTACAGTTGCACATTGCTAGGCAGCAATGATAATGTAGAATTATACAGCATTTTTAAGGTATATACATCTGAAGGACATATCAAATGCTTTATGCAAAATAATCATAGAATCATAGAATCTTTGGGTTGAAAGGGACCTTTAAAGGTCATCTAGTCCAACCCCCCTGCAGTGAGCAGGGACATCTTCAACTAGATCAGGTTGCTCAGAGCCCCATCTAACCTGAACTGGAATGTTTCCAGGGATGGGGCATCTACCACCTCTCTGGGCAACCTGTGTCAGTGGTTCACCACCCTCATCTTAAAAAAAAATTTCTTCTTTCTATCTTGTCTAAATCTACCCTCTTTTAGCTTAAAAGCATTACCCCTTGTCCTATCGCTACAGGCCCTGCTAAAAAGTCTGTCCCCATCTTTCCTGCAGGCACGCTTTAAGTACTGGAAAGCTGCAATAAGGTCTCCCAGAGCCTTCTCTTCTCCAGGCTGAACAACCCCAACTCTCTCAGCCTTTCTTCATAGGAGAGGTGTTCCATCCCTCTGATCATTTTTGTGGCCCTCCTCTGGACCCGCTCCAACAGGTCCATGTCTTTCCTGTGCTGAGGACTCCAGAGCTGGAAGCAGTACTCCAGGTGGGGCCTCACCAGAGCGGAATAGAGGGGCAGAATCACCTCCCTTGACCTGCTGGCCATGCTGGATACAGTTGGCCTTCTGGGCTGCGAGTGCACATTGCTGGCTCATGTCCAGGTTTTCATCCCCCAGTACCCCCAAGTCCTTCTTGGCAGGGCTGCTCTCAATCCTTTCAGCCCCTAGCCTGTACTGATCCTGGGGGTTGCCCCTACCCAGGTGCAGGACCCTGCACTTGGCCTTGTTGAACCTCATGATGTTCACACGGGCCCATTCCTCGAGCTTGTCTAGGTCCCTCTGGATGGTGTCCCGTCCCTCAGGCATGTCAACTGCACCACTCTGCTTGGTGTCTTCTGCAAACTTGCTGAGGGTGCACTCGATCCCACTGTCTGTCACTGAGGAAGATATTAAATAGTACTGGCCCCAATACGGCCCCCTGAGGGACACCGCTCGTCATCGATCCCTATCTGGACATTGAGCCATTGACCACTACCCTCTGGATGTGACCATCCAACCTTTTCCTCATCCACCCAACAGTCCACCTATCAAATCCATGTCTCTCCAATTTAGAGAGAAGGATGTTGTGGGGGACTGTGTCAAAGGCCTTACAGAAGTCCAGATAGACAACATCAGTAGCTCTCCCCTTGTCCACCTATGTGGTCACTCCATCATAGAAGGTTTTTACAGCATACTTGGTTTACAAATCTTCTTAAATGTAGAATGTGTGTATTGCAAAACTGGGTGTTCTCTGCCCAAACGCCAGGATATTTTTGAGACTGAGATAGCTAGTTAGAGAAAAAATCTCTGATAGATAACTTATTGTTACATTTTGCTTATATTTTTAATGTACTTTTTAAGTATTATTTTTGGTGGAATCTCTTTGTATTCAAAGGCATACCATATTAAGGGAAGGCTGTGAATGGGTAAAAGTGACAGCTACCTTCCAACACTAAGAACATATACTAAAAAGTTACAGGCAACATCTATGGGGTATTTTCATTCTGGATTTTCATTTCCCTGCTGTGCTAATGTGTGATATGCATTCCCTTCATCTCTGCCACCTGTGGTGCTATTTGGTCCTAGTTATGTTGTTATGTGGGAATCTCAGTCTTCCATTGAAAAAGAAGGGCATTTCTGGAGAACAGCTTGAAATGTGACTTAAAAACCAGGAAGGCCATCAATAAAGACTGCATGGACCTCACCCCTGATCTGTCTATATATGTGATTCCTGTGGATATGTGTAATTATCAGTGTCTTTGCTGTGCTGTTTAATAACTGTTTGACTGAAAAAGTAAAACCCCTTTAGACTCTTTAATTTTTCCCTTCTTGAAAGTGCCATTTCCCACATATTTCATTCAGATGCTCTACTTAAAAGACGCTAATCTTCAAGACTCCTAAGTGCCATTTGTCCACATATTTGTGCTTGTGCATTTGCCTTCTCACTTTGATAAAATTATATAAGATCTTAAAACCTTCAGCGGTTCCCCCCTAGTTAAAAGTTTTCAGCATCTCTATGCTTTCCCACTGATACATGGCTCATGGCCCTCATAACTGAGAAAATCTGGAAAGAGGCTTGGAAATACAGGAGTAAATTCCAGGGTTTAACATAAATTTGTAGAAGCAAGCAAGCTTTGAGAAAGGAACTTAGATAGCATGAGTGGTTAATTGGTTTTCTGGGCCATTTCTGTCATTCTTTGGAGACCAAGAATCCTAGAAAGAATATGCAAAGTTTGTGTGGGAAGAGACTGGCAAGCTCCTCTGCCAGCTCTCTCAGTACTCTTGGGTGGATCCCATCAGGCCCCATAGACTTGTGGGTGTCCAGGTGGCTTAACAGGTCCTTAACTGCTTCCTCCTGGATTATGGGAGGGTTATTGTGCTCTCCATCCCCATCTTCCAGCTCAGGGGGCTGAATACCCTGCGGATACCTGGTCTGGCTATTAAAGACTGAGGCAAAGAAGGCATTAAGTACCTCAGCCTTGTCCTCATCCTTGGAGACAATGTTCCCCCCGACATCCAATAACGGATGGAGATTCTCCTTGCCTCTCTTTTTGTTGTTAATATATTTGTAGAAGCATTTTTAATTATCCTTTACGACTGTGGCCAGATTGAGAATTCTATCATGTCATGGTCGCTAAGCCCAAGAAGGCCTCCGACCACCACATCTCCCACCAGTCCTTCTCTGTTTGTAAACAGCAGGTCAAGCGAGGCACCTCCCCTGGCGGGCTCACTCACCAGCTGTGTCAGGAAGTTATCCTCCACACACTCCAGGAACCTCCTGGACTGTTTCCTCTGCTGTGTTATACTTCCAGCAGATGTCTGGTAATTGAAGTCCCCTACAAGAACAAGGGCTAGCAATTGTGAGACTTCTGCCAGTCGCTTATAGAATGTTTCATCTACCTCTTCATCCTGGTTGGGTGGTCTATAACAGATTCCCAGCAGGATGTCTGCCTCATTGGCCTTCCCCCTTGTCCTTACCCATAAGCACTCGAGTGGGTCTTTACAATCGATGATTTCTATACAATCAAAACTCTCCCTAACATACAGAGCCACCCCACCACCTCTCCTTCCTTGCCTATCCCTTCGGAAGTGCTTATAGCCATCCATTGCAGCACTCCAGTCATGAGAAGCATCCCACCATGTTTCTGTGATGGCAACTACATCATAGCTGTCCCGCTGCACAATGGCTTCCAGCTCCTCCTGTTTGGTGCCCATGCTGCGTGCATTGGTGTAGATGCACTTGAGCTGGGCTATCGATTTCACCCCCAACTCCATTCATCAATGGCCTAATTCTGTTCCCACTCAAACCATTGGCAGTTCAGTGGTCACAAACACTTATCAATAGGGCACTTCTGAAAAACATCTGTGTGCCTTTACAAATTTGCTTTTTCTCTTATTTTTAAATCGTACATGACAACACTGATTTTAAGCAATTAACACATACAAAACTCCCAGATAGCATTTCTCATTCCATTAATTGATCAACTGCAGAATCTATCACAAGAAATTTTACAATACACAGTATTTAAATTAATACTAACGCATAAAGCAATGATGATGAACCAGACTCGATTTATTTTCATCTTTATAACCAGATCAGCAAGTAAGCCCAGGCAGCTAACAAAACTCACCGAGTCACCACTAAAACAGTTGAAATTACACTAACAAATAGAGGTTACCTAATTGCTCAAAGACAGGATTCTAATATTCTTTTATTTGACCCTTCAAGAAATAATACTATGACATCGGTATATTTACAACTGCAGCAATATAAGCATTTTACCCATTTACTCATCCAGCTCATACTTGCCCTGTGAATAATTACTGTTCATACATCGTGTCTTTGTGGTATTTTGTTTCTCTAAAATATGAAATAAGCAAACAGAAGTTGCTCAAGAAAATTTGATAAAATCAAAACCCATTGTAACACAGTACTATCCTTGTCTGAAAAGCCTTCAGCCATTCTGAGAATTTTCAATGAAATTAAATATTTTTAGCAAACACACTGTGTTTGCAGACAGTATTCACTGTGTTTATGAACCAAATTCTTACAAAACAAAATTAGTCAGAATGCATTAAGTGATATCCAAAATGTACTTACTGCAGATTGTGATTTGGGCTATGTGTTGGACCTGTAAAAATAAACAAACATTGTTGACAAGTTTGGCTCAAGGACAACACCACCTTAAATACATCAATAGCAATCTAAGGGAAAACGGTGTCTCTCTAAAGAAGGCTTGTCTCAAGATTAAAACAAAAGCCTCTGGGTTCCTGCACATAATTACATATTGCTATTTTCAAATCCACAAATAAAAATCACATTAATCTTCTGTCTATTCAGGCAGCAACTTAATTTTTGTTAGAAAATATCTCCTGTTATAAAAATATAGGGTATTAAAAAGACAATGTGTTATCTTGACATATCACTTGCCTCTTACTAAGCCAAATTAAATCCACCTGAGCCTTGCTATCAGCATTTATGATATGAAAAGGGCATGCCCTTAAACTTTGTCACAATAGGAACAACATACATGGTACCCAGCGTTTAATGAATCACTACAAAATAAACTGTGGAGTTAGTTATTATCATTACAAAATGAGAAATTTTAGGAAAATGTCTCTAGAAATTTTTTCACCACTTGAGAAACACAAACAAAATAAATAAAAGCTTTCCTTCCAGACTAAATGATTAAGTCTCCAACATTCAAGTACTTCTTGAAAGGTTTGGTGTATCTTCAGTTATGGAAGTACAGAATTTGAAGGCAGGCTTCACATAGCAGTACAGATGTGGTATTTCACAAGGATGGGCCCAGCACTATGAATACAACATAGAAAATTACTTCTCATTCTTCTCTTCTTGGAGTGAAAACTCCAAGCAATGAAATATTAGTTTCCTTTTTGTACATTATACTGAGACTTCTTTATAATTTTGTCTGCACTTTGTATTTACAGACATTTCCATCTGTATTTACTTTCTTTTATTACCAGTAAACTAGTATTGAGTTCAACCAATAAGTTCTGTGCTCGGGGAGAGGCCCCTGGCAACAGCTTTATTCATTTCCTTTCATGTCGATAAGTTTTTTTTAAAACATCAAATTCATTTCTCATTATGCTGTTTTGAAAAGTAATATCTGCTTGACCAATCTGATAGCCTTCTATGATGGAGTGACTAGCTGGGTAGATGAAGGGAGAGCAGTGGATGTGGTTTACCTTGACTTCAGTAAGGCTTTTGACACTGTCTCCCATAACATCCTCATAGTGAAGCTCAGGAAGTATGGGTTGGATGAGTGGACTGTGAGATGGATCGAGAACTGGCTAAGCAACAGAGCTCAAAGGGTTGTGGTCAGCGGCGCAGAGTCCAGTTGGAGGCCTGTAGCTAGTGGTGTTTCCCAGGGATTAGTACTGGGTCCGGTTTTGTTCAACATCTTCATCAATGATGAAAGGTTGGAATGTATCCTCAGCAAGTTTGCTGATGATACAAAACTGGGAGGAGTGGCTGATACACCAGGAGGCTGTGCTGCCATTCAACGGGATCTGGACAGACTGGAGAGTTGGGCGGAGGGGAACCTCATGAAATTTAACAAGGACAAGTGTAGAGTTCTGCACCTGGGGAGGAACAACCCCATGCACCAGTACAGGTTAGGGGCTGACCTGCTGGAAAGCAGCTCCATGGAGAAGGACCTTGGAGTCCTGGTAGACAATAAGTTATTGTCATGGGACAGCAATGTGCCCTGGTGGCCAAGAGGGCCAATGGTATCCTGGGGTGCATTAAGGAGAGTGTGACCAGCAGGTCGAGAGAGGTTATCCTCCCCCTCCACTCTGTGCTGGTGAGGCCTCACCTGGAGTATTGTGTCCAGTTCTGGGCTCCCCAGTTCAAGAGAGACAGGGAACTTTTGGAGGGAGTCCAATGGAGGGCTACGAGGATGATTAAGGGACTGGAACATCTCTTATATGAGGAAAGGCTGAGAGACTTGGGGCTGTTTAGTCTGGAGAAGAGAAGACTGAGAGGGGGCCTTATAAATGTCTACAAATATCTGAAGGGTGGCTGTCAGGAGGATGGAGCCAGTCTCTTTTCAGTAGTGCCCAGTGATAGGACAAGGGGCAATGGGCATAAACTGCAGCACAGGAAGTTCCACCTCAGCATGAGGAAAAACTTCTTTACTGTGAGGGTGACGGAGCACTGGAACAGGCTGCCCAGAGAGGTTGTGGAGTCTCCTTCTCTGGAGACCTTCCAAACCCGACTGGACGCGTTCCTGTGCAATCTGCCCTAGGTGATCCTGCCTTGGCAGGGGGGTTGGACCAGATGATCTTCAGAGGTCCCTTTCCAACCCCTACCATTCTGTGATTCTGTGATCTAGTCTATAAAGCAGTCTGAGTAATTATAAAACCCAGGAACTCACCAAGCCTTACAAACAAAACTCCTGTTGCAGTTATTGTCTTCATCCCATTAGAAGCTGGTAGTATCTACTACTACACTGGTAGTATCCCATGTCAGTAGTATAGAGATCATGGATTCTCAAACATGACCTGTAATCTGTTTTTCTTATGATGATCTGTCTTGGTTCCCGAACCACTGAAGCATCATTTTTTAGCCATCTGACATTTGGAGATGGATTTCCTACTACTTTGCAGTGGAGACTGCTGTTTCCCCCTGGACTCCAATCATATTATTTACTGGTTCCAAAAAGGTCAGAAAATAACCTGAAAGGGTAAAAGGTCACGAAAGATCAAACTTCATTTAGGCTAGGATAAGACACTGCCCAAAGGTGCATAAGAGTGGATCTTGGAAATGGTTTCAGTTTTATTTCTTTATATGAAGAGCTTTGTATTTCTGCACCCAGGTGTTTAGATTTTGGTGACTGCCCCATTTTCACAAGGTATCTCTGCTGATACTTTGCTGTCCGCATTCCTGCCTGCCCTCTGGAACCCTAGTAATCACAGGCTCCCTACATTTCTGCCCATCTGCATGCCTTATTTCAGTGCTACACTATTACCGTAGAGCCCTGCTTGCTTTTGTGCCTCCCATCAAAATGAAGACATGAGTGTAAGTAATGCACCCTTCACACATCTAAATTCTGTTACACCTTCACAGAAGTTAATACGGTATTTCAGATAAGCAACAGTGACTGCTTTACTCGTCAGGTTTATTTTTCACCTGTTAGTCTTAAGGACAAGCACACATCACAGCTGTCATTTGAGGTTTAGTGTGTAGGCACTGAGTTTAAGGATCAAGTGCTTATTTATGACATTCATCTTAATGTGATTGGTATGCTGAGATTAGTGGCATTAATTTTTCCAAAACCTGCTGTCTGTTAGGCTTCTCAGATCTATTAATAGCAATATCTCCCCAAATACCGACAGCATACTTCCTTTTGCCTGTCAAGGCTTGAAAAACACATATCTTGTTTACTGTTGGTTATTGCTGAGCAGTACTTGCACAGTGTCAAGGTGGGGATTTTTTTTCCCACTCTGTCTCCACAGCTAGTAGGCTGGGGCTGGGCAAGAGGTTGGGAGGGGACACAGCTGGGACAGCTGACCAAAGCTGAACAAAGGGATATTCCATATCATATGATGTCATGCTCAGCAATAAAAGCTCAAATAAAGGAGGAGGAAGGGGGAATGTTCATCGTTATGGCATTTGTCTTCTCAAGCAACTTATGCATGCTGAGGCCCTGCTTTCCTGGAAATGGCTAACCATCTGCCTGGCGATGGGAAGTAGTGAATGAATTCCTCTTTTTGCTTTGCTTGTGTGAACAGCTTTGCTTCATCTGTTAATATATTGATAACAGCAGTAGCCATGTGTCTGGTCGGGTTGGGACTGAGAGATAATATTTTATCAGTGATTCTTTTTGTGTAGAAAGTACCTCTGCACTGAACATGACTAATTTTTTTTTGTGTTAATACTGACCATAATCTTTTGCTGTTGTAAGGTATAGACAGGGTGGTAAAGAAACTTAAAGAATGCTGTTTAGCACTGAAAAGTGTTATATCAACCACCTTGGGCTATGAAATTCTGTGTTCACACAACAGGTTTGACTCAATTTGTTAGCGGCAGCAGTGCTTTGTAGGCTTCCCTTTCCACACACCTGTCCCTGAGCTCTGACTCAAGTTCCTTGACCAGTGAGAACATGGACTATATTCCTTATCTGTCTGGATGAGTCCCCCCATGCAACTATTTGTGAGTTGTATTTATGCATTTATGTCAATAAACTTCATATAGGCTGCAGAAACTTCACAAGAATTGGCTTTTAAGAAATTACACATTTTAGGATATTTAATGTTCATTCTTTCTGTATGGAAACCCACAAGAATACTAATGCTGTAAATCAGGCTGGGAACGTAATTGTCCTTTGACACACAGAATGGGTTAAACATTAATCCTCCTTCTGTGGATTTATATTTGTATCCAGGAGTAGAAGGGTTATCAGCTGTCAGTTGTTACATGCTGACACTTTTCTGTCTACTCCACTTCCTATCAATTCGTCATCACCCCCATATACTGTTCGATGTGGAAGCTGCAAGAGACTAAAGATGTTTAAGATTCAAAGTGTGTTAAGATTATTTTGAATATCCATTATCTGAACCCACAGTTAGGAGTGGGCGTCACGGCATAACAGAGGGCATGGAAGACGTTCTGTGCTAATAAGGCAATAATCCATTGTAGCTGAGAAGCAGAATTAAGCAAGAAAGTGATGACAGAGACAAATCAACCAGGGAAGAATTATCAACAAAAAGGAAGGAGAATAAAAACAATAATGAAAAATCTGGCAAAAAGATTTGAAAGCATAGTTGTGTCTGATTCTCAGGGCCAGTGGTACTCCCTCTAGTAGAACAGATGCAATTTAAGTACCCTTGATTTTTTTTATGAAATGGAAAATAGTTTTGAGAAAGTTGGATTCCTGAGGGTTGACAAGAGACACCCAGAAAACTGAAAACGGTAATGTTGCAAAAAGGCAATTTTCCTGCACGATTCAGTTCAGGTGATGCATATGGGAGGCAAGCATTCAAAAGGATATGAAGAGAGGATAGCAGCAAAACAGGCAGAATAAAGATAGAGTTCAGCAGATACAATAGTATATATAAAGAGAAGAAAAGCCTGAATCCCTTTTTTTCTAAAAGAAAAAATAAGAAAAAAAATGGCAAAGGCATTAGAAAATGCAGCACTAATTTCTGTAAGAAGTGAGCAGCGTAAGAAAATAGGAAGACTCTGAGAAATAAAAAGGGATAGAAAGTTTACACTGCTGACATCAGAAAATTTATCCTGAAGTGTAATATTTGTCTCTAATTTACTTAGACTGATGTTGTCTTCTATCTAAAGGTCTGTATTGGGTATGTGGCAAGGTTTTGGTAGCAGCAGGGGGCTGCAGGAGTGACCTCTGTGAAAAGAGGTCGGGGCTGCCCAGTGCCAGACACAGCCAGTTCCCGATGGCTCTGCAACAGCCCCACCACTGGCCAAATCACAGAATCACAGAATGGTTTGGAAGAGACCTCTGGAGGTCATCTAGTCCAAGACCCCTGCTCAAGCACGGACACCTAGAGCCAGTTCCTCGGAACTGTATCTAGACAGTTTTTCAATATCTCTAAGGAGGGAGGCTCCACAACCACCCTGGGCAACCTATTCCAGTGCTCAGTCACCCTCGGTACCAAAAGTGTTTCCTATGTTCAGGTGGAACCTTCTCTGTTTCAATTTGTGCTCATTGCCTCTGGTCCTGTCACTGGGCACCACCTAAAAGAGCCTGGCTCCATCATCTTTGCACCCACCCTTCAGGTATTTATATATATTGATGAGATTCCCCCTGAGCCTTCTCTTCTCTAAGCTAAACAGTCCCAGCTCTCTCAGCCTTTCCTCATAGGAGAGATGCTCCAGTCCCTTAGTCATCCTTGTGGCCCTTCGCTAGACTCTCTCCAGTATGTCCATGTCTCTCGTACTGGAGAGCCCAGAACTGGACACAGGACTCCAGGTGTGGCCTCAGCAGTGCTGAGCAGAGGGGAAGGATCACCTCCTTTGACCTGCTGGCAACATTCCTCCTAATCCAGCCTGGGATACCATTAGCCTTCTTTGCAGCAAGGGCACGTTGCTGGTTCATGTTCAACTTGGTGTCCACCAGAACCCCCAGGGCCTTTTCTGCCAAGCTGCTTTCCAGCTGGGTGGACCCTAGCATATACTGGTGCCTGGCATTATTCCTCCCCAGGTGCAGGACTTTGCACTTCTCCATGTTGAACTGAGTTTCCTGTCAGCTTGTCCAGGTCCCTCTGGATGGCAGCATATCCCTCTGGCGTATCAGCCACTCCTCCCAGTTTGGTGTTGTCTACAAAGCTGAGCCAATCAGCAAAGCTGGTGGTGCCTCTATGAAAAAAATTTAAGAAAGGGCAGAAAATGCTGGGCAGGCAGAGGAGGAGGGAAAGAGAATGAGAAACAGCAGAGGGAACATCAAGGTCAGAGAAGGAAGAGGAGGAGGTACTCCATGGTGCCGGAGCAGATATTCCCTGCATCCCGTGGAAGAGATCACGCTGGAGCAGATATCCACTATAGCTCATGGAGGATCCCACACTGGAGCAGATGGATATTTCCTGAAGGAATTGTGGCTGGTGCAGTGCCCCTGCTGGAGCAGATTTTCCTGACAGGAACTGCAGCCCATGGAGAACCCACACTGGAGCAGAGTTTTTCATGAAAGACTGCAGCCTGTGGGGAGAGCCCATGCTGGAGCATGGGAAAAGTGGGAGAGGGAAGGAATGGCAGAGACAAACTGCATGTGCTGACCATTGCCCCCCCCTCCCCTCCTGCACTGCTTGGGGAGGGGTAGAGGAGTCAGGAGTGACAGAGTAAAGTTGAGCACGGGAAGAGGGAAGGAAAGGTGTTGTTTTAATGTTCATCTTTGTTTCTCACTACCTGAATCTATTTTAATTGGCAATAAATTAAATTAATTTTCCCTAAGTTGAGTCTGTTTTGCCCGTGACAGTAATTGGTAAGGAATCTCCCTGCCTGTATCTTGACCCTTGAGCTTTCTCATTCTGTTTTCTTCCCCCATACTGCTGAGGAGGGGGAGTGAGCAAGTGGCTGGGTGGGAGTTTGTCCCTTAGCCAAGGTTAACCCACCACATACATGCTACTTAGCACCAATTCACACTGAGAAGTACCAAATAATTTTATGTATAGCCATAGGGCTGAGACACTCAAGGGCAAAATTCAGAAATATCCAAGTATCAAAGAGTACAGATCCACCCAAGAGTACTGAGGGAGCTGGCGGCCGGTCACAAGCGGTGTTCCCCAGGGCTCGGTTCTGGGGCCGGTCTTGTTCAATATCTTTATTGATGATCTGGATGAGGGAATCGAGTGCTCCCTCAGTAAGTTTGCAGATGACACCAAGTTGGGTGGGAGTGTTGATCTGCTGGAGGGTAGGAGGGCTCTGCAGAGGGATCTGGACAGGCTGGATCGATGGGCAGAGGTCAACTGTATGAGGTTTAATAAGGCCAAGTGCAGGGTCCTGCACTTTGGCCACAACAACCCCATGCAATGCTACAGGCTTGGGGAGGAGTGGCTAGAGAGCAGCCTGGCGGAAAGGGACCTGGGGGTGCTGGTTGACAGCCGGCTGAATATGAGCCGGCAGTGTGCCCAGGTGGCCAAGAAGGCCAACAGCATCCTGGCCTGTATCAGAAATAGTGTGGCCAGCAGGAGTAGGGAAGTGATTGTGCCCCTGTACTTGGCACTGGTGAGGCCGCAGCTTGAATACTGTGTTCACTTTTGGGCCCCCCACCACAAGAAGGATGCTGAGGTGCTGGAGCGTGTCCAGAGAAGGGCAATGAAGCTGGTGAGGGGTCTGGAGCACAAGTCTTATGAGGAGCGGCTGAGGGAACTGGGGTTGTTTAGTCTGGAGAAGAGGAGGCTGAGGGGAGACCTTATTGCTCTCTACAACTACCTGAAAGGGAGTTGTGGCGACGAGGGTGTTGGTCTCTTCTCCCAAGTAACCAGCGATAGGATGAGAGGAAATGGCCTCAAGTTGTGCCAGGGGAGGTTTAGATTGGATATTAGGAAAAATTTCTTCACTGAGAGAGTGGTCAGGCATTGGAACAGGCTGCCCAGGGAGGTGGTGGAGTCGCCATCTCTGGAAGTGTTCAAAAAACATGTGGATGTGGCGCTTCAAGACATGGTTTAGGGAACATGGTGGCGCTGGATTAATGGTTGGACTTGATGATCTTGAAGGTCCTTTCCAACCTAGTGATTCTGTTGTTCTGTGAACTAGGAAGTCATCCCTAATCATACTTGGATGCTAAGAGACTCTTCTACCAATACAGAGAAAATACTTTTTTTCAGTTTATTCAATAATTCAGTTCAATTCGTGAACTTACTGATAACCTGTATGATAGATATATAATTAAAAAAAGAAACTTTTTAAATAGGATCTGAGATCTACTTTTCCTAGAAAGACAGTGAATAGAAACAATCCACTAATTTCCATTTCTGTAGATAATAATTTCTTCCTTGACTAGATACATATATCGTCTTTCTGCCTGGATGAATGTGGTGACTTAAGGGATAGGGGGCAATGACAACAACTTCCTGCCCAGCACAGCAGGTGCATCTCCTTTGTGACTACCCCACCTTCCCAGGTGCCCTTGCATAATAGGTACGAGGCTCTGCAAGTGGAACTAAACAATGACAAGGATGGTGGTTCATCTAGGTTGGAGGTGATGCCAAGGTTAAGTCAGCCTACACTCTGTGACAAAACTGCTTCCATGAAGAAAAAAGATGAGTTATTGTCAAAGGAGACACTCTCTCCTGAGGGCAACAGAAGGCCCAATATGCAGACCAGACCCACTTCTTTAAGGAAGTCTGCTGCCTCCTTGGAGTCTGGGTTAAAGATGTGAAGAAAAAGCTTCCTACCCTGATATGGCCCTCAGATTATTATACACTATTGATTTTTCAGGTAGGCATCAATGAAGTTGCAATACGAAGTCCAAGAGCAATCAAAAGAGACTTCAGGGCCTTGGGATGACTGGTTAAGGGATCAGGAGCACAAGCAGTGTTCTCCTCTATCCTTCCAGTTGCAGGGAACGGTGAGGGAAGAAACAGGAAGAGCCAGCAGATCAATACCTGGCTCTGAGCCTTGGTGTCACCAGCAGAATTTTGGGGTTTTTGATCATGGGTCAGTTTACACACCACCAGGCCTGCTGGCAACAGATGGGGTACACCTGTCTCAAATGGGGAAAAGGATCTTTGTGCAGGAGTTAGCAGGGCTCATTGAAAGAGCTTTAAACTAGATTTGAAGGGGGAAAGGGATAAAACCAGGCTCGTTAGAGATAAGCCTGGGGGCAGCACACCAATGTTTGAGGGACGGTGAGCTAGCGAGGTCCTTCGGTCTGCCATTTCAGTGGAGGTAGGGGATGAAGAGCCATGTGGCAGCAGAGACACAAGGGTTATTGATGTATTAGAAACCACAGAAGTGCCTGAGAATGGTCACATAGGAATTAGGGCTTTTTCCCCAAAAAAGGTGGCAGGATCAATAGCTCAACTGCAGTACATCTACACCAATGTACAAAGCATAGGCAACAAACAGGAGGAGTTGGAAGCCATTGTGCAGCTGGAAAACTATGATATAGTTGCCATCACGGAAACATGGTGGGATGATTCGCACAACTGGAGTGCTGCAATGGATGGCTATAAACTCTTCAGAAGGAAAAGGCAAGGAAGGAGAGGCGGTAGGGTAGCCCTGCATGTTAGGGAGTGTTTTGACTGACTAGAGCTTGATGATGGTGATGAAAGGGTCAAGTGTTCTGGGTAAGAATCAGGGGAAAGGCCAACAAGGGAGATATCATGGTGGGAGTCTGTTGTAGACCACCCAACCAGGATGAAGAGGCAGATGAAATATTCTATAAGCAGCTGGGAGAAGTCTCACAATCGCCAGCCCTCGTTCCCATAGGGGACTTCAACTTACCAGATGTCTGCTGGAGATACAATATAGATGAGAGGAAACAGTCTAGGAGATTCCTGGAGTCTGTGGAAGACAACTTCCTGACATAGTTGGTAGGTAACGTGATAGTTGGAGGCCATTTTGGGCATAATGGTCATGAAATGATAGAGTCTTTGATTCTTGGAGAAATAAGGAGGTTGGTTAGCAGAACTGCTACCTTGGACTTCCAGAGGGCAGACTTTGACCTGTTTAGGGGCCTGGTTGACAGAGTCACTTGGAAGGCAATCCTGAAGGGCAAAGGAGTCCAAGAAGGCTGGACATTCTTCAAGAAGGAAATCTTAAAGGCACAGGAGCAGGTAGTCCCCATGTGCTGAAAGACGAGCCAGCAGGGAAGAAGACCAGCCTGGCTGAACAGAGAGCTTTGGCTGGAACTCAGGAAAAAAAAAGAGAATTTATGATCTTTGGAAGAAGGGGCAGGCAACTCAGGAGGACTACGAGGATGCTGTGAGGTTATGCAGGGAGAAAATTAGAAGGACCAAAGCCCAACTAGAACTTAATCTGGCTACTGCCATAAAAGACAATAAGAAATGTTTCTATAAATACATTAGCAACAAAAGGAGAGCTAAGGAGAATCTCCATCCTTTACTGGATGTAGGGGGGAACATTGTCACTAAGGATGAGGAAAAGGCTGAGGTACTTAATGCCGCCTTTGCCTCAGTCTTTAATAGTAAGACAAATTGTTCTCGGGGTACCCAGCCCCCTGAGCTGGAAGACAGGGATGGGGAGCAGAATGAAGCCCCCATAACCCAAGGGGAAATGGTTAGTGACCTGCTATACCTCTTAGGCACCCACAAGTCTATGGAGCCTGATGGGATCCACCCAAGAGTACTGAGGGAGCTGGCGGAGGAGCTTGCCAAGCCACTCTCCATCATTTATCAGCAGTCCTGGTTAACAGGGGAGGTCCCAGACGACTGGAGGCTTGCCAATGTGACATCCATCTACAAGAAGGGACAGAAGGAGGATCCCGGGAACTACAGGCCTGTCAGCCTGACCTCCGTACTGTGGAAGGTTATGGAGCAGCTCATCTCGAGTGCCATCATGCAGCATGTACAGGACAACCAAGGGATCATGCCCAGTCAGCATGGTTTTATGAAAGGCAGGTCCTGCTTGACCAACCTGATCTCCTTCTATGACCAGGTGACCCGCCTAGTGGATGAGGGAAAGGCTGTGGACGTTGTTTACCTGGACTTTAGTAAAGCCTTTGACAGTGTCTCCCACAGCATTCTCCTGGAGAAACTGGCGGCTCATGGCTTGGACAGGTGTATGTATCGCTGAGTAAAAAACTGGCTGGATGGATGAGTCCAGAGAGTGGAGGTGAATGATGTTAAATCCAGTTGGTGGTGGAGTCACCATCCCTGGAGCTATTTAAAAGATGTGTAGATGTGGTGCTTAAGGACATGGTTTAGTGGTGGTCTTGGCAGTGTTAGGTTAACGGTTGGACTTGATGATCTTAAATGTCCTTTCCAACCTAAATGATTCTCTCATTCTATGATTTAAAATCTAAAACATATTTTGACTTTTAAAAATGCATTAAATATCCAGTACTTTTATTGCTATTGTACTGGTTAATAGAAATACTCTCAAGATGCTATTTTGTTCATTTTAATTGAATTCCAACTCCATTCAAAAGCAGTTTGACATCAACCATAAATGAAAGAACAATCACTGAGTAAATAAGAATTGTATTATTGACCATTTTTAATGCAATAAGCTACAAACTTCTGAAATAAACACACAGAGATATATTATAGGCTTTTTGTTAGCCTTATATATAAATTGTAACACTAAGTTCATTAACTTGCAGATCAAAATGTTTTGGTTCTGACCAAACAATGCAAATGAAATCTTATTTCTAAAATTACTAATTCAAAAAATAAAATCATTTATATCAAGATTTCTGGCCTGTTGATATAAATCAATCTTTCTGGAAAAAAAAATTATTTGGACTTGTGAGATTATCCTTTCCTTTCTGCAGAGGAAGATACTAATTTTTAGAGAACCCAGGACCACACATATTTCTTGTTCTGTAGATGTAACAAAATGATGTTGAATCTCCCGTGTCTTGGACTGGTCTAAAACAGGGCTGTAATTTGCTAGGTTTTCCAATAATTAACTATAGATGAATCATAACATGATGCTGTAAACATGGCAATTACATCAGTAACTCTGCATACTAAAGGAGAAGAGTGCAAGTAGGAATGAATACCTCTTTCAGTCACTGAAACACATGTTGTCTCATTATATCTATTGCGTGCACAGTCTGACTTTGCTTAGAAGACAGATGTAAAACCAGTGGTGGCCTACGATCTGTGTGTTACTTGCTGTTACCACTTGAGTTCCCATGGAGTGCTAAATTAGTGACTAAATATTCTGAGATTTGCAATTGAAAGAATTCTAGAAAAAATATTCTGAGACAGATTCATATTTGTAGCAGTCCTCACAAGACATTTAAAAGTTTCAAGCCAAATTTGCAATTGTGTGAGAACTTGCAAGCAAAATCTCATAAAAGAGACTTGGCAGAGAAATGTGAGTAGCACAAAAGACATTGTCTGTCTTTCCTGGGAGTGAGTGCCATAAGCTCAGTAGGTTTTTCAAACACACTATTATAAGCACTTTGTTCTAAGAGGATAAAGCTAGCTACAACCTTTTTAATGTTTGGGGTTTTTTTTCCTTAAAAGTGTATTTCTATTTGGTGGCTTTCATCCAAGTTGTCCCAAACTGACTTATGAAGAAACAAGGGATACCTAATGGAAATGGGAATAGTTAATACTACAGAGAAGATAAAAATGTCTGGGAACAGAGAAAAGGAGTCCAAGCCATTCATTCCAAAGTAGAATTTTATTTTCTTCAAGAAATATGTTTTGTCTAAAAGGGAGACAATATTTCTAGGTGTGTGATTTACTGCCTGAAACACACAATATAGAAGTACATATACATATATACATGCACACAGACACATACTCTATATATGTACCGTATATTAATACAGATATCCCTTTTCCACTGCATTTTATTTATGGTTTACTGCTTTGAAAAATATTATTTTCACTCTTACTTCCACATTGTCTTTTTAGAAATATAAGTTACAGTCCCTGCAGTGCAGAGTCCATGGCATACCTTCCAAAAACTCAATAGATATTGTTTCCAGGTGCCCACCAAAGCTGCTCTATCACTCTCCCTCCTCAGCTGGACAGCGGAGAGAAAATGTAACAAAAGGCTCATGGGTTGAGATAAGGACAGGGAGAGACCACTCACCAGTTACCATCATGAGGAAAAGAGACTCAAATTGGGGGGGGGAATTAATTTATTACCAATCAAATCAGAGTAGGATAATAAGAAATAAAACCAGATCTTAAAAACGCCTTCCCCCCACCCCTCCCTTCTTCCCAGGCTTAAATGTAGTCCCAGGTTCTCTACCTCCTCCCCCTGAGCAGCACAGGGACACGGGGGTTGCAATTGGTTCATCACATGTTGTTTCTGCCACCTCTTCCTCCTCAGGGGGAAGACTCCTCACGCTCTTGCCCTGCTCCAGCATGGGGGCCCTCCCATGGGAGACAGTTCTCCATGAACTTCTCCAACGGGAGTCCTTCCCCACAGGCTACAGTAATTCACGAACTGCTCGAGCCTGGGTCCCTTCCATGGGGTGTAGTCCTTCAGGAACAGACTGCTCCAGTGTGGATCCCCTGCGGGGTCACAAGTCCTGCCAGCAAACCTGCTCCAATGTGGGCTCACCTCTCTCCATGGGTCCACAGGTCCTGCCAGGAGCCTGCTCCAGCGTGGGCCTCCCACAGGGTCACAGCCTCCTTCGGGTGCATCCACCTGCTCTGGAGTGGGGTCCTCCACGGGCTGCAGGTGGATATCTGCTCCATCGTGTTGCTCCATGGGCTGCAGGGGGACAGCCTGCCTCACCACGGTCTTCACCATGGGCTGCAGGGGAATCTCTGCTCTGGTGCCTGGAGCACCTCCTCCCCCCCTTCTTCACTGACCTTGGTGTCTGCAGAGTTGTTTCTCTCACATATGTATAGCCCCCTCCCCCACCAAAACCTTGCCATGCCAACCCAATACATGTATATCAGTTAAAAATAATTTAGCAATGGTAATACTGTTTTGAGTCCCCTAGTCAACAGTAGGAAGTTCGCCGCTTGCCACATACTTATCTCTCAATACAATAACAAATGCTTAAACTCTCATCTGGGAACAAACATTATATTGTAATTGCTTAGTAGGCTATTAGGGCATACCTGTCTGTCAGAATCAAAGTACAGAAAATAACCCTGTTGTTATGAGAATGATTGATTTCTTGTGCCATCTCGTGGAAAAATTATTAACTACAAGACAATCAGACTTGCACAGTTCTGTGTAAGCAGAAATGTCAGGAACCTGGTTCATGTCAGCCTTGTTTCCTACATGCAGAAATCTGTTGCCTATTAAATAGTAACCTGGTTTGTTAACATCTTATAGCCAAATATTTTTGATCTTTCCACCTATGCTTGGTGACTCATCTTTCTGTATGCTTTGTGAGTGCTGCAGTTTCCATCACTGAGCTTTAACTGTTTTATTGTCCTTGCTGCAAACTATTTTTAGATCTTCCTCCATGTTCAGATTTATTCAGGAAGATAATATGCTTCTTTTAAAATTAGCTGCACAATAGAAATATTTATTTGCACCTGGCCTGCTGGTTTGAATAAATATGTACTTTTCTGAAAATAATAAATTAATTGTTCTAACAATAAATATTCACTTATTTCTTAATTGAATTTATTAAAATGCAGATTAAACCCCATAAACAATTACAATAATTAAAAAATAACACCTTAGCAAAATGATAAAAGATCAGAATTAACTTTTTCCATTATCCATTATAGTATCAATTAACTACAATTGGGAAATGAACAAGCACAAGAAGTTTGAAAACAGCTTTTGCCACAGCAATTTAAATAGGACTGTGTTACCTCACACAGAGCTCAGAAGAAGATTATAGAGTACTATTTTGCAAGTCTTTTAGTTCATCTTTACACTCTAAGCCAATTTGCAGTCCATCAGAATTTGAAACAAAACCTAAATTTTCTTTCTGTCCTCTCCCTTTCAGCCATATAATATTCCATCTGTAAGAAAGGTAAACACTTATGTAAATCCTATATCTTTAATCTATGGACACTTGCTAAACTATGTTCACAGAAGAACATAGATGATAAACTCTAGGAAACCCCAGAGACAGTGTGGTAGAATAACAATAATGCTTGAGGATTTAACTGTGCAGCTCTTTTTAGCATTAATGCGAGTTAGTAAAGTTAATCTCTATCCTCCACTTTGAAAATACATGTGTGAGGGTTTGATTTATTCCCTTTTATTTACCATTATCCTTCAGTAATGCTTCAGTATATGAACACTACCAAACAAGGTGATAGTGGCTCTCACCACCGTTTACCCATCATAAAATGAATTAGAGTTGCCTGGATACAGCGTAACCCAGCAAAGATTTAATGGATTGCTCCATCCTGCTCGCTCCTCCCCATCATTTACTTCAGGAGTAACACATCCTTTTATTCTGTTTCTGCCTCTCTCTAGAGCAGATGTTGCTCTCATGATTTGAGCATTACATATTTCAATTGGTCAAGAATCCTCCAAGGACAAGGTCAAGACCAACAAACTGAGAGGTGATTTAAATAAAAGCCACTTGACATGGCAAGCTACTGTGTTAACATATTGCATCACCACTCTCTTCTAAACTCCAGTATTTAAATAATTCCTCTGATCTGTTAAATGTCTTCCTGCTTCTCTGTTGCAGCAACAGCTTTTTTCTATTAAGCCTGCTGAACCTGTCAGAGGGATGTCAATGCTTGTTGAGAATAAAGGTTATTCTTTTGACTGACACGATGATACATAAAAAAACAGAAGCATCTACTGTTTGTGGTAAAACTATAGCTCCGTATGGGTCTCTGTTACAGCTCTGATTACTGAATCCGTAATATACAGTCTTTGCCTTTCCTTTTTCTTGGCCACTTTCCATTACTTAATCCACTGCTGTAAGATGAATCGGACAAGAAATGAGAGCTGCAGCCCTGTCGTGGTTTAACCCCAGCCAGCAACTAAGCACCACGCAGCTGCTTGCTCACTCCCCCAGGGTAGGACGGGGGAGAGAATCAGAAGAGTAAAAGAGAGAAAACTCATGGGTTGAGACAGTTTAATAGATAAATCAAAAGCCACACATGCAAGCAGAACAAAACAAGGAATTCATTCACTGCTCCCCATGGGCAGGCAGGTGTTCAGCCATCTCCAGGGAAGCAGGGCTCCATCACACATACCAGTTACTTGGGAAGACAGACACCATAACTCTGAATGTCCCCCCCACCCCTTCCTTCTTCTTCGTCCCAGCTTTATATACCGAGCATGATGTTATATGGTAGGGAATATCTCTTTGACGAGCCTGGGTCAGCTGTCCTGGCTGTGTCCCCTCCCAGCTTCCCGTTCACCCCCCACCTTCTCGCTGGCAGGTTTTTAATACAACATCTTGAGGTCTTTCTCAGAATTATGCAAGGCGAAGATTAGTGGAAGAAGCAATAAAGAAGACGATGACCCAAGGATGACCCTGAAACTGAAATAAGAATTGGAACTAGAGAAAAAGAATTCAGCTGAGACAGGGGATTGTGTTGGACTATAATAAATGATGAAGTTTGGAGAACTGAAAGGTTGAGTGCAAATTTAGAAAGACTTTGGACTTTAGGTAATGGGTTAGGAAAGGTATATAAGCTGTATAGATGCTTTGATTATTTGCCATTCACTGCAGTGGTGGCCCAACTCTGAGTTGTTAATAAAGCAAACCTAGAGATACCCACATCTGGTAAATTCGTTTCCTTGTACACGCATATGTGGTATATGCACTTCAACTGTTTTGGTTTTGTTTGCTCCTGATTGCTTTGTTATTTGTAACTTCTTGTCAAATCTTTTGTTATAGAACATCAATGCTACAATGGTTCTGGAGCAGACTATAGAGGTACAGTCAGTGTTACCAAATCTGGCCACACTTGTCAACTCTGGGACTCTCAGAATCCCCATAGCCACGATCTGACAAGCACACAGTTTCCAGAGCTAGGCAGAGGACACATATATTGCCAAAATCCTGGAGGACAGATGGCCTGGTGTTTTACAAAGAATAAAAACATATGCATGGAACTGTGTGACATACCTTCTTGTAGTATGTACTCTCTTTTTTTCCTTACTACTGTCATAAATCCTGTGTAGTTTTAAATATGTCATATCATTACAAGTATGATTCACCTAGGTTATACTTTCAAATGTTTCACTTGCTGTAGTGTGGCACTGTGAGAGACTGAACCATGGGGCAAACCATGGGGCATTTGTCTCAAAGATTGTTTGTCTGGGCGAGAATTCCTTCAGCTGGCAATGGGAGCGGCTGCAGGGCCACAGAGACCTCTGATTGGTGCTACAAGGCCCAATCATGCACCATCGAGTCATGCGATAGCCATGTGATAGTCACGTGAGGAGCGGGGCTGGAGCCGTGTGAAGTGTATGCACATGTGCAGACGGGCAAGTACATGTCGTTGTCATGGAAATCGCAGCCCATGAATGAGAATAAAAAGGACTGCCAAGACAAGCCTTCGTGTATGTGCCGCCGCCGCCGCGATTGCCCACCACTGAAACATCGAGAAGCCTTAATCTCGCTCTTGGGATCATATCGAAACCTCCCCTGACATTGGATCAGGATAGACACTCATTTAATATTTTCTTGAGACCAGAGCTTGTAACTGAAATATTGTGCTACTTTTTTAATTACTTATTGAAGGCTCAAGCAGAGATAATAATTAATGGTACTGTTGTGGTTTGGTTTCTAACTTGTTAAATGTTATGCTTTGATGTATTTATCATCACCTGCATGTGTTTGGCTTGCTAGCATATTGCTTTCACTCTGTATGGCATCTTGCAGGTAACAAGGATTTTTCAGATCCTTCCTGTAGAGGAAGATATAGCACTATGCTTGGCTGTAAGGAAACTACAGAACACACAGAAGCAGAGATATAAACCAGATTATTGTCTCAGAAATGTCCTACATGATCTGCTTGTGGATCATTATTGCACTACTGTTAGCAAAAATAAAAAGCAGCCTCTCACAGCTTAATACAGCCCCATTTACTTCCCTGTACTGGTACAGACTTCATTCTAGAGCTGTTAACAGTGGTAATAGTCTTTAGATACCACAAAGCAACTTAATACTGTCCTCATTAGGAAGAAAAGCATGTTTCCTGAAGCAACAAATGTACCATGAAAGCCATAAAAGTGGTTTCATTATAGATTGCCTGGACATCTAAGAGTACTCAAAACTGATATGAAATTTCTGAGTTACTTCACTTTTTTGCAGTAACATGATTTGATATATATAATAAATTTATGCATAGAATCAAACATGATGTAAAGGTAACACTGGGATGTGTTTGCAGTGAAAGCAGTAGTCACAAATAGCAAAACCCCTGATTGCAAAAGATATCCCAGGCAGTTCCAATAAACTTTTTGGATGTCATTATGCTGCCCTAGAATCTTTAAATACCAAGAAAAAAGTATTTTAGAAAGGTTCCAGTGCAGTCTTATTAAATGTATTGATGGCCTTTTCATCTTTGTCTTCCTGTAACATAAGCATTTTAATTCTATTAAGTACGAGTAATATCTCTGCCAGCAGTTTTCTTTTATTCTGGGCAGAAGTAGTATCAATGGAGGTTTTACAGGGCAAAGTGCTGATGAAATGTCTGAAGTTGAGTGAGAAGGCCAGATTGCCACATTGTGCTGCAGTTTATCACATTGAGATCAGCACATTATATACTATGATCAAGACTACTCACTTATATACACTGAACAAGACAATGCAATGATACTCAGGTCTATGTTCTGCAGTTTCCACAGCAGGAAACCTAAAAAATAATGTGAAATAACTAATGTACTGGTACAGTCAACACAGACAGTGTTAAATGTGGGACTCCTAGTTTATCTTCATACTGCCTGCTGCTATGTCCATTCAAATTTATTTGAAACATTTAGTGGAAAATTAATATGTGAGGGGAAGAAAGCATGGCTTCTGTTTTCAAGTTATAGGAGTTTACTTTTCATTTAAAATTTAGTGTTTATAATCACACTCTAGTGCTTTTTATTTTTCTTTACTGTTGAATGCATTAAAAATATTTATTATAAACAATGAATATTTCTGTGCCTGACAAGCCCACATGACAACAGCAAAATGGGGATCCTCTACATCCTGGTTCCTAGTATAGCTATCCCTTTGGTTATCGCCTGCCTTTCCTTCTTGGTCTGTACATGCAGAAACAAACAGAAGGCATCTGCTGCTACACCACAGCATCACCAGCTGATAGCACCTCCTAGACAGGACATGGAAATGGCACTCATTAGTCAGCATAAACAGGTATTTCTTGCAGAATTTGCTTAGGCCAGTTTTCCAAAGTCTCATGATTTTCAGTGTCTTAGAATTTCAGTGTCATGTTTTCAGGGACCTAATTTTCATAATGTGCTGGCCATCTACTTCAGTAAAAAACAGGTCTTGCTGTCACTAGCTGTATCTAGAAATCCTGGCCTCAGACAATAGCTTTCAGTACAAAATATTTTATGATATCTGCACTTACCTGTCAGTTTCCATCTTGCCTTGTCTCAGTGTCTAGAAATGTTATTTCTAATCAAATCTTCAGTTTGTAGCTCATTTTTCTTCGTGGTAACAGCATGTCTGATTTGCTTGTTTCAAGCAGAATACATGATAGAGTTTCTTTTCTAATCTGTTCAGTGTTCTGGTATTCTGAACCACCACTGAGATGGGAGCTGAGTCTAAGTGCAACAGGTTTCTAAGTCACAAAGGAGAGTGAAACAAAAATTACTTTGAACTTCTATCTGCAATCTTCACTCTTGCATATAATTTTCTGGGTTAACTAAATGATCTCCATGTTAAAAACCTGTTCAGATCTAATGCTGAATATTTAATCATAGTATTTACAAGACAGAAGTTCTCAAAAACAATACTCAATTTGGAACAATTGGCAACATCTGTTCAGGAAACTGCAGGATGAGCAATTACCGATTGTAACAAGTTGTATTGATTTTGTGTATTAAGGGGTAGGTTTAATGGCCAAGTCTGGGCTGTGCTGGAGATTGTTTGGTCCAGTTCAGTCTGTTGGGGACTAAAATCACAGCTTGTTTCCAAATCACCTGTTAAGGCCTCTTTCCAGCCTGCCTGGTTCCCTCCTGCTGCTGTGACCTCTCTGTGAAGCTGTGCTGGCTGCATGTGGCTCAGCCTGGAACTCCTGCAGCCCATGTTGTTCAGGCTATGCTTATGAAATCCACCATCACAAACTCCCTTGCTGCTTCTGCCAGGCCGGAGAAGGAAGGCAGTCTCTGGGGATTTCTTTACTCTTGGCTTTGCCACCTTCTCTTTCTTATAGAACCCAAAGAGAGAGGGTTCATTCCTCCTTCTGCTGGGAGGGATATTTTAGTTCCCCCCCCAAAGGCTGCTGTCTCCTGAGCCGGTACCTATGGCTTTTCTAATAAACCTCCAATGGGCAGTGCACTTCTGGGCATGTCTGTTGTGCAGTTGCAGTTAATAGGTATCATTATTTGACATATTTATGCTGAATTAATTGTTCTTTTAGCTTGCTAAAAATGTGGTAGCTCCTTTGAAAAAATAATTATATTAATATTCTTGCAGCATAATTTAATTTACACTTCTGATAATGGTATAGCTCACTCCAAGGTTAGCTGTAAAATCAGTACACTGTTGTGAATATACAAAAAGCTGAAAAGTCGTTTTGACACAATTTATCTTCCTGTGGGAGCATCTAACCACCGGGAGCTTTTCTTTAATGAAAGCTTTTGTTGTTCAGCAAATACTGTTTTTTACTGGGGTATTTTGTTTGGTTTCTTTCAGGCTAAACTTAAATCTTTGCCTCAGTCTTTAATAGTCTGACCAAGTATCCTCAGGGTATTCAGCTCCTTGAACTGGAAGACAGGGATGGAGAGCAGGATAAACTCCCCATAATCCAGGAGGAAGCAGTTAAGGACCTGCGATGCAACCTGGACACCCACAAGTCTATGGGGCCTGATGGGATCCACCCAAGAGTACCGAGAGAGCTGGCGAAGGAGCTTGCCAAGCCACCCTCCATCATTTATCAGCAGTCCTGGTTAACAGGGGAGGTCCCAGAAGACTGGAGGCTTGCCAATGTGACGCCCGTCTATAAGAAAGGCCGGAAGGAGGATCCCGGGAACTACAGGCCTGTCAGCCTGACCTCTGTACCGGGGAAGATTATGGAGCGGTTGGTCTTGAGAGTGCTCACAGGGCACGTGCAGGACAACCAAGGGATCGGGCCCAGCCAGCATGGGTTCATGAAAGGCAGGTCCTGCTTGACCAACCTGATCTCCTTCTATGACCAGGTGACCCGCCTAGCGGATGAGGGAAAGGCTGTGGACGTTGTCTACCAGGATTTTAGTAAAGCCTTTGACAGCGTCTCCCACAGCATTCTCCTGGAGAAACTGGCGGCTTGTGGCTTAGACAGGTTTACTCTTCACTGGGTGAGGAACTGGCTGGATGGCCGAGCCCAGAGAGTTGTGGTGAACGGCGTTAAATCTGGCTGGAGGCCGGTCACAAGCGGTGTTCCCCAGGGCTCGGTTTTGGGGCTGGTCTTGTTCAATGTCTTTATAGATGATCTAGATGAGGGAATCGAGTGCTCCCTCAGTAAGTTTGCAGATGACACCAAGTTGGGTGGGAGTGTTGATCTGCTGGAGGGTAGGAGGGCTCTGCAGAGGGATCTGGACAGGCTGGATCGATGGGCAGAGGTCAGCTGTATGAGGTTTAATAAGGCCAAGTGCCGGGTCCTGCACTTCGGCCACAACAACCCCATGCAATGCTACAGGCTTGGGGAGGAGTGGCTAGAGAGCAGCCCGGCGGAAAGGGACCTGGGGGTGCTGGTTGACAGCCGGCTGAACATGAGCCGGCAGTGTGCCCAGGTGGCCAAGAAGGCCAACAGCGTCCTGGCCTGTATCAGAAACAGTGTGGCCAGCAGGAGTAGGGAAGTGATTGTGCCCCTGTCCTTGGCACTGGTGAGGCCGCACCTTGAATACTGTGTTCACTTTTGGGCCCCCCACCACAAGAAGGATGCTGAGGTGCTGGAGCGTGTCCAGAGAAGGGCAATGAAGCTGGTGAGGGGTCTGGAGCACAAGTCTTATGAGGAGCGGCTGAGGGAACTGGGGTTGTTTAGTCTGGAGAAGAGGAGGCTGAGGGGAGACCTTATGGCTCTCTACAACTACTTGAAAAGGGGTTGTGGCGATGAGGGTGTTGGCCTCTTCTCCCAAGTAACTAGTGATAGGACAAGCGGAAATGGCCTCAAGTTGCGCCAGGGGAGGTTTAGATTGGATATTAGGAAAAATTTCTTCACTGAGAGAGTAGTCAGGCATTGGAACAGGCTGCCCAGGGAGGTGGTGGAGTCACCATCTCTGGAAGTGTTCAAAAAACGTGTGGATGTGGCACTTCGGGACATGGTTTTGGGAACATGGTGGCGCTGGATTAATGGTTGGACTTGATGATCTTGAAGGTCCTTTCCAACCTAGTGATTCTGTGATTCTGTGAAAACATACTGATGTTTTCAGTTGTTGCTAAGCAGTGATGAAGTTTTCAGCTTCTCATGCTTGCCCGCCAGTGAGAAGGTGGGGGGCGTGATGCACTGGAAGCTGGCAAGGGACATAGCCAGGACAGCTGACCCAAACTAGCCAAAAAGATATTCCATACCATACGAAGTCATGCTCAGTATATAAACTGGGGGAGTTGACCTGGGAGGCACCATGGCTCAGGAACTAATTTAGCATTGGTCAGCGGGTGGTGAGCAATTGTGCTGTGTATCACTTGTTTTGTATATTCTTTTATCATTATTTTTTTTTTCCTGTCCTATTAAACTGTCTTTATCTCAACCCATGAGTTTCTTTTCCGATTCTCTCCACCATCCTGCTGTGGCAGGGGGGAGGTTGAATCAACAGCTGTGTGGTTGTTTTAGCTACCTGCCAGGTTAAACCACAACACAGGTGACGGCCCTGGTGAGTGGAAAAAGGGAAATATTGCACCCATTTTTAAAAAGGGTAGCAGGGAGGACCCTGAGAACTACTGACCTGTCAGACTCACCTCTGTGCCTGGGAAGATCATGGAACAGATCCTCCTAGAAGCTATGCTAAGGCACATGGAGGACAGGGAGGTGATTTGAGACAGCCAGCATGGCTTCACCAAGGGCAAGTGCTGCCTGAGCAACCTAGTGGCCTTCTACGATGGAGTGACTACATTAGTGGACAAGGGAAGAGCTACGCATGTCACCTATCTGGACTTCTGTAAGGCCTTTGACATGGCCCCCCACAACATCCTTCTCTCTAAATTGGAGAGATATGGATTTGATAGGCGGACTGTTGGGTGGATGAGGAACTGGTTGGACGGTTGCATCCAGAGGGTAGTGGTCAACAGCTCAATGTCCAGATGTAGAATGGTGACGAGTGGTGTCCCTCAAGGGTCCATATTGGAGACAGTACTATTTAATATCTCCATCAATGTCATAGTGGGATCGAGTGCACCCTCAGCAAGTTTGCAGATGACACCAAGCTGAGTGGTGCAGTTGACATGCCTGAGGGATGGGATGCCATCCTAAGGGACCTGGACAAGCTCGAGGAATGGGCCCATGTGAACCTCGTGAGGTTCAACAAGGCCAAGTGCAGGGTCCTGCACCTGGGTCGGGGCAACCTCCGGTATCAGTACAGGTTGGGGGATGAAGGGATTGAGAGCAACCCTGACGAGAAGGACCTGGGGGTACTGGTGGCTGAAAAGCTGGACATGAGCCAGCAATGTGCGCTCGCAGCCTGGAAGGCCAGCCGTATCCTGGGCCGCATCAAAAGCAGCGTGGCCAGCAGGTCGAGGGAGGTGCTTCTGCCCCTCTACTCTGCTCTGGTGAGACCCCACCTGGAGTACTGCTTCCAGCTCTGGAGCCCTCAGCACAGGAAAGACATGGACCTGTTGGAGCAGGTCCACAAAACGATCAGAGGGCTGGAACGCCTGTCCTATGAAGAAAGGCTGAGAGAGTTGGGGTTGTTCAGCCTGGAGAAGAGAATGCTCCAGGGAGACCTTATTGCAGCCTTTCAATACTTAAAGGGGGCTTATAAGAAAAATGGGGACATGCTTTTCAGCAGGGCCTGTTGCAATATGACTGCGCCAGAAGCTTCCAAATGAGTTTGGCCGACTATGTGAATGAAAGTATTCCTTTTCTGATGCATATTTTCAGCACTATGCACCCCTAATACACTTAATCAAAAGAAGAACATGGTAGGTGTGCACTAACTTAACAATCCAACCTTAATTACATATTGGCTGTTGTCGTAGTTTAACCTTGGCTGGAAGCTGAACATCACACAGGTGCTCACTCACTCCCCCACAGTGGGACAGTGGAGAGAATCAGAAAGGTAAAAGTGTGAAAACTCATGGGTTGAGATAAAGACAGTTTAATAGGTAAAGCAAAAGCCACACATGCAAGCAAAGCAAAATAAGGAATTCATTCACTACTTCCCATCGGCAGGCAGATGGTTAGCCATCTGCAGGAAAGCAGGGCTTCATCACACATAATGGTTACTTGGGAAGACAAATGCTATAATTCTGAATGTCCTCCCTTACTCCTTCCCCACACTTTTATTGCTGAGCATGACATCATATGGTATGGAATATCCCTTTGGTCAGTTGGGGTCAGCTGTCCCAACTATGTCCCCTCCCAACTTTTTGTGCACTCCCAGCCTACTTGCTGACTGGGCAGTGTGAGAAGCAGAAAAGACCTTGATGCTGTGTAAGTACTGCTCAACAATAATTAAAACATCAGTGTGTTATCAACACTGTTTTCAGCACAAATCCAAAACATAGAGCCATATGCACCGCTATGAAGAAATTTAACTCTATCCCAGCCAAAGCCAGTACATCTGGCAAATATAGAAAAGGGCTCCAGATACGTGTTCCTACATTGTAAAAGTGTTGGTTTTGTGCGGGGTTATAAACTCACTTGATTTATTACAATTAGTGTTGGATCGCATGTGAAACTGTGAAAATGAATCTTTGAAGTTCAGAAGACCAAAATAAGTAATATTGTAGAGAATGCTGGTTTTGTGCTTCTACTTGCAAGATGTACAGACCTTTAAGTGTAATTTATTTTTTATTACATTTATATTCATTAAAATATTTTGATTTTTTAACAAATTACTTTATAATTTTGCCATTTAGAATATTCACATGCAGTGCAGGTTTTTTTGTATTTCTGGTTCATTTTGTAAAACATGCAGGCAGGTCCATACATTTCACAACTCTTTCTGTAATACAAACAATATGCACACTCATTGTAGCATTGTTGTAGCTAACACACACTGTAGTTATAAGTTGTAAGTCCAACACATGGAGTAATCAATAAAGTGATGCAAAAAGTATGATTATGTATGTTATCTTTATAGTTCCTACAGCTGTTGTTTTTGTTATGGTACTTTGTAGAAATAGAAATGGCTACAGTTCCTTATGTTCATAGGTTTCATATCTGAATTGCAACTTTTTCTTTTATTACATTGGAATTCACTTATAAGTGACCTACAGCCTATGTTCACAGTATGGCAGCATTACTTGTTTCCAGTGGTTCACCTAGATTTGTAAATGCACTGGTAGGAAAAAAACATGAAAGCTTTATTGCTTATGTTAATATAATGCATCTTTAGGTGCTATTAATAAATAAATGTTAAATAAATAATGTGAAGTTTTTTTGCTTAAATTCTTTGTTTCTTCTAGGTTTCTCATGTTCTCATGTTGATGTACTCCATTTACCAAGTACATTTGCTTCGTTTTCTAACTTACTGCCTGAAAAATGGAGTCCCTGCTTGGGCAGCTCTTAGCTCCAGTCCCTCCCTGAGCATCTCTTCTTGCTCCAGCTCCTGCTAAGGTGACTCTTTGCTCCAGTCCCTTCTTGGGAGACTCTATTCTCCAGCTTCTGCTTTGACATCCCTCCTTGCTCCAGCCCCTTGTCAGGCATGTCTCCTTGTTCCAGATCCTGTTCTTGCATCGCTCGTTTCTCAAGCCAATTCTTCAATAAACCTTTGCTGCAACTCTCGCTTGGGCGTCTCTCCTTCTTCTAGCCCTGCTTGGGCATCTCTGCTGCAGATCCTCCTCAGGCGAGTCTTTACTCCAGCTCCTCTTGCAGGTGACTGTCCTTCGGCCTGTGCTCAGGTCTTTGCTCAAAAACCTACTTGAGCTGGTCTTTGCTCCTGTCCCTACTTGAGTGTCTCTTTGCTCCAGCCCCTGCTTGGGTGCCTCTTTTTTCGAGCCATTTCTTGGGCATCTCTCTTTGTGCTGGTCTGTGCTCAGGCAACCCTTTGCTCTAGCCCCTTTTTCGGCATCTCTCCTTGCTTTAGCCTCTTCTTGGGCTTCTCTCCTTGCTCCAGCCCTGGCTAAAGCCGCTTTTTTGCTCCAGTCCCTTCTCAGGAAACTCTGCTCCAGGCCCTGTGTTTTGGATTTGTGATGAAAACAGTGTTGATGATAACATACTGATGTTTTAGTTATTGCTGAACAGTGCTTACACAGTGTCAAGGTCTTTTCTTCTTCTCATGTTGGCTCCAAAGTGAGTAGGCTGGAGGTGCACAAGAAGTTGGGAGGGGACACAGCTGGGACAGCTGACCCCAACTGACCAAAGGGATATTCCATACCATATGATGTCATGCTCAGCAATAAAAGCTGGGGGAAAGAAGGAGAAAGGAGGGATGTTCAGAGTTACGACATTTGCCTTCCCCTTCCCAAGTAACTGTGATGAAGCCCTGCTTTCCTGGAGATGGCTGAACACCTGCCTGCCAATGGGAAATAGTGAATGAATTCCTTGTTTTGCTTTGCTTGTGCGTGCAGCTTTTGCTTTACCTATTAAACTGTATCTCAACCCACGAGTTTTCTCACTTTTACTCTTCCAATTCACTCCCCATCCCACTGTGGGGGAATGAGCAAGCATCTGTGTGGTGCTTAGCTTCTGGCTGGGGGTTACCCCACAACACCCTGCTTGGGCAGCTCTTTGCTCCAACCTCTGCTCGGGCAGCTTTTAGCTCCCGTCTCTCCTCAAGCAACTCTTTTTCCAGTCCCTACTTGGATGACTCTTTGCTCCAGCCCCTTCCTGGGTGAAACTTTGATCCATGCCCTGTTTTGGTGGCTTTCCTTGCTAGGGCAACTCCTTGTTCCAGCCATTTCTCGGGTGTCTCTCCTTGCTCCAACCCCTGATCAAGCAACTCTTTGCTTCAATCCCTTCTCAGGTGATTTTTTTCTCCAGCCCCCACTCAGGCAGCTTTTAGCTCCAGGTGCCACTCAGGTGACTCTCTATTCTTAGACTTCTCTTCCTGGTCCAACCCCTGCTAAGGCCCCTCTCTCTCCTTTGCTCTAGCTCCTTCTCAGGCATGCTGTGGCCCTGCTTTCCAGGAAGCGGCTAAACATCTGCCTGACTATGGGAAGTAGTGAATAAATTCCTCTTTTTGCTTTGCTTGCATGCACAGCTTTTGCTTCACCTGTTAAACTGTTAAAGTGTTCTCACCTTCCTTCTTTTTTATCCCTGTCCTGTGAGAGAGAGGGGACTGAACAAGTGGCTGTTTGGCTGGTGTCCAGGATCAACCCACCACACTCATTGTTATCTGGATATCTGATATGAGGAATTAGACTCTAGCAGTCCTCTGCTGCTTTTATTTAAGCAAAATTTATCTTTGAATTCCACAGTCAAAACTTGAATTTTCCCTATTTGTGGTGGGTTGACCCTGGCTGGATGCAAGGTGCCCACCAAAGCCACTCTATCGATCCCCTTCTCAGCTGGCAGGGGAGAGAAAATATAATGAAAAGCTTGTGGGTTGAGATAAAGACAGGGAGAGATCATTCAGCAATTACCGTCACAGGCAAAACAGACTCAACTTGGGGAAATGAATTTAATTTATTGCCAATCAAAATCAGAGTAGGATAATGAGAACTAAAACTAAATCTTAAAACACCTTCCCTCCACCCCTCCCTTCTTCCCGGGTTCAATTTCACTCCTGACTTCTCTACCTCCTCCCCTCCGAGCGGCACAGGGGGTTGCGGTCAGTTCATCACACGTTGTTTCTGCTGCTCCTTCCTCCTCAAGGGGAGGACTCACACTCTTCCTCTGCTCCAGCATGGGGTCCTTCCCACAGGAGATAGCTCTCCACAAACTTCTCCAATGTGAGTCCTTCCCACGAGCTGCAGTTCTTCACAAACTGCTCCAGCCTGGGTCACTTCCATGGGGTGCAGTCCTACAGGAACAGACTGCTCCATCATGGACCACCCGCGGGGTCACAAGTCCTGCCAGCAAACCCGCCCCATTGTGGGCTCTTCTCTCCACGGGTCCACAGGTCCTGCCAGGAGCCTGCTCCAGCGTGGGCCTCCCACAGGGTCACAGCCTCCTTCAGGCATCTACCTGCTCTGGCGCGTGGGCCTCCATGGGCTGCAGGTGTGTATCTGCTCCACCATGGAGCTCCATGGGCTGCAGGGGGAGAGCCTGCCTCACCATGGTCTTTGCCATGGGCTGCAGAGGAATCTCTGCTCCAGCAGAGCACCTCCTCCCGAGGAGCACCTCCTCCCCTCCCCTTCTTCACTGACCTTGGTGTCGGCAGAGTTGTCTCTCATATTCTCGATCCTCTCTCCAGCTGCAATTGCTCACTTTTCTTTTTTCACTGTCGTGGTTTAGCCCCAGCTGGCAACTAAGCACCACGCAGGTGCTCGCTCACTCCCCCACGGTGGGACGGGGGAGAGAATTGGAAGAGTAAAAGTGAGGAAATTCATGGTTTGAGATAAAGACAGTTTAATAGGTAAAGCAAAAGCTGCGCATGCAAGCAGAGCAAAACAAGGAATCCATTCACCACTCCCCACGGGCAGGCAGGGGTTCAGCCATCTCCAGGGAAGCAGGGCTGCATCACGCATAATGGTTTCTTGGGAAGACAGATGCCATCACTCCGAATGTCCCTCCACCCCTTCCTTCTTCTTCGTCCCAGCTTTATATACTGAGCATGACATCATATGGTATGGAATATCTCTTTGGCCAGCCTGGGTCAGCTGTCCCGGCTGTGTCCCCTCCCAGCTTCCTGTGCACCCTCAGTCTTCTTGTTAGCAGGCCAGCATGAGAAGCTGGACTGTCCTTGACTGCTTAGCAACAACTCAAAACATCAGCACCTTATCAACATTTTCTCATCCCAAATCCAAAACATAGCCTCACACTAGCTTCTATGAAGGAAATTAACTCTATCCTGCCTGAAACCAGGGCATTCCCCTTCTTAAATATGTTATCACAGAAGTGCTACCACCGTCGCTGATTGGCTCCGCCTTGGCCAGCGGTGAGTCCATCCTGGAGCCAGCTGGCATTGGGTCTATCAGACATAGGGTAAACTTATGGCAGCTTCTCACAGAAGCCACCCCTGCAGCCCCCCTGCTACCAAAACTTTGCCACGCAAACCTGATACAAAAGGAGGAACTTAGTCAAATGGTATGGAATGGAATGGAATGGAATGGAATGGAATGGAATGGAATGGAAGAGAGAAGAGAAGAGAAGAGAAGAGAAGAGAAGAGAAGAGAAGAGAAGAGAAGAGAAGAGAAGAGAAGAGAAGAGAAGAGAAGAGAAGAGAAGAGAAGAGAAGAGAAGAGAAGAGGAGTTGGAAGGGACCTAGAACTTATCTTCTAGTCCAACTGCCTGACTACTTCAGGCCGATCAAAAGTTAAAGCATGTTATTTACAGGCATTGCCCAAATGCTTCTTAAACACTGACAGGCATGGGGCATCGATCACCTCTCTAGGAAGCCTATTCCAGAGTTTGACCTCCCTCTCAGTAAAGAAATGCTCCCTAATATCAAGTTTGAATCTCTCCTGATGCAGCTTTGAACCATTCCCACATGTCCTGTCACTGGATACCAGGGAGAAGAGATCAGCACCTCCCTCTCCACTTCCCCTCCTCAGGAAGCTGTAGAGAGCAATGAGGTCGCCCCTCAGCCTCCTTTTCTCCATACCAGACAAACCCAGAGTCCTCAGCCGCTCCTTGTTGGACATGTCTTCCAGCCCTGTCACCAGCTTTGTTGCCCTCCTCTGGATGCATTCAAGTTCCTTCACATCCTTCTTAAATTGTGGTGCCCAGAACTGTACACAGTACTCAAGGTGAGGCCACATCAACATTAAATACAGCAGGATAATTACCTCTTTTGACTGGCTGGTTGTACTATGTTTGATGCACCCCAGAATGCAGTTTGCCCTCCTGGCTGCCAGGACACACTGCTGACTCCTATTGAGCTCCTATTGAAAGTCACTGTTCTCGCTCTTTCCTGTGTAATTTTTTTGGGGTGTACTGCCATTGATTAGAACATAGAAATTCACCCAGCTCAATTCAGAATGATCATCTAGAATATTTTTCTTGTATTGCTTATGTCATGGTACCATCCCTGCAAGGAGATCACATCCCCATTGGGAAATGCAAGCGAGAAGCAGCAGTAAGATGAACTGTTATGCTCTCCTATACTAGTGCTGGTTTTGCTGAACTCAGGGAAAGATGCCATATTACTAGTTCTTTGGAGTGAATCTTGGCTGTCGCAAGGTTGGGCATTTCTGGTCTATCTAGCTCTAAGTTGAAAGTCTTCCACTGCCGAAAGTTGTCTTTCCTTTAGAACAGAATGTAGTAGAGGGAAGCTTGGTTGATTCACTTTATTGAAATTCAAGTTCCAACTAGTGGTGAAAATCAAATTAAAAAGTCAGTTTAAAACTGTTTCACTCTCAGTCTCTGACTTTGGTCTCTTCTTTGTCCTGACTTTCAATTATCATAGTATAAAAAAAGAGATTTGAACAGCAGCACTTCAAAATACATCTTTCCTAAGGGCTCACAATTGTAAGGCATCTTACTTTTTGAAGCCTACAGATGCCCTGGTTGTGTAAAAGTCCTGTTATGGAATGGGACTGAAATTTTCAGTTTCTTCTAAACAAGAAAAAAAGTTGACATAAGAACTAAAATAAAGCTAAAGACAACTTGAAGACTCTGAAAGAGAGTGTGATTTTCTGTTTAATGAGTTAACCTTACTGCACAACCAAACCCATCTATAAGTGTGGTGGGTTGACCTTGGCTGGCTGCCAGACCTCCACCCAGCCACTCTCTCACTCCCCCTCCACAACAGGACAGAGGGAGAAAATAAGATGAAAAAGCTTGTAGGTCAAGATAAAGACAGAGACATCATTTACCAATTACCATCACGGGCAAACCAGACTTGGCTTGGGGAAGATTAATTAATTTTATTGCCAAATAAAAATATAGTAGGATAGTGAGAAACAGAGACAACACTAAAAACATCCCCCCCAACCCCCCTCCCCGCTTCTTCCCAGGCTCAACTGTACTGCATGCTTGAAACCAGGATAATAAAGGGGCTGGGGCTTGTCCTCATTTCAGCTGGGATAGAGTTAATTTCCTTCATAGAAGCTAGTGTGAGGCTATGTTTTGGATTTGGGATGAGAAAATGTTGATAAGGTGCTGATGTTTTGAGTTGTTGCTAAGCAGTCAAGGACAGTCCAGCTTCTCATGCTGGCCTGCTAACAAGAAGACTGAGGGTGCACAGGAAGCTGGGAGGGGACACAGCCGGGACAGCTGACCCAGGCTGGCCAAAGAGATATTCCATACCATATGATGTCATGCTCAGTATATAAAGCTGGGACGAAGAAGAAGGAAGGGGTGGAGGGACATTCGGAGTGATGGCATCTGTCTTCCCAAGAAACCATTATGCGTGATGCAGCCCTGCTTCCCTGGAGATGGCTGAACCCCTGCCTGCCCGTGGGGAGTGGTGAATGGATTCCTTGTTTTGCTCTGCTTGCATGCGCAGCTTTTGCTTTACCTATTAAACTGTCTTTATCTCAAACCATGAATTTCCTCACTTTTACTCTTCCAATTCTCTCCCCCGTCCCACCGTGGGGGAGTGAGCGAGCACCTGCGTGGTGCTTAGTTGCCAGCTGGGGCTAAACCACGACAGTGAAAAAAGAAAAGTGAGCAATTGCAGCTGGAGAGAGGATCGAGAATATGAGAGACAACTCTGCCGACACCAAGGTCAGTGAAGAAGGGGAGGGGAGGAGGTGCTCCTCGGGAGGAGGTGCTCTGCTGGAGCAGAGATTCCTCTGCAGCCCATGGCAAAGACCATGGTGAGGCAGGCTCTCCCCCTGCAGCCCATGGAGCTCCATGGTGGAGCAGATACACACCTGCAGCCCATGGAGGCCCACGCGCCAGAGCAGGTAGATGCCTGAAGGAGGCTGTGACCCTGTGGGAGGCCCACGCTGGAGCAGGCTCCTGGCAGGACCTGTGGACCCGTGGAGAGAAGAGCCCACAATGGGGCGGGTTTGCTGGCAGGACTTGTGACCCCGCGGGTGGTCCATGATGGAGCAGTCTGTTCCTGTAGGACTGCACCCCATGGAAGTGACCCAGGCTGGAGCAGTTTGTGAAGAACTGCAGCTCGTGGGAAGGACTCACATTGGAGAAGTTTGTGGAGAGCTATCTCCTGTGGGAAGGACCCCATGCTGGAGCAGAGGAAGAGTGTGAGTCCTCCCCTTGAGGAGGAAGGAGCAGCAGAAACAACGTGTGATGAACTGACCGCAACCCCCTGTGCCGCTCGGAGGGGAGGAGGTAGAGAAGTCAGGAGTGAAATTGAACCCGGGAAGAAGGGAGGGGTGGAGGGAAGGTGTTTTAAGATTTAGTTTTAGTTCTCATTATCCTACTCTGATTTTGATTGGCAATAAATTAAATTCATTTCCCCAAGTTGAGTCTGTTTTGCCTGTGACGGTAATTGCTGAATGATCTCTCCCTGTCTTTATCTCAACCCACAAGCTTTTCATTATATTTTCTCTCCCCTGCCAGCTGAGAAGGGGATCGATAGAGTGGCTTTGGTGGGCACCTTGCATCCAGCCAGGGTCAACCCACCACAAATAGGGAAAATTCAAGTTTTGACTGTGGAATTCAAAGATAAATTTTGCTTAAATAAAAGCAGCAGAGGACTGCTAGAGTCTAATTCCTCATATCAGATATCCAGATAACAATGAGTGTGGTGGGTTGATCCTGGACACCAGCCAAACAGCCACTTGTTCAGTCCCCTCTCTCTCACAGGACAGGGATAAAAAAGAAGGAAGGTGAGAACACTTTAACAGTTTAACAGGTGAAGCAAAAGCTGTGCATGCAAGCAAAGCAAAAAGAGGAATTTATTCACTACTTCCCATAGTCAGGCAGATGTTTAGCCGCTTCCTGGAAAGCAGGGCCACAGCATGCCTGAGAAGGAGCTAGAGCAAAGGAGAGAGAGGGGCCTTAGCAGGGGTTGGACCAGGAAGAGAAGTCTAAGAATAGAGAGTCACCTGAGTGGCACCTGGAGCTAAAAGCTGCCTGAGTGGGGGCTGGAGAAAAAAATCACCTGAGAAGGGATTGAAGCAAAGAGTTGCTTGATCAGGGGTTGGAGCAAGGAGAGACACCCGAGAAATGGCTGGAACAAGGAGTTGCCCTAGCAAGGAAAGCCACCAAAACAGGGCATGGATCAAAGTTTCACCCAGGAAGGGGCTGGAGCAAAGAGTCATCCAAGTAGGGACTGGAAAAAGAGTTGCTTGAGGAGAGACGGGAGCTAAAAGCTGCCCGAGCAGAGGTTGGAGCAAAGAGCTGCCCAAGCAGGGTGTTGTGGGGTAACCCCCAGCCAGAAGCTAAGCACCACACAGATGCTTGCTCATTCCCCCACAGTGGGATGGGGAGTGAATTGGAAGAGTAAAAGTGAGAAAACTCGTGGGTTGAGATACAGTTTAATAGGTAAAGCAAAAGCTGCACGCACAAGCAAAGCAAAACAAGGAATTCATTCACTATTTCCCATTGGCAGGCAGGTGTTCAGCCATCTCCAGGAAAGCAGGGCTTCATCACAGTTACTTGGGAAGGGGAAGGCAAATGTCGTAACTCTGAACATCCCTCCTTTCTCCTTCTTTCCCCCAGCTTTTATTGCTGAGCATGACATCATATGGTATGGAATATCCCTTTGGTCAGTTGGGGTCAGCTGTCCCAGCTGTGTCCCCTCCCAACTTCTTGTGCACCTCCAGCCTACTCACTTTGGAGCCAACATGAGAAGAAGAAAAGACCTTGACACTGTGTAAGCACTGTTCAGCAATAACTAAAACATCAGTATGTTATCATCAACACTGTTTTCATCACAAATCCAAAACACAGGGCCTGGAGCAGAGTTTCCTGAGAAGGGACTGGAGCAAAAAAGCGGCTTTAGCCAGGGCTGGAGCAAGGAGAGAAGCCCAAGAAGAGGCTAAAGCAAGGAGAGATGCCGAAAAAGGGGCTAGAGCAAAGGGTTGCCTGAGCACAGACCAGCACAAAGAGAGATGCCCAAGAAATGGCTCGAAAAAAGAGGCACCCAAGCAGGGGCTGGAGCAAAGAGACACTCAAGTAGGGACAGGAGCAAAGACCAGCTCAAGTAGGTTTTTGAGCAAAGACCTGAGCACAGGCCGAAGGACAGTCACCTGCAAGAGGAGCTGGAGTAAAGACTCGCCTGAGGAGGATCTGCAGCAGAGATGCCCAAGCAGGGCTAGAAGAAGGAGAGACGCCCAAGCGAGAGTTGCAGCAAAGGTTTATTGAAGAATTGGCTTGAGAAACGAGCGATGCAAGAACAGGATCTGGAACAAGGAGACATGCCTGACAAGGGGCTGGAGCAAGGAGGGATGTCAAAGCAGAAGCTGGAGAATAGAGTCTCCCAAGAAGGGACTGGAGCAAAGAGTCACCTTAGCAGGAGCTGGAGCAAGAAGAGATGCTCAGGGAGGGACTGGAGCTAAGAGCTGCCCAAGCAGGGACTCCATTTTTCAGGCAGTAAGTTAGAAAACGAAGCAAATGTACTTGGTAAATGGAGTACATCAACATGAGAACATGAGAAACCTAGAAGAAACAAAGAATTTAAGCAAAAAAACTTCACATTATTTATTTAACATTTATTTATTAATAGCACCTAAAGATGCATTATATTAACATAAGCAATAAAGCTTTCATGTTTTTTTCCTACCAGTGCATTTACAAATCTAGGTGAACCACTGGAAACAAGTAATGCTGCCATACTGTGAACATAGGCTGTAGGTCACTTATAAGTGAATTCCAATGTAATAAAAGAAAAAGTTGCAATTCAGATATGAAACCTATGAACATAAGGAACTGTAGCCATTTCTATTTCTACAAAGTACCATAACAAAAACAACAGCTGTAGGAACTATAAAGATAACATACATAATCATACTTTTTGCATCACTTTATTGATTACTCCATGTGTTGGACTTACAACTTATAACTACAGTGTGTGTTAGCTACAACAATGCTACAATGAGTGTGCATATTGTTTGTATTACAGAAAGAGTTGTGAAATGTATGGACCTGCCTGCATGTTTTACAAAATGAACCAGAAATACAAAAAAACCTGCACTGCATGTGAATATTCTAAATGGCAAAATTATAAAGTAATTTGTTAAAAAATCAAAATATTTTAATGAATATAAATGTAATAAAAAATAAATTACACTTAAAGGTCTGTACATCTTGCAAGTAGAAGCACAAAACCAGCATTCTCTACAATATTACTTATTTTGGTCTTCTGAACTTCAAAGATTCATTTTCACAGTTTCACATGCGATCCAACACTAATTGTAATAAATCAAGTGAGTTTATAACCCCGCACAAAACCAACACTTTTACAATGTAGGAACACGTATCTGGAGCCCTTTTCTATATTTGCCAGATGTACTGGCTTTGGCTGGGATAGAGTTAAATTTCTTCATAGCGGTGCATATGGCTCTATGTTTTGGATTTGTGCTGAAAACAGTGTTGATAACACACTGATGTTTTAATTATTGTTGAGCAGTACTTACACAGCATCAAGGTCTTTTCTGCTTCTCACACTGCCCAGTCAGCAAGTAGGCTGGGAGTGCACAAAAAGTTGGGAGGGGACATAGTTGGGACAGCTGACCCCAACTGACCAAAGGGATATTCCATACCATATGATGTCATGCTCAGCAATAAAAGTGTGGGGAAGGAGTAAGGGAGGACATTCAGAATTATAGCATTTGTCTTCCCAAGTAACCATTATGTGTGATGAAGCCCTGCTTTCCTGCAGATGGCTAACCATCTGCCTGCCGATGGGAAGTAGTGAATGAATTCCTTATTTTGCTTTGCTTGCATGTGTGGCTTTTGCTTTACCTATTAAACTGTCTTTATCTCAACCCATGAGTTTTCACACTTTTACCTTTCTGATTCTCTCCACTGTCCCACTGTGGGGGAGTGAGTGAGCACCTGTGTGATGTTCAGCTTCCAGCCAAGGTTAAACTACGACAACAGCCAATATGTAATTAAGGTTGGATTGTTAAGTTAGTGCACACCTACCATGTTCTTCTTTTGATTAAGTGTATTAGGGGTGCATAGTGCTGAAAATATGCATCAGAAAAGGAATACTTTCATTCACATAGTCGGCCAAACTCATTTGGAAGCTTCTGGCGCAGTCATATTGCAACAGGCCCTGCTGAAAAGCATGTCCCCATTTTTCTTATAAGCCCCCTTTAAGTATTGAAAGGCTGCAATAAGGTCTCCCTGGAGCATTCTCTTCTCCAGGCTGAACAACCCCAACTCTCTCAGCCTTTCTTCATAGGACAGGCGTTCCAGCCCTCTGATCGTTTTGTGGACCTGCTCCAACAGGTCCATGTCTTTCCTGTGCTGAGGGCTCCAGAGCTGGAAGCAGTACTCCAGGTGGGGTCTCACCAGAGCAGAGTAGAGGGGCAGAAGCACCTCCCTCGACCTGCTGGCCACGCTGCTTTTGATGCGGCCCAGGATACGGCTGGCCTTCCAGGCTGCGAGCGCACATTGCTGGCTCATGTCCAGCTTTTCAGCCACCAGTACCCCCAGGTCCTTCTCGTCAGGGTTGCTCTCAATCCCTTCATCCCCCAACCTGTACTGATACCGGAGGTTGCCCCGACCCAGGTGCAGGACCCTGCACTTGGCCTTGTTGAACCTCACGAGGTTCACATGGGCCCATTCCTCGAGCTTGTCCAGGTCCCTTAGGATGGCATCCCATCCCTCAGGCATGTCAACTGCACCACTCAGCTTGGTGTCATCTGCAAACTTGCTGAGGGTGCACTCGATCCCACTATGACATTGATGGAGATATTAAATAGTACTGTCTCCAATATGGACCCTTGAGGGACACCACTCGTCACCATTCTACATCTGGACATTGAGCTGTTGACCACTACCCTCTGGATGCAACCGTCCAACCAGTTCCTCATCCACCCAACAGTCCGCCTATCAAATCCATATCTCTCCAATTTAGAGAGAAGGATGTTGTGGGGGGCCATGTCAAAGGCCTTACAGAAGTCCAGATAGGTGACATGCGTAGCTCTTCCCTTGTCCACTAATGTAGTCACTCCATCGTAGAAGGCCACTAGGTTGCTCAGGCAGCACTTGCCCTTGGTGAAGCCATGCTGGCTGTCTCAAATCACCTCCCTGTCCTCCATGTGCCTTAGCATAGCTTCTAGGAGGATCTGTTCCATGATCTTCCCAGGCACAGAGGTGAGTCTGACAGGTCAGTAGTTCTCAGGGTCCTCCCTGCTACCCTTTTTAAAAATGGGTGCAATATTTCCCTTTTTCCACTCACCAGGGCCGTCACCTGTGTTGTGGTTTAACCTGGCAGGTAGCTAAAACAACCACACAGCTGTTGATTCAACCTCCCCCCTGCCACAGCAGGATGGTGGAGAGAATCGGAAAAGAAACTCATGGGTTGAGATAAAGACAGTTTAATAGGACAGGAAAAAAAAAATAATGATAAAAGAATATACAAAACAAGTGATACACAGCACAATTGCTCACCACCCGCTGACCAATGCTAAATTAGTTCCTGAGCCATGGTGCCTCCCAGGTCAACTCCCCCAGTTTATATACTGAGCATGACTTCGTATGGTATGGAATATCTTTTTGGCTAGTTTGGGTCAGCTGTCCTGGCTATGTCCCTTGCCAGCTTCCAGTGCATCACGCCCCCCACCTTCTCACTGGCGGGCAAGCATGAGAAGCTGAAAACTTCATCACTGCTTAGCAACAACTGAAAACATCAGTATGTTTTCACAGAATCACAGAATCACTAGGTTGGAAAGGACCTTCAAGATCATCAAGTCCAACCATTAATCCAGCGCCACCATGTTCCCAAAACCATGTCCCGAAGTGCCACATCCACACGTTTTTTGAACACTTCCAGAGATGGTGACTCCACCACCTCCCTGGGCAGCCTGTTCCAATGCCTGACTACTCTCTCAGTGAAGAAATTTTTCCTAATATCCAATCTAAACCTCCCCTGGCGCAACTTGAGGCCATTTCCGCTTGTCCTATCACTAGTTACTTGGGAGAAGAGGCCAACACCCTCATCGCCACAACCCCTTTTCAAGTAGTTGTAGAGAGCCATAAGGTCTCCCCTCAGCCTCCTCTTCTCCAGACTAAACAACCCCAGTTCCCTCAGCCGCTCCTCATAAGACTTGTGCTCCAGACCCCTCACCAGCTTCATTGCCCTTCTCTGGACACGCTCCAGCACCTCAGCATCCTTCTTGTGGTGGGGGGCCCAAAAGTGAACACAGTATTCAAGGTGCGGCCTCACCAGTGCCAAGGACAGGGGCACAATCACTTCCCTACTCCTGCTGGCCACACTGTTTCTGATACAGGCCAGGACGCTGTTGGCCTTCTTGGCCACCTGGGCACACTGCCGGCTCATGTTCAGCCGGCTGTCAACCAGCACCCCCAGGTCCCTTTCCGCCGGGCTGCTCTCTAGCCACTCCTCCCCAAGCCTGTAGCATTGCATGGGGTTGTTGTGGCCGAAGTGCAGGACCCGGCACTTGGCCTTATTAAACCTCATACAGCTGACCTCTGCCCATCGATCCAGCCTGTCCAGATCCCTCTGCAGAGCCCTCCTACCCTCCAGCAGATCAACACTCCCACCCAACTTGGTGTCATCTGCAAACTTACTGAGGGAGCACTCGATTCCCTCATCTAGATCATCTATAAAGACATTGAACAAGACCAGCCCCAAAACCGAGCCCTGGGGAACACCGCTTGTGACCGGCCTCCAGCCAGATTTAACGCCGTTCACCACAACTCTCTGGGCTCGGCCATCCAGCCAGTTCCTCACCCAGTGAAGAGTAAACCTGTCTAAGCCACAAGCCGCCAGTTTCTCCAGGAGAATGCTGTGGGAGACGCTGTCAAAGGCTTTACTAAAATCCTGGTAGACAACGTCCACAGCCTTTCCCTCATCCGCTAGGCGGGTCACCTGGTCATAGAAGGAGATCAGGTTGGTCAAGCAGGACCTGCCTTTCATGAACCCATGCTGGCTGGGCCCGATCCCTTGGTTGTCCTGCACGTGCCCTGTGAGCACTCTCAAGACCAACCGCTCCATAATCTTCCCCGGTACAGAGGTCAGGCTGACAGGCCTGTAGTTCCCGGGATCCTCCTTCCGGCCTTTCTTATAGACGGGCGTCACATTGGCAAGCCTCCAGTCTTCTGGGACCTCCCCTGTTAACCAGGACTGCTGATAAATGATGGAGGGTGGCTTGGCAAGCTCCTTCGCCAGCTCTCTCGGTACTCTTGGGTGGATCCCATCAGGCCCCATAGACTTGTGGGTGTCCAGGTTGCATCGCAGGTCCTTAACTGCTTCCTCCTGGATTATGGGGAGTTTATCCTGCTCTCCATCCCTGTCTTCCAGTTCAAGGAGCTGAATACCCTGAGGATACTTGGTCAGACTATTAAAGACTGAGGCAAAGATTTAAGTTTAGCCTGAAAGAAACCAAACAAAATACCCCAGTAAAAAACAGTATTTGCTGAACAACAAAAGCTTTCATTAAAGAAAAGCTCCCGGTGGTTAGATGCTCCCACAGGAAGATAAATTGTGTCAAAACGACTTTTCAGCTTTTTGTATATTCACAACAGTGTACTGATTTTACAGCTAACCTTGGAGTGAGCTATACCATTATCAGAAGTGTAAATTAAATTATGCTGCAAGAATATTAATATAATTATTTTTTCAAAGGAGCTACCACATTTTTAGCAAGCTAAAAGAACAATTAATTCAGCATAAATATGTCAAATAATGATACCTATTAACTGCAACTG
The DNA here is from genome assembly GCF_964289735.1 of Phaethon aethereus. Classification (NCBI taxonomy): domain Eukaryota; kingdom Metazoa; phylum Chordata; class Aves; order Phaethontiformes; family Phaethontidae; genus Phaethon; species Phaethon aethereus. The sequence continues at coordinate 12,356,215 of NC_138581.1, forward strand.
CACAACAGACATGCCCAGAAGTGCACTGCCCATTGGAGGTTTATTAGAAAAGCCATAGGTACCGGCTCAGGAGACAGCAGCCTTTGGGGGGGGAACTAAAATATCCCTCCCAGCAGAAGGAGGAATGAACCCTCTCTCTTTGGGTTCTATAAGAAAGAGAAGGTGGCAAAGCCAAGAGTAAAGAAATCCCCAGAGACTGCCTTCCTTCTCCGGCCTGGCAGAAGCAGCAAGGGAGTTTGTGATGGTGGATTTCATAAGCATAGCCTGAACAACATGGGCTGCAGGAGTTCCAGGCTGAGCCACATGCAGCCAGCACAGCTTCACAGAGAGGTCACAGCAGCAGGAGGGAACCAGGCAGGCTGGAAAGAGGCCTTAACAGGTGATTTGGAAACAAGCTGTGATTTTAGTCCCCAACAGACTGAACTGGACCAAACAATCTCCAGCACAGCCCAGACTTGGCCATTAAACCTACCCCTTAATACACAAAATCAATACAACTTGTTACAATCGGTAATTGCTCATCCTGCAGTTTCCTGAACAGATGTTGCCAATTGTTCCAAATTGAGTATTGTTTTTGAGAACTTCTGTCTTGTAAATACTATGATTAAATATTCAGCATTAGATCTGAACAGGTTTTTAACATGGAGATCATTTAGTTAACCCAGAAAATTATATGCAAGAGTGAAGATTGCAGATAGAAGTTCAAAGTAATTTTTGTTTCACTCTCCTTTGTGACTTAGAAACCTGTTGCACTTAGACTCAGCTCCCATCTCAGTGGTGGTTCAGAATACCAGAACACTGAACAGATTAGAAAAGAAACTCTATCATGTATTCTGCTTGAAACAAGCAAATCAGACATGCTGTTACCACGAAGAAAAATGAGCTACAAACTGAAGATTTGATTAGAAATAACATTTCTAGACACTGAGACAAGGCAAGATGGAAACTGACAGGTAAGTGCAGATATCATAAAATATTTTGTACTGAAAGCTATTGTCTGAGGCCAGGATTTCTAGATACAGCTAGTGACAGCAAGACCTGTTTTTTACTGAAGTAGATGGCCAGCACATTATGAAAATTAGGTCCCTGAAAACATGACACTGAAATTCTAAGACACTGAAAATCATGAGACTTTGGAAAACTGGCCTAAGCAAATTCTGCAAGAAATACCTGTTTATGCTGACTAATGAGTGCCATTTCCATGTCCTGTCTAGGAGGTGCTATCAGCTGGTGATGCTGTGGTGTAGCAGCAGATGCCTTCTGTTTGTTTCTGCATGTACAGACCAAGAAGGAAAGGCAGGCGATAACCAAAGGGATAGCTATACTAGGAACCAGGATGTAGAGGATCCCCATTTTGCTGTTGTCATGTGGGCTTGTCAGGCACAGAAATATTCATTGTTTATAATAAATATTTTTAATGCATTCAACAGTAAAGAAAAATAAAAAGCACTAGAGTGTGATTATAAACACTAAATTTTAAATGAAAAGTAAACTCCTATAACTTGAAAACAGAAGCCATGCTTTCTTCCCCTCACATATTAATTTTCCACTAAATGTTTCAAATAAATTTGAATGGACATAGCAGCAGGCAGTATGAAGATAAACTAGGAGTCCCACATTTAACACTGTCTGTGTTGACTGTACCAGTACATTAGTTATTTCACATTATTTTTTAGGTTTCCTGCTGTGGAAACTGCAGAACATAGACCTGAGTATCATTGCATTGTCTTGTTCAGTGTATATAAGTGAGTAGTCTTGATCATAGTATATAATGTGCTGATCTCAATGTGATAAACTGCAGCACAATGTGGCAATCTGGCCTTCTCACTCAACTTCAGACATTTCATCAGCACTTTGCCCTGTAAAACCTCCATTGATACTACTTCTGCCCAGAATAAAAGAAAACTGCTGGCAGAGATATTACTCGTACTTAATAGAATTAAAATGCTTATGTTACAGGAAGACAAAGATGAAAAGGCCATCAATACATTTAATAAGACTGCACTGGAACCTTTCTAAAATACTTTTTTCTTGGTATTTAAAGATTCTAGGGCAGCATAATGACATCCAAAAAGTTTATTGGAACTGCCTGGGATATCTTTTGCAATCAGGGGTTTTGCTATTTGTGACTACTGCTTTCACTGCAAACACATCCCAGTGTTACCTTTACATCATGTTTGATTCTATGCATAAATTTATTATATATATCAAATCATGTTACTGCAAAAAAGTGAAGTAACTCAGAAATTTCATATCAGTTTTGAGTACTCTTAGATGTCCAGGCAATCTATAATGAAACCACTTTTATGGCTTTCATGGTACATTTGTTGCTTCAGGAAACATGCTTTTCTTCCTAATGAGGACAGTATTAAGTTGCTTTGTGGTATCTAAAGACTATTACCACTGTTAACAGCTCTAGAATGAAGTCTGTACCAGTACAGGGAAGTAAATGGGGCTGTATTAAGCTGTGAGAGGCTGCTTTTTATTTTTGCTAACAGTAGTGCAATAATGATCCACAAGCAGATCATGTAGGACATTTCTGAGACAATAATCTGGTTTATATCTCTGCTTCTGTGTGTTCTGTAGTTTCCTTACAGCCAAGCATAGTGCTATATCTTCCTCTACAGGAAGGATCTGAAAAATCCTTGTTACCTGCAAGATGCCATACAGAGTGAAAGCAATATGCTAGCAAGCCAAACACATGCAGGTGATGATAAATACATCAAAGCATAACATTTAACAAGTTAGAAACCAAACCACAACAGTACCATTAATTATTATCTCTGCTTGAGCCTTCAATAAGTAATTAAAAAAGTAGCACAATATTTCAGTTACAAGCTCTGGTCTCAAGAAAATATTAAATGAGTGTCTATCCTGATCCAATGTCAGGGGAGGTTTCGATATGATCCCAAGAGCGAGATTAAGGCTTCTCGATGTTTCAGTGGTGGGCAATCGCGGCGGCGGCGGCACATACACGAAGGCTTGTCTTGGCAGTCCTTTTTATTCTCATTCATGGGCTGCGATTTCCATGACAACGACATGTACTTGCCCGTCTGCACATGTGCATACACTTCACACGGCTCCAGCCCCGCTCCTCACGTGACTATCACATGGCTATCGCATGACTCGATGGTGCATGATTGGGCCTTGTAGCACCAATCAGAGGTCTCTGTGGCCCTGCAGCCGCTCCCATTGCCAGCTGAAGGAATTCTCGCCCAGACAAACAATCTTTGAGACAAATGCCCCATGGTTTGCCCCATGGTTCAGTCTCTCACAGTGCCACACTACAGCAAGTGAAACATTTGAAAGTATAACCTAGGTGAATCATACTTGTAATGATATGACATATTTAAAACTACACAGGATTTATGACAGTAGTAAGGAAAAAAAGAGAGTACATACTACAAGAAGGTATGTCACACAGTTCCATGCATATGTTTTTATTCTTTGTAAAACACCAGGCCATCTGTCCTCCAGGATTTTGGCAATATATGTGTCCTCTGCCTAGCTCTGGAAACTGTGTGCTTGTCAGATCGTGGCTATGGGGATTCTGAGAGTCCCAGAGTTGACAAGTGTGGCCAGATTTGGTAACACTGACTGTACCTCTATAGTCTGCTCCAGAACCATTGTAGCATTGATGTTCTATAACAAAAGATTTGACAAGAAGTTACAAATAACAAAGCAATCAGGAGCAAACAAAACCAAAACAGTTGAAGTGCATATACCACATATGCGTGTACAAGGAAACGAATTTACCAGATGTGGGTATCTCTAGGTTTGCTTTATTAACAACTCAGAGTTGGGCCACCACTGCAGTGAATGGCAAATAATCAAAGCATCTATACAGCTTATATACCTTTCCTAACCCATTACCTAAAGTCCAAAGTCTTTCTAAATTTGCACTCAACCTTTCAGTTCTCCAAACTTCATCATTTATTATAGTCCAACACAATCCCCTGTCTCAGCTGAATTCTTTTTCTCTAGTTCCAATTCTTATTTCAGTTTCAGGGTCATCCTTGGGTCATCGTCTTCTTTATTGCTTCTTCCACTAATCTTCGCCTTGCATAATTCTGAGAAAGACCTCAAGATGTTGTATTAAAAACCTGCCAGCGAGAAGGTGGGGGGTGAACGGGAAGCTGGGAGGGGACACAGCCAGGACAGCTGACCCAGGCTCGTCAAAGAGATATTCCCTACCATATAACATCATGCTCGGTATATAAAGCTGGGACGAAGAAGAAGGAAGGGGTGGGGGGGACATTCAGAGTTATGGTGTCTGTCTTCCCAAGTAACTGGTATGTGTGATGGAGCCCTGCTTCCCTGGAGATGGCTGAACACCTGCCTGCCCATGGGGAGCAGTGAATGAATTCCTTGTTTTGTTCTGCTTGCATGTGTGGCTTTTGATTTATCTATTAAACTGTCTCAACCCATGAGTTTTCTCTCTTTTACTCTTCTGATTCTCTCCCCCGTCCTACCCTGGGGGAGTGAGCAAGCAGCTGCGTGGTGCTTAGTTGCTGGCTGGGGTTAAACCACGACAGGGCTGCAGCTCTCATTTCTTGTCCGATTCATCTTACAGCAGTGGATTAAGTAATGGAAAGTGGCCAAGAAAAAGGAAAGGCAAAGACTGTATATTACGGATTCAGTAATCAGAGCTGTAACAGAGACCCATACGGAGCTATAGTTTTACCACAAACAGTAGATGCTTCTGTTTTTTTATGTATCATCGTGTCAGTCAAAAGAATAACCTTTATTCTCAACAAGCATTGACATCCCTCTGACAGGTTCAGCAGGCTTAATAGAAAAAAGCTGTTGCTGCAACAGAGAAGCAGGAAGACATTTAACAGATCAGAGGAATTATTTAAATACTGGAGTTTAGAAGAGAGTGGTGATGCAATATGTTAACACAGTAGCTTGCCATGTCAAGTGGCTTTTATTTAAATCACCTCTCAGTTTGTTGGTCTTGACCTTGTCCTTGGAGGATTCTTGACCAATTGAAATATGTAATGCTCAAATCATGAGAGCAACATCTGCTCTAGAGAGAGGCAGAAACAGAATAAAAGGATGTGTTACTCCTGAAGTAAATGATGGGGAGGAGCGAGCAGGATGGAGCAATCCATTAAATCTTTGCTGGGTTACGCTGTATCCAGGCAACTCTAATTCATTTTATGATGGGTAAACGGTGGTGAGAGCCACTATCACCTTGTTTGGTAGTGTTCATATACTGAAGCATTACTGAAGGATAATGGTAAATAAAAGGGAATAAATCAAACCCTCACACATGTATTTTCAAAGTGGAGGATAGAGATTAACTTTACTAACTCGCATTAATGCTAAAAAGAGCTGCACAGTTAAATCCTCAAGCATTATTGTTATTCTACCACACTGTCTCTGGGGTTTCCTAGAGTTTATCATCTATGTTCTTCTGTGAACATAGTTTAGCAAGTGTCCATAGATTAAAGATATAGGATTTACATAAGTGTTTACCTTTCTTACAGATGGAATATTATATGGCTGAAAGGGAGAGGACAGAAAGAAAATTTAGGTTTTGTTTCAAATTCTGATGGACTGCAAATTGGCTTAGAGTGTAAAGATGAACTAAAAGACTTGCAAAATAGTACTCTATAATCTTCTTCTGAGCTCTGTGTGAGGTAACACAGTCCTATTTAAATTGCTGTGGCAAAAGCTGTTTTCAAACTTCTTGTGCTTGTTCATTTCCCAATTGTAGTTAATTGATACTATAATGGATAATGGAAAAAGTTAATTCTGATCTTTTATCATTTTGCTAAGGTGTTATTTTTTAATTATTGTAATTGTTTATGGGGTTTAATCTGCATTTTAATAAATTCAATTAAGAAATAAGTGAATATTTATTGTTAGAACAATTAATTTATTATTTTCAGAAAAGTACATATTTATTCAAACCAGCAGGCCAGGTGCAAATAAATATTTCTATTGTGCAGCTAATTTTAAAAGAAGCATATTATCTTCCTGAATAAATCTGAACATGGAGGAAGATCTAAAAATAGTTTGCAGCAAGGACAATAAAACAGTTAAAGCTCAGTGATGGAAACTGCAGCACTCACAAAGCATACAGAAAGATGAGTCACCAAGCATAGGTGGAAAGATCAAAAATATTTGGCTATAAGATGTTAACAAACCAGGTTACTATTTAATAGGCAACAGATTTCTGCATGTAGGAAACAAGGCTGACATGAACCAGGTTCCTGACATTTCTGCTTACACAGAACTGTGCAAGTCTGATTGTCTTGTAGTTAATAATTTTTCCACGAGATGGCACAAGAAATCAATCATTCTCATAACAACAGGGTTATTTTCTGTACTTTGATTCTGACAGACAGGTATGCCCTAATAGCCTACTAAGCAATTACAATATAATGTTTGTTCCCAGATGAGAGTTTAAGCATTTGTTATTGTATTGAGAGATAAGTATGTGGCAAGCGGCGAACTTCCTACTGTTGACTAGGGGACTCAAAACAGTATTACCATTGCTAAATTATTTTTAACTGATATACATGTATTGGGTTGGCATGGCAAGGTTTTGGTGGGGGAGGGGGCTATACATATGTGAGAGAAACAACTCTGCAGACACCAAGGTCAGTGAAGAAGGGGGGGAGGAGGTGCTCCAGGCACCAGAGCAGAGATTCCCCTGCAGCCCATGGTGAAGACCGTGGTGAGGCAGGCTGTCCCCCTGCAGCCCATGGAGCAACACGATGGAGCAGATATCCACCTGCAGCCCGTGGAGGACCCCACTCCAGAGCAGGTGGATGCACCCGAAGGAGGCTGTGACCCTGTGGGAGGCCCACGCTGGAGCAGGCTCCTGGCAGGACCTGTGGACCCATGGAGAGAGGTGAGCCCACATTGGAGCAGGTTTGCTGGCAGGACTTGTGACCCCGCAGGGGATCCACACTGGAGCAGTCTGTTCCTGAAGGACTACACCCCATGGAAGGGACCCAGGCTCGAGCAGTTCGTGAATTACTGTAGCCTGTGGGGAAGGACTCCCGTTGGAGAAGTTCATGGAGAACTGTCTCCCATGGGAGGGCCCCCATGCTGGAGCAGGGCAAGAGCGTGAGGAGTCTTCCCCCTGAGGAGGAAGAGGTGGCAGAAACAACATGTGATGAACCAATTGCAACCCCCGTGTCCCTGTGCTGCTCAGGGGGAGGAGGTAGAGAACCTGGGACTACATTTAAGCCTGGGAAGAAGGGAGGGGTGGGGGGAAGGCGTTTTTAAGATCTGGTTTTATTTCTTATTATCCTACTCTGATTTGATTGGTAATAAATTAATTCCCCCCCCCAATTTGAGTCTCTTTTCCTCATGATGGTAACTGGTGAGTGGTCTCTCCCTGTCCTTATCTCGACCCATGAGCCTTTTGTTACATTTTCTCTCCGCTGTCCAGCTGAGGAGGGAGAGTGATAGAGCAGCTTTGGTGGGCACCTGGAAACAATATCTATTGAGTTTTTGGAAGGTATGCCATGGACTCTGCACTGCAGGGACTGTAACTTATATTTCTAAAAAGACAATGTGGAAGTAAGAGTGAAAATAATATTTTTCAAAGCAGTAAACCATAAATAAAATGCAGTGGAAAAGGGATATCTGTATTAATATACGGTACATATATAGAGTATGTGTCTGTGTGCATGTATATATGTATATGTACTTCTATATTGTGTGTTTCAGGCAGTAAATCACACACCTAGAAATATTGTCTCCCTTTTAGACAAAACATATTTCTTGAAGAAAATAAAATTCTACTTTGGAATGAATGGCTTGGACTCCTTTTCTCTGTTCCCAGACATTTTTATCTTCTCTGTAGTATTAACTATTCCCATTTCCATTAGGTATCCCTTGTTTCTTCATAAGTCAGTTTGGGACAACTTGGATGAAAGCCACCAAATAGAAATACACTTTTAAGGAAAAAAAACCCCAAACATTAAAAAGGTTGTAGCTAGCTTTATCCTCTTAGAACAAAGTGCTTATAATAGTGTGTTTGAAAAACCTACTGAGCTTATGGCACTCACTCCCAGGAAAGACAGACAATGTCTTTTGTGCTACTCACATTTCTCTGCCAAGTCTCTTTTATGAGATTTTGCTTGCAAGTTCTCACACAATTGCAAATTTGGCTTGAAACTTTTAAATGTCTTGTGAGGACTGCTACAAATATGAATCTGTCTCAGAATATTTTTTCTAGAATTCTTTCAATTGCAAATCTCAGAATATTTAGTCACTAATTTAGCACTCCATGGGAACTCAAGTGGTAACAGCAAGTAACACACAGATCGTAGGCCACCACTGGTTTTACATCTGTCTTCTAAGCAAAGTCAGACTGTGCACGCAATAGATATAATGAGACAACATGTGTTTCAGTGACTGAAAGAGGTATTCATTCCTACTTGCACTCTTCTCCTTTAGTATGCAGAGTTACTGATGTAATTGCCATGTTTACAGCATCATGTTATGATTCATCTATAGTTAATTATTGGAAAACCTAGCAAATTACAGCCCTGTTTTAGACCAGTCCAAGACACGGGAGATTCAACATCATTTTGTTACATCTACAGAACAAGAAATATGTGTGGTCCTGGGTTCTCTAAAAATTAGTATCTTCCTCTGCAGAAAGGAAAGGATAATCTCACAAGTCCAAATAATTTTTTTTTCCAGAAAGATTGATTTATATCAACAGGCCAGAAATCTTGATATAAATGATTTTATTTTTTGAATTAGTAATTTTAGAAATAAGATTTCATTTGCATTGTTTGGTCAGAACCAAAACATTTTGATCTGCAAGTTAATGAACTTAGTGTTACAATTTATATATAAGGCTAACAAAAAGCCTATAATATATCTCTGTGTGTTTATTTCAGAAGTTTGTAGCTTATTGCATTAAAAATGGTCAATAATACAATTCTTATTTACTCAGTGATTGTTCTTTCATTTATGGTTGATGTCAAACTGCTTTTGAATGGAGTTGGAATTCAATTAAAATGAACAAAATAGCATCTTGAGAGTATTTCTATTAACCAGTACAATAGCAATAAAAGTACTGGATATTTAATGCATTTTTAAAAGTCAAAATATGTTTTAGATTTTAAATCATAGAATGAGAGAATCATTTAGGTTGGAAAGGACATTTAAGATCATCAAGTCCAACCGTTAACCTAACACTGCCAAGACCACCACTAAACCATGTCCTTAAGCACCACATCTACACATCTTTTAAATAGCTCCAGGGATGGTGACTCCACCACCAACTGGATTTAACATCATTCACCTCCACTCTCTGGACTCATCCATCCAGCCAGTTTTTTACTCAGCGATACATACACCTGTCCAAGCCATGAGCCGCCAGTTTCTCCAGGAGAATGCTGTGGGAGACACTGTCAAAGGCTTTACTAAAGTCCAGGTAAACAACGTCCACAGCCTTTCCCTCATCCACTAGGCGGGTCACCTGGTCATAGAAGGAGATCAGGTTGGTCAAGCAGGACCTGCCTTTCATAAAACCATGCTGACTGGGCATGATCCCTTGGTTGTCCTGTACATGCTGCATGATGGCACTCGAGATGAGCTGCTCCATAACCTTCCACAGTACGGAGGTCAGGCTGACAGGCCTGTAGTTCCCGGGATCCTCCTTCTGTCCCTTCTTGTAGATGGATGTCACATTGGCAAGCCTCCAGTCGTCTGGGACCTCCCCTGTTAACCAGGACTGCTGATAAATGATGGAGAGTGGCTTGGCAAGCTCCTCCGCCAGCTCCCTCAGGACTCTTGGGTGGATCCCATCAGGCTCCATAGACTTGTGGGTGCCTAAGAGGTATAGCAGGTCACTAACCATTTCCCCTTGGGTTATGGGGGCTTCATTCTGCTCCCCATCCCTGTCTTCCAGCTCAGGGGGCTGGGTACCCCGAGAACAATTTGTCTTACTATTAAAGACTGAGGCAAAGGCGGCATTAAGTACCTCAGCCTTTTCCTCATCCTTAGTGACAATGTTCCCCCCTACATCCAGTAAAGGATGGAGATTCTCCTTAGCTCTCCTTTTGTTGCTAATGTATTTATAGAAACATTTCTTATTGTCTTTTATGGCAGTAGCCAGATTAAGTTCTAGTTGGGCTTTGGTCCTTCTAATTTTCTCCCTGCATAACCTCACAGCATCCTCGTAGTCCTCCTGAGTTGCCTGCCCCTTCTTCCAAAGATCATAAATTCTCTTTTTTTTTCCTGAGTTCCAGCCAAAGCTCTCTGTTCAGCCAGGCTGGTCTTCTTCCCTGCTGGCTCGTCTTTCAGCACATGGGGACTACCTGCTCCTGTGCCTTTAAGATTTCCTTCTTGAAGAATGTCCAGCCTTCTTGGACTCCTTTGCCCTTCAGGATTGCCTTCCAAGTGACTCTGTCAACCAGGCCCCTAAACAGGTCAAAGTCTGCCCTCTGGAAGTCCAAGGTAGCAGTTCTGCTAACCAACCTCCTTATTTCTCCAAGAATCAAAGACTCTATCATTTCATGACCATTATGCCCAAAATGGCCTCCAACTATCACGTTACCTACCAACTATGTCAGGAAGTTGTCTTCCACAGACTCCAGGAATCTCCTAGACTGTTTCCTCTCATCTATATTGTATCTCCAGCAGACATCTGGTAAGTTGAAGTCCCCTATGGGAACGAGGGCTGGCGATTGTGAGACTTCTCCCAGCTGCTTATAGAATATTTCATCTGCCTCTTCATCCTGGTTGGGTGGTCTACAACAGACTCCCACCATGATATCTCCCTTGTTGGCCTTTCCCCTGATTCTTACCCAGAACACTTGACCCTTTCATCACCATCATCAAGCTCTAGTCAGTCAAAACACTCCCTAACATGCAGGGCTACCCTACCGCCTCTCCTTCCTTGCCTTTTCCTTCTGAAGAGTTTATAGCCATCCATTGCAGCACTCCAGTTGTGCGAATCATCCCACCATGTTTCCGTGATGGCAACTATATCATAGTTTTCCAGCTGCACAATGGCTTCCAACTCCTCCTGTTTGTTGCCTATGCTTTGTACATTGGTGTAGATGTACTGCAGTTGAGCTATTGATCCTGCCACCTTTTTTGGGGAAAAAGCCCTAATTCCTATGTGACCATTCTCAGGCACTTCTGTGGTTTCTAATACATCAATAACCCTTGTGTCTCTGCTGCCACATGGCTCTTCATCCCCTACCTCCACTGAAATGGCAGACCGAAGGACCTCGCTAGCTCACCGTCCCTCAAACATTGGTGTGCTGCCCCCAGGCTTATCTCTAACGAGCCTGGTTTTATCCCTTTCCCCCTTCAAATCTAGTTTAAAGCTCTTTCAATGAGCCCTGCTAACTCCTGCACAAAGATCCTTTTCCCCATTTGAGACAGGTGTACCCCATCTGTTGCCAGCAGGCCTGGTGGTGTGTAAACTGACCCATGATCAAAAACCCCAAAATTCTGCTGGTGACACCAAGGCTCAGAGCCAGGTATTGATCTGCTGGCTCTTCCTGTTTCTTCCCTCACCGTTCCCTGCAACTGGAAGGATAGAGGAGAACACTGCTTGTGCTCCTGATCCCTTAACCAGTCATCCCAAGGCCCTGAAGTCTCTTTTGATTGCTCTTGGACTTCGTATTGCAACTTCATTGATGCCTACCTGAAAAATCAATAGTGTATAATAATCTGAGGGCCATATCAGGGTAGGAAGCTTTTTCTTCACATCTTTAACCCAGACTCCAAGGAGGCAGCAGACTTCCTTAAAGAAGTGGGTCTGGTCTGCATATTGGGCCTTCTGTTGCCCTCAGGAGAGAGTGTCTCCTTTGACAATAACTCATCTTTTTTCTTCATGGAAGCAGTTTTGTCACAGAGTGTAGGCTGACTTAACCTTGGCATCACCTCCAACCTAGATGAACCACCATCCTTGTCATTGTTTAGTTCCACTTGCAGAGCCTCGTACCTATTATGCAAGGGCACCTGGGAAGGTGGGGTAGTCACAAAGGAGATGCACCTGCTGTGCTGGGCAGGAAGTTGTTGTCATTGCCCCCTATCCCTTAAGTCACCACATTCATCCAGGCAGAAAGACGATATATGTATCTAGTCAAGGAAGAAATTATTATCTACAGAAATGGAAATTAGTGGATTGTTTCTATTCACTGTCTTTCTAGGAAAAGTAGATCTCAGATCCTATTTAAAAAGTTTCTTTTTTTAATTATATATCTATCATACAGGTTATCAGTAAGTTCACGAATTGAACTGAATTATTGAATAAACTGAAAAAAAGTATTTTCTCTGTATTGGTAGAAGAGTCTCTTAGCATCCAAGTATGATTAGGGATGACTTCCTAGTTCACAGAACAACAGAATCACTAGGTTGGAAAGGACCTTCAAGATCATCAAGTCCAACCATTAATCCAGCGCCACCATGTTCCCTAAACCATGTCTTGAAGCGCCACATCCACATGTTTTTTGAACACTTCCAGAGATGGCGACTCCACCACCTCCCTGGGCAGCCTGTTCCAATGCCTGACCACTCTCTCAGTGAAGAAATTTTTCCTAATATCCAATCTAAACCTCCCCTGGCACAACTTGAGGCCATTTCCTCTCATCCTATCGCTGGTTACTTGGGAGAAGAGACCAACACCCTCGTCGCCACAACTCCCTTTCAGGTAGTTGTAGAGAGCAATAAGGTCTCCCCTCAGCCTCCTCTTCTCCAGACTAAACAACCCCAGTTCCCTCAGCCGCTCCTCATAAGACTTGTGCTCCAGACCCCTCACCAGCTTCATTGCCCTTCTCTGGACACGCTCCAGCACCTCAGCATCCTTCTTGTGGTGGGGGGCCCAAAAGTGAACACAGTATTCAAGCTGCGGCCTCACCAGTGCCAAGTACAGGGGCACAATCACTTCCCTACTCCTGCTGGCCACACTATTTCTGATACAGGCCAGGATGCTGTTGGCCTTCTTGGCCACCTGGGCACACTGCCGGCTCATATTCAGCCGGCTGTCAACCAGCACCCCCAGGTCCCTTTCCGCCAGGCTGCTCTCTAGCCACTCCTCCCCAAGCCTGTAGCATTGCATGGGGTTGTTGTGGCCAAAGTGCAGGACCCTGCACTTGGCCTTATTAAACCTCATACAGTTGACCTCTGCCCATCGATCCAGCCTGTCCAGATCCCTCTGCAGAGCCCTCCTACCCTCCAGCAGATCAACACTCCCACCCAACTTGGTGTCATCTGCAAACTTACTGAGGGAGCACTCGATTCCCTCATCCAGATCATCAATAAAGATATTGAACAAGACCGGCCCCAGAACCGAGCCCTGGGGAACACCGCTTGTGACCGGCCGCCAGCCGGATTTAACGCCATTCACCACAACTCTCTGGGCTCGGCCATCCAGCCAGTTCCTCACCCAGCGAAGAGTAAACCTGTCTAAGCCACGAGCCGCCAGTTTCTCCAGGAGAATGCTGTGGGAGACGCTGTCAAAGGCTTTACTAAAGTCCAGGTAGACAACGTCCACAGTCTTTCCCTCATCCACTAGGTGGGTCACCTGGTCATAGAAGGAGATCAGGTTGGTCAAGCAGGACCTGCCTTTCATGAACCCATGCTGGCTGGGCCCGATCCCTTGGTTGTCCTGCAGGTGCCCTGTGAGCACTCTCAAAACCAACCGCTCCATAATCTTCCCCGGTACAGAGGTCAGGCTGACAGGCCTGTGGTTCCCAGGATCCTCCTTCCGGCCTTTCTTGTAGATGGGCGTCACATTGGCAAGCCTCCAGTCTTCTGGGACCTCCCCTGTTAACCAGCACTGCTGATAAATGATGGAGAGTGGCTTGGAAAGCTCCTTCGCCAGCTCTCTCAGTACTCTTGGGTGGATCCCATCAGGCCCCATAGACTTGTGGGTGTCCAGGTAGTTTAACATGTCCTTGACTGCTTCCTCCTGGATTATGGGAGGGTTATTGTGCTCTCCATCCCCATCTTCCAGCGCAGGGGGTTGAATACCCTTCGGATACCTGGTCTGGCTATTAAAGACTGAGGCAAAGAAGGCATTAAGTACCTCAGGCTTGTCCTCATCCTTGGACACAATGTTCCCCCCGACATCCAATAACGGATGGAGATTCTCCTTGCCTCTCTTTTTGTTGTTAATATATTTGTAGAAGCATTTTTAATTATCCTTTACGACTGTGGCCAGATTGAGCTCTAGCTGGGCTTTTGCCTTTCTAATTTTGTCCCTGCTTGACCTAACGAGATCCTTGTACTCTTCATGAGTTGCCTGCCCCTTCTTCCAGAGGTGAAAGGTGAAATAAACTCTCCTCTTTTCCCTGAGTCCCAGCAAAATCTCCCGGTTCAGCCAGGCTGGTCGCCTTCCCCGCCAGCTCTTCTTACGGCACATGGGGACCGCCTGCTCCTGCGCCTTCAAGATTTCCTTCTTGAAGACTGTCCAGCCTTCCTGGACCCCTTTGTCCTTCAGGACTGTCTCCCAAGGGACTCTCTCAACCAGTGACCTGAACAGGCCAAAGTCTGCCCTCCGCAAGTCCATGGTAGCAGTTTTGCTGACCCCTCTCCTTACTTCACTCACAACTGAGAATTCTATCATGTCATGGTCGCTAAGCCCAAGATGGCCTCCAACCACCACATCTCTCACCAGTCCTTCTCTGTTTGTAAACAGCAGGTCCAGCAAGGCACCTCCCCTGGTGGGCTCACTCACCAGCTGCGTCAGGAAGTTATCCTCCACACACTCCAGGAACCTCCCAGATTGTTTCCTCTCTGCCGTGTTATACTTCCAACAGATGTCCGGTAGGTTGAAGTCCCCTACAAGAACAAGGGCCAGCGAATGCGAGACTTCTGCCAGTCACTTATAGAATGTCTCATCTGTCTCTTCATCCTGGTTGGGTGGTCTGTAACAGTCTCCCAGCAGGATATCTGCCTCATTGGCCTTCCCCCTCATCCTTACCCATAAGCACTCTACTTGGTCTTCACAATCATTGGTTTCTATGCAATCAAAACACTCCCTAACATACAGAGCCACCCCACCACCTCTCCTTCCTTGCCTATCCCTTCGGAAGTGCTTATAGCCATCCATTGCAGCACTCCAGTCATGAGAAGCATCCCACCATGTTTCTGTGATGGCAACTACATCATAGCTGTCCCGCTGCACAATGGCTTCCAGCTCCTCCTGTTTGGTGCCCATGCTGCGTGCATTGGTGTAGATGCACCTGGGCTGGGCTATCGATTTCAACTCTGGCACGCCACCCCTAGGCTCAACTCTAGTGAGCCTAGTTTTATCCCCTTCCCCCTCCAAATCTAGTTTAAAGCCCTCTCAGTGAGGCCTGCCAGCTCATGAGCAAGAATCCTTTTGCCCCTTGGAGTCAGCTGCACTCCATCAGCTGCGAGGAGGCCCGGTGCCGTGTAAACCGCCCCGTGGTCAAAAAACCCAAAATTCTGATGACGGCACCAGCCCGAGCCACGTGTTGATCAGGTGTTCTTTCCTATTCCTTTCAAGGTTCTTCCCTGTCACTGAAGGGATTGATGAAAACATCGCCTGTGCTCCTGCTCCATCGACCAGTCGCCCCAGTGCTCTCAAGTCCTTTTTGACTGCCTTTGGGCTTCTTAGTGCAACCTCATCGTTTCCAACCTGCATGACCAACAGTGGGTAGTAATCAGTGGGCTGAACCAGACCAGGGAGTTTCCTGGCGACGTCTCTCACCCAGGCCCCAGGGAGGCAGCAGACTTCCCTGTGAGTTGGGTCTGGTCAACATATTGGGCCCTCTGTACCCCTCAGAAGGGAGTCACCTATGACAATTACCCTCCTTTTTTTCTTAACACAGGACGTCTTGATGCGTGGGACTGGCTGACTCACCCTAGGCACCCCCTTGGACGGACCTTTGTCAGGGTCCTCATGTTCCTGGCCCTCACGTTCCAGAGTCCCATACCTGTTGTGTAAGGGCAGCTGGGATGTTGAGGGAGGCCAAGAGGGGGTTCGCCTGCCTCTCCAAGGAGGGACTTGCTTCCATTTCCCCTCATCTCTTAAGTCTCCTCCTTCTGCCTGGCAGCAAGAGGACAGGGGATCCCCTGCTGCTTGTGGAGCCTCCACCAGCTGCCCCTGCTTCAGGGATGGCAGGGTGCAGCTCCACCAATCTCTGTCTCTCTCACACTCCCTAATGCTCCTCAGCCTCTCCACTTCCTCTTTCAGCTCTGCCACCAGGCTGAGCAGGTTGCTCACCTGGTCGCACCACACACAGGTGGTGTCCCCGTTGGTCTCTGGAACAACCGACAGGCTCAGGCACTCTTTGCAGCCGGATACTTGGACAGCTGCGTGCCTGAGCGGGAGCTCCGTCTGTGTCACCACATTCTTTCTGGCCATGGTTTTCAGCCGAGTGGCGACCATGGCTGAGCCTCCTCTGGGAGGACCATGGCCACTTGTCAGAGAACCTCTAGTGCCGGGGGGGGGGCGGGAACTGCGCCCTGCCTGCGCAAATTGACGTGCTACGTCCTTCTGACGCGCCACGTCCTGCTCACCGCGCTCCGGGGGCTGCTCTTGTAGGCGAGGGGCTTTGGCTGCCGCCGCTCTGGGCCCCGCCCACGCTGAGTCAGAGCTGCCGCTCGTCAGGAGCCCGCTCCGCCGGCCTTGGGGGGGTGGAGTTGGGGCACTGTCTCCCTGTGCTGCCGCCTTCGCGGTTTGGCCGCTTCGGGAAGGGTCCCCCGGCGCGATCCTTCGCTCCGTAGCCCTTCGCCTCGGTTTGTTCTTTAAAACTTTGGCAGCAGACATGTACTGCTTTTTTCTTGAAGAAAATTTAGAAGCTTTCAATACTCTGTTTTTTAATTTGCAATTCTCTGTGTGGTATCCTCACAATTCTAATGTTCTCTTGTTATTGTTTTGATTACACAGTGTATCAAAGCTATCTTTTGGAATGTCGAGATGCAAGAAAGTAATTGTGTTTGGTCTCGTGGAATTGAGCCATTTATATTAGATAAAGTTTGAAATTATCTTGCGTGTCATGAATTTCACATATGTATAAACCACCAGTATTAGAGACACTTGACAAATTCATGAAGCTGCATGCATTTTTTGACAAGTATAAATCCCCCCTCCCGGCCGATTTATAATGTAGGCTGACTTTTAAGTAAATCAGCAAACCTTTGGTAAGATTTAGGTTTTTTAAGCAAGTAAATTATAAGTAATTTTATATAAGTGTGGCCTTAGGAGATTACCTTGGTAGGATTTAACTTTTAAGTAAGTAAATTATATGTAATTTTATGCAAGCATGGCCTTTTGAGTTTATCTACAAGTAGAGCTCTGTGAATAATCAATACGTCAATTTTGAGTCTGGACAATAAAATAAAGTTAATTGAGTCAAGTGAAATCTTTTCTTTGACCTGAAGTGAAAGTTTTGATTCATTTTGGGGATGAGGAAAGATGCCATTAAAAAAAAAAAATTGTATTTTTAAATGCTTCATGATAAAACACTGAAATGTGATATTAATTTTAAAATTTCAAAATCGTTGGTATTTAGTATTTCTTATGCTTGAGATCATTTGCACATTCATTATTAATGCAAAATGGCATTTTTTAGTGCAGTTCATCTGAAAAATGTTCCTTGGTTCTTTCTGTGAAGTGTATTATATTATAGTACCTTGATTTGTCTGAATATAATTTACTTTTTGCAAACAAACTATATTTATGGAAAGTTGTTCTTATTTATAAATACACCCTTAATGAACATGTGTCAAAACAAGGACAACATAAGTGCCTTTAATTTGGGCAAGTGTCTCATTTTAGGAACATAGAAACAGCATGAGAACTTTCTTGAAAATATATAAAAATATATTCTATTAAATAGTCAACTAGATCTAAACAGGAGGCCTTTGTTTTAGAGAAAATAAGAGGCTGGGCTTTTACATTTCCCCTTGATCAAGAAAATGTATAACCTACTTGGTATCTCTTCCCGAAGATTCATTTATAAAATATTAGTATGGAAGGGCTATGTGAAGCCGTATTTAAGGAATGAAATATGTTCTGATGAAAAAATACTTTTGATGCCTTCTGACCACTAAGTGTTTGGCAATTATAGAAGTGTAACTTTTTAAAAGGAAACATACATAACACAGTATGAGGCAAGACTGCTAAAGAACAACAGATATTACAAAAAGAAAATTTGTATGAAAATAAATAGCAAAGACAAAAGATTCCTATCTAGTAAACCAGATAATTAAAAGTAATTTTGAAACATACTGTGATTCATTCTCAGCCTTTTATGTACCTGTTCCAAATATGACAGGAAGATTACATCTGCTCTCTCATAGCTGGAGAACTCAATTCAAAAGAATGTAAAAATTGTTTTGGGTCCTTTTTCCCCCAACTCTACTTGCTTGCTTGTCAAAATTGACATTTTGGATGACAGTGGTAGCCTAGATGTTTTCAGTGCTGTTATGGAACATAACTACTTGAATGCAATCTCACGGACCTAGACTGTAGAGTATAAGGGTAGAGAGGAGATTTGCTGCTGTGTGTAGGGGTGCAGGGTGCTTGACAAATATACACTATTGTACAAATGCCTCTCTGAATAAAATCCTGTTTCTCCGCAAAACAAACAAAAAACCAAAATAAATGGTTGCCAATAGCGGATGCCTAAGACATAAAGTGATATTTTCCCAGAATAATCCTTTGGCTTCCAGTGATCTGTGTTTTGCAGATCACTGGTGTTTTTGTGTCCCCATATCAGTTTGACTGGCAGCTTTTTAATCCATGGCAAATGTTAGTATCCTCAACCTCCTGGGGCAAGAAATTCAACCGCCGAACTATATGTGTTGCATAAGGAAGTATCTTCTCCTGTTTACTTTGAAATTGCCACCTACTAGCTTCACATGATGTTCACCAGTTCTTGAAAAGGGAATGATTGTTCGATACATCTCCATTGTTTGTGGTGGTATAAAAACTATGATATGTGCTGTCTCTGGCCTGTTATATGCTTTGTCATAAACAGGCAGCATAGTTATTCCTACTTGGATGAAGATAGGATCCTCAAGTTGAGAATCTGTGTAGTAAGAATAACCCAATAATACAGATGCATTACAAGCCTGCTATTCACAGAATCACTAAGGTTGGAAAGGACCTTCAAGATCATCAAGTCCAACCATTAATCCAGCGCCACCATGTCCCCTAAACCATGTCTTGAAGCGCCACATCCACACGTTTTTTGAACACTTCCAGAGATGGTGACTCCACCACCTCCCTGGGCAGCCTGTTCCAATGCCTGACCACCCTCTCAGTGAAGAAATTTTTCCTAATATCCAATCTAAACCTCCCCTGGCGCAACTTGAGGCCATTTCCTCTCGTCCTATCGCTGGTTACTTGGGAGAAGAGACCAGCACCCATGTCTCCACAACCCCCTTTCAGGTAGTTGTAGAGAGCAATAAGGTCTCCCCTCAGCCTCCTCTTCTCCAGACTAAACACCCCCAGTTCCCTCAGCCGCTCCTCATAAGACTTGTGCTCCAGAGATATATCGATTGGGTCTGATATATATATCTTATTTGGAGTAGTTGCTGTATTTCTGTGGGCTTGCCCAGCATCCAGGGGAATGGGCCTGGAGCTGTTCTGGAATATAGATAAAAATAACCACATGCAGCTGCACGGCTGTTGTAGAAGTGCAGACTCTCAAGCCCTTATAGAAAAACTGCCCCAGGCGAGGGGTCCTTAGGTGAGTTCTGCATCTCAGAACTCCACCGTCAGATACAGGCTTTACGAAAACCAAATATGCCAGGTCTTTAAAAGGGGACAATTTAGATCCTAAATTCCATCTGAGCCAACACACAAATGAGCACTCAATTAGGAGTGCTCTCAACATGCCATTATCAATAGTGAGATGTCAATATTCAACATTATGGATTGTTTTCACCACTATGGTGTATGTGTAAAATAAGGAGCCCTGGACCACATGTGGCTTTTGAAATTTCCAGTAGAAGACTTGGATATGTGACAAGTATCATCAAATATATTGGTTAAACACCTAAATGTAGAAATTATCTTGCTAGTTTAGGCATTCAAATTTGAAAATTGGGTTTCCATGAATCATTTACTTTAATGACTTTTAATTGCCTCAGATTTAATTCTTTTTTTAAATGACCAAAAAAGGGTGTTATACACTTTAAATGCCAAAGTTTATCTGTATTCAATGAATTAGTGCTAATGGAAATGTATATTATGTGGTAATGACTGTAATTATTACATCTAAGGACTCAGGAATCTGTTTTTAACATGGTTTCCTGTGGAAAATATGATTATGCAATCTCTATTTGTGAGTCCCTCTTCCTTTTTATTTAAGAACTTTGAATCTGTTGGCCAATTTTAACCAAGTTTGGAGGACTATGTCCTCAAATATATTTACTTATAATGTTTGTGAAAATCAGTGTCTAAACAGGAGAGAGAGAGAGAGAAATTACTATAATGGCTGAGTTTCTTCTGTAAAGCTACAGTGAAGCTACAGTGTGTTTGGCAGAAGTCATCCAGTCAATCAATGGGCATGTGTAGACTGGCTAGTACCATAAGAGTACCCTTAGCTCCAGATTAGCAGTTATGATATGTCCTGTCTCTGGCCTGTTGCAAGACCCTCAGGAAAGAAGTATGGAAAAAGAGACTGTAATGTGTACAAAGTCCAGCTGGTCATGGCAAGCTGAGCTTTATTATTTCTGCTGCTTAAAGAGCAAATTCTTTAAATTCTAATGACCTTGCTTGATAGTCTAAAGATTATGGTGAGGATCTGGAAAGAAGAAGAAATGAGGAAAAGTGTTAAAAAAAACAACAAAAAAATAGCCTGAGTCTACTAAGAAGTAAGACTAGGGACATGATGTTCTCCTAAAATGATGAACATGTCATCCTTTTAATCCAAGGATAGTCACAGTGGATTAATTTCTGCATAGATGAGAAGATATTTCCTTTCTAAATGGACCTATTTCTATTTATAGAATGGCTTGGAACAGGTACTTTCTACTTCATATACATGTTTTTAAGGTTTTGGGAGCTTTTTTCCACATCTATCTGTCTATCTGAAGAGGAACTAGAAGCTCAATTTATAAGACCGGCCTGTCTTATAGCTTGAGCTATTACTCTGTGAAGTACATATTAGAGATTTCATATGCATTCAGCATATTGTTGCAGATCAGTTTTATAAAATTTCTGCTTGATGAGCAGTTGACATCTGTCTGCTTTGGTTTGACATTTACAAAACTCATATCTTTGGTTTTGTAAAAATACTTACAAAGCCTGTAGCATGGACACATAAGAACAAGTGGAACCCAAAATATCCTCATCATTTTATTTTCCCTAAAGCTTCTGTTTCTGTTTCTGTTTCAAGTTTCTGTTGAGATGCTCCATGAGAACTCTCCTACAGGCTTTCCTACATATTTCTTTTGAGCCAGCAGAGCTTGGCTTCTCCACTCATGCCTTCTAGAACAGAAAGGTAGATATATTACTAATGTTAGAGGCAGAACTGTATGGTGAGCTTTCTTGTGTATGGTTTGCTCTGCTCTAAGCCTGCTCCATTGATTTCTTTTGCAGGGAATTATCATCTTCTAGCTGCCATTCCCTTTTACCTTGTTGCCTTAGCTGTGGGATCCCACTCATGAACTGATTGGAAAAAAACTTTTGAAAATGTAGCATGTTTTCAAATCCTGGATATTTAATAATATTTGCATTATGGAAAAAAGCTACATGATGTAGCTTAATCTGATCTCTCAAAGTGAACTCTGAATAGCGAATAAACTAAGACCAGCAAAAAAGCTGTCAATAAACCATCCAGAGTATGATCACAAGAACCAATAACTCCTTTCCTTGGAGAGTGGACTGATGCTACATGAAAGATGGGCAGCCTCTAAACCAAAGTATGGACTCAACTCACCACAATAGTTTACTCACTTGACGGTGAGTCTTTGGACACAAAGATGACCATGTGATAAGTTTACACTGTGTACTGGTTTTGTCTGGGATAGAGTCAATTTTCTTCATTGGATCCTGTATGGTGCTGTGTTTCAGATTTGTGACTAAAACAGTGTTGATAATAGACCAATGCTTACACAGAGTCAAGGCCTTTTCTGCTTCTCACACTGCCTTGCCAGCAAGTAGGCTGGGGATGCATGGGAAGCTGGGAGGGGACATGGCCAGGACAGCTGACCCCAACTGACTAAAGGGATATCGCATACCATATGACATCATGCTCAGACATCACAAGTTTTCACACTTTTACGGTTCCGATTCTCTCCCCCATCCCACTGGGCGAGGGAGTGAGCGAGCAGCTGTGTGGTGCTTAGTTGCTGGCCAGGGTTAAAGCACGACAGTCCACACTGCTTAAGATTAGACCTTAATTTCCAGCATAAGAGAAGCTGTGAGTACTCAACTTTCCACTCCTTAATAAATCAAGATGACAAGGAAA
Organism: Phaethon aethereus; assembly: GCF_964289735.1. NCBI lineage: Eukaryota > Metazoa > Chordata > Aves > Phaethontiformes > Phaethontidae > Phaethon > Phaethon aethereus. The sequence continues at coordinate 12,378,609 of NC_138581.1, forward strand.
TGTGTTGAAATGGTCACTGGCTCACCTGATGAGAGGTATGCTTACATGTACAAGGGAGTTTGATGAGCTGGTTACATAACAGACACCTCTTCGGTCTTCTGGCTGGTGATGTCAGGTATCTGTCCCAGAGGAAGCATGTGGCACAACCATACTGAAAGTTGGGGTCATGTTCAGCAGGGTGAACTTTTTTCTTTTTAAAGAAATGGTGAAGGGTTCTTTCTGTATCTTATTAAGAAAGATCTAACAACAAATGGTTTAATTATATATCTGTTCTAATATGATAGAATAAAAAGAGGACTACAGATCGTGAGTAAATCTTATGTCCCTTCAGTTGCTGGCAACCCCATGTTCATGCAGTATCGGACAGAGATACTGTCCGTGGAGAAAGGTTCTTTGAGCTATTATATATTTTCTTACAAGAAAACAAAACTATTCATAAAGGATGTTTGCATGAAAAGTTCTTGCTGCACTTTTGGATAAAAGCAAAGCCACACAGGTAGCATAATGCTGTTACCAAGTGGGAGTTGCCTGCAGACTCCTCTGTTAAAATGAGCTTATGATGCTGCCGAGGTATTTGTGCAGCACAACACAGACCTGAAAGCCAATCTGTATGTACAGCATAGTGCAGCACAGCACAGCACAGGCTTTGTCCTACTCCAGTTAACTTCTGTGTGGATCACTAACTCCTCAATGTACAATGGTCTCCCGGTCAGTATTAGTACAGGCCGTTTCTCAACAAGCCGTAAAAGCTTTAGTGACCATGCTCTGACCTTTGCCGACTCTGTGTATTTTAGTATACTCTTCTGAGATGGAAAGGAGTACATCCTCCCATTCAATCTGTGAGGAAAATGAGCCTCCATCTCCTTTTAGAGGAGGATATTTGGCACCTTGCTCAAACATGGACTGTGCAGCTTGGTGACTGGTGATGCTGTGGGTGGCAGAGGGCTGGCCGCTGATGTTTAAAGCAGAGAATTTCAACCTTGCTCCGCCCCAAATGCAGCCCCACATGCCCCACTGGGTGCCCAGGCAGTGCATCGTGCTGCTGCAGCCAGCCTGCTTCCTTCACCTGGGCACTGCCATTCTGAACCAATAAGGTTCTCAGCTTGGTGTTGTCCTGTGCTTTGCAGACATTTCCTCAAAGTCATTAGGGGAGGCATAATGGAGTCAGGCAGCAAAGACTTTCAGGATTACAATTTAGACACCTAATTTCTTTCTAAATCCCATTTTAGACCATCTTTTACTGGATAAGGGCTATAACCTCAATGAGATCGAAGGTAACCAAAAGTTGAAACTCTAAAGAAGTCAGATTTGAACTTAACAGATTGCCACTATTCCTGTGCTGGGTTCTTTGTTGCTACAATAATGTAAGTACCAAGGAGCCAGGGATGTACATCATCCAAAAGTCACTGCACAAACACAACAAAGAGGTTTTCTCACAGGGGAATGCAGTATAAAACACTAAATCTTTCCCTGAAAGTCAGCAGTTCTCTGGGGAACAAGGTACAATGAGACAGTACTGATCAGCGTGGCAGGCACAAAACTGCCCTGAAGATTTTACCAAGCATCCTACCAAAGGTCTATCCCTTCCCTGAGCACTCCTCTTGTGTCTCAGGGCAGCATGTGGAAAAACTTGATGGTACTAGTTGGAAAAGTGTTGACTGTTGGTGTAGTAAGCTGCCTGGAGCCAGTAGTCAGGTAGTGAGGGGGAGATGTCTGACTGTGGGTGACAGAGAGGCAAGAATGGCTTAGGTTGATGCACCAGAGGACAGAAAGCCAGCAGGAGATCTGAAGAGGAGTCATGCAGGCAAATTGGCAGGTCAGAAAAAACAGTTGTAAATGTGGAAGATGTGTTGCAGCATTTGTCAAAGGCTGAGAGAAGGATCTGTCAGTAATTGAGCTGTAAAATGGGAGCTTGGATGTAAGTTTTAACAGTGTATATGAACAGAAAGACGAAAATGCTTCTAGAAACTATCTGAAGCCAAATTGTAGATCTAACTAATTAGAATCAAAATTTTTATGGGTCAGCTTGCTATATAATATAATTGTTAGATTGCCTTCATGTGAAGCTGTCTGAATCGGAGCATGTTTCTGTGCTGAAACAAAATGGAATGATGTTTAGGAAAAAAAAGATGTGTGTAGAAAGTATATTGCTGCTGAGGAAGCTATATGGTAGAAAAGCTCATGGAGCTCTGAAAATTCGCTTGCTAACAGTTTTAATGTGCACTTCAGTATTTTATTTGCCATTCATATCCACTATGACAGTCCCATATTTAAAAAGTGGAGAAATTAATTCTAAAGACTGTTCTTTCACAATAGGGAATGTTCTCTTTTAAATGTCTGATTGTCACTCCATTTAGGAAGAAAGTAAACTCTCTATATAAGTGTCCTGGTTTCAACCAGGATAGATCTGGTTTTCTTCACAGAAGCTAGTGTGAGGCTGTGTTTTGGATTTGGGATGAGAAACTGTTGATAATGTGCTGATGTTTTGGGTTGTTGCTGAGCAGTCAAGGACAGTCCAGCTTCTTGTGCTGGCCGGCTAGCAAGGAGGCTGGGGGTGCACAGGAAGCTGGGAGGGGACACAGCCAGGACAGCTGACCCAGGCTGGCCAAAGAGATATTCCCTACCATACGACATCATGCCCAGTACATAAACTGGAGTTGGCCGGGGGGTGGAAATCGCTGCTCGGGGACGGGCTATCGATCACCGGGTGGTGAGCAATTGCTGTATTGGGCATCACTTGTTCTTGTACATTCCTCTGTTGGTATTATCATTGTTGTTTCCTTCTCTCGTTCTGTCCTATTAAACTGTGTTTATCACAACCCACGAGGTTTTTTTCCTAATTCTCTCCCCCGTCCCACTGTGGGAGGGGGAGTGAGTGAGCGGCTGCGTGGTGCTTAGTTGCCGGCTGGGGCTAAACCATGACAGTCCTTTTTGGCGCCCAACGTGGGGCACAAGGCTTGAGATAATAACAGTTGCAGGTCACAATATCAGTTTATTTGATTTGCATGATGCTCTCGTCTTTGCCGTACATGTTAAGGATCGGTGTTGGTTTCTGCGGGCTGCTGTACTCTGCGATGATTAGTAATGTCTCGCCTGTGAGTTTTGTTTTTAGAACACTGACCTTGAGCTTAATGTGGTATCACCTGAGCTCTGTACTAAAGCCGTTACTGTATTTTGGCTACTGTCTTGTGGAGACGATTAGGAATTATACTTCTGCCTCTGAAAGGCTTTCTATGGAGGAAATGCAGAATGGTGCCTTTGCTACCCTCTATCATAACATTTCCTCCTTCATCACAATAATTTTTCAGTATTTTGAACACCCTTGGGTAGTTAAAATACCTCTATTGCTACTCCTGGGGAACATTGTTTCAGTTTTGTCTAAGGTTAGCAAGCAATTTAAGAATATCATCCAGAGATCTGCCCCAAGGATGGATAGTTATGAATGGCAGGGTGTGTGGAACAGCATGGGCAAATGCCTATGGCGGTGGGCACCTCCGGTGTTTTGGAACTTCACTCCCGAACAAGTGCAGAATCCTGATAAACTGGCAGAATATTTGGAAGAAGTATGCTGTCGGCCTGGCAGTTCCAAGGAGACACAAATCATTGCAATGTGCTGGGGCCTGGCCCATGCCTACCGAGCTCTATTTAATACTATGCAAAGGGGAGAGAGGCTCTCTGGATCTGATGACAGTGACAGGCACTGTGACTACTCCAAACACCACGACGGGCACTGTGACTACTCAAACCCCCACGACAGGCACTGCCACTACTCCAACCCCTGCAACGGGCACTGTGACTACTCAGATTGTTGCAGCTGAACCAGAGAACCAGCCCATCCTGGTATCAGTTGCCCCTATACAAAAGAAGAAATCTTGGAAGCGGAAGTCAGCTCGTTTAGTAAGGGACGAGGAAGATTCTTCTAAGAAGGAGGCAGAGGAAGAGAGTGAGGAGGCAGAGTGCTCTGAAGCAGGGCCATCACAAGGACTGAAGAGGGAAGAGAGAGCGTCACCGCTTGAAGAGGAGGAAGAGGAAGAACTCAAAAGAGATGGTAACTACCCAATCTCTATCCCTGAGTGAATTGCAAGATACGTGAAAGGATTTCAGCCGTCGTCCAGGTGAGCACATTGTCACCTGGCTGCTCCGATGCTGGGATAACTGGGCCAGTAGCCTGGAATTAGAGGGTAGGGAAGCCAAGCAGCTGGGATCCCTTTCTAGGGAAGGGGGCATTGACAAAGCTATTGGAAAAGGTGCACAAGTCCTCAGCCTCTGGAGACGACTCCTGTCGGGTGTGAAGGAAAGGTACCCCTTCAAGGAAGATGTTCTATGTCACCCAGGCAAGTGGACCACCATGGAGAAAGGTATCCAGTACCTGAGGGAGCTAGCTGTGCTGGAGGTGATTTATGGTGACTTGGACAATGGACAATCATCCAAAGATCCAGATGAAGTCAGTTGCACGCGACCTATGTGACGGAAGTTTGTACGGAGTGCACCGTCATCATATGCCAACTCATTAGCAGTAATGGCCTGGAAAAACGGAGAGAGACCAATGGTGGATGAATTGGCTGGCCAACTCCAGCAATACGAAAAAAGTCTCTCTTCCTCCCTATGGGCCTGCGTCTCTGCCGTAGAGAAACTGTCCCGGGAGTTCCAGCAATTCAAAGAGGATATGCCCTACCCGCCACCCGTACCGACCAGTATCTCAGCCATTAGGAGTAAGCGCTCTTCTGCTCAAGAGAGAGGATATAGAGGATACACACCTCAGGCCACCCTGTGGTTTCAATTGCGTTACTATGGAGAGGACATGAGGAGGTGGGATGGAAAACCTACCTTGACCCTAGAGGCACGAGTACGTGAGCTGTAAGGAAAATAAATTACAAAAGGGGGTTCGGGTTCCTCCAGAAAAATCGTGGCTCCACTTTCCAGTGGGCAGTTCCCCAGAAAGAATAGAAGAGCTGATCTCACCTCTGATCCTCTTGAAGGAACTTCTGATTCCTATTTACAAGAAGTGGGTAACGAGTACTATGACCAGGACTAGAGGGGCCCTGCCTCCAGCCAGGCGGAGGAGAGGGACAACCGAGTTTATTGGACTGTGTGGATTAGATGGCCTGGCACATCAGACCCACAGGAATATAAGGCTTTAGTGGACACTGGCGCACAATGTACCCTGATGCCATCAAGCCATATAGGGGCAGAACCCATCTGTATTTCTGGAGTGACAGGGGGATCCCAAAAGCTGACTCTACTGGAGGCCAAAGTGAGCCTAACTGGGAATGCGTGGCAGAAGCACCCCATTGTGACTGGCCCAGAGGCTCCGTGCATCCTGGGCATAGACTACCTCAGCAGAGGGTATTTCAAGGACCCAAAAGGGTACCGGTGGGCTTTTGGTATAGCTGCCTTGGAGACGGAAGAAATTAAACAGCTGTCCACCGTACCTGGTCTCTCAGAGGACCCTTCTGTTGTGGGGTTGCTCAGGGTCGAAGAAAAACAGGTGCCAATCGCTACCACAACAGTGCACCGGCGGCAATATCGCACCAACAGAGACTCCCTGATCCCCATCCATGAGCTGATTCGTCGGCTGGAGAGCCAAGGAGTGATCACAGCAAGACTCGCTCACCCTTTAACAGCCCCATATGGCCAGTGCGAAAGTCTAATGGAGAGTGGAGACTGTCAGTAGACTATCGTGGCCTGAATGACGTCACGCCGCCACTGAGTGCTGCCGTGCCGGACATGCTAGAACTTCAATATGAACTGGAGTCAAAGGCAGCCAAGTGGTACGCCACCACTGATATTGCTAACGCGTTTTTCTCTGGGGTTTTGGAGTCGAGGATATAGGGGATCTGAGTCCCGCTATACTCCAACTGAAAAGGAGATATTGGCACCGTATGAAGGAGTTCGAGCTGCCTCAGAAGTGGTTGGTACTGAAGCACAGCTCCTCCTGGCACCCTGACTGCCGGTGCTGGGCTGGATGTTCAAAGGGAGGGTCCCCTCTACGCATCATGCGACTGATGCTACGTGGAGTAAGTGGGTCGTGCTTATTACACAGCGGGCTCGAATAGGAAACCTTAATCGCCCGGGAATCTTGGAAGTGATCATGGACTGGCCAGAAGGCAAAGGTTTTGGAATATCACCAGAAGAGGAATTGGCGCGTGCTGAAGAGGCTCCACCATATAATAAATTGCCAGAGAACGAAAAGCAATGTGCCCTGTTTACTGATGGGTCCTGTCGTATTGTAGGCAAACATCGAAGGTGGAAAGCTGCTGTATGGAGCCCTACACGACGAGTTGCAGAAGCTGCTGAAGGACAAGGTGAATCAATTCAATTTGCAGAGGTGAAAGCCATCCAGCTGGCTTTAGATATTGCTGAACGAGAAAAATGGCCAATACTCTATCTCTATACTGACTCGTGGATGGTGGGAAATGCTCTATGGGGGTGGCTACAGCAATGGAAGCAGAGCAACCGGCAGCGCAGAGGCAAGCCCACCTGGGCTGCTGAACTGTGGCAAGATATTGCTGCCCGACTAGAGAATCTGGTCATAAAAGTACGCCATGTAGATGCCCACGTACCCAAGAGTCGGGCCACCGAAGAACATCAAAACAACCATCAGGTGGATCAGGCTGCTAAGATTGAAGTGGCTCAGGTGGATCTGGACTGACAACATAAGGGTGAACTATTCATAGCTCAGTGGGCCCATGACACCTCAGGCCATCAGGGAAGAGATGCAACATTCAGATGGGCTCGGGATCGAGGGGTGGACTTGACCATGGACGCTATTGCACAGGTTATCCATGAATGTGAAACGTGCGCTGCGATCAAACAAGCCAAGCGGTTAAAGCCCCTCTGGTATGAAGGACGATGGTTGAAATATAAATATGGGGAGGCCTGGCAGATTGACTATATCACACTTCCACAAACTCACCAAGGCAAGCGCTATGTGCTTACCATGGTGGAAGCAACCACCGGATGGCTGGAAACATACCCTGTGCCCCATGCCACCGCCCGGAACACTATCCTGGGCCTTGAAAAGCAAGTCTTATGGCGACATGGCACCCCCGAAAGAATTGAGTCTGACAATGGGACTCATTTCAGAAACAACCTCATAGACACCTGGGCCAAAGAGCATGGCATTGAGTGGGTGTATCACATCCCCTATCATGCACCAGCTTCCGGAAAAATTGAACGATACAACGGACTGTTAAAGACTACCCTGAGAGCAATGGGTGATGGGACATTCAAACATTGGGATAAACATTTAGCAAAAGCCACCTGGTTAGTCAACACCAGGGGACCTCCTAATAGAGCCGCCCCTGCCCAATCAAAACTTTTACGTACTGTAGAAGGGGATAAAGTCCCTCTGGTGCATGTGAGAAATATGCTGGGGAAGACAGTCTGGGTTACTCCTGCATTAGGAAAAGGCAAACCCGTTCGTGGGATTGCCTTTGCCCAGGGACCTGGGTGCCCTTGGTGGGTAATGCGGAAGGATGGGGAAGTCCGATGTGTACCTCAAGGAGACTTGATTTTGGGTGAAAATAGTCAATGATTTGAATTGTATTATGTTAATTGTTACACAATACAGTATGTCATTACTACTATGGTTGCTATCTACCATATCAATGGTATAACAGTAAGAATCACCCAGACTGATGAAGAATGAGCTTCACTGAAACTAAGCAACGTGCAGCAGTGATGGAACCAGAACTGGCTTCAGCAGCTTGCGCCCAACGATTCCCTCGAGATTGACATCTTCGACCTGCAGACCATGGACATGGACCGTGCCAGATGACAATCCAACACCACATACCATCTCCCCTGCCCTGAGAGACTGCTATGATGGATGAAGCCCAGAGTCATGGACCGAATGAACTCCACAGACATTTTAAAGTGCTGGCCCATGGACTAAGAAAGTGATATCTCTGTGTATATATTAAAAGACAGGAAGAGTAATAATGAATAATTGGAATGTATTGAAAAGTATAGGACCCGGGCATGACGTAAATGGTATGGAATAAGGGGTGGATACTGTCCTGGTTTTAGCCAGGATAGAGCTGGTTTTCTTCACAGAAGCTAGTGTGAGGCTGTGTTTTGGATTTGGGATGAGAAACTGTTGATAATGTGCTGATGTTTTGGGTTGTTGCTGAGCAGTCAAGGACAGTCCAGATTCTTGTGCTGGCCTGCCAGCAAGGCGGCTGAGGATGCACGGGAAGCTGGGAGGGGACACAGCCAGGACAGCTGACCCAGGCTGGCCAAAGAGATATTCCCTACCATACGACGTCATGCCCAGTACATAAACTGGAGTTGGCCGGGGGTGGAAATCACTGCTCGGGGACGGGCTATCGATCACTGGGTGGTGAGCAATTGCTGTACTGGGCCTCACTTGTTCTTGTACATTCCTTTGTTGGTATTATCATTGTTGTTTCCTTCTCTCTTTCTGTCCTACTAAACTGTGTTTATCTCAACCCACAAGGTTTTTTTCCTAATTCTCTCCCCCGTCCCACTGTGGGAGGGGGAGTGCGTGAGCGGCTGCGTGGTGCTTAGTTGCCAGCTGGGGCTAAACCACGACAAGAAGGAACAGGGTTGGGGAGATTTTTATTTTTGTTTTTCTCTTTTAGAGTTCAAGAGGAATCATTTATAATGGGAATGCTGTGGAACTGAAGATAGACAATGGCATGATTATTTGTTATAGCCACGAGCCTAACATACAGCAGTAATTCTGTTATGCCTTTGTCATTTAGAAGCCTTTGCTTGGATTTGAACCCCAGAGAATTTTTAAAAGGGATAAATTTGTTATGGAGCTTTAATATTTTTCCCACTGTCCTGGTTTCAGCCAGGATAGAGCTGGTTTTCTTCACAGAAGCTAGTGTGAGACTGTGTTTTGGATTTGGGATGAGGAACTGTTGATAATGTGCTGATGTTTTGGGTTGTTGCTGAGCAGTCAAGGACAGTCCAGCTTCTTGTGCTGGCCTGCCAGCGAGCAGGCTGGGGGTGCACGGGAAGCTGGGAGGGGACACAGCCAGGACAGCTGACCCAGACTGGCCAAAGAGATATTCCCTACCATCCAACGTCATGCCCAGTACATAAACTGGAGTTGGCCGGGGGGCGGAAATCGCTGCTCGGGGACGGGCTGTCGATCACGGGGTGGTGAGCAATTTCTGTATTGGGCCTCACTTGTTCTTGTACATTCCTTTGTTGGTATTATCATTATTGTTCCCTTCTTTCTTTCTGTCCTATTAAACCGTGTTTATCTCAACCCACGAGGTTTTTCCTAATTCTCTCCCCCGTCCCACTGTGGGAGGGAGAGTGAGCGAGCGGCTGTGTGGTGCTTAGTTGCCGGCTGGGGCTAAACCACGACACCCACTCACCTAAAAGCTCTTTTATGCTTATAATTCATATTATTCGGACTCATGCTGACCATATAGTAAATAACATTCAATTGCCTCTGATTGCAAAGAAGAAAAATATCTTCTGGCAATTAAGTGGTTTATTAGCACTGCTATAAAATGCAATAAGAGCACTTCCTAATTCCCTAATGCCTTGGCATATCACAAAATCTAAGGCTCTTCACTATGTTTACCATATTTAAATACTGCAGTGTTGGACAGGGAGGAGGAGTACTGGGAAAATGAATGTTTTGTGCAGGAACAATTGTATTTATTTCTCTGTAGTGTGGAATAAAGAGACTGAAGCAGCCTGACACATCGATTTTTAAGGGGTGGGAAAAAACAATGACTGTAGTTTGGAATCACAAGACTGGAAAAATATGGGAAGCTAGAAAAAGCCTTTGAAAGCTTGAAAAAAATAATTTTGATTGGGCAGAGATCATTATCTCTAAATAAATCCCACAAGCTCCAGGCACCTCTTTTCAAATGTCCAGAGGAGGGTTTTCTGGACTTTGGTATGAATATCCAAGGCAGTTTACAGCTTCAGTGACATTTTAAATTAGACAGACTATAGAAATTTCTGTCCAGCACTTTTGTCCTCAATAGAGACAAACCTTCAAAAGACCTAATAGTGTCCTCTCTTTCGAACCACTGTGACAGCCTTTCCATAGGTGATGTTGAATATTCATGTATGGAGAATATCAATCTGTCCATTTTTCTTTCACACTGGGCCCTTTTAAACTGAGACTTGTCATGATGCAGAAAAGGTAACCAAAGGGTCCTTTGATAGACAGTTTGGCTTTCATAAGTACAGGATACAAATCTTCTGACAAAGGAAATATTTTTCCTGGTTTCTTTGTTCTGCCACAGTCATGTGTACAGGAAACTAAAGCATCTGCAGGGAGGCTACATTTACAGTTTAATATCTAATCTAGAGTGAAGTGCAATGTTTGTCTGGCCTTTGTGTTTCCAATTTTGGGCCATAAGCTTCTCCAATTTAAGAGAAAAAAGTCTGTGGGGTCAGAACTGATGAGGCAAAGAACAGAACTTCTGAGCTCAGTCCAGGACTTTATCTAGACTAATTACATGTAATTGAGGAACAAATAATCTTTCAAAAAAGAACATCAATGGATGTAACAAAGAAAAGAAATCTGTAAGCAGTAAAGACAGACTTTACAGGCCAGTAAAGATATAATACAGCTAAGTTTACTGTCTTATGTCCCTTTTTTTATGTTGTTATCCATTTAACCAAGTTTTCCTAAGAACATTTATTAAGAAATGGAGGTATGAAGTGCTTAATATTTTCAACTTCCCATAAAATAAAAAAATTAGGATCCTATAATTGCCTGCATTTGCATTGTTCTAGTTAAACAAAGGAAGCAATGCTTATTTATGTTAGTTGATCATTTGAGCCATAGCTCAAATGATCCTGCTTCCAGTGCAGGAGCAGGCTCTGAAAGAATCATGTATACCCAAAGTATTGGGACAACCCCCAATATCAGTACAGGCTGGGGGATGAAGGGATTGAGAGCAACCCTGACGAGAAGGACCTGGGGGTACTGGTGGCTGAAAAGCTGGACATGAGCTAACAACGTGCGCCCAGAAGGCCAACCGTATCCTGGGCTGCATCCAAAGCAGCGTGGCCAGCAGGTTGAGGGAGGGGATTCTGCCCCTCTGCTCTGATGAGACCCCACCTGGAGTACTGCTTCCAGCTCTGGAGCCCTCAGCACAGGAAAGACATGGACCTGTTGGAGCGGGTCCAGAGGAGGGCCACAAAAATGATCAGAGGGATGGAACACCTCTCCTATGAGGACAGGCTGAGAGAGTTGGGGTTGTTCAGCCTGGAGAAGAGAAGGCTCCAGGGAGACCTTATTGCAGCCTTTCAGGTCTTAAAGGGGGCTTAGAAGAAAGATGGGGACAGACTTTTTAGCAGGGCCTGTTGCGATAGGACAAGGGGTAATGGTTTTAAACTAAAAGAGGGTAGATTTAGACTAGATATAAGGAAGAAATTTTTCACAATGAGGGTGGTGAAACCCTGTCACAGGTTGCCCAGAGAGGTGGTACATGCCCCATCCCTGGAAACATTCAAGGTCAGGTTGGACGGGGCTCTGAGCAACCTGATCTAGTTGAAGATGTCCCTGCTCATTGCAGGGGGGTTGGACTAAATGACCCTTTCAACCCAAAGATTCTATGATTCTATGATTCTATGAAAGTAGGAGTAAAGTTGAATTCAACTTGTAGGTAGCTGTAAAAGCGCTCATGTAGGATTCCTCTCAGTGCCAGAGATCAGATGTAAATTATGATGAGTTTCTCCTGCCAGAAGCTGCATTCTTGGTTTTCTCATCAGTAAAATGGGATGATAAGAATACCATTCCCCAGTAACTAAGAGCATACTTTTGAGACTATTTGTTTGTGATGGATGGAAATATGAATTACTGCATTTTTATTAAGATATAGTTCACTTGTCTAAATGTATTTTTTTCTTCTAATATGCTGTAAGACTGGATTTATGGGTGCTTAGTGAATTAGCATCCTCTGTAACAAATATTCATGTTCCTTCCCTTTTACCTGCAACGGTTACAGTTGTAGTGTTTGGGTGTTTTCCATAGTCTGACCCATTTGGGTCAGAAAAAGTGTGATTAGGAGCCTGGGGTCAGAATAAAGTTTCTTGTACTCGGGTTACAGAGGCATTGATCATATTTATCCTACAGGCTGCTTCCCGGGTGTCATGGTTTATCCCCAGCCGGCAACTAAGCACCATGCAGCTGCTCGCTTGCCCCCCCAACCCCAGGTGGGATGAGGGAGAGTATCGGAAAAAAACCCTCATGGGTTGAGATAAAAACAGTTGAATAGGACAGCAAAGAAAGATGAATTATTATTATTAATAATAATAATAATGGAATATACAAAAACAAGTGATGCACAGTGCAACAATTGCTCATCACCTGGTGACCGATAGCCCATCCCCGAGCAGCAATTCCCGCCCTGCAGCCAACTCCAGTTTATGTACTGAGCATGATGTTATATGGTAGGGAATATCCCTTTGGCCAGTCTGGGTCAGCTGTCCTGGCTGTGCCCCCTCCCAGCTTCTTGTGCACCTCCTCACTGGCAGAGCATGGGAAGCTGAAAAGTCCTTGACTTAGCATAAGCACTACAACTACTTAGCAACAACTAAAAACATCAGTGTGTTATCCACATTATTCTCATATGAAATCCAAAACACAGCGCTATACTAGCCATCAGGAAGAAAATTAACTCTATCCCAGCCTAAACCAGGACATCAAGCCAGCATGTGGGTGACCCAACTCCATGACTGTGACTCCTAGGCACCAGAGTAAGGCAAATAATAATGGGAATTAAAAATGTGGCAGAGATGTGGCTATTATCTACAGTCTGAACACTGCAAATTCAAGAAATTCATGCCTATTCTTTGGATGTCCTGAAGTAATGTGCTAGGGTTCTGCACTTTCTGAAAGACTGGCCCACTACTACATGTTGAAAGACTCACTGCTGCAAAGTATTACAAGACCTTTGCATTTGCTAGTTACCCTAAAATTGCTTTAAAAAAAAGATAAGTAAAAATAATTAATTACTCTGACAGAATCCAAAGTGCCAAAGGTTATAGAAGGAAGTGAGCAGCAATGAAAATAAAATAAAGTCCATCTACCTACTGGATTACATCTAAAAGTGTCTTTTTCATGATATTGTCCAGCTGATAACTGGATATGATGCTTCACACCTTTGTGACTGAGTTTGTGGTTCTTTGGTGAGTCCTAATGCATCTATTTTCCTGTTACAGGTGCTGTGGCTTTGGGAGATCATGCTTTTTTGGTAACGATCTGGATTTATTCTGTGTGTGCCTATAACAATGCCTTAGCCCTTAACCAGGGAAAAGTTTCAGACTTCCAGACTATTTTCTGCCGCTTCCAGGGAAATGTTATGATTCAAAGAAATCCAAACTTAAGAAATTTAAACTCAATAACATGAAAGTGTTATTCAGCAGACATCTTTATTGCAGCGCTGGACGCATGGGGGATATCTCCTCCTAACATGCGTGCGCTGAAACAAAAGTTCATCCTTTATATACCTTAAAGACATGAATATTCACACATTTTCCAAGAAATCTCCGCCTCCTTGCTTATCTACTACATTTACATAATGCTGGTGTTGCAAAACTACACTACGCATGCACGGGGGTCTCGGGTGGTCATCGGTGGTCGTTTGGGGAGTTAGTCCCCTACTCCTTTTTCCCTTTTATGGTCACAGGTCTCTTGAGGATAATTCTTCTCCTTGAATGTTCACCCCTTCTGTTGTCCAGCCAAGCAGTTCCTTCTTATCATCCTTGTCTGAGCACTCCTGCCAGTCTGTCTCTATGCTCAAGGTTAAGAGATCTTCTCTGTTCTCTTTAATCTCTCAGTCCTTGCTCTTAACTCTTCTCCTATTGGTTCTCTCCACCTGTCTTCTCCGTTTCTACTTGTGTTTTAATTTTCATGAGGCCTGCTTTCCTCGTGATTAACTGTTTACACATAGTTACAATGTTAGCATTGAGGCAAATACAGCCTAAGGACTATGAAAGTAGGCCGTTAAACATAATCACACAGTTATTAGGCTAAAGAATTCTATACTGAAGTTAAACTAATCATGTAATCAATAACCTTCCATATGTTAAGAAATTTGCAAAACTTACAGTTGATTAGTGATGCATGCTAAAACTTTATAATTGTTTTAGATCCTTGTTTCAATATAATCGACTGATTTGATTAACTGAGATTAATGAATACAACATATCATGTGCTCTCATATAACAGTAACTGGTGATGAGTTTGGGATTGAACTGAATTTCTCCCACCTACTTACCATATATTTTTGAAGGATGTTTAACTTGTCTTAAAGTCTGCCATCCCTGGCTATAATGAACTGATTTTTTCAAATGCACAGAAGCTCTATTACGTCTTTGCCATGCTAAGAATACTGTTTCCTTTCTCTTTCATCACAAGCAAAAGTATAGGAGCAGTGATGGAAATGCAACAAGGACAAAAAAGAATAGCTTGAGGATGTTGCTAAGAAAAAGTGCAGAGGAATTAAAAGTAATTTGAAAGAAAGTTTGACCCCAATATAGGTAAGCAGTTTGAAGAAAGAGGTGGCAGAATGAACACGAAAGGTAAAAGAAAATGAGAACAAATATGTTGTTTTGGAAAAACAACCTAAGACAGACACATGAAAAAGGAATATGAGAAAACACAATGAAGTTGGAGAAGAAAACAATTCAGTATTTAAAAATGTGTGGAGTAATAAGGCACGGACTCTGGCGGGGATTCAAGCCAAAGACCTTTATTGTTAGCAAAGCTTGCTTTTTATACAAATACAGCCCGTTCACGCGCCTAGAAGTGCTACCCGGTTGGCTATTGCTTTAAGTCCACGCGACTCTCACAGAGGCAGGATTGGTCTCCTCTGTATGTCCACTCGCTCCTTTGCTTCCTCTTAGTTGTTTACCACAGCTCCTTCTCTTCAAGGTTGAGCCCTGCAGGTGTCCAGCTGTTTACCAGCTTCTCAATGCCACAGCTCCTTCTCCTCAAGGTCGAGCCCTTGCAGGGTGATCCCAACAAAAATGAGAATAAAACAAGGAGATGGAAGGAAATGAGGATAAAGAAATTAAAAGAAAATTACAACAGCAGCAGCACTGAGTTTACTTGATTCAAATTTATTTTTTCAGAACAGTATGGTTTTTTATATGTTCTTGGGAGTGAGGGCAAAGGAGGAACTGAGATATTTTTGAACACATGAAAACTCACACAGGCTCCCAACAAGCCTGGGATTCCCATCTGATGTTGCATTTAGGATTATAGGAATCTGCCTTCAGAGATCCTGAAGATAACCGGCAGACTGCACCACCCTTCTTACGGTGCACTGTCTGATGGCTGAGAAGTGTCAGTTGTTCTCCATATGAAACTAAAATATAACAATCAGCCTCTAGTTTAACAGGTCATTCCATAACACAAAATATTTAGCAAGAGAAGGTGAAAATGACATTGGAAACTGAGTTCCAAAGTTGTCAATTTTGTAGTTTATGAGGAGAAATAGTGGGGGTGATTTACTATAAGCAGTTTTCCCCTCCCCAATATAGTTTCATCAAGGTGTTTTATTACATTGTCACTCATGCTTTTGTACTGCTTTCTAATATTGTACTGACTTGTTTGAATCACTTTGAAAATTAAGGCTGCCTCCTTCTGAGACAAATCCAGGTCTCATTAAAATTCATAAATAGACAGCCAAAAGCTTTGAGCGCTTTTCCATTGACACTGAGAAATGGAAGTGTCCTTATTTATCCTGATAGCATATTATTTTGAAGGGTATCCACATCCATAGTCAACTTGGTTTTGATTAATATTTAGGGCTCACTATGAAGGAAATTTATTTTCATTAAGGAGTTCTGTGACACAAACTAGCTGATGGTATCTCAAATCAGGATCGTATCAGTGTTTAATTGCATTCTTTCAACATGAAAAAAAACATTGGCATTAAATGCAAATATATGCTGACAAGCAGCAGCAGTCTGATTTTCTTGGGTAGCATATGTATACCAGGGTCTCCATTGTATATTGTCACTACTGATTGCATGAACATTCCCTCATGTCATGAAAATGTTTAGAGGTAGTGGGGGAAGAAGGGAGATGCCGGAGTGGGAGGCGATCCCGGAGTAATGATGAGTCCCAATGTGGGTATGATCATTCTCCCTTTATTGAGCAAAATGCACAGCTTTTATAGGTTAACATACTGTCCACGCGCCAGACATCGCCCCCCATTGGTTACAAGCATCTGATCACGCACTGTCCACGCGCCCCTCACACAGTCAGGATTGCTGCTTGCAGGTGTCCCTGTTTTTCTTGCTTCTTCTTAGCTGTTTACCACAGCTCTGTCTTCTCAAGGCCGAGCCGTGCAGATATCCAGCTGTTTACCAGCTTCTCAATGCCACAGCTCCTTCTCCTTAAGGTCGAGCCGTGCAGCTCAACGCCACAGCTCCTTCTCCTTAAGGTCGAGCCATGCAGAGTGATCCCAACATCTCCCCCTTTTTGTTTTTATATAAACAAAACCTGATGGATCATTCACAACCCAAGGACTGTGAGGAAGATGGACCATCTGTACATTCTTGTATCGTCCTGTGCCGCGAACTCAGCCCAGCAGTCGGTAGGTGCCAGCTTTACGTGGACGTCCCCACAGAGGCAACGGTGGCCTTGCTGTACACCAGCCCACTGCCCTTCGGGAAATCCCGGTATTACACATTTTTAGAGGAATGAGTTTCGACACACGTGGCCAGCGAGTGTCGGAACATGCCTCGGTTGTCACCTTTCAACACAGGGAACCTATGGCGCATGCGCCCGCTGGCCAGACGTGCTGCACGCGCCACAGCCATCCCGTCTATTGGTTCGTAGGCTTTGTTCACACAGCATCTTACCATAATCCAGCAGTCACATATCAACTATGCTTAAATTAATAGCAGAATATTACAAGGCAAACAATTCTAGTTGTACTACTCCTAGCGATGGAAACTACTTCTAGCAATGGAAAAAGCGCTTGTACAAAACTATGAAAACCAATATTGTATCTTACTAAAGGATTTGTAGTTATAGAGCGCTTTGCCCTAAAAGCTTTCCATGTTTCTCTCATGATACCGCTAATTTCAGTGTGATTTACCCATACATTTTCTTTTGGCTGAGGTGGCATCCAGATTGCGATGACACCTGATAGTGTCAAGATGTGTCCGACGACGACGATGGTGACTGTTCCACCCATGGTTTTACCCATTTTGCGGGTACCCAATGATTTCCAGAGTCTGTAATGACACAAGCATAACCTCGTCCCCAGGTTAGCAGTTGAAAAGGTCCTTTCTCCTTCCGCAAATAACAACACATATAAGGCCTTATTCAAACGTTCTTAGGGTAATGTGGTAGCCTCTCCCCCTTTTTGTTTTGAGCGTGTTTATCTAACAAAGCTCATTCGTTGGGTGTGTAAGATACTCGTTGGAGTTATTAGCTAGCCAAGCATTCTTTACTACCTTTTGAACCATTCCTTGTAGACAATGCAATAAACATGGTACAATAAGCATTAGTATTAAGATAACAAGTACTATAACAACTGTCCCTTTTACTAAGTAACCATCCGCTTAGGCCCAAACTTGACAGCCATGATTCGAGGCCTAGTGAACTTGTCTGTAACCTGTCCGTTAAGTCCTTCAGTTTTCGCAGTTGTTGAGTTACTGACTGTGATGTGCGGGAGAAGGATGGACTTCACAACTCTATGAGAGTTATATTCCGAAGCCATTTATTGTCTTGTCTGACTCCAATATATATCATAATTTTCGCTTAGTCACTGCGCACACACTCATGATTGGTTACAGCTTGTTACACACACTATTGCAATTGGCTGTGCACAAAATATCACGCGCTGTCCACGCGCCCCTCACACAGTCAGGATTGCTGCTTGCAGGTGTTCCTGTTTTCCTCGCTTCTTCTTAGTTGTTTATCACAGCTCCTTCTCCTCAAGGCCGAGCCGTGCAGATATCCAGCTGTTTACCAGCTTCTCAGTGCCACAGCTGCTTCTCCTTAAGTTCGAGCCATGCAGATCAACGCCACAGCTCCTTCTCCTTAAGGTCGAGCCATGCAGGGTGATCCCAACAGTGATGTATCTGTTAAATTCATACAACACATGCCATCAAACTCCTCACACCTGTGCCCTTGGGCCAAAAGTAGGAAGTCGATAGCTGCCCTATTTTGCAATGTCGCATGCCTTATTGAGTCAGTTTCCATTAACAAAGCACTGAGTGCTGCAGAAGTAGCATTGGTTTGTTTCGCCAGCCAACACCCCAATTTATTTAAAGTGGTTAAGTCTTGGGCAGCAGCGACCCCGGGGCAAGGAAAGAGGCTAGTATGGTTTTGTCCGCAGTCCAAAAATCCAATTGGTCATTGCGCCCTTCCTGATATTTTCGAATCTGTCGTCTTATTCTATGCCGTCGGGTAAGGTTCAATATCATAGAAGTGTTGGGAGTTAGCAATGTCAGGCGCCCCAATGTGCAAGGACCACCTCTCAAACGGGAGGGAACGCCTTGCCATGCACGATCACCACAAATCAAAAATATTCCTTTAGGGAGTCTTATTGGAAAAATAGTAGAGCGCGAGATGTTGCTCGTTGTATAACTACACCAATTGGTAGCATTCTGAAAAACGGCCAACGTGGGGCTTACATCCTGTGACCTGGTATCGTCCTGTCCTGTATAATTAAAATATAAACAGGTAGGGGCTGTAATGCATCCTAAAATATCCAACTCCTGCGGTTCCAACAACTCCTGTGGTCCATGTGCCATCCATCTGTCCCACTTATCCATAGCTGCAGAGGTGTTTGTTATTTTTAAAAACAAGGCTAGATCAGGGGTGGTCTTCTTTACTACCATTGCCGAATCATAGTCCCCTAAGGGCAGACCAACCAAGCATGTTGTAAACGGATTCTCAGCAGTGGATAAAGATAAGCAAAGGTGGCCTTGGCCCGTTTGATTAGCTAGTGTAACCCAGATATTTTTTCTTGGTTGAACGGAAAACCACGCCTGAACCTGGCATATCAAACACGTGACTATCAGACTCACGAACAACTTTCTTCCGCTTGTGGAGAGAGGTGCACTCGCCATGGTCGAAGCCATCGACTTGGAACCCATCTAACTCCGCTATCTGTAAGAATACAAGCATAGCCTCGACCAGTCATTTTTAACTCTGCAGGTCCTTTCCATTCTCTAGTGACCACATCTTTATACTGTACTAAAATTCTTTCCCCAGTCTGGGACACTCCAGATCGTAGACTTGAAGCATGAATCACCATTGGAGGGTCTTCCCTGTCTCCCGTAAAACGCAAATAATTTAACACATACACCGCCTTTGCAAGTTGTTCTGTCATGTCCAGCACGCTTTCCCCTTTTTGTTTTTGCAAAAGCTCTTTCAATGTTTGATGCGCCCGCTCCACGATAGCTTGCCCTGTAGGGGAATGAGGAATCCCTGTAATATGTCGAATGCCCCAAAGCTGACAGAAGTGGGAAAATTTTCGAGACACATACGCAGGCCCATTATCCGTTTTTAACTGTAAAGGTACTCCTAAGGCCATAATAGCAGCATGCATATGCTTGATAACATGTCGCGCTGTTTCTCCGCCTTGTGCGGTAGCCCAAATGGCATGCGAAAAGGTGTCTATCGAGACATGGACATATTTCATTCTCCCAAATTCTGGAACATGTGTCACATCCATCTGTCATAACTGTAACGACTGGAGCCCTCTGGGATTGACCCCTATACCAATGCCCATCCCTGCTTTCTGGCAGCTGGGTCAAGACTGGACAATGTCCCTAGCATCAGTTACGGGAATATGGAACTGTTTTGCCAACGCCTTTGCTGACTGATGAAAAAAGTCATGTGACAGCCTAGCTTGTTCAAATGTTTTTTTACCGCAGGTGCGGTCCAGGCTGGAGCTACGAGGTGATCAGCGTGGGCATTTCCTATGGCTAAGCCCCCACACTGCTGATGGCTACGAACGTGCGTAATAAAATATGGCTGCTGTCGTTGGTTTAAATACCTCAACAGCTGCAGCAATAAGGAATATAATACCGGATTTTTGACTGCTTTAACCATGCCATGTTCAAGTCGCTGTACCGTGCCCACCACATATTGCGAATCCGACACAATGTTAACAGCCTCTTGAGACCATTTTTCGAATACCCAAAGGACTGCCCGAAGTTCCATAGTTTGTAAAGAATCTCCACGCACCCCAGGTAACAGTTGATGTTTCCATTCGTCATTTTCCTGCCAAGTGACAGCCGCTCTACGGGATTTGCGTCCTGCGTCGGTAAAGACTGTCATCCCATTCACTGGGGTCTCCGATCGCATAGACATTTCTTCAAACTGTTGATTAGCCAACAGTGACAATAATCTATCGGACGGATAGCTATTTGTAACGCGTCCTAAAAAATCAGAGATTGCGATCTGAAACTCCAGAGAACTGGCCAACAACCAATCTAAGTACTTTTGAGATACAAGAACGTAAATTATTACAGGTTCTAATCCAGATATTTCTACAATTCTTTGTCTTCCCTTTATAATGAGTTGTGCAAATAATTCATATCTGGTGACCACTGTTTTTCTGGGTTGATAGGAGAGAAAAACCCATTCCAATACTTTCAAACTGTTTGCCATATTTCCTAACTGCATGATCAATCCTAGTGGATATTGCCGTTCCCCTCCTGAATTAACTATCATAAGCGAGATACTCTCAGTAGGTGAACATCTGTGAGCATAGGCTGTTGCTATCTTCTCAGTAATTTTCTGCAAAGCTTGGTGTTGATCCTCGTCCAGTTGCCGTCGCTCTGGAGCCTCCACTGAAGACCCCAGGAGCGGCATCAACGGCCTCAGATCATCATTAGTAATTCCGCAAATATTGCAAACCCACTGTATATCCCCCATTAATTTTTGGACATCAGAAAGATTTTCTATTGTCGCATTAATCTTTATCTTTTGTGGGCGGACCGCTCCCCTGGTAATAATCCAGCCCAAATATTGCCATGGTCCCTTCTTTTGAATTTTTTCCAGCGCTATTTTTAAACCCCGTTTTCCTAAATCATGCTCTAAGTGCTGTAAAATGTGGTCTGCATTCAATTGTGTCCCTGCTATTAATATATCATCCATATAATGATACATTATTAAATCTGGATACTTTTTCCACACCGACTCTAGAGCCCATGCCACAATGTCTGACACATCGTAGGTGAATTTTTCATTCCTTGCAGTAACACTACCCAATGATACCTCTTTGCTAGCTCTCCTTTATTTACCGATGGTACCGTAAAGGCAAACTTCTCTGCATCCTCAGCTGCTAAGGGAATGGTAAAAAAGCAATTGAAATATACTCTTTGATTCCCTGCAAAAGAAATGATACATTTGTGACAATAATTACAACGACATAGAACAAAGCCACAACACCGTTTTACAAATATGGCATATTGAAGTTCCTGCTCTTGACCGTCCGGGGAGTGCCGCTGAGACGGTCAACGAGCCATCATTCCGCATACAAAAGAGCGAAAACATCAGCTGGCGGTACGTCGGAGTTGACTGCGTCCGTGGGATGTGTGACAGGATCTTCTGGACTGACTGCCGGCCATACCGACCTGGCCGGTACCCACTTCGCTCCGTCCCCTCCCCCTCTGCCAAGGCCTCCTGTCTCATGCCGCGCCAATGTTGGGCAGGGTCGTATCTCGACTTGGGGGAAGGATCGTCCCAGGCAGCCCCCTCCTGTTGCGCCACGGGCGACCAGCGCTCATGTTCCGGGTCAGGAGGCGGGGGCCAAGGAGGACTTGCCACCTCCGTTGGTTGCGTTAGCAGGGGGGGGGGGGGCAGGGGTGGGGGGGGGGGGCGGGCGGGGGTCACTCGTTCTCATCATCCCCAGCTCGGCCTCCCTTCTCTCCCGAGGCTGTGGCAGTGGCAGCTGCTGCCGCTGCTGTCTGCTCTGATTTTATCGCCTTTATAGAGTCTCTGACTAATCGCCAGGTTGTTAACACTTTCGCAGCCTTATGATCCTCTTTAGAGGCTGCCTCAAGCACCAATTTCCCTGCTTTCTCCCAGGTAGGTAACTCAAAAGCTGTTGCAGAGTCTGCTGCTAGCCCCTGGCTCTTCAAAACAGTCTCCAATAGCAATCGCCACGTTGTTGCTAGCTCCGCTGCTTGCCCATCTCCTTTCGAGACTTGCCCCATTGATCTTTCACATGGGCACACAGGGGAACATTGAGTACATTGTTCTGGGCAACGTTGTCCCGTCTTGCCCTCACATACATCATCGTAGATCTGTTTCTCTGACTTATCTGATGCGGCCGGTTCACCCAGTGCATCTGGCACCTCAGGAGGTGCAGTCGGAGTCGCTGAAGGTCCTGGACCCTCTGACTCGGTTAAAAAGGGATTGGTTGAAGATGGTTTAACAACCTCCTCCATATCAGCTGCAGCTTTTCTCTCTGCCTTTAAGGCTTTTAATGTGGTTAATATCAACTTCCACGCCGTCACTAACTCTGCAGCGGTTTTATCACCATTCCCAATATGTTCCTATAACATTTTTCCTATCTCCTCCCACGTCTCTGCCTTAAACGCCACAGACGGATCGGGGGGGTACCCTTTTTGGCACCAAATTAGAAGCCTTCTAAGTGTATATTCATCATATTTCAGTCCTCTCTTAGAGAGCATATGCGGCAGGAGTCTGACCATCGCCCCTTCTTCATGCGATGCGTTCTGCCTTTAGTTCTTTTAATGTCTCTAGGATCAACCTCCAGAGCGTCGGAAACTTTATACTGTCTTTGTTGCCTGTGCTGACTTCCTTCCTCAGTGCTGCACCAATTCCTTCCCAAATCGGGATCTCAAAAGCCTCATTTACTGAGGGAATTAGTCCTTTTTGCCGTGCCCATACCAATAATCTTTTTAGGCCGGCTTCCTCATACTGTACACCTCTCTTAGAGAGGATTAGTTGGAGGAGCTTAACCACTGCTTCTTCCTCTTTTGTTAGCGTGGACCCCATCATCCCTTTCACAGCAGAGAACCCAAAGAACCGCGTGATCGGCCCCGCCTTGGCTTCCCCGCTTCTCACTCTCTCTGGCATCAGACCCGGAGTTAGCATCTGAGCAGCTGCACACGCCACTTCTAGTTCTGCTTTCATAGCCTTTAAAGTTTCTATCACGTCTCTCCACAGTTCTCTCACAGACTTTATTTCTTTTTCCAGCTTTTCGTCTCCGTCAATAAGTTTCTGCCACATTTGTTCTCCTAACTCTCGCCACTCCGCTACCGAGAACAACGAGTGAGAGTCTTTAAAAAGTCCCAAGCGCTGTCCTAATTTAATCAGCTTAATAAGCTGTTTCGCCATTGTCTCGATTCCTCTCTTAGAGAGTATACTTGCGAGCAACGTAGCAGCTGCCTCACTCTCCATGATGGCAGCTCACCCTCTGGGAGGCAGTTAGCTAGACTGCTCCGTATCTGTCCCCACGCTTGAGGATTACAGTACCTCTCCCAGTCGTTTGTTTCCCACTCCCCTTCTCTCGCTGCGCTTACCGCAGTCACGAAGAATTGTAGCACGTAACCATCCTCTGCTACCAGATGCCGGAGTGGGAGGCGATCCCGGAGTAATTATGAGTCCCAATGTGGGTATGATCATTCTCCCTTTATTGAGCAAAATGCACAGCTTTTATAGGTTAACATACTGTCCACGCGCCAGACATCGCCCCCCATTGGTTACAAGCATCTGATCACGCACTGTCCACGCGCCCCTCACACAGTCAGGATTGCTGCTTGCAGGTGTCCCTGTTTTTCTTGCTTCTTCTTAGCTGTTTACCACAGCTCCCTCTTCTCAAGGCCGAGCCGTGCAGATATCCAGCTGTTTACCAGCTTCTCAATGCTGCAGCTCCTTCTCCTTAAGGTCGAGCCGTGCAGCTCAACGCCATAGCTCCTTCTCCTTAAGGTCGAGCCATGCAGAGTGATCCCAACAGGGAGATAATTTCTTGTCTCTGCTATTGTGTCCAACTCAGCTCATGTTACACAACAATACCAAGGCTGAAGTCCAAGTTGTGAAGTATATTTGGGCACTGCATTGTTTATATTTGTCATTCTGCCAAATATGCACCAAAATAATGATAATTCTCCAAATTCATGCTTGAATTCAATTAGAAAAATAAAATTCACATGCTTTTGTCAAAAAGGAAAATTGCAAAATTTTGACACGAGTAATCTCAGAAATAAAAGTATTTAGTCGTATTAACTGATAGCCACACCAGTAACTGAGCAGTGGGCCATTCAAGGCTTCAATATAGAAAGCACTTAAACTTAAACAGATAAAATCAACTGGCTAGCATGTTTACTTAGGAATGTGTCTAAACTTCTGTAGGATATACTCTTCATAAAAAAAATTTCAGGATCAGGCTCCATTATGCAAAGTTTGCATTGCAAATACACTATATAAAACATTAGTATCTGACCTTATAGTGGGTGTCTGCTATAGGCCACCTGTCCAGGAAGAACAAGTGGTTCAGGACCTCTACAGACACATAGGAGCAGCCTCATGTTCGCAGGCCCTGGTCCTCACGAGGAACTTCAACCACCCTGATATCTGCTGGAGGGACAACATAGCATGGCATAAACAATCCAGGACATTCATGGAGTGCATCAATGACAACTTCCTCCTCTAAGTGATAGAGGAGAGGTGCTCTGCTGGACCTCCTACTGACCAACAAGGAGGGGCTGGTTGGGGATGTGAAGGTCAAAGGCAGCCTTGGCTACAGTGACCATGAGATGGTGGAGTTCGGGATCCTGAGGGGAGAAAGGAGGGCAAAAAGCAAGCTCACAACTCTGGACTTGAGGAGAGCTGACTGACCTTGGAAGCATCCTGTGGGATAAGGCCCTGGAGGGAAAAGGGGCCCAAGAAAGCTGGTTAATATTTGAGGATCACTTCTTCCAAGCTCAGGAGCATGTCCTGTTGAGCAGGGGGAGAGACAGAGCAGCTTGGTGGGCACCTGATGGTTAGCCAAGGTCAACCCACCACAAACAGGTTGCTCAAAGAGCTTTTTGAGTCTCCCTCCTTGTGAATATTCAAAAGCCATTTGGACATGGTCCTGGGCAACTGACTCTAGGTGGCTGTGCTTGAGCAGGGGGTGTGTGGACAAGATGACCTCCAGAAGTCCCTTCCAACCTCAACCATTCTGGGATTAGTTGGCCTTTATTTTTAGTGTCTTAGTAGATCACAAATGTGACATATAATGTAGATATTAATATACCCATCTAATTAAGCTTAAGGTTGTTGTAGAACAAGTGCTTTTGAACTAAATCATTCTTGGTTTTAGGCTGAATTCATTTATCCAGAGGGTTTGGGTTGTATGTCCAATTTGTTGGACAAGTTGTTGTGGGAATCTACTATCGACCAGACAGCCAGTATGATGACACTGATGAATTATTCTACAAAGAATTAAGGAATATCTCTAGATCGGTTGCCCTTGTCCTTACGGGTGATTTTAACTTCCCAGACATTAATTAGGAATATCATACAGTGGACACAAACAGGTCCATGAAATTCCTGAAGCATGTTGAAGATACCTTCTTGGTGCAGGTACTAAGGGAGCTGACTAGGAAAGGTGCTCTCCTAGACTTGTTGTTTGTAGACAGAGGGACTCACGGGTGAAGTGGTGATTGGTGGCTGTCTTGGTCACAGTGACCATGAAGTAGTTGAGTTTCAAATTGTTGGCGATAGGAGAAAAACTGACAACAAAAATTCAACCCTGGATATGAGGAGAGCAGACTTTGAGCTGCTGGAGCTAGTTTGAAAGGTTCCCTGGGAATCTGCTTTTGAAGGTATTGGGATCCACGAATGCTGGTCACTTTTTAAGAGCCATCTCTTAAGAGCACAGGAGCAGGTAATTCCAAAGTGTTGAAAGTCAAGCAAGTGGGGCAGAAGGCCGGCTTGGCTGAACAGGGATCTTCTTCTAGAAAATAGGTGGAAAAGGAAAGTGTACAGACATTGGAAGCAAGGACAGGTGACATGGGAGGACTACAGAGATGCTGTCCGCTTTGTAGGGAGAGAATTTGTGCAGCCAAAGCTTGATTAGAGTTCAAGCTGGCCAGCACTGTGAAGGACAACAAAAAGGGCTTTTTTTAATATCTTAACAGCAAACGGAGGATCAGAGATAACATTGGGCTGTTGCTTGACGAGGTTGTCACCTCACAAATAGGGACAGAGACAAAGCAGGGACGTATAATGCCTTCTTTGCCTCTGTCTTCAACACTGATGATGGGCTCTGGGACCCCTGGAGCCCTGTGTTGGAAGACTGTGACTGGGAGGGATGATAAACTCCCAGCTGACTCTGAACTTGTTTGAGACTTGCTGCTCCAGCTGGATGCACATAAGTCTATGGGGCCTGATGGGATTCATCCCAGGGTACTGAAAGCGTTGGCCAATGTCATTGCGGGACCTCTCTCTTGGGAGTCTGGAGAGGTCCCAGTTGACTGGAAGCTGGCAAATGTTGTCCCAGTTTTTGAGAAGGGTAAGAAGGAAGACCCTGGTAATTACAGGCCTGTCAGTCTCACTTCAGAGCCCAGTAAAATTATGGAGAACGTTATTCTGGGAGTTGTTGAAAAACACTTGAGAGACAACGCAGTCATTGGTCATAGCCAGCACAGGTTCATGAGGGGAAAGTCCTGCTTAACCAACTTCATTTCCTTTTATGACAAGGTCACCCATCTAGTTGACCAGGGGAAGCCAGTAGATGTAGTTTTGGATTTAAGCAAATTTAAGCTGATTGGCTTGGCCTTGGCCAGTGGTGGGTCCGTCTTGGAGCCAGCTGGCACTGGCTCTATCAGACACAGGGGAAGCTTCTAGCAGCTTCTCACAGAAGCCCATCCCTGCAGCCCCTCTGTTACCAAAACCTTGCCATGCAAACCCAATACTTACTGCCACCGAGAAAATGCCACCGAGGCGAAGGGCTACGGAGCAAAGGATCGCGCCGGGGGACGCTTCCCGAAGCGGCCAAACCGCGAAGGCGGCAGCACAGGGAGCGAGAGAGTGCCCCAGCTTCCCCCCCCGCAACCCCCGGCCGGCAGAGCGGGCTCCTAACGAGCGGCAGCTCTGACTCAGCATGGGCGGGGCTCAGGGCGGCGGCGGCCAAAGCCCCTCGCCTACAAGAGCAGCCCCCAGGAGCGCGAGTGACCCGGAGCCTGTTGAACAGGGCGGGCAAACAGGGCGTAGCGCGTCAGTTTGCGCGGCAGTTCGTGCGGGCAGGGCGTGCAGGGAAGGCGTGCGGGCGGGGTACAGTATAAGTGGCCATCGTCCTCCCAGAGGAGGCTCAGCCATGGTCGCCTCTCGGCTGAAAACCGGGGCCAGAAAGAATGTCGCGACACAGACAGAGCTCCCGCTCAGGCATGTGGCTGTCCAAGTATCCGGATGCAAAGAGTGCCTGAGCCTGTTGGTTGTTCCAGAGACCGATGGGGACACTACCTGCGTGCAGTGCGACCAGGTCAGCGACCTGCTCAGCCTGGTGGCAGAGCTGAAAGAGGAAGTGGAGGGGCTGAGGAGCATTAGGGAGTGTGAGAGAGAGAGAGGTAGGTGGAGCCGCACCCTGCCATCCCTGAAGCAGGGGCAGCTGGTGGAGGCTCCACAAGCAGCAGGGGATCCCCTGTCCTGTTGCTGCCAGGCAGAAGGAGAGGACCTAAGAGATGAGGGGAAATGGAAGCAGGTCCCTCCTCGGAGAGGTCGGCGAATTCCCTCCTGGCCTCCCTCACCGTCCCAGCTGCCCTTACACAACAGGTATGGGGCTCTGGAATGTGAGGGACAGGAACATGAGGACCCTGACAAAGGTCCGTCCAAGGGGGTGCCTAGGGTGAGTCAGCCAGTCCCACGCATCAAGACGTCCTGTGTTAAGAAAAAAAGGAGGGTAATTGTCATAGGTGACTCCCTTCTGAGGGGTACAGAGGGCCCAATATGTTGACCAGACCCAACTCACAGGGAAGTCTGCTGCCTCCCTGGGGCCTGGGTGAGAGACGTCACCAGGAAACTCCCTGGTCTGGTTCGGCCCACTGATTACTACCCACTGTTGGTCATGCAGGTTGGAAACGACGAGGTTGCACTAAGAAGCCCAAAGGCAGTCAAAAAGGACTTGAGAGCACTGGGGCGACTGGTCAATGGAGCGGGAGCACAGGTAGTGTTTTCATCAATCCCTTCAGTGACAGGGAAGAACCCTGAAAGGAACAGGAAAGCACACCTGATCAACACGTGGCTTAGGGGCTGGTGCCGTCGTCAGAATTTTGGGTTTTTTGACCACGGGGCGGTTTACACGGCACCGGGCCTCCTGGCAGCAGATGGAGTACAACTGACTCCAAGGGGCAAAAGGATTCTTCCTCATGAGCTGGCAGGCCTCACTGACAAGGCTTTAAACTAGATTTGGAGGGGGGAGGGGATAAAACCAGGCTCACTAGAGTTGAACCTAGGGGTAGGTTCAACATGCCAGAGTTGAAATCGATAGCCCAGCTCAGGTGCATCTACACCAATGCACACAGCATGGGCACCAAACAGGAGGAGCTGGAAGCCATTGTGCAGCGGGACAGCTATGATGTAGTTGCCATCACAGAAACATGGTGGGATGCTTCTCATGACTGGAGTGCTGCAATGGATGGCTATAAGCTCTTCCGAAGGGATAGGCAAGGACGGAGAGGCGGTGGGGTGGCTCTGTATGTTAGGGAGTGTTTTGATTGCATAGGAATCAAAGATTGTGAAGACCAAGTAGAGTGCTTATGGGTAAGGATGAGGGGGAAGGCCAATGAGGCAGATATCCTGCTAGGAGTCTGCTACAGACCACTCAACCAGGATGAAGAGACAGATGAGACATTATATAAATGACTGGCACAAGTCTCGCATTCACTGGCCCTTGTTCTTGTGGGGGACTTCAACCTACCAGACATCTGCTGGAAGTATAACACGGCAGAGAGGAAACAATCTGGGAGGTTCCTGGAGTGTGTGGAGGATAACTTCCTGATGCAGCTTGTGAGTGAGCCCACCAGGGGAGGTGCCTTGCTGGACCTGCTGTTTACAAACAGAGAAGGACTGGTGAGAGATGTGGTGGTCGGAGGCCGTCTTGGGCTTAGCGACCACGACATGATAGAATTCTCAGTTGTGAGCAAAGTAAGGAGAGGGGTCAGCAAAACTGCTACCATGCACTTCCAGAGGGCAGACTTTGGCCTGTTCAGGTCACTGGTTGAGAGAGTCCCTTGGGAGACAGTCCTGAAGGACAAAGTGGTCCAGGAAGGCTGGACAGCCTTCAGGAAGGAAATCTTAAAGGCGCAGGAGCAGGCAGTCCCCATGTGCTGTAAGAAGAGCTGGCGGGGAAGGCGACCGGTCTGGCTGAACCGGGAGAATTTGCTGGGACTCAGGGAAAAGAGGAGAGTTTATCATCTCTGGAAGAAGGGGCAGGCAACTCACAAAGAGTACAAGGATCTCGTTAGGTCAAGCAGGGACAAAATTAGGAAGGCAAAAGCCCAGCTAGAGCTCAGTCTGGCCACAGTCGTAAAGGATAATAAAAAATGTTTTTACAAATATATTAACAACAAAAAGAGAGGCAAGGAGAATCTCCATCCCCTACTGGATATGGCGGGGAACATTGTCTCCAAGGACGAGGACAAGGCTGAGGTACTTAATGCCTTCTTTGCCTCAGTCTTTAATAGCCAGTCCAGGTATCCACAGGATATTCAGCCCCCTGAGCTGGAAGATGGGGGTGGAGAGCACAATATACTCCTCATAATCCAGGAGGAAGCAGTCAAGGACATGTTAAACCACCTGGACACCCACAAGTCTATGGGGCTGTCCTGGTTTCAGCCAGGATAGAGCTGGTTTTCCTCACAGAAGCTAGTGTGAGACTGTGTTTTGGATTTGGGATGAGGAACTGTTGATAATGTGCTGATGTTTTGGGTTGTTGCTGAGCCGTCAAGGACAGTCCAGCTTCTTGTGCTGGCCTGCCAGCGAGCAGGCTGGGGGTGCACGGGGAGCTGGGAGGGGACACAGCCAGGACAGCTGACCCAGACTGGCCAAAGAGATATTCCCTACCATCCAACGTCATGCCCAGTACATAAACTGGAGTTGGCCGGGGGGCGGAAATCGCTGCTCGGGGACGGGCTGTCGATCACGGGGTGGTGAGCAATTGCTGTATTGGGCCTCACTTGTTCTTGTACATTCCTTTGTTGGTATTATCATTATTGTTCCCTTCTTTCTTTCTGTCCTATTAAACCGTGTTTATCTCAACCCACGAGGTTTTTCCTAATTCTCTCCCCCGTCCCACTGTGGGAGGGAGAGTGAGCGAGCGGCTGCGTGGTGCTTAGTTGCCGGCTGGGGCTAAACCACGACAGGGGCCTGATGGGATCCACCTGAGAGTACTGAGGGAGCTGTCAGAGGAGCTTGCCAAGCCACTCTCCATCATTTATCAGCAGTCCTGGTTAACAGGGGAGGTCCCAGAAGATTGGAGGCTTGCCAATGTGACACCCATCTACAAGAAAGGCCAGAAGGAGTATCCTGGGAACTACAGGCCTGTCAGCCTGACCTCTGTTCCAGGGAAGATTATGGAGCGGTTGGTCTTGAGAGTGCTCACAGGGCATGTGCAGGACAACCAAGGGATCAGGCCCAGCCAGCATGGGTTCATGAAAGGCAGGTCCTGCTTGAGCAACCTGATCTCCTTCTATGACCAGGTGACCCGCCTAGTGGATGAGGGAAAGGCTGTGGACGTTGTCTACCTGGACTTTAGTAAAGCCTTTGACAGCATCTCCCACAGCATTCTCTTGGAGAAACTGGTGGCTCCTGGCTTAGACAGGTTTACTCTTCGCTGGCTGAGGAACTGGCTGGACGGCCAAGCCCAGAGAGTTGTGGTGAACGATGTTAAATCCGGCTGGCGGCCGGTCACAAGCGGTGTTCCCCAGGACTCGGTTCTGGGGCTGGTCTTGTTCAATATTTTTATTGATGATCTGGATGAGGGAATCGAGTGCTCCCTCAGTAAGTTTGCAGATGACACCAAGTTGGGTGGGAATGTTGATCTGCTGGAGGGTAGGAGGGCTCTGCAGAGGGATCTGGACAGGCTGGATCGATGGGCTGAGGCCAACTGTATGAGGTTTAATAAGGCCAAGTGCAGGGTCCTGCACTTTGGCCACAACAACCCCATGGAACGCTACTGGATTGGGGAGGAGTGGCTAGAGAGCAGCCTGGCGGAAAGGGACCTGGGGGTGCTGGTTGACAGCCGGCTGAACATGAGCCAGCAGTGTGCTCAGGTGGCCAAGAAGGCCAACAGCATCCTGGCCTGTATCAGAAACAGTGTGGCCAGCAGGAGTAGGGAAGTGATTGTACCCCTGTCCTCGGCACTGGTGAGGCCGCACCTTGAATAATGTGTTCACTTTTGGGC
Source organism: Phaethon aethereus (assembly GCF_964289735.1). Classification (NCBI taxonomy): domain Eukaryota; kingdom Metazoa; phylum Chordata; class Aves; order Phaethontiformes; family Phaethontidae; genus Phaethon; species Phaethon aethereus. Next base: position 12,409,955 of record NC_138581.1, read on the forward strand.
CCCTCACTACAAGAAGGATGCTGAGGTGCTGGAGCGTGTCCAGAGAAGGGCAACGAAGCTGGTGAGGAGTCTGGAGCATAAGTCTGATGAGGAGCGGCTGAGGGAACTGGGGTTGTTTAGTCTGGAGAAGAGGAGACTGAGAGGAGACGTTATCGCTCTCTATAACTACCTGAAAGGGGGTTGTGGCGATGAGGGTGTTGGCCTCTTCTCCCAAGTAACTAGTGATAGGACAAGAGGAAATGGCCTCAAGTTGCGCCAGGGGAGGTTTAGATTGGATATTAGGAAAAATTTCTTCACTGAGAGAGTGGTCAGGCATTGGAACAGGCTGCCCAGGGAGGTGGTGGAGTCGCCATCTCTGGAAGTGTTCAAAAAACGTGTGGATGTGGCGCTTCAGGACATGGTTTAGGGGACATGGTGGCGCTGGATTAATGGTTGGACTTGATGATCTTGAAGGTCCTGTCCAACCTAGTGATTCTGTGATTCTGTGAAAAATTAGATTAAGATACTACCTTTTTGGGTCTTACCTTTTATAACAAGGCTTGAAGCAGTTCCTTTATAGTGTGAATTCCCAAGTAGATTTAATGGTGGCTTGCTTTTTTATAATGCCTAGCAAAAATATGTACATGATGAGCACTTTGTATTTGCAATCTGTATGCTGTCTAGATTTGATGCATGAACTTTTGTACTTTTGTACAAAGTACATTTACTTTTTGTAACCTTGTGTTTGTGAAGTTAACATAAAGATGGTGACAGCTTTTAGTAAATGGGCTTCCAGACTATTTGTCATATAGGAATGTTTATACTTGCTTATCATACCTGGTAGCCAAATTTGTTCTGGTTCTCAGTCACTGTTATAGAATAAGTTTGATTAACTGTTTTCTCTCTGAAGAGCATTAGTAGCTTAGCACTAGTAGCTAACGTAGTTGAAGCCTTAGGCCGCAAGAGCTGACCGACAGTAAACTTTCTGATAAAACTAATGCTTCTAACACAGAACTAGCTGAACCCAGCAGATGTGAGTTAAATGAAGATAAGGACCAAGGAAACAATTCCAAGAGATTGGGGTTACTCCAGAAGAACAACAGCCGAATGACAAAGAAAACCAATAAGAAAACAAGAGACCACCTGTCGCAGATAGTGATGCACTTCACTTGCAAGAGACAAGCAACAATATGTTTATTGATATAAAACAGCGATTTAACAAAGTTTGATAGTAAATGTGACAGTGGTTTAACAAGGTTTGATGGCAAGGTACGCTGGATTATTTACTGCATAGAGGACAGGGTAACTCAGACAAAACTGTCAGGGAGAACCTCCTGTTGAGTCATGAGATTCAGAAAGGACCCATTTGCTTTCGAAACTCCTTCTCAGACAGGAGTCTAGGTGTGGTTGGATCCAATCCTAGTCCCAGTCTTGGTCAACAGTTTATGTTTAAAGGATTATATATGCACAATCAAACCTTTACATCACTTAGCTAAGATTTCAAAGTTTAGCATGCTATTAGTCACTTACCGAGAATCTGTTGCAGCAAGGAATCTCTCAGCCTCCAGGAGTAACTTTGAGAGGCATCCCTACTCAAGGGAAGATCCTGGCATGCAGCCTGCTGTCATTTCAGGAGAGCTCAATGGGCCCTGGGCTGTCCAATATTTATGGAGTAAGATGATTGATTTATAGTCATATTGTTGTCCCGAAAGTGGGATTGTATACCTGGTGTGCAACATGACAATGTACACACAGAGTAGAGGTATTTTTTTTATAGCATATTTGCACAGATATGGATGCTAGGTGGTATTCCACAAAGCTAGCACACCACACAAAGGAATCACCACATATTTATCCCGTTATGCGTTTAGTGAAAACAATAGAGAACCTCCCAAATTTACATTCATTGGACATATTTAAATTATCATGCATGCTCCTAGAAAGAGGGGGGGGGGAGTTTGCGTAGTCCCTCAATTGAGTCGGTGGTCACAATCTCCTCCTGCCACCTTTACCTTTACCCTTACCCTAGTTACTGTGGATTCTGCTGACCTCATGACAGTTAAATTTTTCAAGAGTGCAGGAACAACTCAGTCTTCCTGGTTTACTGCTTAAGTACAACTACTTCTTCATCTTCTTGACCACTAAATCCAGGTTCATTAATCTTTTTTTAATTGTGTTGTTTCCTGCTGACCTGCCCCCCTAGAATCTTCCATTTGTCTCCAACATCATTTCCCCCCTTTGAGACTATGAGATCTTCTCTTCTAGGTCTCATATGTCTCACTATTTTTTTTCATTAACATCACATAGTTTCCCGTGGCAGTTTGTATAATTAGCTGTTTAACACAACTTAAAGCAATACAAATTATACTTATGACAATTATGATCACAATTCCAGTTTGGAGTAAACTTGACAGCCGTCCAGTAAGGGAGAATCCTAGTCCATGTAGTATTTTGTTTAGCCATCCATTTCCATTGCGACCCTCAGATCACGACTAGGTTTTGCTACTTCTTTTATCCAATTGGTTTTCTAAATCCTCAGTAATGTTAGGGATATGTACACAACAGTCTCTGTCATTTAAATTCAGATACCCGCACACCCTAGGGACATGTAATAACATTACGTCTAACGCTAATATATTTTGCAAAGCCATTTTAGATGTAGCCTGTAACTGAATGTTCAAATCTTGAAGTCCTGTTCTTGTATTCGCTAGTATTTCTATTTGTCCTGACAAATTATATAGCCACATACAATTTTGAAATTAAATAATTTGATGACTAAAAATTGCTTCTAATATCCATCCCACTTTAGTTCCAGTTGAAGGATGTCTCCATGGATCTGTTTCATCTTGTTTTAACTTTCCCCACAACTGTATGCCCAATGGCCTTTTCCTCCACAACAGGCATAAGGTTAACATACCAAACGTATGATGATGTATATTCCATTCTAGAGGTAAATGGGTAGTCCATGTTCCATCACTACTAACCCACACAGAGTGGCCCATGGATGGCACCATTTCCTCATCACAGTTAATGGTACCATTTTGAATCAGAGTACCTGTCCAAGTGTCATTTATGAGTGGTGTAATTCCTACAGAGACATCCCAATTGCAGGGCTCAGGCGATTGGCCCTAGCCACTGAATTTTGTAGTCGATTATAGAACAATTAAAAACTTGAGTACAGTTCCACCTAAAATATTGTGATCCCTTGTTTCTGGCCACCATTATATTTGTCAAAAGTTTAATATCGGGACCATTTCTATTCTTTGGATTTGATTCGTCTTTTCCAGTCCGCTCAATACACCAAGATGTGTTTTGCATATAATGCCATTCCCCTTCTTCTGGGTTGGTCCATACCTTAGGTATGTCCATTCCCCATGGAAACCTTGTACATGGTACAGCCTCTCCATGCTCTTTATGCCATGTGCATAGGTTATTAAACTTACCATAGCCTGTGCTCATTATGAATGGATTAGTTTGGTTCTTTTGTACCTTCCAACAAGTGCCTGCAGAAAAATTATGTTGGGTGTCGTGGTTTAGCCCCAGCCAGCAATTAAGCTGAAACCAGGACAGTTGGGTTATGGTGTCTTTAAGCCAATGAGAAAATCCTAAAATGTGGCACTTATCATCGAGTGGAAGGGATAAAGTTCCTGAACTGTAGTTTAACATCAGGTCAAAAGTATGATTTAAAACCAACATTAAAATCCCCCATTCCAATGGGCTTGCTGCAGATTTTGGCAATGGTAAACATGAAGTCACACTACTACTATTATGGATTCTCCCAAATGACTGGATGAGTCACAAGATCGAAACAGATCGAAACCACTCCCAAAACTTTCATTTTTTCAACATTAAAACAATTGTCCTTGTAGACATCTAACCCCTACGTAAGCAAATCTTAAAGTCCCTGGTCAGTCGAAGCTTAAGTTCTACGGACAGTGTGGAGGTTCACTTTTCTTGATCCGGTTCTGGTGCTCTTTTCACCAACGTGTAGTGTATCCAGGAGTCAATTCCCTCTACTTTGACCACAGTATAAGTCTTTAACAATACAGTATAAGGTCCTTTCCACTTCTCCTTTAGTGGTTCGTCTTTCCAGGTCCCTATGTAAACAATGTCTCCTGGTTGGAATGGGTGAACTGGTGTGTTTAGCAGAAGAGAAACCCTTTGATTTAGGTACCTACGCAGTGTAGATAATATCTGCAAAAGAGAAATCATATATTCCTTAATACTGGCCTGTCCTTTTATATGTATTTGGTCTCCCCTGATGCTCAGAAGATTTGCAGGGTATGCTTTCCCATATAGAATCCCAAAGGGACTTACTTTTTCCTTGACCCTAGGGGTTATCCACATTAGCAAAAGAGCTAAGGGTGAGGCCTCTGTCCACTTAAGATGTGCTTCCTGACAAAGTTTAGCAACTTGTCTTTTGAGAGTCTCATTCATCCTTTCTACTTTCCCACTGGATTGTGGCCTCCAAGGGGTGTGTAACTCCCACTTGATTTGTAAAAACTTAGAAACTCCTTGCACTACTTCTGCAATAAAATCAGGGCCATTATCAGAAGAGATACCCTCTGGAATACCAAATCTAGGTATATTTTATTTTAACAAATACCTAATTACTTCCCTAGCTTTGTTGGTACAGCAAGGAAAAGCCTCTGGCCAACCAGAGAAGGTATCTACCAATACCAACAGATACTTATATTGGTTACATCTAGGTAATTATGAAAAGTCTATTTGCCATTATTCCCAGGACTTATTCCTTGTTTTACACTTCCTCCTATAATCTTCTTCCTAATTTTGTGGTTATTGGCACAACAGACTGTACATTTCTTCACTACAATATCTGCTATACTCTGCATTTTACTTAGAAGAGATGAGCAGCACAACTACCTGAAAGGGGGTTGTGGTGACGTGGGTGTTGGTCTCTTCTCCCAAGTAACTAGTGACAGGACGAGAGGAAATGGCCTCAAGTTGCGCCAGGGGAGGTTTAGATTGGATATTAGGAAAAATTTCTTTACTGAGAGAGTGGTCAAACATTGGAACAGGCTGCCCAGGGAGGTGGTGTTATCCTTGGAGCTGAATACCCTGAGGATACTTGGTCCTCAAGATACTTGGATACTTTGTTGTCCCTTATGACCATGGCCAGGCTGAGTTCTACCTGGGCTTTTGCCTTTCTAATTTTGTCTCTGCATGACCTAACGAGATCCCTGTACTCTTCCTGAGTTGCCTGCCCCTTCTTCCAAAGGTGATAAACTCTCCTTTTTCCCCTGAGTCCCAGCAAAAGCTCCCTGTTCAGCCAGGCAGGTCGTCTTCCCTGCCAGCTTGTCTTACAGCACATGGGGACTGCCTGCTCCTGCGCCTTTAAGTTTTCCTTCTTGAAGGCTGTCCAGCCTTCCTGGACCCCTTTGTCCTTCAGGACTGTCTCCCAAGGGACTCTCTCAACCAGTCACCTGAACAGGCCAAAGTCTGCCCTCCGCAAGTCCATGGTAGTGGTTTTGCTGACCTCCCTCCTTACTTCACCAAGAACTGGGAATTCTATCATTTCATGGTCACTAACTCCAAGACGGCCTCCGACCACCACATCTCCCACCAGTCCTTCTCTGTTCATAAACAGCAGGTCAAGTGGGGCACCTCCCCTGGTGGGCTCACTTACCAGCTGTGTCAGGAAGTTATCCTCCACACGCTCCAGGAACCTCTTAGACTGTTTCCTCTCTGCTGTGTTGTATTTCAAGCAGACATCTGGTAAGTTGAAGTCCCCCATGAGAACAAGGGCTAGCAATTGTGAGAGTTCTGCCAGCCCCTTGTAGAATGCTTCGTCTGCTTCTTCATCCTGGTTAGGTGGTCTATAACAGACACCCAGCAGGATATCTGCCTTGTTGACCTTCCCCCTCATCCTTACCCATAAGCACTCAACCTTGTCATCACAATCACACACACAGAATCAAACACACAGTATCATTAAGGTTGGAAAAGACCTCTAAGATCATCAAGTCCAACCACCAACCCAACACCACCATGCCCACTAAACCGTGTCCTGAAGTGCCATGTCTACACATTTTTTGAACACTTCCAGTGATGGTGACTCCACCACCTCCCTGGGCAGCCTGTTCCAATGCCTGACCACTCTCAGTAAAGAAATTTTTCCTGATACCTAGTCTAAACCTCCCCTGGCGCAACTTGAGGCCATTTCCTCTCATCCTATCACTAGTTACTTGGGAGAAGAAACCAATACCCATGACGCCACAACCCCCTTTCAGGTAGTTGTAGAGAGCGATAAGGTCTCCCCTCAGCCTCCTCTTCTCCAGACTGAACAACCCCAGTTCCCTCAGCCGCTCCTCATCAGACTTGTGCTCCAGACCCCTCACCAGCTTCATTGCCCTTCTCTGGACACGCTTCAGCACCTCAATGTCCTTCTTGTAGTGAGGGGCCCAAAAGTGAACACAGTATTCAAGGTGCAGCCTCACCAGTGCCGAGGACAGGGGCACAATCACTCCCCTACTCCTGCTGGCCACACTGTTTCTGATACAGGCCAGGACGCTGTTGGCCTTCTTGGCCACCTGGGCACACTGCTGGCTCATATTCAGCCGGCTGTCAACCAGCACCCCCAGGTCCCTTTCCACTGGGCAGCTTTCCAGGCACTCCTCCCCAAGCCTGTAGCGTTGCATGGGGTTGTTGTGATGGAAGTGCAGGACCCGGCAGAGTCATTGAGCTCTATACAATCAAAACACTACCTAACATACAGAGCCACCCCACCGCCTCCCCTTCCTTGCCTATCCCTTCTGAACAGCTTATAGCCTGTGCTGAGGGCTCCAGAGCTGGATGCATTACTCCAGGTGGGGTCTCACCATAGCTGAGCAGAGGGGCAGAATCCCCTCCCTCAGCCTGCTGGCCGCACTTCTTTTCATGCAGCCTGGGATATGGCCTTCTGGGCTGCGAGCGCACATTGACAGCTCATGTCCAGCTTTTCAGCCACCAGTATCCCCAAGTCCTTCTCAGCAGGGCTGCTCTCCATCCCTTCTTCCCCCAGCCTGTACTGATACTGGGGGCTGCCCCAACCCTGGTGCAGGATCATGCCCTTGGCCTTGTTGAACCTCATGAGGTTCACACGGTCCATTCCTCGAGCTTGTCCATGTCCCTCTGGATGGCATCCCATCCCTCAGGCATGTGAACCGCACCACTCAGCTTGGTGTCATCTGCAAACTTGCTGAGGGTGCACTCGATCCCACTATGTCATTGATGAAGATATTAAACAGTACTGGTCCCAATATAGACCCCTGAGGGACACCACTCATCACTGATCTCCATCTGGATATTGAGCCACTGATCACTACCCTCTGGATGCGACCATCCAATTCCTCACCCACCCAACAGTCCACCCACCAAATCCATATCTTACCAATTTAGAGAGAAGGATGTTGTGGGGGACCGTGTCAAAGGCCTTACAGAAGTCCAGATAGGCAACATCTGTAGCTCTTCCCTTGCCCACCGATTTAGTCACTGCATCATAGAAGGCCACTAGGTTGGTCAGGCAGGACTTGCCCTTGGTGAAGCCATGCTGGCTGTCTCAAGTCACCTTCCTGTCCTCTATGTGCCTTAGCATAGCTTCTAGGAGGATCTGTTCCATGATCTTCCCAGGCACAGAGGTGAGGATGACAGGTCTGTAGTTCACAGGGTCCTCCCTGCTACCCTTTTTAAAAATGGGTGCGATGTTTCCCTTTTTCCAGTCTCCAGGGACTTCCCCTGACTGCCAGGACTTTTCAAATATCATGGAGAGTGGCTTGGCAACTACATCAGCCAGTTCCCTCAGGACTCTGGGATGCATCTCGTCAGGTCCCATGGACTTGTGTATGTTCAGTTTGAAGTGGTCTTGAACCTGATCTTCTCTTACAGTGGGAGTGACTCTGCTCCTCCAGTCCCCATCTTGCAGTCCATCCCCTTGAGAGGTGTGGGAAGAGACACTGCCAGTGAACACTGATGCAAAGAAGTTGTTGAGTACCTCAGCCTTCTCCTCATCTGTTGTTACCAGTCTGCCCGTCTCACTCATCAAGGGGAGTACACTTTCTTTGACCTTCCTTTTCTGGCTGACATACCTGTGGAAGCCCTTGTCATTATACTTTGCATCCCTTGCCAAATTCAGCTCCAGCCCTGCCTTGGCCTTCCTGACCCCATCCCTACACAACCAGGCTTCATCCTTGTACTCTTCCCAGGATTCCTGTCCCTGCTTCCACTGCCTGTGCATTTCCTTCTTGCCCTTTAGTTTGCCCAGCAGGTCTCTACTCAGCCATGCTGGTCTCTTGCCTTCCTTTCCTGATTTCTTACACCTGGGGATCGAGAGCTCTTGCGCTCTATGGAAAGTGTCCTTAAAGATCTGCCAGCTCTGTTCTGCTCCCTTGTCCCTGAGGGCACTTTTCCAGGGTGTCCTACTGACTAACTCCCTGAAGAGCTGGAAGTTTGCTTTCCTACAATTCAGGTCCTGACTTTACTCTTCACCTGCCCCATATCCCTCAGGACTGTGAACTCCACAATGTAAGATTCTTCACCAATGTAAGATTAATTCCAGTGGGGCTAGGCAATAAATCTTGATTCAATGTATAATTAGACTGTAACAATTGATAGGAAGCAACAGGAGCTGCATAATTAAAGTCACATCCCAGAACTTTAGTAAAGTTACAAACACAAATACTTGAATGATTGCTCATATCTACAGTAATGTTATCTACGAATACGAAATCACAAAGGATTCTCATACAAACACATGCTTTTCCAATATATACAAGTACAGTTTCAGGGGTTTCATCGGGATGTATTTCAAAACGACAAACATTTTGTTCAATCTCAAGACAAATGTCTTGGGCTTTGATCGTGTCACACTCACAAATAAATCCTTGTTGTTCCCGTATACCACATGTGTTAACATCAACAGTTTGCCATTTGTTTCTGTTTCTTTGGGCCCATGCTCTATGTTCTAATAGATAAAGTATAGCTCCATTGTGATTCAATCCTAATGCAATGATTTGGTATATGGTGTATACCAAAGCATTTTGTATTGATAAGACAAAGGCTGTGGCCTTATTGTTGATGGGGTCATAAGTGAAATTGACTGAATACCATCAGGATTGTAATTCTTTTTCATATTTATTTGCATTATCCCAAATTACCTTTCAAATTTCAGTGGGTAAGGTGCCCTCTTCACCTTCTCGTATAATTGCTGCTACCATAGATTGCATCCACAGTTGAGCTTGGATACAACTAAGAGCTAGTGAAACATTATTTTGGGCTGCACCAAGTGCATCCACAACCAGTTGGTGCTCCCTTTCATTAATTCTTTCCCACTGAGGCAGTATATCAGATAAGAGCCATTGGTTAGTTCCCAATGCTAATAGAGAAGACTGAAATGGGTGTAAGCAGCATTTGTAAGCAGGGTTTGAGGTAGTAACATGAACACAGCATTTCGGGGGGGGGGAGCAATCCACTGCACCACTGACCAGAATTAAGTAAGTGGTTGGCCTTGGGGATAGGGTGTTGGGTCGTATGGGCATAATTGAGGGGCACAATCTGTGGTAGGGGTCCCTTTCTGGAGGCACCCAGATCGAGCTGTAACCTGAGAACTAATAAAAGAGGAATTGGCAACCTTCACTCGGACTTTACATTTTTCAGCGGGATCCTATGGTTGGACCCTGTTATGGTGGACGGTGTGCGTAAATCCATAACAGTCACAAAGCTGTGTTTTCCCAAGGAAATCTCACTACAGACTGTACATCAGAAACGTTAATGTGATTTTAATTCTCAAAATTGTTAATCCCTAAAAGATCTCAGTATTTTATCTGGATTTATCTAGTCCATTTACTGAAATGCTGGAAATGGATTCAGGAGGTAAAACGTAGGCACACAATTTAGAAGTCCCAAACCTGAGTTATTCTTAAAAATGTTCAGTATGGTCAGGAATGCCCCTTGCAATATTTTTCCTTTTGGCTGCCTTCAAAAGGCTTGGAGATCTTTTGAATGTGATATCCGGGCCAAATAATACTTGGCTTTGGACCAAACAAGTTGGTTTTTTTCATGTAATGCATCCTTGCAAGCCTAAGCTATTTTAAGTCAACTGTGTATTAGCTCTGTCAAGTTGGTGAATACTTGATAAAATGCTTTTTCCTTATTGAAATATTCATTAAGCTAATTTTTAACAATCAGCAAAACTGAGTCATGTTTTTGAAAAAGGAAACAGCATCTTTCCATATATGCATGTTGAATATAAATAAAAGAAAAAACTAAACCAGAAGTGATCAGATTAACTTTTTAAATACTTTATACTTATAATACTTTAGTACTTTATACTTTTAATACTTTTTAAGTATTTGCTCTTGACTTGATGCAAATTTGGAGTCTCAATCAACCAGCAAGCAAATAGCTCCTTTATCCTTGCTTTGACTTCAGCTAATTCTCTGAACCACCAGCCATCCTCTTCTGGGAGTGAGTATATGATACTGAATTCGATAATTGAATCTGAAACACAACCCTGACCATAGCAGGCACTAACATTTCTGTGGGTGATTTAATTTAATCTAATTCTCCAGTATCTCAAAATCTTATGAATAGGTTTCACAAAGAAAAGTTTAGTTGGTTTCCAACAAGTGATTTGACAAATATGTTCATTCTGTACTGGGGAATCCCCTCAACCAATATGTGTTCCGTGTACCCGGGAAGCCATTGAGGAACTAGTACAGCAGTGTGCAGCCTGCAAGGTATTGAAAGCTAAAAAGTTGCTTCAGCAGCCTTATGGACAGATCCAACGTGGCCCTGTTCCTGGCCAAACCTGGCAAATAGATTACATCTAGCCCTTATCAAAAGCACAGCAGTTACAGTAAATTTAAAACAAAACCCAAAAATCCCTACCATATGCTGTACATAAAATAATGCCTTTGTTTTATTTCATGCAGAACCACTATGTGAAGCCTCACACTATTGCTTATGCTTGCTGCATGCTGTGTATCAACAAACATGAAGTGTTGGACACCCCTGCCTGCTGACTGCACTGAAGTTCCTTCTTGTCTACTACATCACCGAAGCAACTGGACCGTTTGATGAAATTTGCACCACCATTGTTTGGTGCTGGATTAATGGTTGGACTTGATGATCTTAAAGGTCCTTTCCAACCTAGTGATTCTGTGATTCTGTGATTGTCTTCGGGGACATGGGATGAGGTGTGGAGTCCAATGGCAGGACATCTTCAGTCATCCTAGCCCTAATATCATTATTGTTCTACATTAATTTTCACAACCAATACTTGCTTTACTTGTCATTATTCTTGTACTACTGTTATTCACAGTGACCACTTTGTATATAAGAAACTTTCTATTAGCTGAACAGCTTACTAACATAATCCGTAACTTAGAGCATCTTTAAGAAAGATAAACTGTACGCGGATCAAGGGGTGGAATGTAGTGATCCTGACAGGAAGACCATTGTACATTGAGGAGTTAGTGAACCAGGCCTGTGCTGTGCTTCGCTGTGCTGCATGTACAGCTTAGTCTTCAGGCCCGTGTTGTGTCGCACAGATCCCTTGGCCACAGGATAAACTCAGACAGCTCATTGTAACAGAGGAGCAGGCAGGCAGCTTCCACTTGGTACCGCTATTACGCCCCCTGCGTGACCGTGCCTTTATCTAAAACTGCAGCAAGAAGTTCTCGTGTGAACATGCTTTATGAATAGAGGGGTGTTTTTTCTTGTAGAAAAAGTTATATAATAGCTCGAATGACTAAAATGGGAGAACCTCTTCTATGGACAGGATCTGCCCGGTGTGCTGCACGTGGATTGGAGGCCCATTCGATGCCACACCACTCCGGGTTCCCATCATGGAAAGGGACGTAAGATTATCTATACTATTCTTTCCTTATAGCGTTAGCTCTAATAAACAGCATTTTAAATGATACCTTACAGAGTCTGAGTGCCTTTCTTACTGGGATTGTTGAGAATTTTTTTTACCAAACAGTGATTAACTTTGAATTTAACAAGACCAATGAGTGATTAATGAGTACAGAGAAGATATCTTAACCTTGAGCATAGAAACATCCTAGCAGGAGTGCTCAAAAAAGGATGATAAGAAAGAATCGCTTGGCCGAACAACAGAATTGGCAAACAGCCAAGGAGAAGAAACTATCCTCAGGAGACCCGTGACCATAAGAGGGAAAAAGGAGTAGGGGGCTAACTCCCCAAACGACCACCGACGACCAGCCGAGACCCCCGTGCATGCGTAGTGAAGTTTTGCAACGCCAGCATTATGTAAATGTAGTAGATAGGCAGGGAGGCGGAGATTTCTTGGAAAATGTAATGAATATGTATAGCTTGTTACAATAAAAGAAGTGCTTATGAAACTCAAGACAGACACACTGGGTGGAATTATCCCCTGTGTCTCCAGTACTGCAATAAAGAATGTCTGCCTTCTAAAACTTCAAACTAAGTGTTAGAGGGTTTTCTTGCTGACTTTTTTGGTATCAAATAAACCCTTGGCAGAAGGGGTAATTCTGAAAAAATCTCCTCTAGGGTGTTTATTGAAACATTGGAGAAAGATGGGGGGAGATCCTCTCACCCAGAGGCAGCTTGTGGAATAAAATATAACACCCTGTTAAAGTTAATGCTGTTTTGTAGTGAACAAATTTTTTTCAATAACACTTTGATGTTATTGAGTTTAAATTTCTTAAGTTTGAATTTCTTTGAATCAGTAGATGACAAGAGAAATGGGATGAGGTGACATACGTTGATTTGGTTTTTGCTCTGCAAAATGATTATGAGAAAAAAGAAATATAAGTTGTTGGTTGGGGATGCGAATGGGATATATGTGCTAGTAGGTAATGAGAAAAAGAAAGTAAAATGCTGTGTGAAATAGGGAAAGGTTGTATTAGGAAAAGTGATGAAGAGGAAGATGTACAGTTATTGGTGGGACCGGAGAAAAGATCTGTGTCTCCTGATACAGGCTGGAAGAGTGACAGCAGTAGCAATAGTAATGGCTGCAACTCCCCGGAGCATTTCAATCCTATATTGGGAAGAACTAGAGCACAACACCCTATAATACAGATTCCTCTGAGGCAAGCAGTAGGACCTGAAGGATTACCTGTGTTTGTGCAGGTACCCTTTTCTACCTCAGATTTATTAAATGGAAGGAGTCAGTAGGATCATACAGGGAAAATTCAGAAAAAATGCAGAGTGGTGCAGACTATCATTCTAAATCACAATCCCACATGGGGAGACATGCAAACCCTGCTGAATTCCTTCTCTACCCCTGAAGAAAAATTACCTAAACCAGAACCAAATTGGGACCCTAATAGGTCAGGGGGTCATGCAATGATAAAACAATATCAGGAACTGATTTTGTATGAAATTCAGCACGGAGTACCAAAACAAAGAAATATATCAAAACTATATGAGGTCAAACAGGACCTTACTGAAAACCCCTCAGGTTTCTATGAGAGATTGTGTGAAACTGCTAGAAAATGGACAGATTTGAACCCAGAAGATGAGAACAACAAATTAATGTTTAATATGTTATTTATTGGACAATCCACCACCAATATAAGGAAAAAGTTGCAGAAAATGGAAGGGCTGGAGGCATGTCAGCCTCACAGTTAACTGAGATCACCTATAAGGTATATAATAACAGAGAGGAAACCAAACAAAGAAAGGAACAAAAAGAAAAAGCTAGGGATCAAACAAGACAAGCAACTCTGCTGGCAGTAGCCTTATCAGGGGCAACGAACAGAGGCAGAGGAAAGGGAACCTACAGAGGAACTGGCAGAAGAAACAGAGGTAGAGACAGAAGGACAGACATCCCGCGAAACATTGAATCAGGAATTGGGCCAGACCAATGTGCACATTGTAAGAGGGAAGGTCATTGGAAAAATGACTGTCCCAAATTAAAAGGACTGGGATTTGCAAAGGGGGGGTGCAGTCCCAAAAGCTGACTTGTTAATGTTGAATGACTATGAAACAGATTGAAGGGGACGGGTGGTGACTTTAAAGGCATCCCCAGCAGATCCCCTGGATCCAGTTAAGCTGGGGAATTAAATCATAGATTGTTTAATTGATACAGGAGCAACTTATTCAGTAGTAACTACTTGTAAGGGACACCTTAGTAAATGTAATATTCCAGTTGTTGGGGTAATGGGAAAGAAAGAAGTAAGGCCTTTCTTGAAACTGATGGAGTACACTATTGGCAAAGAAACAGTAATGCATGAATTTTTGTATTTCCCTGAATGCCCGGTACCTCTCCTAGGTCGAGATTTGCTAAAAAAGTTGCAAGCCCAAGTAATATTTTCTGAAAATTTGATCTAATGCCTTGGTGGGTTTGTGGAAGTGTGATATAGTCAATCTGCCAGGCCTCCCCATATTTATATTTCAACCATCGTCCTTCATACCAGATGGGCTTTAACTGCTTAGATTGCTTGATCACAGCACACATCTCACATTCAGGATAATCTGTGCAATAGCGTCCACCCCTCAATCCCGAGCCCATCTGTATGTTGCATCTCTTCCCTGATGGCCTGAGGTGTCATGGGCCCACTGAGCTATGAATAGTTCACCCTTATCTTGCCAGTCCAGATCCACCTGAGCCACTTCAATCTTAGCAGCCTGATCCACCTGATGGTTGTTTTGATGTTCTTCAGTGGCCCGACTCTTGGGTACATGGGCATCTACATGGCGTACTTTTATGACCAGATTCTCTAGTCGGGCAGCAATATCTTGCCACAGTTCAGCAGCCCAGGTGGGCTTGCCTCTGCGCTGCCATTTGCTCTGCTTCCATTGCTGTAGCCACCCCCATAGAGCATTTGCCACCATCCATGAGTCAGTATAGAGATAGAGTATTGGCCATTTTTCTCGTTCAGCAATATCTAAAGCCAGCTGGATGGCTTTCACCTCTGCAAATTGAATTGATTCACCTTGTCCTTCAGCAGCTTCTGCGACTCGTCGTATAGGGCTCCATACAGCAGCTTTCCACCTTCGATATTTGCCTACAGTACGACAGGACCCATCAGTGAACAGGGCATATTGCCTTTCGTTCTCTGGCAGTTTATTATATGGTGGAGGCTCTTAAGCACGCGCCACCTCCTCTTCTGGCGATATTCCAAAATCTTTGCCTTCTGGCCAGTCCATGATCACTTCCAAGATTCCTGGGCCACTGGGATTTCCTATTCGAGCCCGCTGTGTGAGAAGCGCGACCCGCTTACTCCACGTGGCATCAGTCGCGTGATGTGTAGAGGGGACCCCTCCCTTTGAACATCCAGCCCAGCACCGGCAGTCGGGGTGCCAGGAGGAGCTGTGCTTCAGTACCAATCACTTCTGAGGCAGCTCGAACTCCTTCATCTGCTGCCAATATCTCCTTTTCAGTTGGAGTATAGCGGGACTCAGATCCCCTATATCCTCGACTCCAAAACCCTAGAGGTCGACCTCGGGTCTCTCCTGGTGCCTTCTGCCAGAGACTCCAGGTAGGGCCATTCTCCCCGGCTGCCGTGTAGAGCACATTTTTAACATCTTGTCCTGCCCGGACTGGCCCGAGGCCTATGGCATGAACTATCTCCTGTTTGATTTGTTCAAAGGCTTGTCGTTGCTCAGGGCCCCATTTAAAATCATTCTTCTTCCGTGTCACTTGATAAAGAGGCCTTATAATCAGTCTGTAATTTGGAATATGCATTCTCCAGAAAACCACAACACCCAGAAATGCTTGTGTTTCTTTTTTGCTAGTTGGTGGTGACATAGCTGTTATTTTGTTGGTGTCCTGGTTTCAGCCAGGATAGAGCTGGTTTTCTTCACAGAAGCCAGTGTGAGACTGTTTTGGATTTGGGATGAGAAACTGTTGATAATGTGCTGATGTTTTCGGTTGCTGCTGAGCAGTCAAGGACAGTCCAGCTTCCTGTGCTGGCCTGCCAGCGAGCAGGCTGGGGGTGCACGGGGAGCTGGGAGGGGACACAGCCGGGACAGCTGACCCAGACTGGCCAAAGAGATATTCCCTACCATCCGACGTCATGCCCAGTACATAAACTGGAGTTGGCCGGGGGGCGGAAATCGCTGCTCGGGGACGGGCTGTCGATCGCCGGGTGGTGAGCAATTGCTGTATTGGGCATCACTTGTTCTTGTACATTCCTTTGTCGGTATTATCATTGTTGTTTCCTTCTTTCTTTCTGTCCTATTAAACTGTGTTTATCTCAACCCACAAGGTTTTTTTTTCCTAATTCTCTCCCCCACCCTACTGTGGGAGGGGGAGTGAGCGAGCGGCTGCGTGGTGCTTAGTTGCCGGCTGGGGCTAAACCACGACAGTCCTTTTTGGCGCCCAACGTGGGGCCCGAGGCTTGAGATAATAACAGTTGCAGGTCACAATATCAGTTTATTTGATTTGCATGATGCTCTCGTCTTTGTTGTACATGTTAAGGATCGGTGTTGGTCTCTGCGGGCTGCTGTACTCGCCTGCAAGTTTTGTTTTTCGAGCACTGACCTTGAGCTTAATGTGGTATCATCTGAACTCTGTACTAAAGCCGTTACTGTATTTTGGCTACAGTCTTGTGGAGACGATTAGCAATTATACTTCTGCCTCTGAAAGGCTTTCTATGGAGGAAATGCAGAATGATACCTTTGCTACCCTCTATCATAACGTTTCCTCCTTCATCACAGTAATTTTTCCGTATTTTGAACACCCTTGGGTAGTTATAATACCTCTATTGCTACTTCTGGGGAACATTGTTTCGGTTTTGTCTAAGGTTGGCAAGCGATTTAAGAATATCACCCGGAGATCTGCCCCAAGGCTGGATAGTTATGAATGGCAGGGCGTGTGGAACAGCATGGGCAAATGCCTGGGGCGGTGGGCACCTCCGGTGTTTTGGAGCTTCACTCCCGAACAAGTGCAGAATCCTGATAAACTAGCAGAATATCTGGAAGAAGTATGCTGTCAGCCTGGCAGCTCCAAGGAGACACAAATCATTGCCATGTGCTGGGGCCTGGCCCATGCCTACCGAGCTCTATTTAACACTGTGCAAAGGGGAGAGAGGGTCTCTGGGTCTGATGGCAATGTGGCAGGCACTGCGACTACTCCAACCCCTGCAACAGGCACTGTAGCTACTCAGACTGTTGCAGCTGAACCAGAGAACCAGCCCATCCCAGTATCAGTTGCCCCTGTACAAAAGAAGAAATCTTGGAAGCGGAAGTCAGCTCGTTTAGTAAGGGAGGAGGAAGATTCTGCTAAGAGGGAGGCAGAGGAAGCGAGTGAGGAGGCAGAGTGCTCTGAAGCAGGGCCATCACAAGGACTGAAGAGGGAAGAGAGCAGGTCATCGCTTGAAGAGGAGGAAGAGGAAGAACTCATAAAAGAGACGGTAACTACCCGATCTCTATCACTGAGTGAACTGCGAGATATGCGAAAGGATTTCAGCCGTCGTCCAGGTGAGCACATTGTCACCTGGCTGCTCCGATGCTGGGATAATGGGGCCAGTAGCCTGGAATTAGAGGGTAGGGAAGCCAAGCAGCTGGGATCCCTTTCTAGGGAAGGGGGCATTGACAAAGCAATTGGAAAAGGTGCACGAGTCCTCAGCCTCTGGAGACGACTCCTGTCGGGTGTGAAGGAAAGGTATCCCTTCAAGGAAGATGTTCTATGTCACCCAGGCAAGTGGACCACCATGGAGAAAGGTATCCAGTACCTGAGGGAGCTAGCGGTGCTGGAGGTGATTTATGGTGACTTGGACAATGGACAATCATCCAAAGATCCAGATGAAGTCAATTGCACGCGACCTATGTGGCGGAAGTTTGTACGGAGTGCACCATCATCATATGCCAACTCATTAGCAATAATGGCCTGGAAAGACGGAGAGAGACCAACGGTGGATGAATTGGCTGGCCAACTCCGGCAATACGAAGAAAGTCTCTCTTCCTCCCTACGGGCCTGCGTCTCTGCTGTAGAGAAACTGTCCCAGGAGTTCCGGCAATTCAAAGAGGATATGCCCTACCCTCCACCCGTACGGACCAGTGTCTCAGCCATTAGGAGTAAACGCTCTTCTGTTCAAGAGAGAGGATATAGAGGATACACACCGCGAGCCACCCTGTGGTTTCAATTGCGTGACTACGGAGAGGACATGAGGAGGTGGGATGGAAAACCTACCTCAACCCTAGAGGCACGAGTACGTGAGCTGCAAGGGAAAACAATTACAAAAGGGCGTTCATGTTCCTCCAGAAAAATCGTCGCTCCACTTTCCAGTGGGCAGTTCCCCAGAAAGAATAGAAGAGCTGATCTCACCTCTGATCCTCTTGAGGGGACTTCTGATTCCTATTTACAAGAAGTGGGTAACGAGTACTATGAGCAGGATTAGAGGGGCCCTGCCTCCAGCCAGGCGGAGGAGAGGGATAACCGAGTTTATTGGACTGTGTGGATTAGATGGCCTGGCACATCAGACCCACAGGAATATAAGGCTTTAGTGGACACCGGTGCACAATGTACCCTGATGCCATCAAGCCATATAGGGGCAGAACCCATCTGTATTTCTGGAGTGACAGGGGGATCCCAACAGCTGACTGTGCTGGAGGCCGAAGTGAGCCTAACTGGGAATGAGTGGCAGAAGCACCCCATTGTGACTGGCCCAGAGGCTCCGTGCATCCTGGGCATAGACTACCTCAGCAGAGGGTATTTCAAGGACCCAAAAGGGTACCGGTGGGCTTTTGGTATAGCTGCCTTGGAGACGGAAGAAATTAAACAGCTGTCCACCTTGCCTGGTCTCTCAGAGGACCCTTCTGTGGTGGGGTTGCTCAGGGTCGAAGAACAACAGGTGCCGATCGCTACCACAACAGTGCACCGGCGGCAATATCGCACCAACAGAGACTCCCTGATCCCCATCCATGAGCTGATTCGTCGGCTGGAGAGCCAAGGAGTGATCAGCAAGACTCGCTCACCCTTCAACAGCCCCATATGGCCAGTGTGAAAGTCTAATGGAGAGTGGAGACTGACAGTAGACTATCGTGGCCTGAATGAAGTCACGCCACCACTGAGCGCTGCCGTGCCAGACATGCTAGAACTTCAATATGAACTGGAGTCAAAGGCAGCCAAGTGGTACGCCACCATTGATATTGCTAACGCGTTTTTCTCGATCCCTTTGGCGGCAGAGTGCAGGCCACAGTTTGCTTTCACCTGGAGGGGTGTCCAATACACCTGGAATCGACTTCCCCAGGGGTGGAAACACAGCCCTACCATTTGCCATGGGCTGATACAAACTGCACTGGAACAGGGTGAAGCTCCAGAGCATCTGCAATACATTGACGACATCATCGTATGGGGCAACACAGCAGAAGAAGTTTTTGAGAAAGGGAAGAAAATAATTCAAATCCTTCTGAAAGCTGGTTTTGCTATAAAACAAAGTAAGGTCAAAGGACCTGCACAAGAGATCCAGTTTTTAGGAATAAAATGGCAAGATGGACGTCGACAGATCCCAACGGATGTGATCAACAAAATAACAGCTATGTCTCCACCAACTAGCAAAAAAGAAACACAAGCATTTCTGGGTGTTGTGGGTTTCTGGAGAATGCATATTCCAAATTACAGTCTGATTGTAAGCCCTCTTTATCAAGTGACCCGGAAGAAGAATGATTTTAAATGGGGCCCTGAGCAACGACAAGCCTTCGAGCAAATTAAGCAGGAGATAGTTCATGCTGTAGCCCTCGGGCCAGTCCGAGCAGGACAAGATGTTAAAAATGTGCTCTACACGGCAGCCGGGGAGAATGGCCCTACCTGGAGTCTCTGGCAGAAGGCACCAGGAGAGACCCGAGGTCGACCTCTAGGGTTTTGGAGTCGAGGATATAGGGGATCTGAGTCCCGCTATACTCCAACTGAAAAGGAGATACTGGCAGCATATGAAGGAGTTCGAGCTGCCTCAGAAGTGGTTGGCACTGAAGCACAGCTCCTCCTGGCACCCCGACTGCCGGTGCTGGGCTGGATGTTCAAAGGGAGGGTCCCCTCTACGCATCATGCGACTGATGCTACGTGGAGTAAGTGGGTCGCGCTTATTACACAGCGGGCTCGAATAGGAAACCTTAATCGCCCGGGAATCTTGGAAGTGATCATGGACTGGCCAGAAGGCAAAGATTTTGGAATATCACCAGAAGAGGAGGTGGCGCGTGCTGAAGAGGCTCCACCATATAATGAACTGCCAGAGAATGAAAGGCAATATGCCCTATTTACTGATGGGTCCTGTCGTATTGTAGGCAAACATCGAAGGTGGAAAGCTGCTGTATGGAGCCCTATACGACGAGTCGCAGAAGCCGCTGAAGGACAAGGTGAATCAAGTCAGTTTGCAGAGGTGAAAGCCATCCAGCTGGCTTTAGATATTGCTGAACGAGAAAAATGGCCAGTACTCTATCTTTATACTGACTCATGGATGGTGCCAAATGCTCTATGGGGGTGGCTACAGCAATGGAAGCAGAGCAACTGGCAACGCAGAGGCAAGCCCATCTGGGCTGCTGAATTGTGGCAAGATATTGCTGCCCGACTAGAGAATCTGGTCATAAAAGTACGTCACGTAGATGCTCACGTACCCAAGAGTCGGGCCACCGAAGAACATCAAAACAACCATCAGGTGGATCAGGCTGCTAAGATTGAAGTGGCTCAGGTGGATCTGGACTGGCAACATAAGGGTGAATTATTTATAGCTCGGTGGGCCCATGACACCTCAGGCCATCAGGGAAGAGATGCAACATATAGATGGGCTCGGGATCGAGGGGTGGACCTGACCATGGACGCTATTGCACAGGTTATCCATGAATGTGAAACGTGTGCTGCGATCAAACAAACCAAGCGGTTAAAGCCCCTCTGGTATGAAGGACGATGGTTGAAATATAAATATGGGGAGGCCTGGCAGATTGACTATATCACACTTCCACAAACTCGCCAAGGCAAGCGCTATGTGCTTACCATGGTGGAAGCAACCACCGGATGGCTGGAAACATACCCTGTGCCCCATGCCACCGCCCGAAACACTATCCTGGGCCTTGAAAAGCAAGTCTTATGGCGACATGGCACCCCCGAAAGAATTGAGTCGGACAACGGGACTCATTTCCGAAACAACCTCATAGACACCTGGGCCAAAGAGCACGGCATTGAGTGGGTGTATCACATCCCCTATCATGCACCAGCTTCCGGAAAAATTGAACGATACAACGGACTGTTAAAGACTACACTGAGAGCAATGGGTGATGGGACATTCAAACATTGGGATAAACATTTAGCAAAAGCCACCTGGTTAGTCAACACTAGGGGATCTACTAATAGAGCCGGCCCTGCCCAATCAAAACTTTTACGTACTGTAGAAGGGGATAAAGTCCCTGTGGTGCATGTGAGAAATATGCTGGGGAAGACAGTCTGGGTTACTCCTGCCTCAGGCAAAGGTAAACCCGTTGGTGGGATTGCCTTTGCCCAGGGACCTGGGTGCACTTGGTGGGTAATGCGGAAGGATGGGGAAGTCCGATGTGTACCTCAAGGAGACTTGATTTTGGGTGAAAATAGTCAATGATTTGAATTGTATTATGTTAATTGTTACACAATACAGTATGTCATTACTACTATGGTTGCTATCTACCATATCGATGGTATTACAGTAAGAATCACCCAGACTGATGAAGAATGAGCTTCACCGAAACTAAGCAACATGCAGCAGTGATGGAACCAGAACTGGCTTCAGCAGCTTGCGCCCAACAAATCCCTCGAGACCGACATCTTCGACCTGCAGATCACGGACATGGACCGTGCCAGATAACGATCCAACACCACATACCATCTCCCCTGCCCTGAGAGACTGCTATGATGGATGAAGCCCAAAGTCATGGACTGAATGAACTACACAGACATTTTAAAGTGATGGCCCATGGACTAAGAAAGTGATATCTGTGTGTATATATTAAAAGACAGGAAGAGTAATAATGAATAATTGGAATGTATTGAAAGTACAGGACCTGGGCATGACGTAAATGGTATGGAATAAGGGGTGGATACTGTCCTGGTTTCAGCCAGGATAGAGCTGGTTTTCTTCACAGAAGCCAGTGTGAGACTGTTTTGGATTTGGGATGAGAAACTGTTGATAATGTGCTGATGTTTTGGGTTGCTGCTGAGCAGTCAAGGACAGTCCAGCTTCCTGTGCTGGCCTGCCAGCGAGCAGGCTGGGGGTGCACGGGGAGCTGGGAGGGGACACAGCCGGGACAGCTGACCCAGACTGGCCAAAGAGATATTCCCTACCATCCGACGTCATGCCCAGTACATAAACTGGAGTTGGCCGGGGGGCGGGAATCGCTGCTCGGGGACGGGCTGTCGATCGCCGGGTGGTGAGCAATTGCTGTATTGGGCATCACTTGTTCTTGTACATTCCTTTGTCGGTATTATCATTATTGTTTCCTTCTTTCTTTCTGTCCTATTAAACTGTGTTTATCTCAACCCACAAGGTTTTTTTTTCCTAATTCTCTCCCCCACCCTACTGTGGGAGGGGGAGTGAGCGAGCGGCTGCGTGGTGCTTAGTTGCCGGCTGGGGCTAAACCACGACAGTTGGTCACATCCATTGGGATCTGATGACGTCCATCTTGCCATTTTATTCCTAAAAACTGGATCTTCTGTGCAGGTCCTTTGACCTTACTTTGATGGCAAAACCAGCTTTCAGAAGGACGTGAATTATTTTCTTCCCTTTCTCAAAAACTTCTTCTGCTGTGTTGCCCCAGACAATGATGTTATCAATGTATTGCAGGTGCTCTGGAGCTTCACCCTGTTCCAGTGCAGTTTGTATCAGCCCATGGCAAATGGTAGGGCTGTGTTTCCACCCCTGGGGAAGTCGATTCCAGGTGTATTGGTCACCCCTCCAAGTGAAAGCAAACTGTGGCCTGCACTCTGCCGCCAAAGGGATTGAGAAAAACACGTTAGCCATATCAGTGGTGGCGTACCACTTGGCTGCCTTTGACTCCAGTTCATATTGAAGTTCTAGCATGTCCGGCACGGCAGCACTCAGTGGCGGCGTGACTTCATTCAGGCCACGATAGTCTACTGTCAGTCTCCACTCTCCATTAGATTTTCGCACTGGCCATATGGGGCTGTTAAAGGGTGAGCGAGTCTTGCTGTGATCACTCCTTGGCTCTCCAGCCGACGAATCAGCTTCTCAATGGGGATCAGGGAGTCTATGTTGGTGCGATATTGCCGCCGGTGCACTGTTGTGGTAGCGATCGGCACCTGTTGTTCTTCGACCCTCAGCAACCCCGCAACAGAAGGGTCCTCTGAGAGACCAGGCAAGGTGGACAGCTGTTTCATTTCTTCCATCTCCAAGGCAGCTATACCAAAAGCCCACCGGTATCCTTTTGGGTCCTGGAAATGCCCTCTCCTGAGGTAGTTTATGCCCAGGTTGCATGGAGCCTTTCGGCCAGTCACAATGGGGTGCTTCTGCCACTCATTCCCAGTTAGGCTCACTTCGGCCTCCAGCACAGTCAGCTGTTGGGATCCCCCTGTCACTCCAGAAATACAGATGAGTTCTGCCCCTATATGGCTTGATGGCATCAGGGTACATTGTGCGCCAGTGTCCACTAGAGCCTTATATTCCTGTGGGTCTGATGTGCCAGGCCATCTAATCCACACAGTCCAATAAACTCGGTTGTCCCTCTCCTCCGCCTGGCTGGAGGCAGGGCCCCTCTAGTCCTGGTCATAGTACTCGTTACCCACTTCTTGTAAATAGGAATCAGAAGTTCCTTCAAGAGGATCAGAGGTAAGAACAGCCCTTCTGTTCTTTCTGGGGAACTGCCCACTGGAAAGTGGAGCGACGATCTTTCTGGAGGAACCTGAACCCCCTTTTGTAATTGTTTTTCCTTGCAGCTCACGTACTCGTGCCTCTAGGGTCGAGGTAGGTTTTCCATCCCACCTCCTCATGTCCTCTCCGTAGTCATGTGATTGAAACCACAGGGTGGCTCGTGGTGTGTGTCCTCTATATCCTGTCTCTTGAGCAGAAGAGCGCTTACTCCTAATAGCTGAGATACTGGTCCGTACGGGTGGGGGGTAGGGCATATCCTCTTTGAATTGCCGGAACTCCCAGGACAGTTTCTCTACAGCAGAGACGCAGGCCCGTAGGGTGGAAGAGAGACTTTCTTCGTATTGCCGGAGTTGGCCAGTCAATTCATCCACTGTTGGTCTCTCTCCCTCTTTCCAGGCCATTACTGCTAATAAGTTGGCATATGATGATGGTGCACTCCGTACAAAATTCCGTCACATAGGTCGCGTGCAATTGACTTCATCTGGATCTTTGGATGATTGTCCATTGTCCAAGTCACCATAAATCACCTCCAGCACAGCTAGCTCCCTCAGGTACTGGATACCTTTCTCCATGGTGGTCCACTTGCCTGGGTGACATAGAACATCTTCCTTGAAGCGGTACCTTTCCTTCACACCCGACAGGAGTCGTCTCCAGAGGCTGAGGACTCGTGCACCTTTTCCAATAGCTTTGTCAATGCCCCCTTCCCTAGAAAGGGATCCCAGCTGCTTGGCTTCCCTACCCTCTAATTCCAGGCTACTGGCCCAGTTATCCCAGCATCGGAGCAGCCAGGTGACAATGTGCTCACCTGGACGACGGCTGAAATCCTTTCACGTATCTTGCAATTCACTCAGGGATAGAGATTGGGTAGTTACCATCTCTTTTGAGTTCTTCCTCTTCCTCCTCTTCAAGCGGTGACGCTCTCTCTTCCCTCTTCAGTCCTTGTGATGGCCCTGCTTCAGAGCACTCTGCCTCCTCACTCTCTTCCTCTGCCTCCTTCTTAGCAGAATCTTCCTCGTCCCTTACTAAACGAGCTGACTTCCGCTTCCAAGATTTCTTCTTTTGTATAGGGGCAACTGATACCAGGATGGGCTGGTTCTCTGGTTCAGCTGCAACAATCTGAGTAGTCACAGTGCCCGTTGCAGGGGTTGGAGTAGTGGCAGTGCCTGTCGTGGGGGTTTGAGTAGTCACAGTGCCTGTCACTGTCATCAGATCCAGAGAGCCTCTCTCCCCTTTGCATAGTATTAAATAGAGCTCGGTAGGCATGGGCCAGGCCCCAGCACATTGCAATGATTTGTGTCTCCTTGGAACTGCCAGGCCGACAGCATACTTCTTCCAAATATTCTGCCAGTTTATCAGGATTCTGCACTTGTTCGGGAGTGAAGTTCCAAAACACCGGAGGTGCCCACCGCCATAGGCATTTGCCCATGCTGTTCCACACACCCTGCCATTCATAACTATCCATCCTTGGGGCAGATCTCTGGATGATATTCTTAAATTGCTTGCTAACCTTAGACAAAACCGAAACAATGTTCCCCAGGAGTAGCAATAGAGGTATTTTAACTACCCAAGGGTGTTCAAAATACTGAAAAATTATTGTGATGAAGGAGGAAATGTTATGATAGAGGGTAGCAAAGGCACCATTCTGCATTTCCTCCATAAAAAGCCTTTCAGAGGCAGAAGTATAATTCCTAATCGTCTCCACAAGACAGTAGCCAAAATACAGTAACGGCTTTAGTACAGAGCTCAGATACCACATTAAGCTCAAGGTCAGTGTCCTAAAAACAAATCTCCCAGGCAAGACATTACTAATCATTGCAGAGTACAGCAGCCTGCAGAAATCAACACCAATCCTGAACATGTACGGCAAAGACGAGAGCATCATGCAAATCAAATAAACTGATATCGTGACTTGCAACCATTATTATCTCAAGCCCTTAGCCCCACGTTGGGCTCCAAAAATGACTGTCGTGTGCGGGAGAAAGATGGACTTCACAACTCCATGAGAGTTATACTCCGAAGCCGTTTATTGTCTTGTCTGACTCCAGTTTATATCATAAGTTTCGCTTAGTCACTGCACACACACTCATGATTGATTACAGCTTGTTACACACATTATTGCAATTGGCTATATACAAAATATCACGTGCTGTCCATGCGCCTCTCACACAGTCAGGATTCGTTGCCTGCAGGTGTCCATGCGCTCCTTTGCTTCCTCTTAGTTGTTTACCACAGTTCCTTCTCCTCAAGGCTGAGCCCTGCAGGTGTCCAGCTGTTTACCATCTTCTCAATGGCACAGCTCCTTCTCCTTAACGTCGAGCCATGCAGAGTAATCCCAACAGTCGTGTTTTAGCCCCAGTCGGCAACTAAGCACCACACAGCCGCTTGCTAATTGGGAAAAACCTCGTGGGTTGAGATAAAAACAGTTTAAGAGGACAGAAAGAGAGAAGGAAACAACAATGATAACAACAATGATAATACCGACAAAGGAATGTGCAAGAACAAGTAATGCCCAGTACAGCAATTGCTCACCACCCGGTGATCGATAGCCCATCGCCGGGCAGCGATTTCCACCCCCCGGCTAACTCCAGTTCATGTACTGAGCATGACGTTGTATGGTAGGGAGTATCTCTTTGGCCAGTCTGGGTCAGCTGTCCTGGCTGTGTCCCCTCCCAGTTTCGTGTGCACCCCCAGCCTTCTCGCTAGCAGGCCAGCATGAGAAGCTGGACTGGCCTTGACTGCTTAGCAACAACTCAAAACATCAGCACGTTATCAACATTTTCTCATCCCAAATCCAAAACATAGCCTCACACTAGCTTCTGTGAAGAAAATTAACTCTACCCTGGCTGAAACCAGGACATTAATGCCTTTCCTTCAGATGGAAGTCTAGTACATTAATCTATTTTGACTACCAGACTCATATTCTTCATGCATAAACACCAGTTCCTAAACAATATTCAGTACAAATCTCATGTTAAAACCGGTAAGCATGGATAAAATCTATTAGGAAATTCAAGTGGAACTAGAGAAAAGGAAATCCCGATTGTGTGTTCCATATATCTATGTGGTTGTAACACTTAAAAAGTTACAAGTATCTTCTCTCCAGAGCTGCTGCTAACACAAGTCATAGCAACACAGAAAAACATTGTTTGACTGCAATCTCGTTCTTAAATTGAGCTAGCCGAAACACAGCAAAAGTTTGAAATAGTACATTATGTCAAACGATGGTTTAGAAAGCCTGTAGTGTTAGTGACAAGCTAGCTTTACCTAATGTTGCTAGTTATCCAATATTCCAGTGAAATAGTTTTATGTTAGAAAAACTTGAGAGATTATTTGAACTGACTCTGAAAGCTGATGAAAGTCTCTGAAAGGGACTGAGGCTTTTTCCCTGTTACCCCATTATTAGTGCCTGCACATGGCACATACTCTTGCAAGCCACCCAATCTCCCTTCAGAGCATGACTGAATCTGTCCCTTATCTCTACTAGTGATGACACATCCTATAGGAGAATATTCTTGAGATTTGTTAAATTAACTCCTGAGCTGCCTCTCCTCATGTTCAAACAGAGAAGGAGAAATCAGATAGGGAGGACAGAGTTGAGGGGAGTTGGCTGCATGGGATTGTGTTTGAGGTGTGAAACTCTGACTGCAAACTTCTTAGAGCAATGAGAGAACCGTGTTCCAGAATTAGGTCAAGGGGACCAGGTTTTCACTGCTGGTGTCAGTAGTACAAAAGAGATCCAGAAATTGAATATTCTATCAAACGCCCGTAGGAAAAATCTGAGGAAAATAAGGGATGGGTGAAGCAAGATTCCCTGAGAACATTTAACAGTGAATAAACATTTATGACAAAAATGGCTGTCTCAGAGAGTTTGTGTTTCTGAACTGTCAGAATTGAGGCTTTCCTCATCTTTTCCTAATCAAGCAAGTTCCTAGTTCTCAAATTCTTCATCTTGGTCTCTGAGATCAGTACTGTCCAGATGTGCACAGCTGTAGCATTGCATGGGCTGAATTTGATACAGCTGCAAGATGCAGTGGAAGTAGATACCCCTACACCAGGGTCACTCTGATGTTTTCTCTCCAACAAGACTCGGAGAGCAGCATGGGTAATTTTCTCTCTTGAAAAGTTCTTCCCTCTGAAGTTCTACCTCTGTATACCATCTCGCAATATTCATATCAGTGGCATGGATTTAGTGCCCACCTATAGATTTTCAACTAATTTAACCATGACCACATCTAAAACATTATCCTGCCTACAGCAAATCAGGTCTTGTCTGAAGAACAAGTGGTGTGAGCTGAAACAGACAGGAGAAATACTTTGAAGGAGGTTCAGATGAAAGGCACGTAGCCCTCAGTCAAAATAGTGGGAGATCCTGGCATTCTGCATACCACACGAGGACCCCAGAAATGCCTTCTTCCAACCTCAGTGTGCTAAAAAATTCATCCCTTCCTGTTTGTGAGGAAACTGTCCATCAGGAGATTCTTATTGTGGTCATTGCTGAATCACTGTAATATGAAGATAGTGTTTGGGCTCTAACACCTATCATGGCTGCCGACCCTCTCTCTGACTCAGGCCAAGATAATCAAATTAAGCTATCATTCAGGTTCCTTCTACGTCTTCCACTCAGCTTTTAATGCCAATTTAAGTATTTGGTTAATTTGTGAATCAGGCTCGAGCTTCATCAAAGGCTGATTTTCCTCTGTTTTCCTCTAGTTTTGTTGTTTTGTGCAGCAAGAGGGTAGAATCCTAAATCATCATATAATGTGCAAGTTCTGCTAGCTCTTCACCCTATTTATTTCATATTCTGGGTATTGCTCTTCTCCAATCATTACTCTCAAAAAACACACATCTGTGAGACATTCTATAAGCGACTGGCAGAAGTCTTGCATTCGCTGGCCCTGGTTCTTGTGGGGGACTTCAATCTACCGGACATCTGTTGGAAGTATAACACGGCAGAGAGGAAACAATCTGGGAGGTTCCTGGAGTGTGTGGAGGATAACTTCCTGACACAGCTGGTGAGTGAGCCCACCAGGGGAGGTGCCTTGCTGGACCTGCTGTTTACAAACAGAGAAGGACTGGTGAGAGATGTGGTGGTCAGAGGCTGTCTTGGGCTTAGCGACCACGACATGACAGAATTCTCGGTTGTGAGGGAAGTAAGGAGAGGGGTCAGCAGAACTACTATCATGGACTTGCGGAGGGCAGACTTTGGCCTGTTCAGGTCACTGGTTGAGAGAGTCCCTTGGGAGACAGTCCTGAAGGACAAAGGGGTCCAGGAAGGCTGGACAGCCTTCAAGAAGGAAAACTTAAAGGCGCAGGAGCAGGCAGTCCCCATGTGCCGTAAGAAGAGCTGGTGGGGAAGGCGACCGGCCTGGCTGAAGAGGGAGATTTTGCTGGGACTCAGGGAAAAGAGGAGAGTTTATCACCTCTGGAAGAAGGGGCAGGCAACTCACAAAGAGTACAAGGATCTCATTAGGTCAAGCAGGGACAAAATTAGAAAGGCAAAAGCCCAGCTAGAGCTCAGTCTGGCCACAGTTGTAAAGGATAATGAAAAATGTTTTTACAAATATATTAACAACAAAAAGAGAGGCAAGGAGAATCTCCATCCCCTACTGGATATGGCGGGGAACATTGTCTCCAAGGACAAGGACAAGGCTGAGGTACTTAATGCCTTCTTTGCCTCAGTCTTTAATAGCCAGTCCAGGTATCCACAGGGTATTCAGCCCCCTGAGCTGGAAGATGGGGATGGAGAGCACAATAATGCGCCCATAATCCAGGAGGAAGCAGTTAAGGACATGTTCAGCCACCTGGACACCCACAAATCTATGGGGCCTGATGGGATCCACCCGAAAGTACTGAGGGAGATGGCAGAGGAGCTTGCCGAGCCACTCTTCATCATTTATGAGCAGTCCTGGTTAACAGGGGAGGTCCCAGAAGACTGGAGGCTTGCCAATGAGATGCCCGTCTACAAGAAAGGCCAGAAGGAAGATCCTAGGAACTACAGGCCTGTCAGCCTGACCTCTGTACCAGGGAAGATCATGGAGCGGTTGGTCTTGAGAGTGCTCACAGGGCATGTGCAGGACAACCAAGGGATCAGGCCCAGCCAGCATGAGTTCATGAAAGGCAGGTCCTGCTTGACCAACCTGTTCTCCTTCTATGACCAGGTGACCTGCCTAGTGGATGAGGGAAAGGCTGTGGACGTTGTCTACCTGGACTTTAGTAAAGCCTTTGACAGCGTCTCCCACAGCATTCTCCTGGAGAAACTGGCGGCTCGTGGCTTGGATGGGTTTACTCTTCGCTGGGTGAGGAACTGGCTGGATGGCTGAGCCCAGAGAGTTGTGGTGAATGGCGTTAAATCCGGCTGGCGGCCGGTCACAAGCGGTGTTCCCCGGGGCTCAGTTCTGGGGCCGGTCTTGTTTAATATCTTTATTGATGATCTGGATGAGGGAAACGAGTGCTCCCTCAGGAAGTTTGCAGATGACACCAAGTTGGGTGGGAATGTTGATCTGCTGGAGGGTAGGAGGGCTCTGTAGAGGGATCTGGACAGGCTGGATCGATGGGCTGAGGTCAACTGTATGAGGTTTAATAAGGCCAAGTGCCGGGTCCTGCACTTGGGTCACAACAACCCTGTGCAACGCTACAGGCTTGGGGAAGAGTGGCTGGAGAGCTGCCCGGTGGAAAGGGACCTGGGGTTGCTGGTTGACAGCCGGCTGAATATGAGCCAGCAGTGTGCCCAGGTGGCCAAGAAGCCCAACAGCATCCTGGCCTGTATCAGGAATAGTGTGGCCAGCAGGAGTAGGGAAGTGATCGTGCCCCTGTCCTTGGCACTGGTGAGGCCGCACCTTGAATACTGTGTTCACTTTTGGGCCCCTCACTACAAGAAGGATGCTGAGGTGCTGGAGCGTGTCCAGAGAAGGGCAACGAAGCTGGTGAGGGGACTGGAGCACAAGTCTTATGAGGAGCGACTGAGGGAACTGGGGTTGTTTAGTCTGGAGAAGAGGAAGCTGAGGGGAGGCCTTATCGCTCTCTACAACTACCTGAAAGGGGGTTGTGGCGATGAGGGTGCTGGTATCTTCTCCCAAGTAACCAGCAATAGGACGAGAGGAAATGGCCTCAAGTTGTGCCAGGGGAGGTTTAGATTGGATATTAGGAAAAATTTCTTCACTGAGTGAGTGGTCAGGCATTGGAACAGGCTGCCCAGGGAGGTGGTGGAGTTGCCATCTCTGGAAGTATTCAAAAAACATGTGGATGTGGCGCTTCAAGACATGGTTTAGGGAACATGGTGGCGCTAGATTAATGGTTGGACTTGATGATCTTGAAGGTCCTTTCCAACCTTAGTGATTCTGTGATTCTGTGATTCTGTAATAGAGATGTACCAACTAGTTAATTTCAGGATTTTTATTAGCGAGAGGTGACATTATTAAGGTCACTAAGATGATGGGGAACTATGAAAGGTCTAAAGACATGTGCCTCTAGTAAATGCATTATGTAGATCCACAAATAGTGACTCAAATAGAAACATAACCTCTTTGATCTAAAAGATCACACTGTAAGCTATTATGGTTAGTATACTGACAGCCCACATCAGAAGAATGTAATGGGAAAAGGAGGGCAGGAACTCTTGCATGAAGATGACATGGCCAAGACATAATTAAAAAAAAAAAAAAGTAGAGGCAGTAGCAAATTGATGGTGGTAAAACAAGGAAACAGGCATAGGAAGAGCATGAGTAAACAGAGATTATTAAGGTCAGCAAAGGTGCCAGAAGGAAACTGGACACACAGATTAATGGGGCTGAACTAAATGAGACTGAATAATGCTGCTACTTTGGTCAAGTTACGGAAGACAGAGAAGTTGACTGTGAGAACCAGTTTAGTCTTTGGAGTGCAGGAAGAGCCTAGAGCAAAAATATCAAAGACAGCGTATAGGAGATCCATATGCCACCAAGCGGTGGGCAGGCAAGCACTGGGGTTGTTTACCATACAACCTGACCTCAATGATGGGACAAGATAATCTAGTTTTCAGTTAAATTTTCTCAGCATGGAATTGGGATATTCTTTTCATATGCACTTTTCTCAGCTGTGCTTCATGACTCAAATTCACTCAGTTTATTCTAATCATAAGTCTTGCCCATATCCTTCTGTAATTTGAAAAGATTTAGCCATAGGCATTCTGAAAAAAAAAATCACCATTAATAATAAACCATATCACCAGACGTAGAAATACCATTTTCTGTATTATTCTAGTGAAAATTACAGATTAACAGCAGCATAAAAGGATTTTTTCCCCATGTTCTGTTCCATCTCCTCCTTTCTCTCTCGATTTGCAACAAATAAGAATAAATTTAT
This sequence comes from Phaethon aethereus, assembly GCF_964289735.1. NCBI lineage: Eukaryota > Metazoa > Chordata > Aves > Phaethontiformes > Phaethontidae > Phaethon > Phaethon aethereus. The sequence goes on from NC_138581.1 coordinate 12,442,051, forward strand.
CTTAATAAATAAGTCAAATGTTTGTCACAGAACAGTTTTCCATAACAAGCTAAACAAACTCTGTCAAAGCTTGTGCCCTGACTGAGTCTACAACCAAACCAATATTTAACCAAGCGTTGATATGGAGTCTTTTTTATGTGCCTTATGCTATACAGGGTGCAGCAGAAAGAAACAAGGGCTTATGTTTCTCTTTGCAGAATTCAGTAACTCTGAAATACACATTACAGGGAACTTCATTATTACAACAGGTAAAATCTTTTGATGAGGGGTATCCACAGGTTCCTCTATGACTGACTTATCACCTGCGCTCCACTACTGTTCAGCGCACATACTTGTGAATAACTTTTACTTCATTCCTGGACTCTAAAGAGCAAAGGCCACACTTTCTTGGTGAAAGAACAGAAATCAGGGTTTAACTTCAAGGATACTTGATGGTCGAAGAGCAAAGAATAATCTTTTCAAGATTGTATACCTCTCTTTAGATCTCAGTCTAATAAACCCTGTGAAAACTAACTTCATGTAGATGAGATGTGGTTTTAGTTGCCCTCCATACATATCCCTGTGGTGATCATGTCTGTAGAATATTGCCAGTTTTCATACTTAACTGTTCATAGGGATTTACATAGTGTACACTGTCAGCACAAACTGTTTTCTACTCATATGGACTATATTAGACACAAGTATAAACTGTTGCAGCAGTTCATCTGTTCATCACCCATGCACGGAATCCAGAGGTTTCTATTTCCTTTTGTAAAATGCTCAGACCAATGTACTGGGCATTACTATCTATCCGTGTTTGCTGTTGAAGCTGCAGTAACTTGTGCTATACACAACTGGACATTGCTGGGCAAGCAAAGCCTCCAAGAAACAGGCTCCTCTCTGTCGAGGACTGACATACATTTCCTAAAATCATATGGGATTCACTTTCAGAGCAACATGCTGCTGCTATGGAGCGGAGAGCTGCTACTGCACAGACAAAAACAAACATTTCCCTGATCTCCTCCAGGGTCAGGGCAACAAGCAACTCAAAGGTGCAACGCCTGAAAAGAGATATTTGCATAAGGGTGAAAGGGGAGTGAATCCTTGGAATATTTTCACAGAAAAGGTACAAAAAGGTATAAAGTCACATGCTCATAAGTCGTCCGTAGACGCCGGCAAGGAGTGCCTTAATTAACCATTGGGGTCAGAACTGAGGGCGCACAGGGGTACGTTCTTTATACATTGAAACTTGGTACCAGGGGGGTGCCCTGCTGAGTGTGAGAACCAAGTATAGGTATAGGTACCAATTGGCAAAATGGGATCAACCAATCCATGATTCCTCGCTGTAGCCCTCTGAGGAGTATTTTGAAAAACTGGAATAACTTTGGAGGTGATCTCATGAGTAAAGATACAATGAAAAGATACTGTAATCAATGGTGGCTAAATTACAAATTGTATGATGGTAAATGATGGCTGGAAAATGGGTCTTTACAATTTAATATTATACTGCAGTTAATGTTGTTTTGTCATCGACTTGGGAAAATGGGATGAAGTTTTGTATGTTGAAGCTTTTATGACTCTGTACAGAAATCCTGATATTCAGAAGAAACGTAAACTAATAACTGACCTAATGATGTACACAGTTTTTGAAAAAAAAAAAATACAAAAAAATAGGAAGAGTGGTTGTAGTATAGGCTGTGATAATAGAAATTGCAGAGGGGGAAGAATAGGAGGATGTGCAATTGTTAGTCCCAACAGTCCCACCTTCCACCTTTATATAGATAAGCGGTGGGACCGGAAGGATTGCCAGTTTTTGTACATGTCCCATTCACTACCTCTGACCTGTTAAATTGGAAACAATCTGTTGGTTTACATAGAGAAAATCCTGAAGGAATGCACCGGCTTTTAGAGACTATAATCCTACATAACAATCCTAGTTGGGGAGATGTACAAGCATTATTAAATACTCTCTTTATAGCAAAGGAAAAAGAATGATAATAAAAAAAAACAGGGAAGAAGGTGAGAAAAGAAATAGACAGGAGGACCCTGGGGATTATTTGCCTACTAGAAAAGACCCAGAGTGGGATCTTAATGGGGGTGGGGGGAAAGGCCCAGCTGAAGCAATACCAACAATTAATATTATATGGGGTCCAGCACAGAGTACTGAAATTGAAAAATGTGTCCCCTCCCAGCTACCCATGCACCCCTCTACTTTCTCACTGGCAGGCCAGCGTGAGAAGCTGGACAGTCCTTGACTGCTCAGCAACAACTAAAAACATCAGTGTGTTATCAACATTCTTTTCATCTCAAATCCAAAACACTGCACTGTGCTGGCTACTAGGAAGAAAATTAACTTTATCCTGGCCAAAACCAGGACAGAGGTGGGACAGGGCTCCAATGAAAATCCATCGGCCTTTTTTGAGAGGTTATGTGAAGCAGCTAGAAAATGGATGGACTTGGATCCGGACGATGAGGCAAAACAGAGGATGTCCAATATGCTGTTCATTTGGCAGCGACTCAGGATACAAGGAGAAAGTTGAGGGGGCTGGGGGAATGTCCATTTCACAATTGATAGAAATAGCATATAACGTGTATAACGATCGGGACAAGAGAGAAGGAAAAAGAAAAAGAGAGCAGAATGAGGTTACAAGCATCTTTGCAGGCAGCAGCAATAAATAGAAACAATGTCAAGGGAAAGGTAGAGGAAGAGGCCCACAAAACCAAACCCCTTTAGGACCAAATCAGTGTGTGGCCCGTAGGCAGGAAGGGCACTGGAAGAACAAGCTCCCCAGGGAGCACCAGCAAATAGAATTCTCTGAGTTACCAAAGTATGGGCAATATGAATATCTACTTGTTTTAGTAGACACATTCTCTGGGCGGTCTGAAGCTTTCCCTTGCTGCAACAATCAAGCTAGGGAAATCATTAAAATTTTATTAGAAGAAAAAATTCCTCGAATCAGAATCCCTGAGGGCTTATTCTCTGATAATGGACCACATTTTATTTTGGAAATAATCCAAGGGGTGTCAAGATTCCTCCAACTGAAATGGGATCTACATACCCCTTGGAGACCACAGTCTAGTGGGAAGGTAGAAAGAATGAATCAGACCCTTAGAACACAGATATCCAAATTATGTCAAGAAACCCATCTTAAATGGGTAGATATCCTACCAATTGCCCTGATGAGGATTAGGATTACTCCACGACTGAGGGAAGGGATAAGCCCCTTGGAAATATTATATGGAAAACTGTATCCTGTCAACGAGGTGGGTAGCTGGAGTGATCAGATACACATTAAAGGTGAAGGAATTTTGACAGATTATTTGTTACCTCTCTCGTGGGTATTATCCTCTTTACACAGGTATCTCAACCAGCAGGCTCTGCTTCCTCTGTACTCTTCGGTACATAACTTCACACCCGGAGATTTGGTTTACATCCGGACCTGGAAGGATGAACCACTAAAAGAAAAGTGGAAGGGATCAGCTCCTGGATCCACTACACAAGAGTGAAGGGAGCTCCACCAGAGGAACAGTGGACATCTGTACCAACGGGAGCGCTAAAGCTAAGACTTTCTAAAAACTCTATGGGCTAATGAACTATTTATGGTTATAATATGGTTTATGGTAACACTGATCTTTTCAAACTAAATCACAATGACAATAAGAAAATTAATGAAGATACTCTTGCTTTCACTGCTAATCAGACACTCTATACTATACGTGGTCAGAGTTGATGGAAACACAGGAATAATGGGAAAGCCAATACAGGACCTTACATTGACAATCATATACATAGTAATCATATAATGACAAAAACAAATAGACAACTCATTTCTTTTACATCAGGCAGGTGATAGAATCTCTATTGAATGTAATGTGACAAACTATCTAAAGGGACGTACCTCTATAGTCATCAAAATGATGAATCAAACTCAAAGGAAAGGGAAAGCTGCTTTTCATGCCCCTACTGTAAAATTAGCTTCTTCTTCAGTGACACACCTCTGGCAGCAGTATGCTTATGGGTAGATACAGGGAAAGATAATGGAAATGGACTATCCTTAAAGACCATGCTAACACCTACTCCTAAACCTCATACCACTCCAACAGTCATCCCGACTGCCTATCAATCTCTATCCCACCCAATTACTTATACAACCACCCAAACTATATACCCATTGATCTCTGAAACTGGATCATATGTAATCAGATATGTAGGACGACAGCAAGTGATGTTTAACCCATCATGGTCCCTCAAATGAGTAGAACTATTAATGCAAATTAATATCTCTGTAGTTAAACCAACCTGTTCATCATTTGTAAGTACCTCTTATGCAGGGTGGTTAGCATGGTTACGTGAGCCTTACCCTTCAAAATGAGCAAAGAGAAATGTAACTGATACCTTAGGGACAGGATTGGGAGTCTTAAACAGCATAAATGCTGAAATACTTGCAAACAAACTTTAGTACAGCCATACATGATCTAAACAAACTAGAACATCCATTTTCGTCCTCCCTATAAGCTTTAGGAACTCATCAGTGGCTTTTATAAAAATAACCTGGGAAAACGCAGCCAAATTTGAAAGAAAACTCCAGTCGTGGTGGTATCTAGTTAATTTCACTCATGATCCTATTAATAATAAAGCCACGGCTTTTATTTTAACCATACAGAATGCATCAGTAAAAACCATCTACCCTATCATTGCATTAGGATTAAATCACAACGGGACTACACTCTATCCATTAGAGTATAGAGTATAGGCCCAAAGAGGCAATAACAAATGGCAGACTGTTGAAATTGATGCATGTGTAGTATGGGAACGACAGGGAAGTAACACCATGAAAGCTCAGGACATTTGCCTTGACACTGAGCAAAATGTTTCTCACTTTGAGATACATCCAGAAGAGATCCCTGGAACTGTACTTGTATATCTTGGGAAGGGATGTGTATGTATAATGACTCTGTAATTTTATAGTTGTAGATAATATCACTGTTGGAATAAGTAATCACTCAAATACTTGTGTTTGTAACCTTATTAACATAGGATGTGATTTTAACTATTCAGCTCCTATTACGTCTTATCAGCTGTTACAATTCAATTATACTTCAGTTAAAAATCTATTGCCTACTCCCATTGGGATGAATCTCACAGTGGTAAAAAAACTTTTACAACATAATGATCGACGCCAGTTGCTTGGAACGTGCCCGGGAAGATGAACAAGTGAGGCTGTGTTTTGGATTTGGGATGAAAAAATGCTGATAATGTACTGATGTTTTTAGTTGTTGCTAAGCAGTCAAGGACTGTCCAGCTTTTCATGCTGGCCTGCCAGTGAGAAAAGGAGGGGTGAATGGGAACCTGAGAGGGGACACAGCCAGGACAGCTGACCCAGGCTGGCCAAAGGGATATTCCATACCATATGACATCATGCTCAGTATATAAAGCTGGGGCGAAGAAGAAGGAAGTGGGGGGGTGTTCGGAGTTATGGCGTCTGTCTTCCCAAGTAACCGTTGCGCTTGACGGAGCCCTGCTTCCCTGGAGATGGCTGAACACCTGCCTCCCAATGGGGAGTAGTGAATTAATTCCTTGTTTTGCTTTGCTTGCATGCACGGCTTTTGCTTTCCCTATTAAACTGTCTTTATCTCAACCCAAGAGTTTTCTCACTTTCACTCTTCCAGTTCTCTCCCTTGTCCCACCGTGGAGGAGTGAACGAGCGGCTGTGTGGTGCTTAGTTGCTGGCTGGGGTTAAACCATGACAGAGGCTTTTGAATATCTCCAAGGAGGGAGATGCCACAACCTCCCTGGGCAACCTATTCCAGTATTCAGTCACCCTCACAGTAAAAAAATTGTTTCCTGATGCTCAGACAAAACAACCTCCTGCATTTCAGTTTGTGTTCATTGCCTCTTGTCCTGTCACTGGACACCACTGAAAAGAGCCTGGCTCCATCTTCTTTGCACCCTCCCTTCAGGTATTTATATACATTGATAAGGTTCCACCTGAGCCTTCTCTTCTCTAGGCTAAACAGTCCCAGCTCTCTAATCCTTTCCTTATAGGAGAGATGTTCCAGTCTGTTAATCTTTGTGGCCCTGCGCTGGACTCTCTACAGTATGTCCATGTCTCTCTTGTACTGGAGAGCCCAGAAATGGACACAGGACTCCAGCTGTGGCCTCACCGTTTCTGAGCAGAGGGTAAGAATATCCTCCTTTGACCTCCTTGTGATACTTTGTCTAATGCAGCCCAGGATACCATTGGCTGCCTTTGCAGCAAGGGCACATTGCTGGCTCATGTTCAACTTGGTGTCCACCAGGACCCCCAGGGCCTTTTCTGCCCAGCTGCTTTCCAGCCGTTCAGTCTCCAGCATATACTGGTACATGGGGTTGTTCCTCCCCAGGACTTTGTACTTCTCCTTGTTGAACTTCACCCGTCAGCCCAAATACTTTGCTCTAGGTTGTATATCCATCAACATATAAATACAGGATGACAGAGTAATATAACAGGGCTATCTTAGTGAGGACTGTGCTGTTTCAGTAAGGGTGTTTAACAGGATGAAATCAGGAATCATTTCTGTTCTATAACTAGAATTTAATAAAGAAATGTTGGGATCACCCTGCAAGGGCTCGACCTTAAGGAGAAGGAGCTGTGGCATTGAGAAGATGGTAAACAGCTGGACACCTGCAGGGCTCAGCCTTGAGGAGGAGGAGCTGTGGTAAACAACTAAGAAGAAGCAAAGGAGTGCAGGAACACCTGCAGGCAGCGGATCCTGACTGTGTGAGAGGCACGTGGACAGCGCGTGATATTTTGTATATAGCCAATTGCAATAATGTGTGTAACAAGCTGTAACCAATCATGAGTGTGTGCGCGGTGACTAAACAGAAATTATGATATATATTGGAGTCAGACAAAACAATAAACGGCTTCGGAGTATAGCTCTCATGGAGTTGTGAAGTCCATCTTTCTCCTGCAAAGAAATTTTTTCTGTTGTCTTCAGATATGTTATTTGTAGAAGAAAAAAAGGGAGTGCTAAACCTGTGAAGAAAAAAAAATGAGGAAAACATATCACAAAATCAAATGTGCATACATTCAGACACATTCTGAAAGAGTTGGATTTCTTGCTGGCCATGTGTAATTTTCTAAAATGGAGGTTAAGCAAGGGTCAAACCAATGCCAGACCCTTCTATTTAGTCTTCCTTTTTTGTAATACTCTGTAAAGAGAAGTATGGTTTGAGGGTTTGGGAGATGTTGAACTGCCGGCAGGCACTCAGTCCCTATCAAGGAATTACCTTATTATGGCAAGTGGGATTAGAAGCGGTGTAAATGGGTTCTCCAAAATATTTCCTCATTTTTGAGCATTTCAGAACTGGGATGAGTGCAGCGATGAAGTCGGCGGAAGAAATATAGTAAAACCCTTCATCCTTGAAGATCAGTAAAAGAAAACACTGGCTGTACTCTCTGATGTATACAGTGTAAGCTTTGTAGCTCATAGCACAAAATGTCAAGTGGCGTAACAGCAGGGAACACACCCAACACTGAGCCAGCATATCTTCATCAAGCTCTTTTTTTCTCTTTCTTTTTTTTTTTTGTTTGTGAGTCAAAGATTAAGTATAATTAATTGGAGGATTACCCATATGTCATGGCTAGATGGCAAATATATGCCTTAGAAACACAGTTTTTCAGTATTGTGCAATTACTTTGAAACGATGCTTCTGCCAGATCAGAGATTTTTATTTTCACACTCTGGTCAGATGCAATAGAATTACACAATATACCAAGCAAAGGGTAAGGCTGTGAGAGCTACAGCTCAATTAATTTTCCCTGGCAATAAAACTGACAGCACTCAAATCTGCATAAATCTTCCTCAGAATAAGGGCAGAGGCCTTCACGCACGCAGCCGCGCACCAGCCCGCTGCGGCCCCCACGGAGGCTTTCATGGCCCTGGCCCAGCGAAAGCCCACCGTGCACACCCCCGCAGAACGTTGGAAAGAACATCCCCTTCCACGCTGCCCCAGCTCGCCAGGGGCGATTACGTAAATGTCAGCCCCGCCCACCTTCTGCGCTCTGCCTTCCGCCTGGAGGGTTATGCAATACCCAGTACATAGACCTACTGCACCACATACAGCCCCAGCGGCGCATGCCCCGTCCCCCGGCAGCCTCCATTGGCCACCCCTCGAGAGTGCTTGGCGTGGATTGGGGTGTTGCTGCTGTCACTTGCAGCTGACTGACAGGCCGGCCGGCCATGAGAGTGCGTGAGTGCGTGCGTAGTTATGACCTGCTAACATACATCCTTTCGTGTTGCCACACGCTCCGGGTTGTTCTGCTCCCGGACAAGTGGGACGCTGTTGCTTGCCCGTCCTTCCCCGCTTCGCCTCGGCCAGGTGCAGGGGATGCTCCGCTTACCGCGCTGCACTGAAGGTAGAAATGCGCGCTCGGAGTGGCGTCATGTGCGGGAGCCGGGGGGTGAGGGCGCGCGTGTGTGGGTGCGGAGCTGTTTGCTGTGTGCGTGTGTGTATAACGTTTTGCTGGCGTGTCAATGCCGGGGTAGCAGGCAGTGAAGGTAGCAGGCATGACGTGTGCATGAGTATGAAAAGACATGGTAATTTTGCTGCAGAGTTAAGGTCGTTAATTACAACCCTTTTGTGCGTTTACGAGAAAAATCGGAGTTTTGTGCCGATGTGTTTTGTGTCAGAGGCCGCCAGAGAGATCCCATTTTCACACGGTGTTGAGGGGTGGTGTTTGTGGGCAAACTGAATTGATGGTAGCAGTCTGCCACACAACCCCTGTGTTTTGCTAGGCTGTGTTTGCCTAAGCCTTTTTTCGTCACTTTTGTTGCTGTTTTTCAGACTCTACGGGACACATAATAGTTCCTGGAAATGTTGCATTATGTAACCACAGAATTTTCTGGCAGTCAGGCTAGGAAGAAGGAGCTAATTATGCGATTTTATAATCTTGCTACAAAGAAACTGGGACAATCGCGTTAAAAAATGTAACTAACAGATTTTGTTAAAGTACATTTAACAGGGAAAGTAGACAACTGGGTAAGTGGAGAGGTAACTCATGCTTGCTGACCCTGTGTTGTGTACCTTAAAATGAAATTTGTGTTAATCTATATTTAGCCCTATCACATTTTAGCAATTGTGGTTTCATGTGCTATTCCTGGTCTTTTTCTAGAGCTGTGCATATAGACGTTCAAGGCCATTTGCTTGGATTTTTAACTCCATGCTTTCAGAGCCTTTTTGATAAGGCTGTCTTTAAGGAAGGCATTTTACCTGGACACTAAACAATTTCTTTGGTACTGGCTTTTACTTGTCACCCTTTTAAAAGAGGGAAACATGTAATTTAAGAGAGGAATGAATTTAAGAAAATGTCAACAGCGCTGAAGAAGTGAGATGGCCTGCCCGTGTCCTGACAGCTGCAGTGGGCTCGGGTGAAGAAGTAACGCCAGGCCCAGGGGGCAGAGGAGTACCCCAGTCCCATGAAATCGGGCATTTTAGTGTGACACACAACAAAAGCAGAAGTAGGTCAGTATGACGTTCTCGGTAGCACTAATCTTCGGTTAGTTGGTGCGTGATCACGACCGGAATGCGTGCGCTGTGGGTCACAGGGAATGCTACCGAAGGGAGTATCACAGCAGTGCTGGTATGGGGAGGGAGGGGGCCCGATCCCGCGCCCCGGCGGCTCCGACCGTCCTGAGGACTTGCACAACTTGTGTCGCGGAGGTTGCTGTGTCCTTCTGCTCGTGATGGCGGCGGGCTGGAATCTTTTGAACATCCGCGCGGCAGCGGGCGAGGGCGGAGGGCACTGCCGCGCCCCGCCGTTCTGGGGCTGGGGTAGGCACGGCGGCAGAGGCTTTCGAGGTTAGGAGGAGTGATAGTGCGGGGCCGCTTTGAACAGAGCCGGCCGCGCGCCATGCCCCGCCGGTCACGTAGCGGGGCGCCTCGCCGCCGCTCCCCGCTCGCCCGTCTCCCCCTTTTGGGTGCGTCGGTGGGCCCCAGCGCGGCGGGAGCGCAGGGCGGGTAGCGGCAGCGCTGATGTCATGTCTGATAACCGCTTTCAGTCAGGGCGAATCAGACAGAGAGCGCCTCGAGCTCCCTGCCTGAGGATCTCCTCGTGGGCAGATGTCCCCTCCCACTACCCTCTCGGCGGCCCAGGGGCACCCCCCCCACCCCCCTGGATTTCGGCCGTGCCCCGCTGCCACTGTAGGAAGGGTACAGCTCACAGATAGGCGGTAGAAACCCTCCCTTCATCCCACCCCCCCGATCTGAATATTTAGGATTTCTCCTTAAGTCACAAACAATGAAAACTGGCCATTGCCCAATTCTGTTGTTGGCAAGTCATTTCGACATTTCAGTGGCAAAAGCTGTGACTGGAAGTCCCATGTTCTGAGATCATCTTGTGCTCTGTCCTTGACAGAAGGCTACCTTGAAAGTTCTTAAAAACTGAACAGCACTCATGGACTCCCTCAAAAGCCCTCAAAAGCAGATTCCTTGGGTACTCTACTAAATAGCTCCCTGAGTAGCTTAAAGTTTGCTCTCCTAAAATCCAAGGTAGCAACTCTGCTGACCTTTTTTCTCATTAAACTGAAAATTTTCCTGGTTAACAGGGGAGGTCCCAGAAGACTGGAGGCTTGCCAATGTGACGCCCATCTACAAGAAAGGCCGGAAGGAAGATCCTGGGAACTACAGGCCTGTGAGCCTGACCTCTGTACCGGGGAAGATTATGGAGCGGTTGGTCTTGAGAGTGCTCACAGGGCACCTGCAGGACAACCAAGGGATCAGGCCCAGCCAGTACGGGTTCATGAAAGGCAGGTCCTACTTGACCAACCTGATCTCCTTCTATGACCAGGTGACCCGCCTAGTGGATGAGGGAAAGGCTGTGGACGTTGTCTACCTGGACTTTAGTAAAGCCTTTGACAGCGTCTCCCACAGCATTCTCCTGGAGAAACTGGCAGCTCGTGGCTTAGACAGGTTTACTCTTCGCTGGGTGAGGAACTGGCTGGATGGCCGAGCCCAGAGAGTTGTGGTGAACGGCGTTAAATCCGGCTGGCAGCCTGTCACAAGTGGTGTTCCCCAGGGCTCGGTTCTGGGGCTGGTCTTGTTCAATATCTTTATTGATGATCTGGATGAGGGAATCGAGTGCTCCCTCAGTAAGTTTGCAGATGACACCGAGTTGGGTGGGAGTGTTGATCTGCTGGAGGGTAGGAGGGCTCTGCAGAGGGATCTGGACAGGCTGGATCGATGGGCAGAGGTCAACTGTATGAGATTTAATAAGGCCAAGTGCCGGGTCCTGCACTTCGGCCACAACAACCCCATGCAATGCTACAGGCTTGGGGAGGAGTGGCTAGAGAGCAGCCTGGCGGAAAGGGACCTGGGGGTGCTGGTTGACAGCCGGCTGAACATGAGCCGGCAGTGTGCCCAGGTGGCCAAGAAGGCCAACAGCGTCCTGGCCTGTATCAGGAATAGTGTGGCCAGCAGGAGTAGGGAAGTGATTGTGCCCATGTCCTCGGCACTGGTGAGGCCGCACCTTGAATACTGTGTTCAATTTTGGGCCCCTCACTACAAGAAGGATGTTGAGGTGCTGGAGCGTGTCCAGAGAAGGGCAACAAAGCTGGTGAGGGGTCTGGAGCACAAGTCTTATGAGGAGTGGCTGAAGGAACTGGGGTTGTTTAGTCTGAAAAAGAGAAGGCTGAGAGGAGACCTTATTGCTCTCTACAACTACCTGAAAGGGGGTTGTGGTGAGGTGGGTGTTGGTCTCTTCTCCCAAGTAACTAGTGATAGGACAAGAGGAAATGGCCTCAAGTTGTGCCAGGGGAGGTTTAGATTGGATATTAGGAAAAATTTCTTCACTGAGAGAGTGGTCAGGCATTGGAACAGGCTGCCCAGGGAGGTGGTGGAGTCGCCATCTCTGGAAGTGTTCAAAAAACATGTGGATGTGGTGCTTCAGGACATGGTTTAGGGGACATGGTGGTGCTGGATTAATGGTTGGACTTGATGATCTTGAAGGTCCTTTCCAACCTAGTGATTCTGTGATTCTGTGACCATTTTGTGATCACTGTGGCCGAGACAGACACCTACCATCACATCTCCCACGAGTCCTTCTCTCTTCACAAACAACAAGTCTAGGAGGGCATCTTTCCTTGATGGCTCACTGAGTACTTGTGACAAGAAGTTATCTTCCACAAACTTCAAGAATTTCACAGACTTGCTCGTCACAGCAGTATGGTGATTCAAAAAGGTTAAAGAAATTTAAACTCAATAACATCAAACTGTTATTAAGCAGACATCTTTATTGCAGCACTGGATGCATGGGGGATATCTCCTCCTAACATGCGTGCGCTGAAACAAAAGTTCATCCTTTATATACCTTAAAGACATGAATATTCACACATTTTCCAAGAAATCACCGCCTCCTTGCTTATCTACTACATTTACGTAATGCTGGCGTTGCAAAACTACACTACGCATGTGCGGGGGTCTCGGGTGGTCATCGGTGGTCGTTTGGGGAGTTAGCCCCCTACTCCTTTTTCCCTCTTATGGTCACGGGTCTCCTGAGGATAGTTTCTTCTTGGATGTTTGCCCCTTCTGCTGTTCAGCCAAGCGGTTCCTTCTTATCATCCTTGTTAGAGCATTCCTGCCAGTCTGTCTCTATGCTCAAGGTTAAGATATCTTCTCTGTACTCATTAATCTCTCAGTCCTTGCTCTTAACTCTTCTTTGTTTTAATTTCATAAGGCCTGCTTTCCTTGTGATTAACCTTCTACACATAGTTACAATGTTAGCATTGAGGCAAATACAGCCTAAGGACTATGAGAATAGGCCGTTAAACATAATAACTATGAGAATAGGCCGTTAAACATAATCACACAGTCATTAGGCTAAAGAAATCTATATAAAAGTTAAACTAATCATCTAATCAGTAACCTTCCAAAAAGTATATATATACTGAGAAATTTACAAAACTTGCAGTTGATTAGTTACACATGCTAAGACCTTATAACTGTTTTAGATCCTTGTTTCAATGGTATTCCCAGTGGATGCCTGGGAAGTTGAAATCTCTCATAAGGGCAAGGGCTACCTATTCAGAGACTTCTCCTAATTGCCTATAGCATAACTCATGGTTTAGTGGGCATGGTGGTGTTGGGTTGATGGTTGGACTTGATGATCTTAAAGGTCTTTTCCAACCTTAATGATTCTGTGATTCTGTGATTCATCAGTGTTAACAACCTGGTTGGACAATCGGTAGTAGACTCCTGCTACAGTATCTCCTTTGTTTCTCATCCCCCTAATCCTCACCCAGAGGCTCTCAACCACATCATCACTAACTGCAAGGGCTGTACAATCAAACCTCTCCCTTGCGTACAGAGTTCAACTCCTCCACCTCACCTGCCCTGCCTGTCCCTCCTGAACAGCCTATAGCCCTCCATCCCAGCACTCCAATTGTCACCGAAATCGGGAATAAACCTCGTAACACCAATGTAGTGTTAAAAGGCAGGCATTCTTTATTCACGGCGCCGGGAACACGGGGGATAGCTCCTCCTAAATCGTGTTCGTCGATCAGTTCAAAAATCAAACATTTATAGGCCTATGATTACAAGATTAATACATATTCATCAAGTTTCCATACAATGATTGGTTAAGTATTCCTCGCCTACCATGTAAATGACCACGCATGCTCACTATAATTTCTTGGGTTTTTACTTCCTTAATCTTTTGAGTCGGAGGGTTTCTTGAGTGGGTGGTCTCTGAGTCGGTGGTCGCGATCTCCCCCTGCCGGAATTACCTTTCCTACAAAGTTCACTTAAGCTTGGCAACACTAAATAGATCTTTACGGGCTATCGGTCCAATATGCAATCATTCACCCCACAGTCCTTTGTTTTAAGACAGGACTATAGAATGAATAATTACCTACCCACCGGACCGTAGAACTGACCAAGGTGTTCCTTCTTTCTGACTACTTGTTATTAGAACAAAACATAATACCATGATCACAATGTTACACTTAACTCCTTGATAATTAAATCAAGATGGGAAAGGTTAGGTGGGTTCTCGAGCAGCATTGCTGGTGCATAATGTTCTTATAGTTACAACTTGCTACAAATTCACAAACCTATTTTCTAACCCTATTTTATTTTAATTCCCTACCACCTTGGTTACACAATCATGAGACTCATTCTACCAAGTCTCACTGATACCAATGACACCATAGTTTTGGGAACAGACCAGTGTTTCCAGTTCATCTTGTTTGCTTCTCATACTGTGTGCATTGGTTACAAGCATTTCAGATGTGCTCCTGAACCTTCCATGCTCCCTGGAGTAGCGTAAATGTTCCACTAGCATTGCCACCCTCAGGCAATGTCATGCCAACCCTTGTCTTACCTACTGCAGTCCTGTTGGTATCCCCTTCCCCCATTGATTCTAGTTTAAAGTGCTCTCGATCAGCCCCGACAGCTTACACCCAAAGACGTGTTTCCCCCATTGGGCCAGGTGGATCCCGTGAGGCCCCAGCATACCTTGTGCCTCAAAGGCTCTTCCATGGTTTAAAAACCCAAAGTTTTGTCGCAAGCACCAGTCCTGGAGCCAGGTGTTGATGTCCTGGGCACACTTGTTTCTTCCAAAGTCTGGAAGGATTGAGGAAAACACTACCTGTGCTCCTGAATTTTTTAGCATTCTTCCCAGGGCTCTGAGGTCTCTTTTGATTGACCTTGGACTTTTTGTTGCAACATCTTTTGTACCCATGTGCAAGAGTTCAATAATCGAAAGCTATTTGTCAGAATAATTAACATTTGATTTTGTATCTTTGTTTTGTGGCCCTTAATTAGGGGAAAACAATAAAACAAAATAATGAATTTCAGTATTTGAAATTAGTGATGCTGAGATTTTATTTATAGAACATTGTTACTATTAAGTTATTGCTTTGTGCAGTCTAGTTCTTCCTCCTGTCAAGTGATGTGATATTGAAATAAAATGTCATGATATATATGTATAATTAAAACTCAGAGAAGCAAAGGTAGTTTACATATTACTTTATATAAATATTTAAAGTTATTCCTGGTTTTATACAAATTGAACAGGTCTGATAGAATTATACTGACTTTCTAAGCAAGTTGAAGAAAATATAGGTTGAATTTGCACCTATTAACCTTGACTGACCTTTCTGAGGAACAGCTATTTTTAACATGTGTTTAGATCTCTCAAATAATAATTTTACTTTCATAATTTGTGTATTTTACCTTTAGGAAGAAAACTATACTTTCATGAGTTTATTTGCAGTTATTAGGATAAACAGTAACTTAACTCATTTTCCTAACAATGAAAGTCTTTTACATAAATTACATATGACATCAACTTTCTGGATACAACTTGGAGCTGGGTAATATAAAAGTGCAATAGTATTCCAAGTGCCATGATGAGCTTATTCTTTTTTTTATATTTGATTGAAAATGTCATAATAAATGAATGATTCTTGGTGTTTGCATAAATTATATTGTGTAGACACTGTTGCGTTAAGAGGCAGAGCAATTTGACAGAAACTAAACCCCCTTGCGTTCCAGTCGATCCTCAGTGTCCTGGTTTCAGCCAGGGTAGAGTTAATTTTCCTCACAGAAGCTAGTGTGAGGCTATGTTTTGGATTCGGGATGAGAAAATGTTGATAAGGTGCTGATGTTTTGGGTTGTTGCTAAGTAGTCAAGGACAGTCCAGCTTCTCATGCTGGCCTGCTAGCAAGAAGGCTGGGGGTGCACGGGAAGCTGGGAGGGGACACAGCCAGGACAGCTGACCCAGGCTGGCCAAAGAGATATTCCCTACCATATAATGTCATGCTCAGTATATAAAGCTGGGACGAAGAAGAAGGAAGGGGTGGAGGGACATTCAGAGTTACGGCGTCTGTCTTCTCAAGAAACCGTTATGCGTGATGCAGCCCTGCTTCCCTGGAGATGGCTGAACCCCTGCCTGCCCATGGGGAGTAGTGAATGAATTCCTTGTTTTGCTCTGCTTGCATGTGCGGCTTTTGCTTTACCCATTAAACTGTCTTTATCTCAAACTATGAGTTTCCTCACTTTTACTCTTCCAACTCTCTCCCCCGTCCCACTGTGGGGGAGTGAGCGAGCGGCTGCGTGGGGCTTAGTTGCCGGCTGGGGCTAAACCACGACACTCAGATATCAGAGGGACTGGGGGTGGCTGAGCTTAGGTTCTGAGTGATGCCCAAAGTCAGTGTTAGTAGTCCGGTCGTGCCCAGCACCTCCGTTGGACTATCACGGGTCCGGATGCACTACTAACATCACACTGCCTGCTCAGCCGGACACCTCCTGAACTCACATGGCTGCACTCAGAGGTACGGTTGCATTCAGGGACAACACACTCGGCTGAGTCAATCAATAGTGCGATTTATTGAAGCAACAGATGCACAAATTCTTTTAGATTGCCGGTGATAAATTCTTTGTCTGCAAAGCACGTGCAATAAATTAAATACAGCCGGGTTACACACGCGTGGGGTAATAAAACAGCTCTATATAGAGATTCCTAAAGTTCCCGGGGATTCACTCGGGGTAGCCGAGTGTTCGAATCTTACCCGAAGGCGTCCCAATGGGGGGAAGAGAGGGTCAGCCTGTCGGCAGATCCTAAAGGTCAGGAGCGATGGTATCTTCCCTGACATCCAGTCCTTCTCAAACTATTTTATAGTGTTTTACTTTATAGGTGGAGCTTGAGTGACTCTAGTCATACGTACCTTTATCAGGATTGGTCCAAAATTCTCTCGCTTCGCGTTTAAAGGCACAGACTAGGAAAAATTCAGTGCGCACGCTCATTGAGGGGTGGTTGCACCTTGGGAGGTGGGTAACTTTTGAGAGGGGTGTGTGTCTTGGTATTATAATGATATTATAATAAGCAAAGTTCACTCCAAGTACAGCACTTCATCAAAAGTTGACAGACTGCTGACCCAGGGCATCGAATGTGCAGCTAATTAATTATACCGTGTACCTTTAGATTCCCTCGTAATCACAGAGCGTGGCTGCGACGTCTCCACTCCGCTCCACCCTCCATGCAATTTCTCCCAGAGTCAGCACACCAGGTTCCCCTGATGTTGCCAACATCTAGGGTTGCCTGGGGAATTGCCATGGTACAGACTCGTTGTACATTAGCTACGTTTCACCCTGTCTCAATGCTGTTCTTAGAGTGTAAATATAAGTTTAATTTCTAAGTTGCCCCCCAGCAATTATTCCACAGACACCTACCATGATTTTCTTTCAATAAGACAAAGAAAATCAACATTTTATAAAAAATGCTTCATCTTGTATGAAGCATCATCATCAGTGTTCCACTGACCTAATAACACGTTGATCCTGGAACCATAAACATTTAAAATGCCTATTAAGCTGTAAGAAAAGGGAACCCTAATGCAGGAGCAATAGTTCTGTATTTCTCCATGTTGTTGCAATGGATTCAGCAGTAATTGGTGGTAACATTGGTATTGTAAATTTTGTTTCCTTCTTTGACCTTGGATAATCTATTGTCCTGGTTTCAGCCAGGATAGATCTGGTTTTCTTCACAGAAGCTAGCGTGAGGCTATGTTTTGGATCTGGGATGAGAAAATGTTGATAAGGTGCTGATGTTTTGAGCTGTTGCTAAGTAGTCAAGGACAGTCCAGCTTCTTGTGCTGGCCTGCCAGCAAGAAGGCTGGGGGTGCACGGGGAGCTGGGAGGGGACACAGCCGGGACAGCTGACCCAGGCTGGCCAAAGAGATATTCCCTACCATACAACATCATGCCCAGTACATAAACTGGAGTTAGCTGGGGAGGCAGAAATCGCTGCTCGGGGACGGGATATCGATCACTGGGTGGTGAGCAATTGCTGTATTGGGCATCACTTGTTCTTGTACATTCCTTTGTCAGTATTATTATTGTTGTTATCATTGTTGTTTCCTTCTCTCTTTCTGTCCTATTAAACTGTTTTTATCTCAACCCACGATTTTTTTCCCAATTCTCTCCCCCATCCCACTGGGGGAGGGGGGGGCGGAGTGAGTGAGTGGCTGCGTGGTGCTTAGTTGCTGGCTGGGGCTAAACTGCAACAATTGGCTTAACTTTAGCTTTTCCAGGAATTCCGGTTGACCACACTAGGGGAATCACAGCATTTAAAATATCTTCTGAAATACTGGGTTCCTCCTTTTCTGGTCTCTGTAATAAACAAATCTAGTCTTTCCAAGCATTATTCTTCGGAATACACAATTGGTTCGAATTAGTTGCCGGCTGGGGCTAAACCATGACACCTATAATAGCATAACATCCAGTTACCCAGTGTTTCCAGAAAGTTTGAACTTCATTAGCTCCACATTGCCTAGACCCTCTTGCCCACAAATCTAGGGATAATATCACTTTTCCAATGGAGTTGGCATCAAAGTTTTTCTTCAGCAGGGACAGAATTTCACTGAAGGTGCTAGATATAAGGCAAGAAAGAGTATGTTGGATGATTTCAGTAGAGGTTGGTTTGGGCTTTGGAGGCCACATTCTCAGTTAAAGAGGATTTCTTAATTATTATAGACCTGAGAGGTGCAGAATTTCATGGCATACTTTTTGTCTATGAAAAGCAGTAGTGGTAGAGTAGCTCCAAAATGTTTAAGCAGTGTTTAGTTAGGCTGTGTATCCATCAACTACTATTAAACTCAATTTCCTCCCCTGTATGTGCATAATATTATTTCTGTACCTCATGAAAGTCTTGAGGTAGTTAGCAAATATTTTTATAATGCTTTGTAGATAGAAAGTGCAAAAGATATTCTTCCTTTTTTCAAATTACAGAGTACAATTTGGTCATGTTTGAGTATCTATGAGCAGGTTCTATATCAGCCCTGATATGTGAACAAATTTTTAAAATACGTAATCTTTGACATAATTAATGATACCTATGTGGAACATGGAAAACAACAACTAGAAATATATGCAGACATATCAATGTGAGCTTTTATTGTTTTTCAACACTTTGCTACATAGTGGTTTGAGGTGTTTGTTTATTAAAAAGACAATGATAAATACCTGGTTCTTCTTTAAAATGGGAAGTTATTTTGCATTAATTTTCCTTTTTCTTTTTAAGAACTGAGGTAAATTTTGTAGACACAGCTTTACAAAAATGAAGTTTGTTTGAAAGCATCTGACTGCTTGAAATGGGATTTAATTTAGTTTTGTAGAATTACTATCAAAAACGTTAGAGCAACAGAATTAAATAATTGGATATCTCATTACAGAATACGTTTTGAAAAATTAGGCTTGGAGATAATGTGAATTATTTTGATAAATACAAATACTAATATGCAGTTACTCTGGAGAAGCATATATGTATGTGTGGAGACCTATGTGTGTATTGTAAAGCAGAACTGACTTATTTAATTAAATTACAAAGAACCGAGGCAAGATTGAAGGACCGGGTCACAACCCTTTGACGCTTTTCAAGTATGACAATATGAATATGCAATGTATTATTTTGATATGGGTAAATTAAATTTTCCTGATTTCTGCATATGTCATTTCTTGCTTAAATAGTATGAATTCTATGGAAGTCTCATTAATATTTGGATCTGAGATTGTATCCTACCTCTGTTGAAACCAACGGCAAAATTGCTGTGGGAGCAAGACTGGATCTGTTATTACACTGTTACATTGTCACTCAATGTCATTAACATCAAGCAACAACAACAAAACCTTTAATAATGACTAATGTAAGGTACTATTAAATGTTGGTTTTAGAATACTTTATGAGGGAGTGATAAAACAATTGAAAATTTAATCATAAGGGAAGATATTGGAATTTGAAATATAATCAGAGGAATCATTACAGTTCATTAATTTACATGTAAATACTGATGTTTTCCAGTGGAATTATAAAATGCAAGTGAAGTGAAATGGCCACTTTTATTGAAGACATTTTACCATTATCATCAGATGGAATTTAATTTGTTTACAGACTCAGTATTGGGCTGATCCACGTAGAGCACTATTAACAAACTAAGCTCTGAGTCCTGTTTGTAAAGCAGCAATTTTAGTTACCGTGATAAAAGCATTCAGGGAATATGTGGAAGGAGCTAGAGCTTTATTGTTGTTTTGTTAGCTGACTAAAGCAATGTCATTAGAACTAATTACATAAATATCAAACCAGTAAGGCTGACATAAAACATGTGGCTTATACTTTTGTCTTGACTACTTTACTGATGTACTCTGGCTGAAAGCAGAGTTGAATGCTGTATGCAAAACCACCATTGTTTTGATACACATTTCTATTTGCTGTAGACTTACAAGCTACCAATTCTATGTTCATTCTACTTGTGCCAGGAACAATGTGTTCAGGAGGGAGACTGGCCAAAACAGGAGTTACCAGTGCTAAAACAAGCAGATTATGCCCTCGAATGCCCCAAACTGTAGAAGGTCTGTAAAGCAAGGGACATGAACTCTGCAGCTTGTTGGATTTTAAGTGTAGGTCAACACCAGTATCTGGCTGCATGAGACTGTTTGAACTTGCAATTAAATTTTCATTGATTAAATAGAAGATCATACAGCTATGCCCATGGTCTGCATGCATTTAGAAAAAAACCTTTCTGCTCTTTATTATTACCAGTTACTATCATTACTAATATTTTCCCTAAATTGTAGTGTTGGACAGACATCAAAGTGGCATCACTTTGAGCTGGAGACCATACGGATAGATACAAAGACATAGTTCTTGTTCTGAAACAGTCTTATTTTAGAGAAAACATGCTGCTTCTGTATTTGCCAGAATTATGTGTGCATTTACTATTTTGAATTTATATGATTGAACAAAAAGGGATTTTAAAACTTGAAGTGTGTGTGTGTGTACACATGCACACAACACACATTTTGTGTATATATATAAATTTTCAGGATACAAAAGCAGTAGTTAAATGTTTAATAACTTTAATGGATAGCAGTGTTATTTTAAGACAATAGATAGCACTCTAGCTTCTCTAAATCAGCTTATGTTATTTTTAATCTGTGGATGACCCAAATATATAGCATTGCCAAATCATGCACCACAACTGTTTTCTGAAGAGATGTTTTAATTTGGAAGGACAAGATACATTCCAGTGCTGCTCATCAACATGTCTGGTGTTCAGCAGTGTTAAATGCTAGGTTTAAGTTGGTCAGTGATATTATGGAGAGTTCTGTGACATTATTGTCAGATCAAAATTCAAATATATAATTTTTATAATAAATTTTCCTTGGATCATATTCTATTTGTTTTGGAAGCAAATCTGCTACCTAGGTATCATAAAGCTTAGAATATCATTTGTTTCAGTGTCAAGCTTCCTTCATATTTCAGCAGGTTAAATGGATCCAATGCTAGTCTAAGCTTTTTATTGAAAGTTACTTTTGAATGCCCCAAACCAGAAATTCCTAAACAGTAATTGAATTCTCTATTTATTGAAGGTTATTTAGAAGATTCTCATCACCTCTGCCAAGAAAATTGGATCTAGACACTTCTGTTTGAGAATATGAAACAAAAGGAAGAATATGCGTGGATTTCAAAGTACTGCATTAAGTTGTGGTATAAGAAATACTGTGGAAATAGTTTGCTCTGTTGCTCACTGTAGATCTATTACAAATTGTTTCTGATGCAGCTAAGAAAAATGCAGACCCTTAAAAAGGAACACAGACCTGTTGACACAAATAGCGATGTGGACAAAATCATGGTACTTAAGTCTACTTTAGCAGAAGTGTCTGAAGTATTGTCTACAAATGAAGAGATACTGCTCACTGAAGCAAATAGTGGAAAAAGCACATCTTCAGCTTGCCGAAGAAAGCGAGAATTCATTCCAGATGAAAAGAAAGATGCTATGTATTGGGAGAAAAGGCGGAAAAATAATGAAGCTGCTAAAAGATCTCGTGAAAAACGTCGACTGAATGACCTTGTCTTAGAGAACAAACTAATTGCACTGGGAGAGGAGAATGCCACTTTGAAGGCAGAGTTGCTTGCTTTGAAGCTGAAGTTTGGTTTAATTACTTCTGCAGCCTATGCCCAAGAGATACAGAAATTCAGTAGCTCAACAGCTGCGTATTTCCAAGATTATCAAAGTTCCAAATCAAATATTAACTCGTTTGTGGATAAACATGAGCCATCTATAGTTGGTAGCAGTTGTATTTCTGTCATTAAACATTCTCCTCAAAGCTCTATGTCTGATATGTCTGAAGTATTATCAGTAGAGCATACTCAATCAAGTTGTATGCAAAACAACTACAGAAGTCCTGAAAATAAGTTTCAGATTATAAAACAGGAGCCCATGGAATTAGAGAGAGAGCCAAGAGATGACAGAAATTCACAGAAAGCATCCATATATCCACACTGCATGGGAACTACCTTTAACATGTACTCACATTCTCCTCCTCTGTTCCAAGTCAATAGGTCCTCCAGTAATTCCCCCAGAACTTCAGAAACTGATGACAGTACAGTTGGAAAGCCATCTGATGGAGAAGATGAACAGCAGGTTCCTAAGGGTCCAATCCATTCCCCAGCTGAACATAAAAATATTTGTGCAACAGTTAAAGTTCCAGAAGTGAATTCTTCAGCTTTGCCTCACAAACTTCGAATTAAAGCCAAAGCCATGCAAGTTAAAGTGGAAGCAGTAGATAATGACTATGATGCTGCACAGAAACTATCATCACCTACTGATATGTCATCAAAAAGACATGTTGAGCTTGAAAAACACACTGCACAAAACTTGGTGCATTCTTCTCGTACTTCTTTCTCAGTTCAAGTGACTAATATCCAAGACTGGTCTCTCAAACCAGAACTCTGGCATCAAAAGGAACTCAGTGTAAGAATTCAGAGTGGTTGCAAAACTGAAATTGTTGAAATAAAAGACAGTATCTTCAATGTCTCTGAGTCAGAGAACCTGTATTTGAAGCAGGGCTTAACAAACTTATCTGCAGAGGTTGCTTCCCTTAAAAGACTTATAACTACACAACAAATCTCTGCATTAGACTCTGGTTAAGTTACTACTGAATAAAGGCTTATTGTTGTTTTTTAAAAACAATGTCATTTGCAGTAGATCAATATGTTTTGTATTATGCTGACTTATCACTGGATTTGTGATGTCATTTCACTGTAATGTTCACATAATGTCTGGTGTCTTTTTGTGCACAAATTATTATGGAGGCTAGGCTGTGTTATAATCATTATGCCTTGCGTATAGTCAAGTAGCCAGTACAAAGTCTATATATAGTGAACTTTGTTTTCTTTTTCTTCTTCTGAAGCATGCAAGTTACCAGTTACAATAAAATATTGGTGACAAACACAAAACATCTGCTCCAGTTCAGTTGACTTTTATGAACTTGTAAATATGTTGTTAATTAAAAAAAAAAAAAAGGCTTGTTTCTTACACTGTGCTCAACTTATATGTTTGTTTTTTACAAACTTACGCATATTTTAAATTGTATTTTTTTTCCTTAAGACCTCTTTTTAGAAGAGAATTGAAATACAGTGGATATTTTATAGATGAAATAGTATCCAATTCATAGCCTTAGCTTTCTTTAACTTACTTCTTGGTATAAATTAACCAAAAGCCATACAAATTCTAACACAGTAATTGTAATATCAAGGAACTTTTTCTCCTGTTGCAAATGAGAGAGTATTTGGTTTCCCGAATGGCTTACTATAACAAACTTTTTTCAGTATTATAACTTTGTGTTTTAGATTAAATTAGTTATGTTGGACTTATGCATCTTCAAGTTTTAAGAGCCTTGAAGTGACAGAATTGGACAATGTCATCTTTGCCAAGGGCTGTGCTTATGCCTGTACAGGCATGGAAAGAAGTATGGTCAAAGGCTACTGGATCTGTAAACTCTGAGATTAACTTGGGAAAATCTATATAAGGACAGGCAATATTAAGTAGCAGCATTAGAGGAGATGATCTGCTATTTCAGCTCCCACTGTGGGGCATAACAGAATTGTAAGTATGAAATAAGGCTTACAGACAATATGGCTTTGGTTTTAATGGCTTAGTTAACTGAACTGGAATACCCTGGCTGACTACAAGTCATTTTTCCAGAAATTCTTAAATATAAAACACAATATGTGGAGAACAATCCAGATAGTACCAGCCCCTTAAAATTTGCATAGACAAGGACTTCTTCATATGATGACTAGGCAGGGTTTTAGTGTTCTTGTCTGAAAAGAGCCATTGGAGCATGGAGATTGTATTGCATCATACACCCTTGTCTGGTCTTACCAAAGTCTTTAATTGAAAAATTAAAATTATTTCTAAATAGAACATAGATTTGGCAGTCCTTCTCAAGATAATTCCCCATTCTCTTTAAGTACTAATAACTCAGATTAACAAATAAGCACTTTCTGAAAAAGTTATTTGTGGAAATGTTCCATTATAGATCATGGAAAATAGTAGACTTAATTAGTATTTTAAGAAAACAGAATGGAGTTAGTGATTTTCAATTTCATATTTGATTAGAGTGAGAGGAAGTTTGCTGATTTATTTTTGGGATGAAGAGGAGTCTCTTCTGATAGCTCTGAAGTTTGGTCCAGCATTCAGGGCAATGGCAAAACTTCCTGGCGTCAGCAAGGCCAGGATTTTATTCTATATTTTTTTCAGGCACTGATGATTCACAGTCACGTTCTGGGTGGACCTTGTCACAGAAATCACTGGTATAATTTGAACTTTTTTGAGCCTTTTAATTGCTGAGCTGTATTTGTGACACTGAGAGTTCACAGAATCACAGAATCATTAAGGTTGGAAAAGACCTTCAAGATCATCAAGTTCAACCGTTAACCCAAAACCACCATGCCCCCTAAACCATGTCTCGAAGAGCCACATTCACACGTTTTTTGAACACTTCCAGAGATGGTGACTCCACCACCTCCCTGGGCAGCCTGTTCCAATGCTTGACCACTCTCTCAGTAAAGAAATTTTTCCTAATATCCATTCTAAACCTCCCCGGCGCAACTTGAGGCCATTTCCTCTTGTCCTATCACTAGTTACTTGGGAGAAGAGACCCAACACCCTCATCGCCACAACCTCCTTTCAGGTAGTTGTAGAGCGCGATAAGGTCTCCCCTCAGCCTCCTTTTCTCCAGACTGAACAACCCCGGTTCCCTCAGCCGCTCCTCATAAGACTTGTGCTCCAGACCCCTCACCAGCTTCATTGCCCTTCTCTGGACACGCTCCAGCACCTCAGCATCCTTCTTGTGGTGGGGGGCCCAAAAGTGAACACAGTATTCAAGGTGCGGCCTCACCAGTGCCAAGGACAGGGGCACAATCACTTCCCTACTCCTGCTGGCCACACTGTTTCTGATACAGGCCAGGACGCTGTTGGCCTTCTTGGCCACCTGGGCACACTGCCGGCTCATGTTCAGCCGGCTGTCAACCAGCACCCCCAGGTCCTTTTCCGCCAGGCAGCTCTACGGCTACTCCTCCCCAAGCCTGTAGTGTTGCATGGGGTTGTTGTGACCCAAGTGCAGGACCTGGCACTTGGCCTTATTAAACTTCATACAGTTGACCTCCGCCCATCGATCCAGCCTGTCCAGATCCCTCTGCAGAGCCCTCCTACCCTCCAGCTGATCAGCACTCCCACCCAACTTGGTGTTGTCTGCAAACTTACTGAGGGAGCACTCGATCTCCTCATCCAGATCATCAATAAAGACATTGAACAAGACTGGCCCCAGAACCGAGCCCTGGGGAACACCGCTTGTGACCGGCCGCCAGCCGGATTTAACGCCATTCACCACAACTCTCTGGGCTCGGCCATCCAGCCAGTTCCTCACCCAGCGAAGAGTATACCTGTCTAAGCCACGAGCCGCCAGTTTCTCCAGGAGAATGCTGTGGGAGACGCTGTCAAAGGCTTTACTAAAGTCCAGGTAGACAACGTCCACAGCCTTTCCCTCATCCACTAGGCAGGTCACCTGGTCATAGAAGGAGAACAGGTTGGTCAAGCAGGACCTGCCTTTCATGAACCCGTACTGGCTGGGCCTGATCCCTTGGTTGTCCTGCACATGCCCTGTGAGCGCCCTCACGATGAACCAATCCATAATGTTCCCCTCACTTCCTGTGAGTTAATAACACACAGATGTTCCTTTCTCAAAAATTGCCTACTATTCTTTTCTCGTGCCTTAATAATACAATAGACCCTATAGTCAGGTTATATATATATAGTTGGTAATTAATACAGATGACATCTCAGTGTTACTGAAAATAAGTGTCCCGATCCAATGTTGGGGGAGGTTTCGATATGATCCCGAGAGTGAGATTAAGACACAAATGAGGTCAAATGCCGTATACCCAAGACAGCTTTTATTATCAAAAGTAAAGAATTATTAGCGATAGGACAGAATGGAATAAAAAGACAGAAATCAAGCAAGCATTTGGGATAGAGTTGCAAGGCTAGTCAGCACCATGGATCCGCGGCGTCCTGGGGTCCAAGTCTCTCGAAGTTTTCGGTGGTGGGTGATCACGCTCGGAGGCGGCTGGCATGCACAAGGACTTGTCTTGGCAGTTCCTTTTACTCTCATTCAAAGCCTGCAATTTCGCATATCTTCGCATTTCTGCATATGCACATACACTTCATGATGGGCGGCTCCAGCCCCGCTCCTCACACGACTATCTCGTCTTGTAGCCATTATCTTGGCAGGGTGTTTTTCATCAACCGGAGATCTCTGTGGCCATGTAGCCATCCTTATCTTGGATAAACAATCTTTGAGACAAATGCTTTACGATTCAGTCTCTCACACCACCCCGTGGCTCAAAGATTGCTTCAGGACATGGCGGTTTTGAGAAAAGATAGTTATGTAGAAAAGGCCAGAAAAGAGCATTTCATATAATCTGCGCTACTGACGATGTGGTTCGACGCACAGCGCGAATTTGTTTAACACCATTAGGTGAAACAGTGGTTACAAATTGCATATAGGTTACAACATGTTGAATTAACTGTATAAAACACAGAATAATACAGGGTAAAAACAACAACATGGCGAAACCACATAACAAATAAAATAAGACTCTCTTAACCCAGAGGCCACCTGGGAGCCAAGAAAACAAGTCAATGTCCCACCCTTTCCATGTTTGGACAGGAACATGGGCCAGTTTTCGTATTCCTGCAGTAATTTGTTTAACAATTTTCCCGCTGTCATCAATTTTTAAGCAACAGTTAGAATCATTCAGTTTACCACAAACACCCCCTTCTTCGGCTAGCAGGTAATCGAGAACCATGCGGTGTTGGAATATCGCTGTCCGCATTTGTGTGGCCTGGTCGGCTAATAGATCCAGGGCACAGGCCGTCTCGTTAGTAATAATCTCCAGAATGACTTGTAACCAAATAATGCGATTCCAATTATAGATAGGTTCTCGAGCACCGCTAATCCATTCGTTGGGGTTCCAGGTGGCAGGTCCATAATGTTGTATGATACGTTGAGGGGTCCATTCTTCTTTACCCCAGGTTTGACCACTTCCACCCGCTATAGCAGTATCAATGGACTGCCGATACCAACCGAGATCATCATATAACAACACCCAACTTGTCACCTCCATCCTCCAGGAGCATAAAGAACAAGGGGCGAATTAGCCCCACATAACACACCCCAGTCCAATTTTTGGGCAATTGCTTGTATGCATAATGTCCACAGATCCAATAATGACCTTTTAATGCCCGGGCGCCATTTTCAAATGGTCCCCCGGGAAAAGATAACACTTGATAATATGTAGAGTTGTTTACTCCCAGAGGGCTAAACAGATCACTCATTCTATTATGCCTGTCCTTTATAAAACATTTCCACGCGCCTGTGTCATTTTCCCAGGTACAATCATATTTAGAATTTAGGGGCGTGCCATTGCCAGTGACGTTACAACCGGTCAGGTTGTTAGGTGACCAAAAAAACTTAAACAATAATTCTGCTCCTGCGGCATTGGACCACCCCCACACGGTGCGGTTTTTTTCACCTCTACCTGTAGGACAATGGAACCAGCAATAATTTCCATACCCATAAGTCCATTCACACTGGCTTTCCCCCATAAATTGGCCTCCTTTGAGTGTACGGTTTAGGCAATACTGGCCCTTGCCTGGATAACGAATCAGCCAGATCATTCTATCATCTTCTTCCCAAAAGGTGTCATTAGTGACTTCGTTATAATTGCTCACCAGCCCTTTGGGAGACAGGGGGATGGAAGTCCATGGCCAACTATCTAAACCCAAGGGTCCACCACATACCCAACAATCAGTGAGGTTAAAAGCATCAGCCACTTGTTGACCCAAAACAATAAATTCATTTTGCCACGATGAGTCAGAGAGGAGGGAACAAGAGCTTCTCCAGATACTAAAGACTGTGATAATGGTCAACCAAAACATTGTTTATGATCAGATACCCTATGAATATTAACAAAGTAATCACCAAGAAAACCACGCAGGCAATCAACAACTTCATATATTTCTTGTGGCTGGCTTCAGAATCTCCACCTGGAAAAGGAAAGGAAAAAGCAAACTCGGTTCATTTTAAGGAACCGGAAGCAGGTTATTATTAGAAGGATGGAATAATCCACCTCGTGTTGATCTTATGTTCTTTCCCATGAGCATCTTTTGCCTTCCAGGCATACTTATTCACTGGGGTTTCCAGTATCAGGGGTACAGCTCCCACGGTAGGGAGTTCGACCAAAACTGGCTGGCCCGGAAAGTACGACGAATTTTTAGGATGTTCAGGGCCATGTGGGGCTGGTATAATGGTAGGGGCCTTTGGACAAAATGCGGTAATTTTGGGGCATCCATTTATACCCCAATGACTGTTGACACTAGTCACTGCATCCCACAGCCATTCGGCCCATCCTGGTTTGTGTGGTTTAAGGAAACGCTTCAACAAATCATTTGTTCTTTCCAGAATCCCATTTGCCTGCGGGTAATATGGAGTATGATACACCCACAAAATTCCCTCCTGAGCTGCCCAATCTTGGACTATTCTGGCAGTAAAGTGAGAACCATTATCCAATTGAATTGACTGCGGTTTGGGAAAAGTGCCAAACCACTCCTTCAGAGCTTTCACCATGTTTTCCCCCGTTGCTCTAGCAAATGCTTTGGCTTGGACCAGCCCTGATACTATCTCTACCCTGACCAACATGTAATGCTTTCCTTCTGATTTCCGGAAAGGGCCAATGTAGTCCACCTGTCAGGCCTCCCACAGCCCTTTCCCCTCCCTCAAATGCAGGGGATCATTCTCCAGGGGGTGTCTTTCTAAGCGGGCACGACATTGTTCATAAGCAGACACACAGGTCTTACATTCTTCCCCGGTAACTGGCCAACCTCGGGCTTGAGCCTCGCAATAGAGGTCTCTAGCCCCCGAGTGTTTCCTTTTCATATGTAACCATTCTAGCAACCGTTCCCAGTCTTCTGCTATTTGGGTGTTCTGCAGGGGAGCCAGTCGGGCTAGTTCATCAGCTTTGCCGTTCCACTGGCTCGCAGGAGTACCATCTTGTTGGTGGGAAGCCACCCACCCCACTGCAAATTTTCCTTGCCTAGCAATAGTCAAAATATCTTGCCATTTCTCCTTCTGCCATACAGGTATCCTATTGACCTCCCACCCGTTCTGTTCCCAAAACGGAAGCCATTCAGTGCAACCTTTAAATACGGCATAAGAATCAGTATAGATATAGGTAGAAGAAGCAGGAGAAGCAGATTGGGCTTCATGCTGAAAAACGCTCCATACCGCAATTAGCTCCCCTACTGCAGCACTACCTTCCCCTTCAGTAATTATTTGTTCATTAATGTCTGCACGGAGTGCCACAGCTCGGTATTTCCAGGTTTTTCCTTCCCGCTTGGAAGAAGCATCAGTAAACCAAATGTTCTGCAACTGCCCGGAAAACGGAGGAGCCACTTCTATTACGGGAGGGAGTTCACTTTTTTCCCTATCTGGGCCTGTCTCCTCTTGAATGGTTAACATCTTTGCGGCCCCCTCGGATACCTTGAAAATGTCACAATAATGTTCTATCTGGGCATACCATTTCCGCACAGAGGCTCTCTGGGCCACCCCATCAGGGGGTGGAGTTCCTGCCAAGACTGTTTTAATTACCTTAAATGGGCCTCTAAGCACTGAAACAAGGATCTAAAACAATCATAAGGTTTTAGCATGTGTCACTAATCAACTGTAAGTTTTGCAAATTTCTTAATATATGGAAGGTTATTGATTACATGATTAGTTTGACTTCAGTATAGAATTCTTTAGCTTAATAACTATGTGATTATGTTTAACGGCCTACTCTCATAGTCCTTAGGCTGTATTTGCCTCAATGCTAACATTGTAACTATGTGTAAACGGTTAATCACGAGGAAAGCAGGCCTCATGAAAATTAAAACAAAGAAGAGTTAAGAGCAAGGACTGAGAGATTAAAGAGAACAGAGAAGGTCTCTTAACCTTGAGCGTAGAGACAGACTGGCAGGAATGCTCAAACAAGGATGATAAGAAGGAACCGCTTGGCTGGACAACAGAAGGGGCAAACATCCAAGGAGAAGAAACTATCCTCAGGAGACCCATGACCATAAAAGGGAAAAAGGAGTAGGGGACTAACTCCACAAATGACCACCGACGACCACCCGAGACCCCTGTGCACGTGTAGTGTAGTTTTGCAACACCAGCATTACGTAAATGTAGTAGATAAGCAGGGAGGTGGTGATTTCTTGGAAAATGTGTGAATATTCATGTCTTTAAGGTATATAAAGGATGAACTTTTGTTTCAGCGCACGCATGTTAGGAGGAGATATCCCCCATGCGTCCAGCGCTGCAATAAAGATGTCTGCTTAATAACACCTTGATGTTATTGAGTTTAAATTTCTTAAGTTTGGATTTCTTTGAATCATTTGGCGACCCATATGGGACATCCTCTGTTTGGCTACGGGACCCGATGAGTCTGGGACTCTCTTGGGTACCCTCGGAGATCTTTTCCGGAGAGACTCCCATTCTCAGTCGGATCACCGTGGGAACAGACAAAGACCCTCTGGTAAGAAGACATCTTTAAATCCTAAATTTGGTAATGATCGTTTGATTTGGGACCGTCTATAAGACGTGCAGATGTGCACGCAGGTCGGCGTATACCAGATTGCTAGCACCTTATAGGTATACATTTGGGGGACTTATGTCCCATTTGGCAGGGGATTACATCCCCATTTGGTAGGGCTCGGTCCCCATTTGGTAGGGGATTAACTTCCCCATTTGGAGGGGCTGCGTCCCCATTTAGAGGTCTGGTTAACTATTATCTGACTTTTGGCTAATGCATTTTGGATATTGATCACTGGTTTGTCATTTATCGGATTTTGGTTATTAACGGTAAAATTTGCATCAGATATGGGAGAGTCACAGAGTGGCAGAATTCTAAAGAAAAGCTCATTGGGATGTGTTTTACAGCATTGGAAAGATCTGGGGGGAGTGCCAGGAAGAAGTGTTGATAGAAAAATCTTAATTAAGTATTGTAATCAGCGGTGGCCTCTCTATAAGTTAGATGATGGAGAAAAATAGCCTTTTAATAGGACATGAAAATATAATAAATTGTTACAACTAATGTTGTTCCTTTGGAGAGAGGGAAAAATGGGATGAAGCGGTTTATGCAGATATGTTTTTCACATTGCGAAATCATCCGGAATGGCAGAAAGATTGTGGAATCAATATAGCCCCTTCAGAGCCCTTTGTCCTGGCTCTGGAGAAGGAAAAAGGGAAAGAACTGGGAAAACTGAAACGATGCTGCTCAGCGTGTAGTATAGGACAAAGATGCCTTAACTTAAAAGAAAAGGGAGAGTCAGAGGAGAGGCTGGAAGATTATATTACACCACCGCTGGCTTCAGTGCCAGTCTCTCCCTCCCCCTTAAGGAATGCAGATACTTCTGATGAAGAATCTGCTTCTGCCTCTGGGAGTGCTGCTTTGGGTCCTGTAACCCGAAGCAGAGTCCAACTGAGGATACAAGCGCTTCTCAGACAAGCTATGGGTCTGGAAGGACCAACTCGAATTAAGGTCCCTTTTTCAATGAGTGATTTGGACATGTGGAAGGAGGTAGTGAGAAATTATAGGGATAACCCAATAGGGGTGGCGAAAAGATTTGAATTGATAGTTAAAAATCAGGATCCTGACTGGAAAGATATAGATTTAATGTTAGATGGCAATGATGGAAACAGAGAAAACAGCTAGTGGTGAAAACTGCTCAAACAAATAT
Organism: Phaethon aethereus; assembly: GCF_964289735.1. Taxonomy (NCBI): domain Eukaryota; kingdom Metazoa; phylum Chordata; class Aves; order Phaethontiformes; family Phaethontidae; genus Phaethon; species Phaethon aethereus. The sequence goes on from NC_138581.1 coordinate 12,474,190, forward strand.
AGAAGCCCTTATCACTGCAGGAACGTATACTGGTAGAGTAGATAATCACGTTCCTCTCAACGATCCGAACTGGGATCCTAATGATCGTATGGAATATAAACAATTGAAGTTGTATCAAAAGTGGATAAAATTTGGACTCGAAAATGGAATTCCAAAATCAGTAAATTGGTTAAAATTGTATGAGGTAAAGCAAAGTCAGGATGAAATCCCCTCAAACTTTTTGGAACGGCTAAGGGAAGCCATGCGTAAAAGTACAACTTTAGATCCTACCTCAGATGTGGGACAACAACAATTAGTTTCGTTGTTTTTAAGACAGTCATCAGAGGATATAAGGAGAAAGCTTCAAAAATTAAAAGTGCAAGGAACAGATGTGAGAAATTTAGAGAAATTGCTGGGGACTGCTTGGCAAGTGTATCACAATAGGGATAGTCAGAAAGAGAGTGAGTAATGGGCAAAACAATTGCCAATGCTACAGCAGCTGCTTTGGGCACCACAGGGGCCAGGTAACCTCTGGGAATCCACCAGGAAACAACACCAATGGGAGGAGAGGAGCCATGAGAAGTAGCCTAAGTGCCTTGTCTAGGGGAAATCAACCCCTCCTGAAAGATCAGTGGGCTTATTGTAAGCAAAGGGGACTTATTAGAACAATTGAATGCTGAAATAGGATTTAGAGATGGAGAAATTGAATTTAAAATACTAGAAGAGAACAATGTTGAAATTTTAAGTTTGGCTCTTACTGAACCCCAAATTAGGGAAAAAGAAATTATAGCTCCTCCCAAATCGTGTTCGTCGATCAGTTCAAAAATCAAACATTTATAGGCAAGATTAATACATATTCATCAAGTTTCCATACAATGATTGGTTAAATATTCCTCGCCTAACATGTAAATGACTGCGGGAGAAGGATGGACTTCACAACTCTATGAGAGTTATATACCGAAGCCGTTTATTGTCTTGTCTGACCCCAATATATATCATAATCTTTGTTTAGTCACTGCGCACACACTCGTGATTGGTTACAGCTTGTTACACACATTATTGCAATTGGCTATATACAAAATATCAGGCGCTGTCCACGCGCCTCTCACACAGTCAGGATTCGCTGCTTGCAGGTGTTCCTGTTTTCCTCGCTTCTTCTTAGTTGTTTTCCACAGCTCCTTCTCCTCAAGGCCGAGCCGTGCAGATATCCAGCTGTTTACCAGCTTCTCAGTACCACAGCTCCTTCTCCTTAAGGTCGAGCGATGCAGGGTGATCCAAACATCTCCCCCTTTTTGTTTATCTATAAACAAAACCTGATGGATCATTCGCAACCCAAGGACTGTGAGGAAGATGGACCATCTGTACGTTCTTGTATCGTCCTGTGCCGCGAACTCAGCCCAGCAGTCGGTAGGTGCCAGCTTTATGTGGGCGTCCCCACGGAGGCAACGGTGGCCTTGCCGTACACCGATCCCCTTGCTCTTCAGGAAATCCCGGTATTTACACATTTGCCAAGGAACGAGTTTCGACACACGTGGCCAGTGAGTGTCGGAACACGCCTCAGTTGCCACCTCTCAACACAGGGAGCCTATGGCGTATGTGCCCGCTGGCCAGACGTGCTGCACGCGCCACAGCCACCCCGTCTATTGGTTCGTAGGCTTTGTTCACACGGCATCTTACCATAATCCAGCAGTCACATATCAACTATGCTTAAATTAATAGCAGAATGTTACAAGGCAAACAATTCTAGCTGTACTACTCCTAGCGATAGAAGCTACTTCTAGTGATGGAAAAAGTGCTTGTATAAAGCTATGAAAGCCAATATTATATCTTACCAAAGGATTTGTAGTTATAGAGCGGTTTGCCCTAAAAGCTTTCCATGTTCCTCTCATGATACTGCTAATTTCAGTGTGATTTACCCATACATTTTCTTTTGGCTGAGGTGGCATCCAGATTGCGATGACACCTGATAGTGTCAAGATGTGTCCGACGACGACGATGGTGACTGTTTCACCCATGGTTTTACCCATTTTGCAGGTACCAAACAAGTTCCAGAATCTATAATGACACAAGCATAACCTCATCCCCAGGTTAGCAGCTGAAAAGGTCCTTCCCACATTCTTTTCCAAATTTTTAACTTTTACTTGCACATTTTGTGTTAACTCAAACAGACTTCCTGTCATTCCTTTTACATGTTTCTCCTTCTGCTCGATGCAAATAATTTAACACATATAAGGCTTTATTCAAACGTTCTTGGGGTGGTGTGGTAGCCTCTCCCCCTTTTTGTTTTTGCAATAAACACTTCAGGGAATGATTCATTCGTTCAACAATAGCTTGTCCAGTTGGGGGATGTGGTATTCCAGTAACATGCGTCACTCCCCATTGAGCAAAAAATCGTTGGGTTGACTGGGCTACATAACAAGGACCATTATCGGTTTTAATTTGTAGGGGTATACCATGGGCTGCGAATGCAGCTCGCAAATGCTTTTGTACATGCCTACTAGTTTCTCCTGTTTGTGCAGTGGCCCAAACTACTGCAGAATAGCAATCAATTGAAACATGAACATATTTAAATCTTCCAAAGTCAGCGACATGTGTCACATCCATCTGCCATAGTTGTAGCGAATGCAATCCTCGGGGATTTACTGTAATCGCGATTCCTGGGCCTATTTGTTGACAATCAGCACAAGTCTATATAATAGCTCTAGCGTCACCTGCACTTAGATTAAATTGTCTCACTAAAACTTTGGCAGATTGATGGAAAAAGGCATGAGAGGCTTGTGCTTGACCGAAACGGTCCGGGGCAGGTCCAGCCCATACTGCGGCAGTCAGCCGATCGGCTCTTGCATTTCCTTCCACCAATTCCCCTGGAAGGTTGGTATGGCTGCGTATATGCATAACGTAATAAGGATGTCGTCTTTTCTGCAATAAAAACCAAAGCGTTCTAAATTGTTGATATAGCTGTTCCTGCTGTACTTGTCTGAGGATTGAACCTTCCAATCTTTGGAGTACTCCAGCTACATATAAAGAATCAGTAACTATATTCACAGGTTCTTCAGACCATAATTTAAAGGCTTCAATTACTGCCTGTAGTTCTACCTTTTGAACTGATCCTGGCACGACAAGTACCCGTTCTTTCCATTCTCCGTGCTCTCGCCATACTATTGCTGCCTTGCCTGTTTTCCCACCACCATCCGTAAACACTGTAGCACCTTGAACTGGATATTGACTACACTTTGATTTTTCTTCTACTTCATGGTTTTTAAAAAAGGTGAACATTTTGTGCGATGGATAATGAATCTGAATGTCACCTTCAAATCCTGCTAATGCAGTTTGCAAGGGAACAGAGTGCTGCAAAGCCCAAGTCAAATATTCTTGTTGTAATGGTATTAAAATCGTTTTCGGGTCCTTTGCCGATATATCAATAATTCTGTTGCACCCTTTCATAATCAAATTTGCAGAACACTCTGCTGTTGTGGTGATGGTTTTTCTCTGCTGCTGAGGCAAAAAGACCCACTCTAAAATTCTCAATGGGTCCGCTTTTGATTCTAGCTTTGTTATCCACTGTATTATAAGCACATAGGGATGTCGCTCGTGATTGATTACTGCCAAAGGGATCCCTATCGAGGGGTCTACCCTAGAACTAAATGCTTGAGTTACCTTTTCAGAAATGTTTGCTACTGCTTCCCAGGCTTCCTTGGTCAATTGCCGAGGAGAATTTAACCTGCTATCCCCTCGCAAGAGCTGAACCAAGGGCTCCATATCTTGGTTTGTGATCCCACAAATAGGTCGAATCCAGTTAACGTCTCCTACCAATTTTTGTACATCATTTGATGTTTTAATCTCAATTCTCAATTCAACCTTTTGGGGGGTCACCGACGTTTCAGTGATCATCCACCCCAAGTACCTCCAAGGCGCTTCAGCTTGTATCTTTTCCGGCACCACTTGCAGCCCACTTTGCCTCAAAAGCTCAACAAGCTCCCCGATCATTTCTTCCGGATTTAATTGATCACCGGCCAACAATATGTCATCCATATAATGATAGATGAGATATTGAGGCCACCTTTTTCTGATTGGCTGTAAAGCCCAATTTACATAAATTTGACACATCGTGGGCGAATTTTTCATGCCTTGTGGCAATACTGTCCAATGATATCTTTGCATGGGTTGCGCCTTGTTTGTACTTGGGACGGAGAATGCAAAATGTTTGGCATCATCTTCATGCAGAGGGATTGTAAAAAAGCAATCTTTGAGATCTATAATCAAAAGCTTCCAATACTTTGGTATCATACAGGGAGATGGTAGCCCTGGTTGCAAGGCTCCCATGTCCACTATACCTTATTGACTTCTCGCAACTCACAGAATCACTAGGTTGGAAAGGACCTTTAAGATCATCAAGTCCAACCATTAATCCAGAACCACCATGTCCCCTAAACCATGTCCTGAAGCGCCACATCCACACGTTTTTTGAACACTTCCAGGGATGGTGACTCCACCACCTCCCTGGGCAGCCTGTTCCAATGCCTGACCACCCTCTCAGTGAAGAAATTTTTCCTAATATCCAATCTAAACCTCCCCTGGCGCAACTTGAGGCCATTTCCTCTTGTCCTATCACTAGTTACTTGGGAGAAGAGACCAACACCCTCATCGCCACAACCCCCTTTCAGGTAGTTGTAGAGAGCGATAAGGTCTCCTCTCAGCCTCCTCTTCTCCAGACTGAACAACCCCAGTTCCCTCAGCCGCTCCTCATAAGACATGTGCTCCAGACCCCTCACCAGCTTCGTTGCCCTTCTCTGGACACGCTCCAGCACCTCAACATCCTTCTTGGAGTGAGGGGCCCAAAACTGAACACAGTATTCCAGGTGCGGCCTCACCAGTGCCGAGTACAGGGGCACAATCACTTCCCTACTCCTGCTGGCCACACTATTCCTGATACAGGCCAGGACGCTGTTGGCCTTCTTGGCCACCTGGGCACACTGCCGGCTCATATTCAGCCGGCTGTCAACCAGCACCCCCAGGTCCTTTTCTGCTGGGCAGCTCTCCAGCCACTCCTCCCCAAGCCTGTAGCATTGCATAGGGTTGTTGTGGCCAAAGTGCAGGACCCGGCACTTGGCCTTATTAAACCTCATACAGTTGGCCTCTGCCCATCGATCCAGCCTGTCCAGATCCCTCTGCAGAGCCCTCCTACCCTCCAGCAGATCAACACTCCCACCCAGCTTGGTGTCATCTGCAAACTTACTGAGGGAGCACTCAATTCCCTCATCCAGATCATCTATAAAGATATTGAACAAGACTGGTCCCAGAACCAAGCCCTGGGGAACACCACTCGTGACCGGCCGCCAGCCGGATTTAACGCCATTCACCACAACTCTCTGGGCTCGGCCATCCAGCCAGTTCCTCACCCAGCGAAGAGTAAACCCGTCTAAGCCACGAGCCGCCAGTTTCTCCAGGAGAATGCTGTGGGAGACGCTGTCAAAGGCTTTACTGAAGTCCAGGTAGACAACGTCCACTGCCTTTCCCTCATCCACTAGGCGGGTCACCTGGTCATAGAAGGAGAACAGGTTGGTCAAGCAGGACCTGCCTTTCACGAACCCATGCTGGCTGGGCCTGATCCTTTGGCTGTTCTGCAGATGCCCTGTGAGCACTCTCAAAACCAACCGCTCCATAATCTTCCCTGGAACAGAGGTCAGGCTGACAGGCCTGTAGTTCCCAGGATCCTCCTTCCGGCCTTTCTTGTAGACAGGCGTCACATTGGCAAGCCTCCAGTCTTCTGGGACCTCCCCTGTTAACCAGGACTGCTGATAAACGATGGAGAGTGGCTTGGCAAGCTCCTCCGCCAGCTCTCTCAGTACTCTTGGGTGGATCCCATCAGGCCCCATAGACTTGTGGGTGTCCACGTGGCTTAGCATGTCCTTGACTGCTTCCTCCTGGATTATGAGGAGTACATTGTGCTCTCCATCCCCGTCTTCCAGCTCAGGGGGCTGAATATCCTGTGGATACCTGGAGTGGCTATTAAAGACTGAGGCGAAGAAGGCATTAAGTACCTCAGCCTTGTCCTCGTCCTTGGAGACAATGTTCCCTGCCATATCCAGTAGGGGATGGAGATTCTCCTTGCCTCTCTTTTTGTTGTTAATATATTTGCAAAAACATTTTTTATTATCCTTTACGACTGTGGCCAGACTGAGCTCTAGTTGGACTTTTGCCTTTCTAATTTTGTCCCTGCTTGACCTAACGAGATCTTTGTACTCTTCATGAGTTGCCTGCCCCTTCTTCCAGAGGTGATAAACTCTCCTCTTTTCCCTGAGTCCCAGCAAAAGCTCCCTGTTCAGCCAGGCCGGTCGCCTTCCCCGCCAGCTCTTCTTACGGCACATGGGGACCGCCTGCTCCTGCGCCTTTAAGATTTCCTTCTTGAAGACTGTCCAGCCTTCCTGGACCCCTTTGTCCTTCAGGACTGTCTCCCAAGGGACTCTCTCAACCAGTGACCTGAACAGGCCAAAGTCTGCCCTCCGGAAGTCCATGATAGCAGTTTTGCTGACCCCTCTCCTTACTTCCCTCACAACCGAGAATTCTATCATGTCATGGTCGCTAAGCCCAAGATGGCCTCCGACCACCACATCTCTGACCAGTCCTTCTCTGTTTGTAAACAGCAGGTCCAGCAAGGCACCTCCCCTGGTGGGCTCACTCACCAGCTGCATCAGGAAGTTATCCTGCACACACTCCAGGAACCTCCTAGACTGTTTCCTCTCTGCTGTGTTATACTTCCAGCAGATGTCCGGTAGGTTGAAGTCCCCCACAAGAACAAGGGCCAGCGAATGCGAGACCTCCGCCAGTCACTTATAGAATGTCTCATCCGTCTCTTCATCCTGGTTGGGTGGCCTGTAACAGACTCCCAGCAGGATATCTGCCTCATTGGCCTTCCCCCTCATCCTTACCCACAAGCACTCTACTTGGTCTTCACAATCTTCGATTTCTATGCAATCAAAACACTCCCTTAACATACAGAGCCACCCCACCACCTCTCCTTCCCGTTCTATCCCTTCAGAAGAGCTTATAGCCATCCATTGCAGCACTCCAGTCATGAGAAGCATCCCACCATGTTTCTGTGATGGCAACTACGTCATAGCTGTCGCGCTGCACAATGGCTTCCAGCTCCTCCTGTTTGGTGCCCATGCTGCGTGCATTGGTGTAGATGCACCTGAGCTGGGCTATCGATTTCAACTCTGGCACGTTGAACCTACCCCTAGGTTCAACTCTAGTGAGCCCAGTTTTAGCCCCTCCCCCCTCCAATTCTAGTTTAAAGCCTTCTCAATGAGGCCTGCCAGCTCATGAGCAAGAATCCTTTTGCCTCTTGGTGTCAGTTGCACTCCATCATTTGCGAGGAGACCTGGTGCCATGTAAACCGCCCCATGGTCAAAAAACCCAAAATTCTGACGACGGCACCAGCCCCTGAGCCATGTGTTGATCAGGTGTGCTTTCCTGTTCCTTTCAGCGTTCTTCCCCGTCACTGAAGGGATTGACAAAAACACTACCTGTGCTCCCGCTCCATTGACCAGTCGCCCCAGTGCTCTCAAGTCCTTTTTGACTGCCTTCGGGCTTCTTAGCGCAACCTCATCGTTGCCAACCTGCATGACCAACAGCGGGTAGTAATCAGTGGGCCGAACCAGATCAGGGAGTTTCCTGGTGATGTCTCTCACCCAGGCCCCAGGGAGGCAGCAGACTTCCCTGTGAGTTGGGTCTGGTCGACATATTGGGCCCTCTGTACCCCTTAGGAGGGAGTCACCTACGACAATCACCCTCCTCTTTTTCTTAACACAGGACCTCTTGATGCATGGGGCTGGTTGACTCACCCTAGGCACCCTCTCGGACGGACCTTCATCAGGGTCCTCATGTTCCTGTCCCTCATGTTCCAGAGCCCCATACCTGTTGTGTAAGGGCAGCTGGGACGGTGAGGGAGGCCGGGAGGGAATTCGCCGACCTCTCCGAGGAGGGACCTGCTTCCATTTCCCCTCATCTCTTAGGTCCTCTCCTTCTGCCCGGCAGCAAGAGGACAGGGGATCTCCTGCTGCTTGTGGAGCCTCCACCAGCTGCCCCTGCCTCAGGGCTGCCAGGGAGTGGCTCCACCAATCTATCTCCCTCTCACACTCCCTAATGCTCCTCAGCCTCTCCACTTCCTCTTTCAGCTCTGCCACCAGGCTGAGCAGGTCGCTGACCTGGTCGCACCGCACGCAGGTAGCATCCCCATCGGTCTCTGGGACAACCGACAGGCTCAGGCACTCTCTGCAGCCGGATACTTGGACAGCCACGTGCCTGAGCGGGAGCTCCGTCTGTGTCGCCACAGTCTTTCTGGCCCCGGTTTTCAGCCGACTGGTGACCATGGCTGCGCCTCCTCTGGGAGGACGATGGCCACTTGTACTGTACCCCGCCCGCACGCCTTCCCTGCACGCCCTGCCCGCGCAAACTGACGTGCCACGCCCTGTTTGCCCGCCCTGTTCGCCGCGCTCCGGGTCGCTCGCGCTCCCGGGAGCTGCTCTTGTAGGCGAAGGGTTTTGGCCGCCGCCGCCCTGGGCCCCGCCCACGCTGAGTCAGAGCTGCCGCTCGTTAGGAGCCCGCTCCGCCGGCCGGGGGTCGGAGGGGGAAGCTGGGGCACTCTCTCGCTCCCTGTGCTGCCGCCTTCGCGGTTTGGCCGCCTCGGGAAGGCTCCCCCGGCGCGATCCTTCGCCTCGATGGCTTCGCCAAAATGGCGGGCGCACTGGCTTTTAAACTGCCGCCGCCGCCCTGGGCCCCGCCCACGCTGAGTCAGAGCTGCCGCTCGTTAGGAGCCCGCTCCGCCGGCCGGGGGTCGGGGGGGGAAGCTGGGGCACTCTCTTGCTCCCTGTGCTGCCGCCTTCGCGGTTTGGCCGCCTCGGGAAGGCTCCCCCGGCGCGATCCTTCGCTCCGTAGCCCTTCGCCTCGGTGGCTTCCATGTAACAGTCTCCATTTTCCACTTTTCTTTGGAATCACAAAAACAGGTGTGTTCCAAGGACTAGTGGTTGGCACAATATGGCCTTTTTCGTCAATGACTCCAGGGAGAACAAAAAGTCCCTGCTTTGTTGCTGAAGATCGTCCTAATAACAAAGCACTCAATCCATATCCTAATGGTCCATTCGCATTAGTCGGGACATCATAAACCGACATGTCCCATAAGGTAATTTCTACTGTTGTTTCCACGTCCATTCCGGCGCTCCCTCTGGTTTGGGCACTGAGGCTTGCCAAGCAGCCTGGTGGTGCTTCCCTATTTGTGTCGTCTTGTGGGGTGCCTTCGTGCTCGGTCGCCCGTTTCCCAATTTCATACCATCCCGATGATACTTTGAACAACATTCTGAGGCTTGGTGACCAAATTTTTGACATTGACCACATGGTGCTCCTGCTGGGCCTGTTCCTTGCTGAAAGGGTCCTTGTTGGAAGGATTTATGACCTGTCCCAATCTGCCTAGGTCCTTTCCTTGTGGCCTTGCGCTGAGCTCTAAAATGGCCTGTTTTTCCACAATTAAAACATTTTTTCTCCCCTTTTCCATTTATAAATGGCTTAATTGCTGCTGCAAAGGCACTTGCGAGTGTCTCTGCCTGATGTGTGGCAGAGCCTACTCTGTTGCAGGCTTCTACCATTTGTACTAACGTTGCTTCTTTTGGCAAAGCTAACAAAATTCTTTTACAATCTACATTGGCATTTTCTACCGCTAAATTCAACAACACTGCTAGTTTTGCGTCTTCATTGGTATACACCTTATTCAAAGCGTCTCTCAGACGATCAACAAAAGACATAGATGGTTCATCTCTCCCTTGTCTAATTTGAGTGTAAGATGGTTGCCTCTTTCCCTCTTCAGGGACTGTTCGCAACGCATTCAACGCTAGTCGCCCAACTAATTGCAAGGCTTCTAAAGGCAGCCGTGCTTGCAATCTAACATCCACAAAGGGTCCCTGGCCTGTCATTTGTTCCATAGTAATGTTCTGAAGCGGATCGCCGTCTTGACGCTCCAGGTTTCTCAGGGCTTCTTGCATACAGAGTTTATACCATCTGTCTGCCCACAATAACCTTTGGGTTGGTGTCAACAACATATCTATCATCTGCCGACAATCCCATGGTGTAAGAACCATTCCCGTCAATATGTTATCTAATAGAGCTTGCGTGAAAGGTGATTGCAAGCCATAATTTTGCACTGCCTTCCGCACTTTCTTAATCAAGTCCCAATGAAATGGGTCCCAGCAATTGGGCCTGTGAGGCTGTACACTAACGGGAAATGCCATGAGTAACTCCGTTTCCTCGTCTTTAATTGCTCATAAAAAAACGTCTTTCCACCGCTCCCTAGGGTCGCCTTTCATCCTAGGCTCTTGCCTCCCTATAGTCTCTACAACAGGCTCTTCTCCTTCGTCACTGCTATCAGGCAACAGGGGCCGTAAAGGTGGCAGGGGCTCGGCTGAGGGCTTCAAAACTACGGCTTTCGATCGGTTAAGTCTGGGTGGTTTCGGGGGTGGTAAAGCCCGCCCCATCAATCTTTCACATGGGCACACAGGGGAACATTGAGTACATTGTTCTGGGCAGCTTTGTCCCGTCTTGCCCTCACATATATCATCGTAGATCTGTTTCTCTGACTTATCTAATGCGGCCCGTTCACCCGGTGCATCTGGCACCTCAGGAGGTGCAGTCGGAGTCGCTGAAGGTCCTGGACCCTCTGACTCAGTTAAAAAGGGATTGGTTGAAGGCGGTTTAACAGCCTCCTCCATATCAGCTGCAGCTTTTCTCTCTGCCTTTAAGGCTTTTAATGTGGCAGTTTTAATATCAACTTCCACGCCGTCACTAACTCTGCGGTGGTTTTCTCAATATGTTCCCATAACATTTTTCCTATCTCCTCCCACGTCTCTACCTTAAACGCCACAGACAGATCGGGGGGGTACCCTTTCTTTCGACTCCAAATTAGAAGCCTTCTAAGTGTATATTCATCATATTTCAGTCCTCTCTTAGAGAGCATGTGCAGCAGGAGTCTGACTATCGCCCCTTCTTCATGCGATGTGTTCTGCCCCATGCCGCCCCGGTTGCTCACCTCACCTCGCTGGGTGCTTCTCCGTTGCAACATATTCCTTTTTCTTTTTCCTTGCGTCAGTCCCGCTGACTGCAATTCTTCCAACCGGGCTTCTCCCACGGCGTCCTCTGCGCTCGACCAGTGTTCAACGATGAGATCCCAGAGATCGTATCACGTCGGGGTCACCAGTTGCGGGAGAAGGATGGACTTCACAACTCTATGAGAGTTATATACCGAAGCCGTTTATTGTCTTGTCTGACCCCAATATATATCATAATCTTTGTTTAGTCACTGCGCACACACTCGTGATTGGTTACAGCTTGTTACACACATTATTGCAATTGGCTATATACAAAATATCACGCGCTGTCCACGCGCCTCTCACACAGTCAGGATTCGCTGCCTGCAGGTGTTCCTGTTTTCCTCGCTTTTTCTTAGTTGTTTTCCACAGCTCCTTCTCCTCAAGGCCGAGCCGTGCGGATATCCAGCTGTTTACCAGCTTCTCAGTGCCACAGCTCCTTCTCCTTAAGGTCGAGCCGTGCAGATCAACACCACAGCTCCTTCTCCTTAAGGTCGAGCTGTGCAGGGTGATCCCAACAAATGACCACACATGCTCACTCTAATTTCTTGAGATTTTACTTCCTTAATCTTTTGAGTCGGAGGGTTTCTTGAGTGGGTGGTCTCTGAGTTGGTGGTCGCGATCTCCCCCTGCCGGAATTACCTTTCCTGCAAAGTTCACTTAAGCTTGGCAACACTAAATAGACCTTCACGGGCTGTCGGTCCAATATGCAATCATTCACCCCACAGTCCTTTGTTTTAAGACAAGACTATAGAATGAATAATTACCTACCCACCGGACCGTAGAACTGACCAAGGTGTTCCTTCTTTCTAGCTACTTGTTATTAGAACAAAACATAATACCATGATCACAATGTTACACTTAACTCCTTGATAATTAAATCAAGATGGGAAAGGTTAGGTGGGTTCTCGAGCAGCATTGCTGGTGCATAACACTGGTGCGTAACCTATTCCTATAGTTACGTCTTTTACAATTTATTACTAACCTATTTTCTAATTATCGTTTGATTCCCCCATCACCTTGGTTACATTTCCCCCCTTTGGAAGTTTTGAAATAATTTCTTTTCAATACTTCCATTACAAATTAATTTCCTTATTAACATTCAATCACTTTATTGTATGATGGTAGGAGCATTATTAGTTAGTCCTTTTAAATTTTGGTGTTTTGTAGTCAATGCAAGTGTAATTCTGCGATCAATGGTAGCTCTTTTTGTAAATTCCTTTTTCAAACAATGATAAATGAATAATATTCCCAAAGATATTAATAATAATAACACAGTACCAATTAAGGACTTCACCCAAGAACTGAAGTTCCATCCCAATCCACTGAAAATTTTATCAAACCAATTTTCGTGCATGTCTTGTTGCATTTCCTGAGTATCCTTTTCTATTTTTCTCAATAAGTCCAAATCATATTCAACATCCTGGGTAGCATTTGGGATATGTATGCAACAATGATCTATCCTATCCCTCAGGTATCCACAAACTCCATGTTCTTTTAGTAAGAGCATATCTAGAGCCATCCTGTTTTGTAGGGTCATCTTCGAAGTGGCTTGTAACTGTAAATTTAGTTGTTTAAATCCTTTCCTTGTTATTTTGGCTAATCTTTTCACTTGACCTGTCAACTTATATAACCAATCTCTATTCCTGTAAGTTGCCAAGGGAGTCAATAAGGATTCTAAGGCTCATCCAAGTTTCACTCCTGTCGAGGGTTCATTCCAATCATCATCATCAATTTGTGATCTTTTTGTCCATATTAACTTTACATTTTCAGAATCTCCCCTAAAGGGAGCTTTCTTCCAGACTGGACATAATGTTGGCATTCCTAAAGTAATTTGTTTTACTTTCCCATCCATTGGTAAATGGGTGGTCCAAGTTCCATCACTCATTGCCCAAACTAAATGTCCTGGGCTCTGAACTGTAGACCTTCTACAACTAAATATTGATCCCCTTCTAATTTTATATACACCAGTCAAATTTAAATCGTACTTGAGTCCTCTGCACCAACACCCATATTTCAATGCAGCTGCTAAGGGAGGGACTTCTTGAACTGTTCTATCAACTGCACTGCAATTATATCTTTTTACAATTCCACCAGGGTACTATGTCTTCCTTTTCCCTGGATGTGGTTCCCCTGTCATTAATTGATGGGAAAACTGTAAAGACTGTTCCGTCCCAGGCATAACACCATGAAGTATTAGCCATATATTGAAATGGAGATAGAATAGCCATAGACCACACTGAATCCCATGCAACCTCTGCCTCTCGCTTAGTCTGATTTTCACAATTACGGACTACATGTCCAGCTTCCTTGGGATCATGTACAGGGAGGCCTCTACTTATTTCTTTGCATAATTGTTCATCCCTTGTGCTTACTGCGCTCAAATTTGTTGTTAAGATTCCCCATGGAATTGATTCACCTACTGCTCTTGGAATTGGAAGACATGCAGTTATTTGGGTTACATTTTGTAAATTTGCAAATTCTTTTATCAATCCTACCATTAAATTTTCTTCTGGAGTTTTCCTTGGAATGTATATTAGCTGCTCTGCTTCACTCTCCCTTCCAATTGATCTATTATCATCCCAAACAATGCTCCCAACATCATCAGTTTCCAAATCAAAACCCATTTTTCCACATTTTCCAATGATAATTTCTTAAACATGTTTTAAAGTCAACTTTGCAGTCTCTGAATCCCTATTGATGACCTTCCATGACGGGGCTTTCTTCACTCGGGTGTAGTGTATCCCTGGTTCCACTCCTCCAACCTTGACTGCAGTATAAGTTGTTAACAGTACCTGGAATGGTCCCCTCCACTTTTCCTGCAGTGGTTCAGAGTTCCAAGTTTAAAGATCACCTTGCTGATATTGATGTACAGGCGTATCCAAGGCAAGTGACCTAGTCAGCACAATGTATCTCCAAAGTGCTCCAAGAACTTTTCCTAAAGAAATTAGATACACTTTCAAATCAGTTTCCCGGGTACATTTTGATAGCCACAGAAAAGAATGAAGAATGTAAAGAATGGGCTGTGAGTTTGTTGAATTTTCTTGGACTAAGTGGTTATGGAGTCTCATTACAGAGATGCCCAGATCTTGAAGAAAGAAGTAATATACCTGGGATTTGTGATTTCTAAGGGACAGAGGCAGCTCGAGCATGACTGAAAAGAAGCTATTTGCAGGACTCCAGAACTGACCATGGTAAAAGAGCTTTGAATCTTTTTTGGGAATGACAGGTTGGTGCCTGTTATGGATCTATAATTATGAACATCTGGTTAAACATCTGTATGAACTACTGAAAAATAGCCAGACACAATTAATATGGGCTGATGAAGCCAAGAGGGCATTCAAAGAACTGAAATTGGAGCTAATGAGGGCTCCAGCTCTGGGCCTGCCTGATATAACAAAGCTCTTCTGGCTGTTCTCGTATGAAAGGCAAGGAGTGGCTTTGGGAATTCTAGCCCAGAGGCTGGGTCCTCATAAGCGAGCAGTAGTGTACTTTACCAAACAATTGGATGAAGTCAGAAAAGGATGGCCAGGACGCCTTTGGGCAGTGGCCGCCGTTGTTTTGATTATTCAAGAAGCCTGAAAATTCACTTTGGGGCAAAAGATGATTGTGCACACTTCCCATGCTGTAACTTCCCTTTTGGAACAAAAAGGAGGACATTAGCATCCTTTAGCATTAGCCATCAAGGTTCCTGAAATATCAAGCAGTCCTGGTGGAACAGGATGATGTAGAAATTGCCACATCTACTGTTATAAACCCTGCTTCTTTTTTAAGTGATAAGCAGGAAATGGAGACTGTTGTGCATGACTGCATAGAAACCATTGAGACCGTGTATGCAAGTAGGCCTGACTTGAAGGAGGAGCCGCTGGAGGAAGCTGAACACACTTGGTACACTGACAGGAGTAGTTTTGTAAAGGATGGAGCTCGAATGGCGAGGTATGCCGTGACCACCACAGACCAAGTGGTGGAAGCAGAGTCACTCCCTAAGGGTACATCTGCACAAAGAGCCAAATTAATTGCTTTAGTGAGAGCATTAGAGCTTGCTGAAGGACTGCGAGTGAATACCTGGACAAATTCAAAATATGCCTTTGGTGTAGTTCATGCCCATGGGGCTATCTGGAAGGAACTGGGACTTTTGACGGCCCAACGAAAACATATTAAGCATGCTGAGATGATCCTAAGACTTTTGGATGCGGTACAATCGCCTTCGGCGGTTGCAATTATGCACTGCAAGGGGCACCAAAAGGGTAATGCTGCTCAGGAAGTGGGGAATAAATCGGCAGATTATGAGGCAAAAAGAGCTGCGGAACAAGGTGAGGTATTAAGTTTGATTCCTGAAAAAGCTTTGCCACTACCAGACTTGGTCGATTATGATGAGAAGGATCTTAGATCAATTAAAGATTTGGAAGCAGAAGTTAAATCATCAGGTTGGGCAAAATTAAAAGGTAACAGAATAATAGTTCCCTTTAGAATATTATGGAAACTGGTAAAAGCAGAACATGACGAGACTCATTGGGGAACTGAAGCCTTGTATAATTCCCTTATGAAGCAAATAGTAGCCAGGAATTTGTTTTAAACTCTAGAAACCATGGTTAATAAATGTGAAATATGCTTAAAGAATAATCCAAAGGTAGAAAATCATGTAAAATTTGGAAGTATTGATAAAGGGAAAGTTCCAGGTCAAAATTGGCAAATAGACTTTTCTGAACTCCCATGAAAAGGGGGGTTTCGGTATTTGTTAGTATTAACAGACACCTTTTCAGGCCGGCCAGGAGCTTTTCCTTGTAGGACTAATAAGGCTAGGGAAGTGACACGAGTACTTTTAAACGAGATCATTCCTAGATTTGGAGTACCAGCAGTAATATCTTCTGATAGGGGTACTCATTTTTTGTGCGCAGATAGTGCAACAAGTTAGTAAAATTTAAGGAACAAACTGGCAACTACACACCCCATATCGGCCACAGGCAAGTGGACAAGTTGAGAAAATCAGTCAAGAAGCAAATCTACATTGGTACCAAGCGCTCCCACTAGCCTTATTACGAATCAGGGTAAAACCAAGAATTAAAGAGAATTTAAGTCCATTTGAAATTTTGTTTGGGAGGCCATACCAATCCCAATACCAAGAGGAAGATCTCACCCAGTTAGACGAAAATAATCTACGGAAATATATAACAATATTAGGTAATTCTAAACAAGAGTGATTGCAAATGCCTAGAGATTCTAGCCAGACATTATCTCTAATAGGAGTTCCAGTTCTGGTTAACATCTCTCTATTTAATAACCCCCACTACGGAGTAGGTCATGATAAGAATAACTTTAGATGACACCTCTTGGGGATTTAAAGAAGTTTGGAACAAATTAACCACTCGGTTACCAAATTTTAAATGGATCAAAGAGCTGTTTGTACTCCTATTAGTTGATAGCTTATTTGTTTTATGTACTTGTTGCATGATTTGATGTTCAATATGGTGTTGTCAGAAGAATGTGACTGATTATGTTACCTGAAAAAAGAATAAGATCAAACATGAAGTTGCAACAGAGAAATATTTCAATCGATGGACAAATGATAATGATACATTATGAGGGATTGCGAAAGAATTCGCAAGGATAATAGAAAAGGGGGGAATGAATTGAGGATCTAAAACAATTATAAGGTTTTAGCATGTGTCACTAATCAACTGTAAGTTTTGCAAATTTCTTAATATATGGAAGGTTATTGATTACATGATTAGTTATTGAGTTTAAATTTCTTAAGTTTGGATTTCTTTGAATCAGCACTATTAATTGTTGTCGAATAGTTCGTTCAGCCTCTCTCAAGGCTAAACTGACTACAAACAAACCCTTTTCCCACGCCGTGTATCTTTTTTCAGCATCTTTAAAACTGCGAGAATAGAAACCAGAGATCTCTGTGGCCATGTAGCCATCCTTATCTTGGATAAAAAAATCTTTGAGACAAATGCTTTACGATTCAGTCTCTCACAATAAGAACAAGATTATTGCATGAAAAATAAATAAATACATTAAATGACAGGGATATGAGACACCAGGCAGTGACTGCTACTGGCTTTTTGCTTGCTAACTATATTCCGTAAGTAACTGACGCGGAAGTCTCGGACACGACGCATACGACCAATATGATCAGGTTGATGCCATTTATTGTCTTGTCTGACTCCAATATATATCATAATTTTCTCTTAGTCACTGCGCACACACTCACGATTGGTTACAGCTTGTTACACACATTATTGCAATGGGCTATATACAAAATATCACGCGCTGTCCACGCGCCTCTCACATAGTCAGGATTCGCTGCTTGCAGGTGTTCCTGTTTTCCTTGCTTCTTCTTAGCTGTTTACCACAGCTCCTTCTCCTCAAGGCCGAGCCCTGCAGGTGTCCAGCTGTTTACCAGCTTCCCAATGCCACAGCTCCCTCTCCTCAAGGTCGAGCCATGCAGGGTGATCCCAACAAGTAACCACAAAATTCTTTAAATATTTTGTATATTATTTATCATATGTAATGTGTTCAAGGAGAGGAATTTAAAATCTCAGTGTTGCTATGTGTGTAAGCCTATATCTGTTGTGTTTTGGGGTTTTTTTTTCAATTTATTGTTACTTACTGTTTTTCATAACTGAAGATTATCCTCCTTTTAGCTCATATTTTCCACTATTTTGTGTATTTCTTTTGTGCAATTAATACTTAAAAGCAATGATGTAGTTAATTTTTTGAAGGGTGTCATTGCAAGTAAGCTATAGCATGGAACGTAGGAGCACAATCAGATTCTATTTATGCCCCCCCCTTAGTATTTAAAAAAGAAATCATTTGTCTTTTGTCCAAAACTAGAACTAATTACAATGTCCAATTGTAGGTTAGTAGGTGTTATCTCTACAATTCTGCAGAAATCATTCTATGCCCAAGTTATTACTTCTGTGGCTAAAATTTGGAATATCTTCCATAAACTGAAATTATAGGATTGTGGGTGGTTCATATAAAGCTAGATTTTTGTCTACAATCTCATCCTCTAAACTGGACAACTGAAAAATAAATTTCGTGCAGCTGACCTCCTCACCCAGCCCTATCTTTAGCCTACTTTCCTCTAGCATGTTGTATCAGGGAAGAGGAAGAATTGCCACTGATCGGTAGGAGGGAGAGAATGCAGTGGGACTCTGCTCCCATACTCCAACTTTCAGCAGCAGCAACTAATAAATTAGAACATAAATGCTAAGGATATATTTTCCTGTCCTATCTCACAGGAACACTTAAAAGATGGGTGTGGTTATGGTTATGTGTAAATTTACACTGCAGATTTATATTGTTACCCTTTCACATGTCTGGGTTTATATATGGCATATTTAAAAAACAGATAAGGCTCTTTACATCCCCAGGAGTAAATTATTCACTGTTAAAAATGTGTATAAGTAGTGATTTTGGTGTGTAGATATGCTTATTTTGGAAAAAGATATGTGACATGAATGCTCTTATACTCTGTCAAATCCTGTGGAAAACACTTAAATGAAACTTGAGAAGTGGGATAGACTTATTT
The DNA here is from genome assembly GCF_964289735.1 of Phaethon aethereus. NCBI lineage: Eukaryota > Metazoa > Chordata > Aves > Phaethontiformes > Phaethontidae > Phaethon > Phaethon aethereus. The sequence continues at coordinate 12,492,841 of NC_138581.1, forward strand.
TGGTCAAGTTAGTTAGGCATATACTGGAACTATAGTGACTGAAAAATGTCTGTAGGGTCTGCTTTCAAATGAGAATGTTAAGAAAGGTCATATATGGAAACTGGAAACCCCATTGATTTATCAATACAGAAATTGTCTTTTTTCATGGGAACATAGGAATTATCATGCCAGATAAGTTTGATTAGTCCTGAATCTTGCCTCTGATAATTGTTAGTATGAAAGGCTTCACAGAAAATTTTAAGCCCGCCCATGGAAAATAACTTGATTAACAAGGTAAGTTGTTTCCTAGTGAGATCAGGTAGTGGCTGATTGATACTGTGTAGTGTGTGTGTCAAACCCTCTTTTAAATCTGCCTAAAAATTATTTATAAATACAGTAATATATTTTCATATTTAATCAGTGTCTATATTTTTGTAGATATAAAGATTGAATATAGATATGCTTTTCTGAATCCCTTCAAACTCTGCCTTCAGTAAAGCTTATGTATTGCCCAGGACAGTGATATATTTAAATCTTATTAGTATTATTCTGTATAGTCAAATATTCCCTCGTTCATGAATAGGAGATAGGTAAATGGCAATACCTGATTTATCTTCTCTTATTATTTTGTGTTTTCATTATGGCCCTTATGTCCATGTGAGCGGTTCATGAGAATACATAGTGTTCATTTTCTGTAGAACTTAACTGAAATTTACAATTGCACCATAAACACGTGTTACATTAAAAAAACAAATTCTACAAATCTTTTCTACTTGTTAGTATACAAATATGGTTTTGAAAATAGGCAATGCGCAATTAATTTATCAGAAAACCCAGAGAATGTAATTAAAATATGGCCTTTATTAACACCATCTTGTTTTTTAAATACTTTTACAGTTTATTGCACAATACAAGCTTGGTAACTACAAGAATACAGCAAAATAGTTTTTAGTGTTTATTGCATGAGAATGAGTAGCACATATTGTTCCATTACAGAATGCAAAGTTCAAAGTTAAAAATACTAGGCCAAATCCTGAGGCCTTTAACTTAGTGTCAGATTCTACTTTCCTTATTCAAGGGGACTTTTTTATGAGTGGAATAAGGGATTTACTCACACTGAGTAAGATTACCAGGACATAATCTTTACTGTTCACTCATGCCACAGAGTCCTACTGATTTTCAGTATCTCTAAGGCTAACTCTCTTGTGACACTAGTGATATGTGAGTCAATTAATATTACTGGAGTTCCAGAGAACTTACTCATGTAGAAAGAGAAGGCAGCCAGGCCTTCCAACTATTATTTATTCTATGTCAGCTCTAAAAGGGCTGGGCGAATTATGAGCAAAAGCTCAGAGTAAAGGCATGGTGTTTATTTGCTTGAAAGAGAAAGCAGCAGAAGACATTTACTCTTATAACTCCAAATATTGCATGAACACATCTATACTTTTTATGATTCTACCAGCTATTATCTGTGTGCCAATCTTAATGTATGAAGTAGAGTTATGGTAATTCCTCCTCCTCATCTCTCCTCTTTAAGCACTATGGAGCTCCACAAGATTATGAGACCAAATGCAGGGCCTGCAACTCTGATAAGATTTTATGTGGGTTTTCAACTCCTGTAAGCACCCTTCTTGCCTTTGCTACATCTGAGAGAACTGATCTGAGAAAACCTGCATCAGCCCAAGAGGTTCTGGGGAAGCTACACGTGCATCTAATACTATTGACATTCAGGTACCGTGGCCAATTTTTCCTCCTCTCCCCCTTTTCCCCCTGCGACAAATGTATACACAACTTAAAATGTCAGACAGCTATTATACTTTTCCATACTACTCAGATTCTCGGATGTGCAAATGGCTGAATGAGTGTCTAAATAACTTACATATGTAAAAAACTAAATTTGTCCTGATATCTCTATGTGCCAGAGTCAGCATCCATTATATCTACATTTCTGAGGCATGACATTAAACCTCTGTCTCTTTCTAACATTTTGGACCTCTAAAAATTCTCTGTGTTGTATATAAATACACTGAGAACATGTTGCATTGATTTCTATGGGATTTGTGTTACACAGCCCTGAAAGCCAGGATGTTAATGGTATGTATAACAATCAGAAAGTACTAACACGTAATACTAAATCATATAAAATAGCTGAAAAGATGATAAAGCGTGATGAGAACCACTGTAGCAGAACACTGTTCCGTTCTCTGTGCCCTGTTCCCATCAAGGATTTAGAAATACTAGAGGGATTTCAGAAGAGAGCAAAAGTAAAATAATCAACTGTCAAGGGTTGATCCATGAATTAAAAGTACACATTTAACTAGTCCCCAATATACACATCAACATCATATATATACTTGACAATATATGTGTTAACATAGATTGGAGTGTTTCATTCCCATTCTCAAAAAAGGCTTGGTGACACATTATTTTAAAAAGCCTATTAAAAATGTGAACATACAAATGTCAAAGATATTTATGTAAGAAAAGCTACATTGGACAAGAGACTGTGACAGTTGGACAACATATATTCTCTATAAATATTATAGGGAGCTGGAAGGAATTGTTTATATTTTCTCATTTTTTTAAAGAATAGTGAGATTACTTTGAAAAGAACATTTTTAGCTTCTTTTATTGTGAGATATTTATGACAGTGAAAACTAGAAAACTGAGAAAGATGAACAATCCTGATTTGATCGTATTGCAAGGTAGTGTTAACAGGCATGGAAGGGACAAATAGTCTCTCAGGTAATGCATTAATATACATCAATTTCTAGACCAACAAAAAATATTACTGTAAATCCTAGCAAAACAGTGCAAGATACATGGAAATTAAGAAAAATCCATGCCTTGTATCTTTTATTAGAATGGTGCAAGCATGCTACTCATAGGCAGGTGTGAGAACCTTTAAACTAACAAGAAACAGAATATAACAGTAAATGTCATGTCAGAACCTCCTATAAATATAGTCATTGTGGCACAAAAATATCTGAGGCTCCTCTGGAACTTTCTATGTCTGCATTAGATCCCCAGTATGTGGTTTATGTAATATCTATGTACTAGTCTTTTCAGGTATGGGGAAAATATGTGTGGCCTGCAAATGACATCCAGAGGGAACACTAACTCATCTGCAGTCTGAATTCTTTATAAACCACTCTGTTTTGCCAGAAATGTCTCACCTTCTTAACAAGTGCAAGATTGTGGCTGAGAACAAAATTGACTTATCTGCCTTCAAAAAAAATTGCTACAAACTCCTCACCTATCTATGATTGTGTTTGATGTAATAAACAGTTAAGTAGCATGTCAAAATGTACAAAAAGTCAGCTGGCTCTCAGAAGATTACTTTATATATACGAAGTGATATAATGAAGTTGAGTAGTAAGAAAAGTGTGAGAGCCTCCAGAGTCAATTTTATAAATAATCTACTACAATCTGTCTATGTGACACTTGCTAATCTGACACTTTCATCTGTTAGCTTGCTTCCTTGAAAGTCTGCAGTGCTTATTTTTCTTCTGATAACTAGCTCTTCTCATATAAAACTCATGGGATAAAGCTCCTTAAGGAAGATACTCTCTTCCTGTTCATGTTTGACTTCAAGAGATCACAGAAAGACTCCAGAGACTCCATACTAGTCTCTCCTGTCTCTACACCACTTCTTTATAGTGTGGCTGAAGTGAAATCATGCTGCAACTTTCTCCCTCTGCATTTGATAGAATTTGTAACAATTGCATGGAAACTTTTTCCTAAAGGATCTCTGGAGTGTATCAGGATAACAATGGCTTAAAATATACTGCTGCTCAGGATGATTAATGCATGTCCCTCAATCCCTGACTAAGATCTTTTTTCCCTCCTATCCATTCACATGGCCATATCTTAGACTGCTTCCCTCAGTAACAGTAGCAATCCAATAGATCGCTGTTTCATTTTCCCGTCCATTGCAGTTAGATCAGATTCCAGCTGCTCAAACTTTCCATAAGATGCTGAAGATATCTCCCAAAATAAGGAAATTGCAGGGTTACTAGTTCAGTCCTTGGTCAATTTGAAATATTTCTTTCTCTAGTAACCTGTATATTATATTTATCTGTATCTCCTCAAAAAGCATTTATGGGTATCTGAGCATAAAGGAGTATTCCTAATTTAAAAAAAAAATATTTGGAGCTGAGCCTAAAGAAACTTGACTTCCTAGTTTATTACTGTACTACAGACCATGCCTCTCTGTCGTGGTTTAGCCCCAGCCGGCAACTAAGCACCACGCAGCCGCTCGCTCACTCCCCCTCCCGCAGTGGGGTGGGGGAGAGAATTAGGAAAAAAAAACCTTGTGGGTTGAGATAAACACGGTTTAATAGGACAGAAAGAAAGAAGGAAACAACAATGATAATACCAACAAAGGAATGTACAAGAATAAGTGAGGCCCAATACAGAAATTGCTCACCACCCGGCGATCGATAGCCCATCCCCAAGCAACGATTTCCGCCCCCTGGCCAACTCCAGTTTATGTGCTGGGCATGACGTCGTATGGTAGGGAATATCTCTTTGGCCAGTCTGGGTCAGCTGTCCCGGCTGTGTCCTCTCCCAGCTTCCCATGCACCCCCAGCCTTCTTGCTAGCAGGCCAGCATGAGAATCTGGACTGTCCTTGACTGCTCAGCAACAACCCAAAACATCAGCACATTATCAACAGTTTCTCATCCCAAATCCAAAACACAGTGTCACACTGGCTTCTGTGAAGAAAACCAGCTCTATCCTGGCTGAAACCAGGACACTCTCAATATCAGTTTTGAATATTATGGTGCATTCCATATACAAAGGATATCTTCTGTCTAAATTTTTTCATGGCTCACATAGTGAAGCTAATCACAATTCTATTATCTTACTGTGGCTTTAATATGACATAAATTTTCTGAAAACATTGAATTTACTTGACATTTACATCAAATGAACGAATCTGAAACCAGCCTTCAGCAAGGATCTCATTTTACTATGGCAGAATCTTTTCGTATAATAGAATAAAGGTGTTGGCAACAGGAATATAAAAAGGCAAACAAAAAGGCAAAGAAGGCAACAGTTAGAGTATTCTTGGTCATGTAGCTGTGGTTTGATAGCTCAGGCCATGCTTGTTATTTATTATACAAGTCTTTTTTACAGAATATGGTGTTATAACTGGTTTTCAGTATTATTTTCTTTGTCAATTTCAGCTTTGTTAAATACGTTTCTTTACCATCTCTGAAAATGCTTAGCTCCAAAAACTGTAGTAATTATGCTTACTTCATATAAACAAAACATCTTTGTTGCTATTGTGAAAGCTGTAGAAGAGGAAGCAAAATGTGCTCCTTAGAGAGGTAGGGAAGGGCTGGGACACCAGACAATCTATTTTTTTAAAGACTGCATACAATCACTTTTTTTTCACCTACTCTCCAAGTATCCCTGAGTCAGCTGATGTTACAGTCCTAAAAAAACATCCACAGTGTGGTGTCCTATATGTTATAAATTTACCTGTCCAATTGAGTGACAGAGGCTAGTCAATTAGAAATTTTTGATTTATTAAAGCAAGCGACCAGTAAGCAAAACAGCGCTGGGCGACCGGGGAGTCTCCTGCTCCACCAACAGCCGGCAACTTAACAGGTCTTTCAGTCCTCTCTTTATACCTTTTTTCACTCGCGCCTTCTCTCGTATCTTCCAATTGCAATCTACTCCGCTCCCCCCTCCCCTTCTACCTCAGGGCATGTTTTGTCTTGTCTGGGCTTGTTTTGTCTTGTTGCCGGGCTTGTTCTGTCTTGTAGCCAGGGGTATTCAAGGTGTTAAGCAACGATTTCTTATCATGCTGTTCCATCTTACTATACAGTTCTTTCATTCTTAGCATTACCATCTAAACTTTAATGCTTTAAGAAAACTTTAGCAAACATGGTTCTAACACATATCACAGGACTTAATTGTATAACACCTATACGCAAAGTTTGATGAACAAAACAGTTTACAGTTTATCACAATCCCCCCTTTTTCTTTTCACCATTTTTGTTCATCAAATCGCTTAAGCTCCTGCTGGCTTAAAATGAAGGTTTCCTCCACCTCCGATATTCCTCTCAAAGGTTCATGCTTGGCTTTTATCAATACAAGTACCCAATGTTAAAGAGGACTGGTGGGTTCTTATTTCTAATTGAAACTTCCCTTTTTAGCCTGCAGAATTTGGTTGTGTCCCTTGTGCCTTTTCCTTTTTCCTCAAGCAATAAAGCCTGGGGCCTCGGGGGTGAGTGATGCTATACATCCTCCTTGAGCGTCCCTTTTCCAGCCTCCACTTCTTTACGTCTCTGCCTCCTTCGCCTACACTTTTGCCTAGTGCAGCGAGGTGTACCATCTTCCCGGCAGCAAACGTATTCTTCAGGAGCTTGTTTCTCTTTTCTCTTTTTATAGGCCTCCCAATTTTTGCTTTAACTTGAGGTTGTATACAAGGAATGTTAGGCACTGTAGTTCTACAAATTACTTGTCCCACTAGGCTTGGATCCCCTTAATTATTTGTCCTGATTTTCACCACCCATAAAATCTCCTAATTTATGGGTAACAGGAAAAACTAGGTTTTATTGTTGATTACAGGTATGGGCTGTACTATTAGAAAAGGTCCTCAGTTTTTCCATTTTTCTGGAGTAAACCCCAGCTCGACTTGTTAGTCGGAGTCAAGAAACTCACCCCATGTAGAACTAGAAGGGGTCCGGTCAGGGCCATAGTGATCGGCAGTCATAGCCCGAAGGGGTTGCAGCCCTTGGCAGACCCTTTTTAAGCCGCAACACCAGTTCCCCTCCGGTCTTGCCCTCTTCTTTCCTTTAAGGGGGTGCTTTCTTAGTACCCAAATTAATTGAGCACTGCTTGTGAAGGCCAGAGCTTTGATAGATCAGTGGTTTGTCCAGACCTGAGCATTTGCCCGGGTCTGGCAATCATCTTTATTTGCAAGGCTTCATGGCTACAGAAAACTGCCAGTTAGCCTGCAACACTAATCTTACAAATACACACCACCTTCTACACAAAGGACAAATTCTAGTTCCAGCTCCTTTTTCCTGTTCTTCTTTTGCCAACAACTCCTTCCGATTATACTCGTTTGGAGTACCCATTGTTGTTTCCTATTACCCTTTCCCATTGTTTTCTTCCCATGGCACAGTGATCCCATAAGAGAAAATCCCCGCTACAGTGATCCCACCAATTCTCTTTACATAAATTGCATTTTATACAAACAAAAGAGTAACAAATACAATCCTTTCTAGGGCAGAATATCAATCCAGTTCATTAACCCTTTTTTTCCGCAGTTTTAGTTTTAGAGTTTCTGGGTCTCCAGAACTCTCCCACTGCTCCTCAGAGATGGGTCCTTTCACTCGGCTGACATGAGTCCACCTTCTTTCAGCAGTCCGAATGGCGGTTTCTGTAGTAAGTAAAACAAGACAAGGCCCTTCCCAGCGGGGAGTTAATGAGGACTCCTTCCATGACCTGATAAGAACTTTATCTCCAGGTTGTATATTGTGTGGCCTTTGTACTGCTAAGCTCTTATCTCGCAGTTGTTTTCTCATAGACATAAGTTGAATTATGTATGATTTCAGTTGTAAACTTTCAACCTGGGGATGATCTCGGGGAACCTCCAAATCATAAGGCATTCCATATAACATCTCAAAAGGGGAGATTCCCACATCAGTACGGGGTTGAGTCCTAATATTTAATAAGGCTAGGGGAAGACATTTCACCCAAGACATTTTGGTCTCCATCATCAATTTGGTCAGTTGTTTCTTTATCTCACCGTTTACCCGTTCCACTTTTCCCAAACTCTGTGGGTGCCAAGGTGTATGATATTCCCATTTAGTCCCCAAAGCAGTAAAAACTTCCTTTATGATTTTTGAAACAAAATGTGGTCCCCTATCAGAGTCAATAGTTTCAATAGAGCCATACCTAGGTATCACATTTTCAAGCAGTAGTTTGGTTACCATTTGGGCAGTGGCCCTGGCAGTCGGAAATGCTTCTACAAAGTGTGTTAAATGGTCTATTATTACCAACAAATATCTATATCTTCCTACCTTCGGTAGTTCGGTAAAGTCTAACTGAATTTTAGCAAAAGGTCGATGGGTTAACTCTCTTCCTCCTAATGGCCTTTCTCTTAGTTGGTGCTTGTTCACCCTTTGACAAGTTAAGCAGTTTCCAATTATTCTTTTTGCTATATTATATACCCCAATACAGGCATATTTTATAGCAAATTGGTCTACTAATGCTTGAACCCCCCAATGGGTGTTTTCATGGTACTTGCGCATGATTCTTATAGCCATCATCTTTGAGATGACTTCTCGCCCATCAGGAAGTTCCCACTTTCCTGATTCGATCTCCTTTGCTACTTGGGATTATCACAACTACAATGGAGCGCATCGCTCCCAGAATCCTTCCAACAATCATAACAGGGAGGCTCAAGCAAATTATCCCCGCAATTGATACACCTTTGACGGGTTTCATTCCCGTGATTTCTAACTTTCTTCTCCTTAAAAATCATCAGAGCAGCTTTTTTTGCTTCTTGATCTGCTAAGTTGTTTCCCCGGGTCAGCGGAGTCAATCCCCGTTGATGTCCTTTTAAATGAACCACTGCTATTCCTACTGGTCCCTGTAAAGCCTGCAAAATTTCAACTATTAATTTCTGACTTCAAGTTTAGGCGAAGATATCAGGATACCTTCATACTTTAGGAGCCTGGCATCAGTAATCCACTTTTCAGCTTTCTGTTGTAGGATTCCTCTGATATTGTGGGGTGATAATACTTTCAGTTCTCCCCAAAGGTAATTTTGTGAGCCTCTTCCACTAGCAGAGCTGCAGCCACTATAGCTTGTAGGCAGATAGGCCATCCTCTGCTTACAGGGTCTAACAATTTAGAAAGGTATCCTACAGGCTTTTTCTTCCCTGCCCATTCTTGCGCTAACACCCCATATGCCATTCCTTCATCAACATTAATAAATAAATAAAATGTTTTTTTGACATCCGGTAAGCTCAAAACAAGAGCGTTTACCAAATCAGTTTTTAAAACTTCTAATTGTTCATCATCATCCTTAGACCATTTTAATAGGCCATCCTTAGGTATCTTAGCATTTACTTTTCTACTGTAGCCTTCAATCCATTGTCTGCAATATCCCAAAAGGCCCAACAATTGTCTGATCTGTCTCTTAGTTTTTGGAGCCGGCAATGATAATATGCCCTGTACCCTTTCCGGGTCTAATTTCTTAGTTCCTTTGCTCAGCCTGTGTCCTAAATATTTCACTTACACCTTTAATCCCTGTAAGCTAAAAAAATTTAGTAACCTAATACTCTCCTTCCTAACTGCCTCCTCGTCGCCACCGGCCAACAGTAAATCATCCACATACTGGACAAGGGTCACCCTCCCTTCTAGTTTGTACCCCCACAATATTTGTTCTAATGCCAAACAAACTCGGTGAACCCCCGAGGTAAGACTGTCCACCGTAATTGTTGTTTTCTGTGAGTGTCCGGGTCTTCCCATTCAAAGGCAAAATAATCCCTGCAATCTTCCTTTAAGGGGCATGCCCAGAAGGCATCCTTTAAATCTATTACACTATACCATTGATCATCTGGGCCTAACGGGCTTAGAAGTGTGAGGGTTTGCCACTACAGGGAATCTAGTAACCGTTCGTTTGTTAATTTCTCGCAAATCATGCACTAATCGATCACCGAAAAAGGTTTGATATCTAATTTTCCAATGGTCTCCGGAGTATACCATACCTCAGGGTTTATTCTTCCCTCATCAACTGCCCGTAAAGGAGTTCATTTCTTATGACTTCTAAACCAATCTCTAATTCTATCATTAAATCCCTGCCTAACAAGTTATAGTCCGCCTCAGGCATTAACAGCAAGGACCCCACCCCTAATTTAGAATCACTTTCAAGAACCACATTTTTTATTAGTTACTTTAAAAGGTTCCCCTTTTCCCGTCTTCCCACAATAAAAACAGGTTCTTGTTTCCTTTTTCCTTCCCTGGTCCCTACTTTCCTTTCCAGAGGGTCCCGATGGGTTATTCCGTCTGGGCGGAGTACCTCTCTGTCCTTCCCTTACTGCTGCTTAGTTTCTTTTTCTCTCCGGACATAAACCTTCTGCGCCTCCCGGAGTAACTCATCTAATCCCCTTTGCTGCCAGTCCTCCATCTTTTCTAATTTCTTCCGGATATCGATCCATGATTTAGCCACAAACTGAACGCTTGCCCTAAATCAGTGGTTGGATCTATCCCGGAGTACAATTGTAAACTCTTCCTTAATCTTTCTAACCATTCTGTAGGGGTTTCATCTTTCTTTTGCTGTTCGTTAAATGCTTTGTTAATATTCTGTCCTCGAGGAACGGCTTCTTCAATTCCCTGTATAATTATTACCCGTAAATCGGACATGTGGCCTCTATCAGCTTCGTTCTGATTATTCCAATTAGGTTTTTGGGTTGGCCACTTTATATCTGCTGCCGGACCTCCTTGATGTTGATGGTCCCATATTCTCATTCCAGCTCGTCTGATCATCTCTCTCTCTTCAGACGTAAATAAAATACTCAAAATCGCTTGTAGCTCATCCCAGGTATATATATTAGGACCTAGGAACTGGTCTAATTTTTCCGAGACCCCTAGGGGGTCTTCCAACAAACTCCCCATTTCTTTTTTTTTTTTAATTCTCTCACATCCCCCGAGTTAAGTGGGACGGATACATACCCCACGCCAGGTTGAGGTCCCCCCATCGCAATTTCTCTAAGGGGGTATAACTCTGCCTGCTCCTTTCTCCGTCTAGTTCCGCTACGGGTTACCACCCTATTTTCCTCAGGGGAACTTGGAGCGGAGTCATTCTCATACCCTGGCGCCACCGAGGGGGGTGTGCCGAAGGCTGCGGAGGAGAGGGTGGTGGAATATAAGGGGGAGGCGAGGTAGGAACCCCTTCCTGTCCCTCGGTTTCCTCTTTTTTTTTTTAAAGGATATAGATTCACTTTCTTCCAAACTAAAAGGTTCCTTTGAGTGTCCAATCTTCAAAGGACCCAAATACAGGCCAATCCATGCAATAGTGAATCATTATTACTTTATTCTTACCCCGCCTAGAGGGGTAATCATCCCAATTTTTCATTAAGACTATCCGGTGGTATAACCTCAGAACCACCCATGGGACCAGAGGGCTTGCTTTTCCTCTGTCCCATCTTCCGAAGCGCCTTCTTTCACTCACACACTCGCTTCCCCTGGTTCGTGGCCCAGCCCCTCGCGGGGTGTGGGAACCGCACTACTGAGGGTCCGCACTCACTTCGCCCGGTGGACTACTGAGTCCGGTGGACGTCTCACACAAGCACGCTTCAGGATACCCAACCCCAACCGAACGGCTAACCGGCCTATACTCACGCGTCCTGCGTCTTCGTTCGGGCTTCGTGCACAAAGATTATGGGGTTACCGGTTTTATTTGCTTACTGTCAAATTTAGGTTCGTCGGTAAAGGATTTGGCGTAGAAGCACCCTGACAAGGGCCGCTTATTCAGCGGGGCGCCCCCCCTGCCAAGGACCTCAGGCCAGATTGCCTTTAGCCGAGTCACGGCACCAAATTGTTATAAATTTACCTGTCCAATTGAGTGACAGAGGCTAGTCAATTAGAAATTTTTGATTTATTAAAGCAAGCGACCAGTAAGCAAAACAGCGCTGGGCGACCGGGGAGTCTCCTGCTCCACCAACAGCCGGCAACTTAACAGGTCTTTCAGTCCTCTCTTTATACCTTTTTCCACTCGCGCCTTCTTTCGAATCTTCCAATTGCAATCTACTCCGCTCCCCCCTCCCCTTCTACCTCAGGGCATGTTTTGTCTTGTCTGGGCTTGTTTTGTCTTGTTGCCGGGCTTGTTTTGTCTTGTTGCAGGGCTTGTTCTGTCTTGTAGCCAGGGGTATTCAAGGTGTTAAGCACCGATTTCTTATCATGCTGTTCCATCTTACTATACAGTTCTTTCATTCTTAGCATTACCATCTAAACTTTAATGCTTTAAGAAAACTTTAGCAAACATGGTTCTAACACATATCACAGGACTTAATTGTATAACACCTATACACAAAGTTTGATGAACAAAACGGTTTACAGTTTATCACAAGAAGGAGGTCATCAAATGCAGGACCTACAGAAAAGACTGGGAAAAAATGAGGTTGATTAACCTAAATAAAAAAGAGAAGACTGAGGAAGAAAACAGGTAAAGATCTTCAAGTACATAAAACATTGCTGCAAAGAATAAGGTAATTATTTATTGTTGCTATTGTGATAAATGATTTAGTCCCAAACTGGATTCCAATTTAAGTTTGCAATTTATTAAACGAATAGCATACTCGCTCTCCTCTTGGCAAAACGGTTCCTTAGAATTTACATACAGGTTTAGCGCCTGACAAACCCAATCCTCAAATGACCCAAATACAGGCCAAAAAAACGTGGGGTCTCAAGGGGTTCTTTGGCCATTTTACCATACAATATTTAACTAATTTCTCTTTTGTCTTCCCTTTTCCAGGGCCCTTATTATTCCAATGTTTTAACATTATTCCTAATGGACTCTCCGGAGGTATTTTTAGTAATTCGCTCCCTTTCTTCTGGTCCTGGGTTCTCGATTTCGTCTGACCCATCTAGGAATTTTTACTGTGGCAATTCCTACAGCCCTTGGTTACCAATAAGAGTGTCTTGCAGGGGGTTTCAAACTTGTCACTCACCTACGGATCCTATAAAAATCGCTTCGGTCCTTCACCGGCCAAGTCCCTCGCGGGAGATTGGAACCGCAGTTAGAAGACCTCCACAATCGCTTCGGAACGAGGTTCCGTCTCAGTCACACTCTTACACACACAGGCAACCGAATCCCACCCAACCGAACGGTATACACCTTAAATACTTACAACCCCGTCATCTTCGTTCGGATCTTCGCACGCAGAATTACAGGCAAAATAAACTGCTGCAGCCGGCAAGGGAGCTCATAAAAAATTAAATTCTTTGCTTGCCCCTATTTGGGTTCAGGATGGTGTTAGTCCCAACCCGATCAGGAGCCACCAAATGGTGGGGCGCCCCTCCTAGATCAAGTCAGTATTCAGGAAACAAGACCATCCCGGACGAGCCCCCAATTGTGATAAATGACTGTGACTCAGCTGGTGAGTGAGCCCACCAGGGGAGGTGCCTTGCTGGACCTGCTGTTTACAAACAGAGAAGGACTGGTGAGAGATGTGGTGGTCGGAGGCCGTCTTGGGCTTAGCGACCACATGATAGAATTCTCGGTTGTGAGGGAAGTAAGGAGAGGGGTCAGCAAAACTGCTATCATGGACTTCCGGAGGGCAGACTTTGGCCTGTTCAGGTCACTGGTTGAGAGAGTCCCTTGGGAGACAGTCCTGAAGGACAAAGGGGTCCAGGAAGGCTGGACAGCCTTCAAGAAGGAAAACTTAAAGGCGCAGGAGCAGGCAGTCCCCATGTGCCGTAAGAAGAGCTGGTGGGGAAGGCGACCGGCCTGGCTGAAGAGGGAGATTTTGCTGGGACTCAGGGAAAAGAGGAGAGTTTATCACCTCTGGAAGAAGGGGCAGGCAACTCACAAAGAGTACAAGGATCTCATTAGGTCAAGCAGGGACAAAATTAGAAAGGCAAAAGCCCAGCTAGAGCTCAGTCTGGCCACAGTTGTAAAGGATAATGAAAAATGTTTTTACAAATATATTAACAACAAAAAGAGAGGCAAGGAGAATCTCCATCCCCTACTGGATATGGCGGGGAACATTGTCTCCAAGGACGAGGACAAGGCTGAGGTACTTAATGCCTTCTTCGCCTCAGTCTTTAATAGCCAATCCAGGTATCCACAGGGTATTCAGCCCCCTGAGCTGGAAGACAGGGATGGAGAGCACAATGTACTCCTCATAATCCAGGAGGAAGCAGTCAAGGACATGCTAAGCCGCCTGGACACCCACAAGTCTATGGGGCCTGATGAGATCCACCCGAGAGTACTGAGAGCGCTGGCAGAGGAGCTTGCCAAGCCACTCTCCATCGTTTATCAGCAGTCCTGGTTAACAGGGGAGGTCCCAGAAGACTGGAGGCTTGCCAATGTGACGCCCGTCTACAAGAAAGGCCGGAAGGAGGATCCTGGGAACTACAGGCCTGTCAGCCTGACCTCTGTTCCAGGGAAGATTATGGAGCGGTTGGTCTTGAGAGTGCTCACAGGGCATCTGCAGGACAGCCAAAGGATCAGGCCCAGCCAGCATGGGTTCATGAAAGGCAGGTCCTGCTTGACCAACCTGATCTCCTTCTATGACCAGGTGACCCGCCTAGTGGATGAGGGGAAGGCTGTGGACGTTGTCTACCTGGACTTTAGTAAAGCCTTTGACAGCGTCTCCCACAGCATTCTCCTGGAGAAACTGGCAGCTCGTGGCTTAGACGGGTTTACTCTTCGCTGGGTGAGGAACTGGCTGGATGGCCGAGCCCAGAGAGTTGTGGTGAATGGCGTTAAATCCGGCTGGCGGCCGGTCACGAGTGGTGTTCCCCAGGGCTCGGTTCTGGGGCCGGTCTTATTCAATATCTTTATTGATGATCTGGATGAGGGGATCGAGTGCTCCCTCAGTAAGTTTGCAGATGACACCAAGTTGGGTGGGAGTGTTGATCTGCTGGAGGGTAGGAGGGCTCTGCAGAGGGATCTGGACAGGCTGGATCGATGGGCAGAGGCCAACTGTATGAGGTTTAATAAGGTCAAGTGCAGGGTCCTGCACTTTGGCCACAACAACCCTGTGCAATGCTACAGGCTTGGGGAGGAGTGGCTGGAGAGCAGCCCGGCGGAAAGGGACCTGGGGGTGCTGGTTGACAGCCGGCTGAATATGAGCCGGCAGTGTGCCCAGGTGGCCAAGAAGGCCAACAGCGTCCTGGCCTGTATCAGGAATAGTGTGGCCAGCAGGAGTAGGGAAGTGATTGTGCCCCTGTACTCGGCACTGGTGAGGCCACAGCTTGAATACTGTGTTCAGTTTTGGGCCCCTCACTACAAGAAGGATGTTGAGGTGCTGGAGCGTGTCCAGAGAAGGGCAACGAAGCTGGTGAGGGGTCTGGAGCACAAGTCTTCTGAGGAGCGTCTGAGGGAACTGGGGTTGTTTAGTCTGGAGAAGAGGAGACTGAGAGGAGACCTTATCGCTCTCTACAACTACCTGAAAGGGGGTTGTGGCGACGAGGGTGTTGGTCTCTTCTCCCAAGTAACTAGTGATAGGACAAGAGGAAATGGCCTCAAGTTGCGCCAGGGGAGGTTTAGATTGGATATTAGGAAAAATTTCTTCACTGAGAGGGTGGTCAGGCATTGGAACAGGCTGCCCAGGGAGGTGGTGGAGTCGCCATCCCTGGAAGTGTTCAAAAAACGTGTGGATGTGGCGCTTCAGGACATGGTTTAGGGGACATGGTGGTGCTGGATTAATGGTTGGACTTGATGATCTTAAAGGTCCTTTCCAACCTAGTGATTCTGTGATTCTGTGATTCTGTGATTTAGTCCCAAACTGGATTCCAATTTAAGTTTGCAATTTATTAAACGAATAGAGGCAAGCAAACAGCGCTGGGTGCGCCGGGAGTCTCCGCTCCACCAAGACGCACACCTTCACTTCTTACAATTCCTTCCTTTATACTTCTCTAGGCTTCGTTTCTTGCCTTTCTCCGCCTTTTTCTTGGAAGATGACTCTTTCTTTAAGTACGTCACCACTTCCCCGGTCTGCGCATGCTTCATCTTTTTCTAGGTGGTCGTCCGATGGTCGTTGGGAGGAAGATGCTCCTCTTCGTCAGTGCACTCTACATGACCTCTCTGTTTGTGCAGGCGCTCCGTTATTCTACTTATATTATGCTACCTTATTTGGCTATACATTTTCTCGACATTTCTGTGGTTATTTACAACACTGGTTTGCACTAGTGTATCAGGAACTAACTTACATATCAGGAGGCTACATAAGCTACACATTTCAAGGGAGTTACCCAAACTATACTTATCAGGAAGTTACATAAAGACTACCACTCCCCTGTTTATGGTCATGCCCTACATACATTCTTTTATTTCAATATAAATGACATTTGCTTCAAGCTTATATTCACTAGATTTTCTTTACACGAATCGCTCATTCCTCACACTATTCAGGAGGAATAAGATGAAAAATAATAGGCTTAAACAACAGCAGGAAAAAATAGGATTGGAAATTTGGGAAACCTCACAAAAGGGATGGAGAAACACTAGACTAAATTGCATGTGGGGGCTGTGAAGTCGCCACTGCTGGAAATTTTTAAGAACAGCTTAGACAAGGATCTGTCAGGATGTTATTTTCTTGTCAGAGGGGATAAATAGCTCCATTCCTTGAAGTTCCTTTAGCCCAACTTTTGTGCAGTTCTGTAATCTGTCTCTGCCTCAATTGTTCATCTGCTTAACAAACCTTTCCTTCCTTAGAAATCATTGTGTATGAAATTAATTGGTGTTTGTAATGTACTTGGGAATAATGCTGATCAGAGTACAAACAAAGGATCAACATTAGATAAATGTCAAGGAATTCATGTCCGTATTGTATTGGGTTTTTGTGGCAAGGTTTTGGTGGGGGGGTGCAGGGGTGGCTTCTGTGAGAAGTTGCTAGAAGCTTCCCCTATGTCCAGTAGAGCCAATGATAGCCAGCTCCAAGACAGACCCGCTGCTGGCCAAAGCTCAACCAATCAGCAACGGTGGTAGCGCCTCTGTGGTAACATATTTAAGAAGGGGAAAAAAAATAACGGCACGCAGCAATTGCAGCTGGAGAGAGGACTGAGAATATGTGAAACAACTCTGCAGACATCAAGGCCAGTGAAGAAGGAGGGGGAGGAGGTGCTTCAGTCACCAGAACAGAGATTCCTCTGCAGCCCATGGCGAACACCATGGTGAGGCAGGCTGCCCCCCTATCCACCTGCAGCTCGTGGAGGACCCCAGGCCAGAGCAGGTGGATGCCCAAAGGAGGCTGTGACCCTGTGGGAGGCCCACACTGGAGCAAGCTCCTGGCAGGACCTGTGGTCCCATGGAGAGAGGAGCCCAGGCTGGAGCCGGTTTGCTGGCAGGACTTGTGACCCCATGGGGGACCCACGCTGGAGCAGTCTGTTCCTGAAGGACTGCATCCCATGGCGGGGACCCAGGCTGGAGCAGTTTGTGAAGAATTGCAGCCTGTGGGAAGGGCTCATATTGGAGAAGTTCGTGGAGAACTGTCTCCCGTGGGAGGGACCCCATGCTGGAGCAGGGGAAGAATGTGAAGAGTCCTCCCCTGAGGAGTCTGGAGCGGCAGAAACAACATGTGACAAACTGACCGCAACCCCCATTCCCTGTCCCCCTGTGCTGCTCGGGGGGAGGAGATAGAGAAATCAGGAGTGAAGTTGAGCCCAGGAAGAAGGGAGGGGTGGAGGGAAGGTATTTTAAGATTTGTTTTTATTTCTCATTATCCTACTCTGATTTGATTGGCAATAAATTAAACTAATTTCCCCAAGTTGAGTCTATTTTGCCTGTGATGGTAATTGGTGAATGATCTCTCCCTGTCCTTATCTTGACCCACAAGCTTTTCATTACATTGTCTCTCCCCTGTCTAGCTGAGAAGGGGGGAGTGATAGAGCAGCTTTGGTGGGCATCTGGTGTCCATCCAGGGTCAACCAGGTAATTTAAAAACTCTCAAATTATTTATTTTCTGTTCATCCTATGGGAAGCATCTTACTTGTCCACATTGATAAGAATTTATTTCTTTTTCCTGATTCAGCTTAAATACAAGTTTTCTCTTTACAAGAGATTTACAATTTAATGAAGTGCTGATTGAAAAAAGTTGTTTCTGTCTGGCTTCCAATTAGATACTGTGCAAAAATAACGGAAGATTGTCGAGGAGGATTATAAACATGGTCAAGTGACTTGCAGCTCTGGTGTAGAAGAACACATATATCATACTAATTGTTGTTTGGCCTTGTGTGTTGGACAAGTAGAACATCTGTGTTTAGATAACATAGGCCTGTGATAATCTTAGAGGCACCCTATCAAACATACTTGAGATTCCTGCCCTGCTGTGGGAAAGATCAAAGCACAGTGGTAAAGTACGGCTGCACAAATCCTTGAAATACAGGCAAAACCAGCAGTTGATCCTCTAGCATGGACCGAGCT
Source organism: Phaethon aethereus (assembly GCF_964289735.1). Taxonomy (NCBI): domain Eukaryota; kingdom Metazoa; phylum Chordata; class Aves; order Phaethontiformes; family Phaethontidae; genus Phaethon; species Phaethon aethereus. Next base: position 12,510,938 of record NC_138581.1, read on the forward strand.
CCACAGTGCCTGCGTCCCCATCTGTGTGCCTCTGCCTGGATGCTGCTTTGGGGATCCCCTGGTTGGCAAGGTAATGAAAATAAATTTTGCATTTCATCCATGGTTTTGTGGTTGTTCCTGCGTCCTGCCTGTGCTGGCTCACACGGATACTAATAACCTAATCTTAGGTAGCATAAACCCATTCTTATTATGAAGATGGAATAGGTTAGGTATAAGGAATCTTAGACTGCCTAACTTTATAACATAGCTAAGACTTTTTCACAGAATAAGTTTTTGTTTTTAACATCTTGGCTCAATTCAATTATTTTCAAAGTCAGCATAGGCATTCCCATTAATGCCAATGTTTATTGGATTGGGGTCTGTCGTGGTTTAGCCCCAGCCGGCAACTAAGCACCACGCAGCCACTCGCTCCCTCCCCCCTCCCCCAGTGGGACGGGGGAGAGAATTGGGAAAAAAACTCGTGGGTTGAGATAAAAACAGTTTAATAGGACAGCAAGAGAGAAGGAAACAACAATGATAACAACAATAATAATATTGACAAAGGAATGTACAAGAACAAGTGATGCCCAATACAGCAATTGCTCACCACCCGGTGATCGATAGCCTGTCCCCGAGCAGCAGTTTCCGCCCCCTGGTTAACTCCAGTTTATGTACTGGGCATGACGTTATATGGTAGAGTCAGCTGTCCTGGCCGTGTCCCCTCCCATCTTCCTGTGCACCCCCAGCCTTCTTGCTAGCAGGCCAGCACGAGAAGCTGGACTGTCCTTGACTGCTCAGCAACAACTCAAAACATCAGCACCTTATCAACAGTTTCTCATCCCAAATCCAAAATATAGCCTCACGCTAGCTTCTGTGAAGAAAACCAGCTCTATCTTGGCCGAAACCAGGACAGGGTCTTCAATGTGCAGCTGTTGTTGATACAGTGTTTTTCAAAATATTGCACAAAGTGAATAACAAGAAATGGTTTATGAATTTATTTTGCACTATAATCTAACCCAGATGATAGAACAGTGGACAAGGGCATATCTGTTTCTTTGGATCTCCCAGGCCATGTGTAAACAATGGGACTTCAGATAGATAGTCTCCGCCTACCCTGATCTACTTGCGTGCTCCAGCTGTCTTCTGACTCCATGTTTAGGTAAGATCTGGGCATAGTTCATTTGTCCCTGTGTCTATGAGAAAGTGGACAGAATGGAACAGATCTACAACATGCTTCATCTGCATCTTTTATGAGGTCTAGCTGTATGATTAGGAGACGAGGATCTCAGGGTCCTCTAAGACACTCGGTAACTTTGCATTTTTAATGTAAGCACTGTGGCCTCTGTTATTTTGTACAAACTTGACATCATTTTTTTTAGGTATCAGAAGAGAACTTGACTTTTAAGTTCTTCAAAAAGGGAACTGGGTATCATAATACTATTTCAACACCTAACCTTTACAATAGCAAGTCCCTCTAGTAGATTCTATAGTCTTTTGGAACTTATACCTGCTGTGGGAAAAGGTGGACACTTAAGAATGGGATATTCAAAAAGCAAAGTAAGTGGCAAACAATCTAAACTAGCCAATAGCGAAATGCTGAGGAAAAGAGTATCTTTTTAAAATTGCATCCTTTTCATAAGGCTCCTTAGTGCTATAGTTGAGAGAAATTTCTTTGCTGTTTATTGGGATTTTTACAAATATATTAGGAAGGTTTCAGCACCTCTTCTTTTTCCACAAATTGATCTCTCTTCAAATTGTTATTGTTAATCTGTTTCTTACCTTTGTTGCTGGTTTTCTATTAATGACAGTGTAACAGCTGGTTACATTCTGTAATGGGAATGGAAAGGTAGCTTAACTGGTGCCACCAAGCATTTTATAAGTGCATTTTTTCCTCCAAGATGTGCTTGTCGCAAATGGATAATTTAGGCCGCTTAAAGAATCACCACCAAAGATATCAGAAAGCGAATGATTTTAATATAAATTTGTAAAAAGCATGACAACAGAATTCGATGGCAAGGTTCACTCTATTACTTATTCAACATGGAAAAGGTATACAGAGAGAAACCAAATTACAATTAAATTGGAATGATTTACTCGTGTATCAAATCGAGTTAATGTGTATATTGAGGAGAGAAAGTAGGGGAGACCCTCCTGTTGAGTCACGAGGTTCAGAGTGGACCGAAATCCACCCCTAGTCCCAGACTTGGTCAACGGTTTATGACTAAGGTTAGGTAAGAAAAGTAAAGGAATGCCTTCCGTTGAGTCATGAGGTTCAGAGTGGACCCCCTTGCTTTCTAGACTCCTTCTCAGAGAGGAGTCTAGGTGCGGCTGAATCCACTCCTAGTCCCAGACATGGGATGCTGTGTGCATTGGTGTAGACCTGCAGTTGGGCTAATAGCCTTTTTTGGGGGAGAAACCCTGATTCCTATGTGACTGTTTTCAGGTGCTTCCATGGTTTCTAACACTTCAACAACCCTTGCATCTTTGCTGCTGCATGGTTCTCTATCCCCTACCCCCACTGAGATGGCTAAGGTGCTGCGCTCATTATTACAGGGACATTTCAAATGTGCTCCAGTGTACTCAGCTCATTGTGGAGCAGACTGAAGAACCTTGCTAGTACAGTGTCCCTCAAACATTGGCATGCTGCCCCCAGGCTTTTCTCTAGTTGAACTGTACCAGGATAGGAAGTTTCCTCATCACATCTTTAACCTAGGCCCCAGGGAGGCAACAGACATCCCTAAGAAGTGGGTCTGGTCAGCATATTGGACCTTCTGTTCCTCTCAGAGGAGAGTCTCCTATGACAATAAATCGTCTTTTTTTCTTTATGGAAGCAGTTTTGATGCAGGGCGTAGGCCAGCTTAACCTTGGAGACACCTCCAACCTAGATGAACCATCGTCCTCGTTATTGTTTGGTTCCACTTGCAGAGCCTCGTACCTATTATGCAAGGACAGCTAGGAAGGTGAGGTAGTCACAGAGGAGACACACCTGCTGTGCTGGGCAGGAACTTGTCGCCATTTGCCCCTATCCCTTAAGTCACTCTGTTCAGCCAGGTGGAGAAAGGATAGCGAATCCTCCATATCATGTGTCCTGTCTGCCTGGCAGGCCTGTCCTGGGAAAGGTAGGGTATGATTCCAGTAATCTCTCTCTCTCTCAGACTCCCTGATACTCAACCTACTCACCTCCTCCCAGAGCTCTGCCACTAAGCTGAGGACTTCCTCTACCTGGGCGCACCTCTCACAGGTCTACTCACTACTGCCGTCCGGTACCGGCATAAGAGTAGGGCACACCCTGCAGCTCGACACCTGGGTGGCAGCATGTTCCCATTGGAGCTCTGTCTGGGAAACTGCATCAGTTGCGGCAGGTGCAGAGTTTAGAGAGGACATGGCCTTCTACCATGTAGATACCATTGCTCCCTGGTCCAGCTGGCAGAACTACAGCGCCCTTCCTGTGCACCCTTCCATGCGAACTGCTGCATCACGCCCTGGTCGCTAGCGCCCCCTAGGGGTTTCTTTGGGGGGGGCTTGGACGCCGTTGCTCCTGGTCCCTCCCAGGTCTCATTAGCTGCTCTCACACGAACTGTGGGCTCTGCTCCCCTGAAGTTTTCCCCGGTTCAGGAACCTGCCCTGTACACTGCTCTAGAGCACTCCACTGCAGATCGTGCCAGCACCGGAGCTTCTTGCCTCGGTGACTCAACTTCTTGTGCACCCCCAACCTACTCGCTGGTGGGGCAGTGTGAGAAGCAGAAAAGGCCTTGATGCTGTGTAAGCACCGTTCAGCAGTAACTAAAACATCCCTGTATTATCAACACTGTTTTCAGCACAAATCCAAAACATAGCCCCATACCAGCTATTATGAAGAAAATTAACTCTATCCCAGCCAAAACCAGTACAGTCACTCCAGGGGAGTACCTGTTTCGGCATGGATTCTCTACAGGTCACAGTCCCCTTGGAAAGGGGAGCCTGCTCTACCATGGAGTGCCTCCTACTCCTCCGACTTTGCTGTTCCCTCTGTTGTTTCTCACTCTTTTTCTCTCCTCCTCTGTCTGGCTGGCGTTTCTGTCCTTTCTTAAATATGTTTTAATAAAAAAAGTTTTTGCCACAAACTTTGCTGACTGGATCAGCTTTGGCCTGTGGCAGGGCCATTGTGGAACTGGCTATGCCCAGCACAGGGCAACCTTTGACTTTCTCACACAGAGACCACTCCCGCAGCTCCCCTGCTATGAGACCTTGCCACATACACCCAGTATAATGAGGAGCTTAGATACGTAAACCTTTTTTTGCCAGATGCTGCCAGGGCTGAGAAGATACAGTATATTGTTTTCTGCTTAGAAGATAAAATATCCTTCATGGGGCATAAGGCAGTTGGAATATCGTTTTACCTTCCAGACATAAAGTGACATACACAGTAAGATAATATTTAGAAAGAAAATGTTAGCTATGACTCTGAAAAGAGGTTAATTTTTGCAGAAAATTTTTCTTTAAACAATGCGCAATTTTTACAAATTGCAAAAAAGGATTCCTAGATGAGAACCTAATTTGACAATCTACAAAAATTATATGTTTTTAAAGAATGTTAAGAAATCAGAAATCTCAAAATTGCTGTGTTGGAAATTGCAATGTATAGGTGTTGGTGAATAACTGCACATTTGGTCTGTCACTAGGCACATAAAATACTAGCCACTTGGTATATATTTTTCTTTTAACATACCAGTTGTAAGGATCCTGCTTTTCTATATAAACAAAAGACCTACATTAAAGGGTATGAGTAGAAAAAAGGTTATGATGAAACCATTTTGACAGAACAGAGTCCTTCGCTTACGTGGATCTCAATTCATCTATTCTTGTATCCATATGTGATATAGAGAGACTGATTATTTAATCTTTTGCTCTGTCTTGAAAATTAGGGTCATGATATCATTCAGATTCTGTGACACTAAAAGAGTTCTTATATGGAAGAAAATAAGTTTGAATTGAAAATGCTTACTCAGCATATCAAAGTATCTTAATTGCATCAATGTTTAGAGAGGAAAGAACGCAGGAAAATACAGTTAAGGTTAGAATGTAAAAGATAGATAATCTAGTCTAATGAAACTGAATAGAACATCAAAAAGCCCACAGTGTTTTCCCCATATGGGGTAAAAATTAATGTGAGGCATTTCTTACTAAGTATGAAATATATACAGTAGATCCTTGCAGTACATACTGTGAATCATAAAAGACTAAAAAGGAAAAGCAATGAACATAAATACATTTTACATGATAACAGCTTAAAATTTATCTTCAGTGTGATTTCTGCATCATGTATCATTATATTTTTCAGGCAGTAATGATGCAACTGATTTTCTTCAAAAATGCTGCAGCTTTTAGCAAAAAAGTAAGCAATATTTTAACTTTTACATATTGACAACAGTCCATCCACTGTAAGCTTAGTAATTGCATTTAGCCATAAGCCACTTAAAAAAAACAAGAAAAAGAAATTAGCTCAATAGAAGAGAAATGTAATTATGCCATTCAAAAATGTAATATTCAGATTAACTTCTGGCTTACTCATGAGCGGTAATAAAAAATTGCATCTGACTGTATTTGGTTTACATTACAAGGTTTTTGTAGCAGGGTGGCTGCAGGGGTGGGTTCTGTGAGAAGACACCAGAAGCTGCCACCATGTTGGACAGTTACAGCTTGGCTCCAAAATGGACCTGCTTCTGGCCAAAGCTAAACCAATCAATCAGCAATGCTGGTGGTGCCTCTGTGATAATATATTTAAGAAAGGGTAAAAAACACTGTGCAACAGCTGTGTGAGAGAGGAGTAGTGAGAAAATGTGAGAGAAATAACTATGGAGACACCAGGGTCCCCTCCCAAGAAGGAGGAGAAGGAGGTGCTCTAGGCACCGGAGCAGAGATTCCCCTGCAGCCTGTTGTGAAGACCATGGTGACACAGGTTGTCCCTCTGCAGTCCATGGAGGGCCATGGTAGAGCAGATATCCACCCTGCAGCCTGTGGAGGACCCCACACCACAGGAGGTTGATAGGCCTTGAAGGAAGCTGCAGCCTGTGGAGAGTCCACACTTGAGCATGCTCCTGGCAGCACCTGTGGCATGTGGGGGCACACACTGGACCAGCCTGTTCCTGAAGGACTGTAGCTTGTGGAAAAGGACCCATGCTGGAGCAGTTCTTGAAGATCTGCAGCCCATAGGAAGGACCCATGTTGGAGAACAGAATAGAATAGAGTAGAACAGAATAATTTCAGTTGGAAGGAACCTAGAACCATCTTCTAGTCCAACTGCCTGACCACTTCAAGGCTGACCAAAAGTTAAAGCATGTTATTTATGGGCATTGCCCAAATGCCTCTTAAACACCGACAGGCATGGGGCATTGACCACCTCTCTAGGAAGCTTGTTGCAGTGTTTGACCACCCTCTCAGTAAAGAAATGCTCCCTAATATCAAGTTTGAACCTCTCCTGATGCAGCTTTGAACCATTCCCATGCATCCTGTCACTGGATACCAGGGAGAAGAGATCAGCACCTCCCTCTCCACTTCCCCTCCTCAGGAAGCTGTAGAGAGCAATGAGGTCACCCCTCAGCCTCCTTTTCTCCAAACTAGACAAATGCAGTGTCCTCAGCTGCTCCTCACAGGGCATGGCTTTCACCAGATTTGTTGCCCTCCTCTGGACACATTCAAGTATCTTCACATCCTTCTTAAATTGTGGGGCCCAGAATTTAATTGTGGGGCACACAGTACTCAAGGTGAGGCCGCACCAACACTAAATACAGCGGGATAATCAGCTCTTTTGACCAGCTGGTTATGCTGTGTTTAATGCACCCCAGGATGTGGTTTGCCCTTTTGGCTGCCAGGGCACACCGCCGACTCCTATTGAGCCTGCTGTCAACCAGCACCCCCAGATCATTTTCTGCGGGGCTGCTCTCCAACCACTCCTCTCCCAATCTATACTTGTGCCTGGTGTTACTCTGCCCCAGGTGCAGAATCTGGCATTTGTTCTTGTTAAATTTCACTCCATTTATAAATGCCGAATGCTCCAATCTATCCAGAGCCCTCTGCAAGGCCTCTTGTCCCTTGAAAGAGTCACCAGCACCTCCCAGTTTGGTATCGTCAGCAAATTTGCTAATGGTGCATCCAACTCCTGCATCCAGATTATAGATAAAAATATTGAACAGAAGTGGCCCTAGAATTGAGCCCTGAGGAGCACCGCTAGTGACTGGCTGCCAGCCAGATGTAGCCCCATTCACTACAACCCTTTGAGCCCTGCCGTTCAGCCAGTTCATCATCCAGCACATCATGTACCTGCTCATCCCACAGTTGGACAAATTGTCCAGAAGGATGCTGTGAAGGTCAGTATCAAATCCTTCCTAAATTCCAGAAAAAAATACATCCACCGCCTTCCCTTCATCCACTAGGTGGGTGACCTTATCATGGAAGGATATCAAATTAGTTAAATAGGACTTTCCTTTTGTGAACCCATGTTGACTGTGCCTGATGATTGTGTTATTATGCACCAGTTGATGTTGAGGCTCAGGAAAGTTCCACCCTTCCCTAAGTGGTATAGAAGCAATGCAATAATGAAGAAGCTATGGTATGCTGAAAAGACTATACACATTTGAAACCCCTACATATATATATAATCAACATTATCATAACTGAGGCAGCTCCAGATAATGTGGGGGGAAAAAAGAGAAAAGCAGCAATGTTAAACTTTTGCAGAGTTCTGTCAGTTGTGTTTTGGAGTTCCTCACAGACCTGCCTACTAAGGGGAAATGTAAGAGCGACCCATCCTTCCCCTTACACATTTATATACCAGCATAAATTTTGCCACTGAAGGCCAGTAGAATGAGAGCTTCAAGGAGAATGACCAAAGTGGCTCTCTGGAGAACAGCATATATGAGGAGACATCACAGAGAAGCATCTATCTCTTCAGTGGGCACCTTTTTTATTTTACAAGGCAAATATATTCTTAGCATTCACAGTAGTGCTTTTTCAAAGAAAGGTTATATAAAATGATATAACACATGCACAGACACATGCCAAAAATAGATGTGAATGAATGACTCGCTGCACTTATGCAAAGTAAGTTGCATAAGCCTTTTTTTCTCTGCTCTTAAAAAAACAAAACAGCGCACACAACCTTAAAATGTTTGGACAGTTAAAAATGTTGAATAAAAGCAGAACTCCTTCAGCTTCTCAGGATCATTCACACCCATATCTGGTGTAGTATTTCACAATGGACAAAAATAGAAAGATAGAAAGTTGAAATTTAATAAACTCTAACATTTATCGTATTAAGAGCCTATCAAAACAGCATCAGAGAACTGGAATTCACTTCAAACAGAATATTGTTGAAAAAAAGAGATCAACAGCTATATTTTGAAGGGAATTTAGTAAGATTCAGTGAAATATTACCCTCTAGGTGTATAACAGGGGCAGGCTAGAAAGAACATAACCATCTGTACTTCTTTTATTCAACAGGTAACTATATTCATGTAATCTGAAAATAATTTTATCTTTTTTAAAATCCTGTAAAATATCCTCTAGGCTGTTAAATTCATGACATTTTAATTGTTGGCAGATGACATAATAGAAATTGGTTACTTTATATAAGCATGAAGTCTGTCTTTTTTACTAAAGGGCAGGGGCAGTTCCTTATCTGTCAGAGCAAGCAGTTGATAAGCATGCATGCTAGAGAAGGGACATGAGCAGATTCAGAATGTTGTACATCACTATCTGGGAGTCAAGAATCATTGCCTGCCACAGGAGCAAGGTGCCACCAATCACCTGATCAGCAGTGTCTGTTTGACCTACAGTTTGGAAAAGACATGTACAGTTTGCCACACAGAAAGCAGAATAAAGTATATTTAGAGGAAATAAAAGCATAGACTTTAAGGTCACAAGCCACAGCTCAATGGTTCTAAAAGATATCTTTAGCAAAATACCATTTTCTGTTCTGTGGTAAATCAACTTTTTCCATTTGAAAAAAAATATTTATTTTTGAGCTACAGAGTTTGAGTTACAGATGATAAAAAACAAATTCTTGCTTTTTGTCACAAGAGGAGTCAAAGCAACACTGTTTTTCAGAGAGCTCATGGATAACCAGACTTCAGTTTTAAACTGTTGCCAGTACACCAACTTTGAAGTATAGGTTTAGAGTATGCCAGTAACCTAACAACACAACTGCATTCCTGCTTCAGACACAGAAACTGATAGCATTCAGGAACCAATTCTGCTCTGACAGACAGTCCAAGGCAGAATCAACAGTCACACTGCCTTCAAATGTTAATCTCAGTTAATACTAATATCACTTAGAAGAGCTACATTCACGGATTCATAGCATTCCAAGCAATGGTCTTCATTTGCCTCTTGCTTTTCCCAAGATATGTTTGGTATTAGGGGAAAAAGTCCTTCAAAACTAGAAAACTACTCTAGGTTTGGATTCAGAAAAGAACTCCAAAAATCACAAGCAACTAGCTGTGGCATTGTTTTCCCCTCAGCTTCAGGAAACTTAGGTCAATGCAGGAGACAGAGCTGAGCTAGGGGAAAGTATGCTACACTAGACAGCAGTAACATCACAATGATGTCTTTGCTAAAGATCTATCAGCAAACCACTGATGAAACAGAAATTTCAATAACAAAAACAATGTAAAAATTTCCATTCTGAGAAAAGAGATGAAGGATGGTTCATACTGCTGACTGCTTTAACATGTTTTAGAAACAAGATGATGCAGGTACAAGAAACATTCTAGCCACTGCAACATGGAGCTTAGCATGGGCCATTTATCCTGCACTCTGCCATGTAGATGAGATCCAGAAATTATATAACTGTCATGGTTTAGCCCCAGCCAGCAACTAAGCACCACACAGCCGCTCGCTCAGTCCCCCACGATGGGATGGGGGAGAGAATGGGAAGAGTAAAAGTGAGGAAACTCATGGGTTGAGATAAAGACAGTTTAATAGGGAAAGCAAAAGCCATGGACGCAAGCAAAGCAAAACAAGGAATTCATCCACCACTTCCCATCAGCAGGCAGGTGTTCAGCCATCTCTAGGAAAGCAGGGCTCCGTCACGCGTAATGGCTACTTGGGAAGACAAACACCATAATTCCGAACGTTCCCCCCCTCTTAATTCTTCTTTCCCCCAGCTTTTATTGTCGACCATGATGTCATATGGTATGGAATATCCCTTTGGCCAGCCTGGCTCAGCTGTCCTGGCTGTGTCCCCTCCCAGCTTCCCATGTACCCCCAGCCTTCTCACTGGCAGGCCAGCATGAAAAGCCGGACAACAACCCAAAACATCAGTACATTATTAACATTTTTTCATCGAAATCCAAATCATAGCCTCACAATAGCTTCTATGAAGAAAATTAACTCTATCCCAGTTGAAACGAGGACAATAACTTATTCAGCTAAAACAAAAAAACCCCACACCTGTGCATTTATGAAATTTAAGTGCATAATCGCACATAAAATGAGTTTGACTAGTATGAAAAACACTATGGTTGAGAAAGACACAGGAAGAACCACATGACACAAATCCAAGACCTATCCCCTAATCTTAACTCTGACCCTTCAGAATCCATAAAGTTAACTCCAAGACAAACAGATACTTTGCTAATAGAATAAAACAAAGCAGAAGGTAAAAAAAGTCCCAATCATGCAAAGTTTTATATAGGTAATTACCTTTATGACAGGTCAGTGATGATTAAATCACCTTGTGTGAACCACACAGCTATGTCTACCTCTCTAAATGCTCTGGTTCACATTACCTCAAAATCACAGAATCACAGAATCATTAAGGTTGGAAAAGATCCTTAAGACCATCACGTCCAACAGTTAACCCAACACCACCATGCCCACTAAACCATGCCCAGAAGCACCACATCTACACGTTTTTTGAACACTTCCAGAGATGGTGACTCTACCACCTCCCTGGGCAGTCCGTTCCCATGCTTGACGACTCTTTCAGTAAATAAATTTTTCCCAATATCTAGTCTAAACCTCCCCTGGCACAACTTGAGGCCATTTCCTCTCGTTCTATCACTAGTTACTTGGGAGAAGAGACCAACACTCACCTTGCCACAACACCCTTTCAGGTAGTTGTAGAGAGCAATAAGGTCTCCCCTCAGCCTCCTCTTCTCCAGACTGAACAACCCCAGTTCCCTCAGCCGCTCCTCATAAGACTTGTGCTCCAGACCCCTCACCATCTTCGTTGCCCTTCTCTGGACATGCTCCAGCACCTCAACATCCTTCTTGTAGTGAGGGGCCCAAAACTGAACACAGTATTCAAGGTGCGGCTTCACCAGTGCCAAGTACAGGGGCCCTATCACTTCCCTACTCCTGCTGGCCACACTATTTCTGATACAGGCCAGGACGCTGTTGGCCGCCTTGGCCACCTGGGCACACTGCCAGCTCATGTTCAGCCGGCTGTCAACCAGCACCCCCAGGTCCTTTTCTGCTGGGCAGCTCTCCAGCCACTCCTCCCCAAGCCTGTAGCATTGCATGGGGTTGTTGTGACCCAAGTGCAGGACCCTGCACTTGGCCTTATTAAACCTCATACAGTTGACCTCCGCCCATCAATCCAGCCTGTCCAGATCCCTCTGCAGAGCCTTCCTACCCTCGAGCACATCAACACTCCTGCCCAACTTGGTGTCATCTGCAAACTTACTGAGGGAGCACTCAATCCCCTCATCCAGATCATCGATAAAGATATTAAATAAGACCAGCCCCAGAACCGAGCCCTGGGGAACACCACTTGTGACTGGCCACCAGCCGGATTTAACACCATTCACCACAACTCTCTGGGCTCGGCCATCCAGCCAGTTCTTTACCCAGAGAAGAATACACCTGTCTAAGCCATGAGACACCAGTTTCTCCAGGAGAATGCTGTGGGAGACGCTGTCAAAGGCTTTACTAAAGTCCAGGTAGGCAACATCCACAGCCTTTCCCTCATCCACTAGGCGGGTCACCTGGTCATAGAAGGAGATCAGGTTGGTCAAGCAGGACCTGCCTTTCATGAACCCGTGCTGCCTGAGCCTGATCCCTTGGTTGTCCTTCACATGCCCTGTGAGCGCCCTCAAGATGAACTGCTCCATGATCTTCCCTGGTATCGAGGTCAGGCTGACAGGTCTGTAGTTCCCAGGATCCTCCTTCTAGCCCTTCCTGTAGATGGGCATCACATTGGGAAGCCTCCAGTCTTCTGGGACCTCCCCTGTTAACCAGGACTGCTGATCAATGATGGAGAGTGGCTTGGCAAGCTCCTCTGCCAGCTCCCTCAGCACTCTTGGGTGGATCCCATCAGGCCCCATAGACTTGTGGGTGTCCAGGCGGCGTAGCAGGTCGCTAACTGATTCCTCCTGGATTTTGGGGAGTTTATTGTGTTCTCCATCCCTGTCTTCCAGCTCAGAGGGCTGAATACCCTGCGGATACCTGGTCTGGCTATTAAAGACTAAGGCAAAGAAAAGGCATTAAGTACCTCAGCCTTGTCCTCATCCTTGGTGACAATGTTCCCCCCCCACATCCAATAAGAGATGGATATTCACCTTGGCTCTCTTTTTGTTGTTGATATATTTGTAAAAGCATTTTTTGTTACCCCTTACGACTGTGGCCAGATTGAGTTCTAGCTGGGCTTTTGCCTTTCTAATTTTCTCTCTGCATGACCTAATCAGATCCCTGTAATCTTCTTGAGTTGCCCACCCCTTCTTCCAAAGGTGATAAACTCTCCTTTTTTAACTCAGTCCCAGCAAAAACTCCCTGTTCAGCCAGGCCGGTCGTCTTCCCCCCCGCCAGCTCGTCTTACGGCACATGGGGACTGCCTGCTCCTGCGCCTTTAAAATCTCCTTCCTGAAGAATGTCCAGCCTTCCTGGACCCTTTTACCCTTCAGGACTGTCTCCAAAGGGAATCTCTCAACCCGTGACCTGAACAGGCCGAAGCCTGTCCTGCAGAAGTCCATGGCAGTAGTTTTGCTGACCCCCCTTCTTTATTATTTCATGGTCGCTAAGCCCAAAACAGCCTCTGACCACCACATCTCCCACTAGTCCTTCTCTGTTCGTAAACAGCAGGTCAAGCGGGGCACCTCCCCTGGTAGGCTCACTTACCAGCTGTGTTAGGAAGGTATCCTCCACACACTCCAGGAACCTCCTAGACTGTTTTCTCTCTGCTGTGCTATATTTCCAGCAGACGTCTGGTAGAGTGAAGTCCCCTACAAGAACAAGGGCTAGCAATTGTGAGACTTCTGCCAGTCACTTACAGAATGCTTCATCTGCCTCTTCATCCTGGTTAGGTGGTCTATAACAGATTCCCAGCAGGATGTCTGCCTCGTTGGCCTCCCCCCTCGTCCTTACCCATAAGCACTCGACTTGGTCATCACAATCGATGATTTCTATACAATCAAAACACTCCCTAACATACGGAGCCACCCCACCACCTCTCCTTCCTTGCCTATCCCTTCGGAAGTGCTTATAGCCATCCATTGCAGCACTCCAGTCATGAGAAGCATCCCACCATGTTTCTGTGATGGCAACTACATCATAGCTGTCCTGCTGCGCATTGGCTTCCAGCTCCTCCTGTTTGGTGCCCATGCTGCATGCATTGGTGTAGATGCACTTGAGCTGGGCTATCGATTTCACCCCCAACTCCGGCATGCCACCTCTAGGCTCACCTCTAATGAGCCTCGTTTTATCCCCTTCTCCCTTCAAACCTAGTTTAAAGCCCTCTCGATGAGGCCTGACAACGCATAAGCGAGAATCCTTTTCCCCCTTGGAGATAGCTGAACTCCATCTGCTGCCAGCAGACCCAGTGCTGTGTAAACTGCCCCATGGTCAAAAATCCCAAAATTCCACCAGCCTCTGAGCCATGTGTTAACCAGGTGTGCTTTCCTATTCCTTTCAGTGTTCCTCCCTGCCACTGAAGGGATTGATGAAAACACCACCTGTCTTCCTGCTGCATCAACCAGTCGCCCCAGTGCTCTGAAGTCCCTTTTAATCACTTTTAGACTTCTTCGCGCAACCTCGTCACTGCCAACCTGCATAACCAACAGCGGGTAGTAATCAGTGGGCCAAACCAGACCAGGGAGTTTCCTAGTAACATCTCTCACCCAGGCCCCGGGGAGGCAGCAGACTTCCCTGGGGGTTGGGTCTGGTCGGCGTATTGGGCCCTCTGTTCCCCTCAGGAGGGAGTCACCTATGACAGTTACCCTCTTTTTTCTCTTAACAGAGGAAGTCTTGATGCGTGGGGCTGACTGACTCACCCTAGGCAACCCCCTGGATGGGCTTTCATCAATATCCTCATGTGCCTGGCCCTCAAGTTCCAGAGCCCCATATCTGTTGTGTGAGGGCAGCTGGGATGGTGAGGGAGGCTGGGAAGGGATTTGCCTGCTGCCCTGAGCAGGGACCTGTTTTCATTCCCCCCCATCTCTTAGATCCTCTCCTTCTGCCTGGTGGCAAGAGGATAGGGGATCCTCTGCTTCTCATGGAGCCTCCATCTGCTGCCTCTGCCTCAGGGACAGCAGGGTGTGGCTCCACCAATCTGTCTACCTCTCACACTCCTTGATGCTCCTCAGCCTCTCCATTGCCTCTTTCAGCTCTGCCACCAGGCTGAGCAGATCATTCACCTGGTCACACTGCACACAGATGTTGTCTCTGCTGGCCTCTGGCACAAGTGACAGGCTCAGGCACTCCCTGCAGCCAGAGACATGGACAGCCGTGTGCTTGCGTGGGAGCTCCGTCTGGGTCGCCACATTCCGTCCACGGCTTTCAGCCGAGTGGAAACCATAGCTGGGCCTCTTCTGGGAGGGCGATGACCACTCGTCAGGAGAGCCTCTAGTGCCGGGGGGGGACTGCGCCCTGCCCGCACGAACTACCGCGCCACGCCCTTCTGACGCGCTCCGGGTCGCTCGCGCTCCCTGGGGCTGCTCTTGCACGTGAGGGGCTTTGGCCGCCGCCGCTCTTGTCCCCGCCCACGCTGAGTCAGAGCTGCCGCTCGCAGGAGCCCGCTCTGCCGGCTCTGGGCGGGGCGGGCTGGGGCACCCTCTCTCTCCCTGCGCTTTTGCCCTCGCGGTTTTGCCGCTTTAGGAAGGGTCCCCCGACGCGATCCTCCGCTCCGGAGCTCTTCGCCTCGGTGGCTTCCACCGGAGGTGAACAGACTGACCCACAGCTGGCACAGCTGCTGGTCCCAGAGCAGCCCGTGTATCTGAATCCAGAGCTTCCAGCTTATCACTCCTCAACCAGAGTTTCAGTCTCATTTTCTTCCCTCTGTATCTTTTAAGCATGCAGGAGGTTTTGAGGGGATTTTCAGACTAGTTGCAGCATTTCTCAAGATGAATGGGGTAGGATGCTGCCGCTTGCTGCCTTATCTGGCTGATTGGTCCTGAGTGACCAATGGGCTCTACTCTGTGTCCTCTACCTGTTCTTCCTGCATCACCCCTGAGGTCCTGTGCACTGCCATCGATAACAGCTGCTGAGATTACCACATCCAAGATGAAAGTAGACTTGGAGGCATGGAGCAGATCAGAGTCTGTGAATTGCTACAGACTTCCAGTCCCTCACTAGGAGACTAGGTCACTTTGAGGATACTTAATTAGAAATTTTGCTTAAGTGACAGAGCTGTTGCAGACCCAGGTTCAAAAAGAAATTCTTAATTTAAAAAAAAAATCTTGATACTTAGAGCAAGATGTAAAAACTTCTTCCTGTATTATTGTAGCTTTTGGGCATTCCATCTCTTCACTATGAGAGTGGTGAGGCACTGGAACAGGTTGCCCAGAGAAGTTGTGGATGCCCCCTCCCTGGAAGTGTTCAAGGCCAGATTGGATGGGGCTTTGAGCAACCTGGTCTAGTGGAAGGTGTCCCTGCCCATGGCAGGGGAGGTGGAAACTAGATGATCCTTAAGGTCCCTTCAACCCAAACCATTCTATGATTCTATGATGATGTCCATGGGCAGTAAAGTCGCATTAAGTCAAAACATGTTCAAGTCTATGTAATGGGAGCTTTTCCTTGTAAGCCTTTTTGCAGCAGGAATGTTTCTGAATGATTAATATAAAGCAGTATATTGTCTTTCTACAAATAATACTATTTCAGTATATTTGGATTTCCATTGGACTGTTGTCATTCAGTAGAGCCCCAAACAAAAATAAAAAAGTTTATTTCCTGCATTCTGTCCTTTGGACACCAAAATGAACTATAAAGACAAAGTGCCCATTCACAAAAATTAAAAATTTTACAATAATTCATTTTACTGAAAGCTGCCAAAATATTTACTTTGGTTTAAAGGCATAGTCCTGACAGGGATGATTACATGTTGGTACTCCATAATGCTTGGACTGATACTTTGACTTTAATTTTAGGACATACAGACTTTAGTTTTGGAAAGTACCACCACCACACCCAGGTTCTATTTTAAGGGACAGGCAAGAATCTAAGAATACAATCTAGATTAGTTATATAATTAATTTAAGGTTAAGGTAGTGCACTTTTCTCTGGAGTCTTCACTGATTCTTAACAGTTTCCTGATCCTATTTTCTAGCAGAACAAGACTATTGCCTTATTCATTGTGAGAGTTTAAAGAAGCAAAGATGACTGAAAACAGAAACTGAAAATTACTCTGAACATTTGTGTTAAATATTTACAGTGTGCCTATGGACACAAGTGTACATTCTCTGAAATTGACAGTCCAGCTGCTAGATTATGCACTGTGGTTGATATGAGGATACAATTTATAAACAGACATTATAGCTAAAAGTCCTAAATATTCTTTGGTTGGTCAATGTCAGAAGACCTTAGGCCTCTGAAACAACGTTCAGTAATTGAATGAAGCCAGATAGTTGCTACTTGGTAGCTTTCTTACATAGACAAGCTTTCTGACCAAGAACCTGTGTGTGGACTTTATGAAACAAATTGTTGCTCTAATCCAGTCAGATGAGGTAAATCAGTTCCTAACTGAGTGTCATGGTTTAACCCCTAGTAGGCAGCTAAGCGCCACACAGCCGTTCGCTCATTCCCCCCACAGTGGGATGGTGGAAAGAATTGGAAGAGCAAAAGTGAGAAAACTCATGGGTTGAGATAAAGACAGTTTAATAGGGAAAGTGTTTCTCACACTGCCCAGCCAGTGAGTAGGCTTGGGGTGCACAAGAAGTTGGGAGGGGACACGGCTGGGACAGCTAACCCCAACTGACCAAAGGGATATTCTATACCATATGTTGTCATGCTCGGTAATAAAATCTGGGAGAAAGAAGGAGGAAGGGACAACATTTGGAGTTATGGCATTTGTCTTCCCAAGTAACCATTACACGTGATGGAGCCCTGCTTTCCTGGAGATGGCCAAACACCTGCCTGCCAATGGGAAGTAGTGAATGAATTCCTTGTTTTGCTTTGCTTGCACATGCAGCTTTTGCTTTCCCTATTAAACTGTCTTCATCTCAACCCATGAGTTTTCATGCTTTTACTCTTCCAATTTTCTCCCCCATTCCACTGGGCAGGGGAGCAAGCGAACAGCTGTGTGGTGCTTATCTATGTTATGCAATTAAGGCTGTAGGGTTTAGTTGGCTTACATGCACCTGGAGATACTAATATATTCTGGAGACTTGGAGCTGTTAAAAAGTATTTACATGTGTATATGTATGTATATACACACGTGCATAAACACACAAACATAATACCATTACTTCCATTCATCTACCTACATCTGTTAACAAAATAATATTAGGTACAATAAGATATGTAGTTTATCTGATTCCTTTCTTTTCAAATGAACATCCCTTTTTAAACCTTAAAAAACAAACTTTATGTCTCTCTTGAGGGAGATTGTTCTGAGTTCTCCTGCCTGGTCTTCTGCTAAAACAAGTAAAACCTGCTGACTTCAGCAAAACGAGTGTGTTTGGGTCAGTGCAACTCAATTTCCTCAACTTTGATTTTGATTCTTCTCCTCAGCTTTTGATTCAGTTTTGCTGAGTAAAATGCAGAAACTTGCCAAATGTTCATGTTTGCAAAGCAAGTCATAATGCTAGAAACGTAAGTATTTATTTAGTGACTTTTTTCCTTTTTCTCCTTCTCCATCATTGGGTTAAGGTCACATGAATGAAATTTTATTAGCATGAAAATATCATTAACACCTTCCTCTTTGTTTAATTCCATCAAAGACAGTGGCTGACTGCATAATCAAAAGTTTATCTCAAAATCATTGTGGACCACAATTGTGCCTTCAGAAGTTAGTTAGCAGTTGACTTAAAAATCAGAGTGCTCACTGCCTCAGCTCAAGCACTGCAGTAAATCACATGCCTATCCTGTCAGGAGCAGTCATTTTTTCACACCTTCCCACAGATTCTTTCACCTCAGGACTGTGGGATAGGAAATTGCGTATTAATGGTAGTTTTTAATATTTACAGAAAAGGTTGGTGTGGGAAGAATAGCCTGTTATTAGAAGAAAAAAAACAACAGAAAGATCAGTGTTTGGGGAATTAAAGAGATTTGACAAGAAGGGGCAGTATCAGGTCTTACTTAGAAGATAATGGAATAATGGGAATTGTGGTCAAAAAAAGTGAAGCCCATGCAGGGCTAACAGCTAGAGGTTGAGAAGGGTTTTCTCGAAACAAAATTTTATTAGTTCATCACTCTCAAAACTTTAAATGGTTTCAGAAAATAGATCGTTTCCATGTGTGTGTTTGCCAATTATTATCAAAATGAATTGAATTGATGCATTACAAGTGCTTTTTGCCACATGAATAACACTCTTATTTCAGTCTGGTGCCAGCTGCTGAAGTGGGGGTAAGGGTGGGGCAAGTGTTTGTATCTTCCCCAAACCTGGTGTGCTTGGGGATCTGGTGTGTAATTCACTAGCAAGCTTCAAGCTGGACTAGCTGGAGAGTAGGGGGCCCTGAATCCAGGCCAGGGTATCAGGCGGGCAAGGGTCTATGCTGGTATGCCCAGGGGGACTTGTGTATGTGGAGTGCCTGTGGGACCAGTGTGTGAGTGTGTGCATGTTTATTAGTGAGCATCAAGCTGGACTAGCCAGCAAGTAGGAACTGTGAAGCAAGTAAGAGGGCCTGGGATCTGGGCAGGGGTACCAGGAGGACAGAGGGACCATGTCGGCACTCGAGGGATCTGTGAATGTGTGTGTGCTTGTGAATCTAGAGTGTTGTGTGTGCCTTCGCTAGCGAACTTCTATCTCTACCAGACAAAGAGGAGGAAGGGGACTTGGCTGTCTATGTTTATGTTTTATGCGAGTCCTGTAAGTAGGTGCTGTTGAAGGCAACGCCTTGTCTGTGGCAGTCTGTATGACTGGCCATGTCAGCATCTGTGTCTGTGTGTGCTTCTGTGATATGTGCTCAGCTTCACTACTGGTTGAACTGCAAACAGGAAAGCAGAGACCCCTAGTGTGGACTGGGCTCCAGCAGCCAGGCAGGAGGGAATCCTGGGCTGGAGTGACTGGAGGAGGTGGCTATTAACATCACATACCAGATTACTTATAGGAGTGAGAATCATAAAAAGCAAATATTTTTTCAGTCTCACATTTAAATGCAAATGAATAAATCAATACAGGTATTTCCTTGTGAAAACTGGTCTTGTGGGCTGAATTTCCAAACAGGCAAACCAACTTTTGCTTTAACAAAGCTCTTGAAACATAGGTAACTGGCAGCAATTGACATTACTTAGAAAACAAGGATGTGTGGAGGAATATGGTGAGGAACATTTATTACAGGTACATCCTTAAGATGATCAATATCTGTGATGCAGTGTCATCCTGGCTTTTCATCCTAAGAAACTGCAAAATTTGAACATGGAATGATCAGTTTATTAAAAGTGTGAATGTTAAATGTGAATATGTAGTAATGTTCAGACTGTAAGTTAGCAAGCTGCTTCATTTAGGACCACATTTTGCTTTGTTATTCTGCTTGTAGAAAAAAACCCCCGCAATTATTTTGAACTTACTGTGCTATAACCAAGCTGATTTAAGCAGACAACTGTATGCTCTAAAATATTGAACACGCTGGACTGAGTCATTTACACACAAGCAGTTGCTGGTCTAAATAAGGGCTAGGTTTAAATCAGTGGTTATATGGATATCCTAAGAAGGGTTCAGGATCTAGAACTCGGATGCTGCAAACAACCAATAAAGAATCATCCACTTTGTGGAGCTGCTCATGAAAATATTAGAAATGGCTGTGTTGAAGTGGATTATGACATGCAATCTGAAAGAACTGTACAAATAATCTCTTCTATCCATCCTTCCTAGATCCACTGCTTCTTAGACACATGTTCGTTGGCTTTTGCCACAACTTTGAAGAGGAGGCTGGCCAAAAAAACACAACTAAAACACTATTCGACATGAACCAGGATTTTAGGATTGAATCCTGAGTTGTCACCATCTGGGGAATCTTGCATATATTTACATAAATAGGTCAGCTACATAGCAACTTTGGATGAGTCTTGGCAGTATGGACTTATCACATAAAAGATGTAGAGTCAAACTCTTTCTGCATAAGTATACAGATGTATTATTAACATTCATATGTAATGAAAATACATCCCTCAAAAGTCTATCCTTACAATTTAAATTTTAAGCTTTCTAAGCTGCACAAGAGACACATTTTTTAAAAAAAGTATTTATACAACTGGCATCAGATTTTTTAACATGCTAGAAAGAATTGAGCCAAAGATGATACCACAAAGATCCTTAGGCTTAAAGGAAAATATTAAATCAATTAGTGATTGCTAGAATGAAGAAACAATTATTTGCTGTATAAGTTCCTTAAAAAAAATAACAAACTCTTCATGTTCTTCTGAAAGTAGTTATATTATGCAATGAGAAAACTGCTACATATTCTCATCTTTCTGATGTTATAAAAGCTTTATTAGCATATGCTATAGAAATTATACTCAAAGAGGAGTAGTCACTAGCCAGAACTTTGAAGAGTTTATAAACATACATGTAGAGTATGCCTTCGACAGTTAATGTACTATTTTGAACTCAAGTATTGCAACAGAACTTAGCTTTGACACAGAATGTTCACACCTTTTATATTAAATATTTTTAACATACTTCATATTTCTTCCCATGTGAATTAGTGGAAGAATTCTCTACTAGTGTACTGGTTTTGAATGGGATAGAGATAAATTTCTTTATAGTAGCTGGTATGGTGATATGTTTTGGATTTATGACCAAAACAATGTTGATAAAACACCAGTGTTTTAGCTATTGCTGAACAGTGGTTACACAGTGTCAAGATCTCTGCTTCTCACACTGACCTGACAGCCAGTAGGCTGGGGGTGCACAAGAAGTTGGGAGGGAACACAGCCGGGACACCTGACCCAGGCTGGCCAAAGGGATATTGCATACCATATGACATTGTGCTCAACAATAAAAGCTGGGAGAAAGAAGGAAGAAGTGGGGACATTCAGAGTTATAGCATTTGTCTTTCCAAGTCACTGTTACGCATGATAAAACCCTGCTTTCCCAGAGATGGCTGAACACCTGCCTGCTGATGGGAAGTAGTGAATGAATTCCTTGTTTTGCTTTGATTGCATGCGCGGCTTTTGCTTTACCTATTAAACTGTCTTTATCTCGACCCATGAGTTTTCTCACTTTTGCCCTTCTGATTCTCTTCCTGATCCTGCTGTAGGGGAGTGAGCAAGCAGCTATGTGGTACTTCACTGCCTACCAGGGTTAACCCACAACAACTAGATAAAATTTGAAGGTGAAATCTGTCTAGATGTAGTAAAGGGGGGGTGGAGACTGATCTTATAATCTATGACAGTTGTTGATTAATGAGCTGCTCATGATTGCTGTAGGTTTCTTCAAGCTACAGAAGTGATACTATAGTACTGGAAAGAATGTCCCATCTGGCATGCCACACCTTTATTGAAACTCAGAACTCACTTTGTCTTCTGATACATTTATTCTGGCCTTGAACTACCACATGTGAATGATGAGATATGAAGTAACATTAATGCATCTCCTTGCTACTTGACTGCTGTTTCTGCAATAGAATTGCTGTATTATAGAACTTCCACATTATAAGTATTGCTGCTTGAAACAATCATAATACATTCTTTATTGGGTTCAAGGTTTTTGCTGGTAGTGCTCTTGCACAAACAAATACAAAACGTATTGTAGTAAAATAGTGCTATCACATCCTGAGGGGTTTTGATCTTGTCTGACAGTCTAAACAATTTTTATTTATATATACACATATGCATACACACATATACATATATATGCTTGCATATAACATCAATATATACATATATATTATAATGCATAATGAAGATAATGTACAAAAATAGTGCATTCTTTCTAACTAAGAAAACCTTCATTCAACTTTATTCCAAGGTTGAAACTGAACATCATTTGAATCTATAATAAAATAGGTATCTTGGCAAATATTTGGTGATAATTTTTGATTCAGTCTTTCAAAAACCTTTTGGGAGCATGTTTAAAACTCTCTTAATTTTGCTTATAAAACTTATAGTGTTCTTAAAGTGAAATCAACCCAAACAAGTTCTTAAAATTGCTCTTTGTACCCTAGTATTTGAGCTCCAGACTCAGACAAAATGAAAACCAACAGACAAAAAATACAAACGGAAAAAGTAGCCTTTATAATCCTTCAAAATACACATTACCTTTTAGCTGAACACATCTCTCCTTTCAGTTTATGATTGCAATCATTCTCCTTTTTCTCATTTTTTTTGGAGACAGGTGTCTTTCTAAAAGTGTGGACAAAAAGAACACCTTAAAATAACCACATTGTCATAATTATCACATCTTGAATACAGTATCACCCATATTAGACAATGAAGCCCTACGGCTTTTCAGTGGTTTCATTAGGTGTAATACTTGAGAGAACATGGCTAAAATCCCACAAATGAGACCTGAAAGCACATCTTGTTCAATGCATACCACACAAAATACCAATGGTTTTCAAATATTTTCTTTTTGTAAATCCTCATTCTGATTATAGTATATACCTTTTCAGGGACTGGCTTACATGAAAAAGCAATAAAAGAAGTCTGTGATAAATTACGATGTTTGAATTATCCCTTTTGTTTTGTATCTATGAGTTGGTTTTGGTACTGTGACATATCACTATTACCAAACTCTTTACTTTACTCCCTAAATCTCCCAAACTCAGACTCTACTAGCATGATATTCTTCCCTTTTGTGCTGCATTGGGTGTACATGACAAGATTTTGGTAGCAGGATGGTGGTGGCCACAGGGGTGGCCTCTATGAGAAAAGGTCAGGTTCCAGCCATCTCCGCAATGGACAGGCTAAAGCCGAGACAATCAGTGAAGCTTGTGGCACTTTGTGAAAACACCGCACATGCAGAAGAAGAGGGAAGAAAAGGCCAAAGAAGGTCAGAGGAGGAAGACAAAGAGCTCTATGGTGGAGCAGATATTACCTGCAGTACATGGAGGACCTGTGCCAGAGCAGATGGATATTCCTGAAGGAACTGCAGCCTATGGAGAACCCACACTGGAGTGGAGGAAAAGTGAGAGAAGGAAAGAACAACAGAGAGAAACTGTTATGTACTGACTGTGCCCCCCCCTTAGTGATCGGGGGGGGAGAGGAGTCTGGAGTGAAGGACTAAAGAAAAAGGGGAAGAAAAAGTGTTGTTTTAATGCTTGTCTTTTTGTTTCTCATTATCTGAATCTATTTCAACTGGCAAAAAATTAAACGAATTTCCCCCAGTCGAGTTTGGTTTGTCCATGACAGTAAATGGTAGGAAATCTAATAGTAGGCAATCTCCCTGGTTTTTTTTAATTTTTTTTTTTTTTATTTCCTTCCCCATCCCACTGAGAAGGGGTGTGAGTGACTAGGTGGGAATTTGGCTGTTAGCCAAGGCTAACCCATCTTATGTGTTTTGGAGAGACTAGTAATTTTTGGTGTGTTCAATGAATCTAATAATGGTTAAATGCATCATAAAGAAACAACTGGTAAAAATATGACGCAGCTGCACATGATATATATTGTTTCTATTTTGAATGCAGCTGTTCAAAAGCAGCTCTAGAAAAACATAGATATGAACCCTGAAGTAGAACTATGAGTAATTGTGTGTAGACTGACAGAAATTTCAACAAGTTTGACCCAAATAGCTCTGCAAATCTAATAGAAATGATCCATAGAACATCTTCCAAGTGCTCTTAACTATATAATTATACAAACTCTAAACAAAACACCAATTTTCTTCAGAGGAGGCGAGATACTTAAAAGCACCAAAGTGATTTAAGTCATTCAAATACCTCTGCGAAGACATTGAACAGCAGTCTTATGCCACAGTATTTAAAGTCATTAGAAATTTTTTCAATAGACATTCACAGAAGTTACTTAATCAGTGCCTGTTAGAAAAACGGATGCAGGTCAATAATCAGACTATATATAAAAATTATGAAACACAAACCAGTCAGCATAGACTTAATATTTTTTCTTCCATTAACATAATTATTTCCTACTAAGTAAAAATAAAAATATTTTGACATTTCAAAAATAGGAGAAAATGACGCTCTAAGCTTCATATGACTATCAAAAGAAGCACTGGTACTTTATTTGCAAATTACCATGCATGAAACTATTGACTTAGCAAGTTTATCAGTCAAAAAAGTGTGTGCTCTACTAGTTATAATCAATGTACATGTAAAGATATGTCTAAATATGAAATTAAATCAGTTGTCATTTCACGTTGATCAGCTGCTTTATCACTGTTGATGTGATCATAGTAATTGTAGTCATAGTAATAAATCATTACAGTGATCATAGTAATGTTGCAGAAAGAAGAGCATGCACAAGTTTCATGAGATAATGGTAAAAAAATACAACAAAATTTGTTTCCATATACAAAAGATGCCTCTGTTAAGCCATGCTTACTTTCCAGTCAAATTAGCAAAAATACTTTCTAAGAGGCTATTTCCAGATATTTGCTCTACAGCAAATATGCAATATGAATCACAGTAGCTTTCTCACATCATAACCTACTGGATTTCTCTTTCAATGTATGAAAAGAAACCCGAGGCCTCCACAGAATAAAAAAGACTTTCATTTTTAGCCCTGTTGTATATGTAGTATTAGAACTGTAAGAAGAGCATTTTGAGGCTGAAGAGAATCCTAGCTTTAACAGTGTATTCATCACATTCCGGCACTGAAAAATCTTTAATACAATAAAAAAAAATAAAATAACTGGGGCAAGTAAAATAAAATTCCTTCATAGCAGACAATGTTGATTAGATGATGTTTTGGAAGAATGTGCCTCAGAAAGAGTGCCTGAGCCTGTTGCTTGTGCCAGAGACCAGCGGAGACAACACCTGAGTGCGGTGTGACCAGGTGAGCGATCTGCTCAGCCTGGTGGCAGAGCTGAAAGAGGAAGTGCAGAGGCTGAGGAGCATTAGGGAGTGTGAGAGGGAGACAGATTGGTGGAGCCACACCCTGCCATCCCTGAGGCAGAGGCAGCAGGTGGAGGCTCCACAAGCAGCAGGGGAACCCCTGCCCTCTTGCTGCCGGGCAGAAAGATGAGGAGAATGGAAACAGGTCCCCGCTCAGGGCGGCAGGCAAATCCCCTCCCGGCCTCCCTCACCGACCCAGCTGCCCTTACACAACAGATGTTGTGTAGGCTCTGGAACTTGAGGGCCAGGAACATGAGGACCGATGAAGGTCCATCCAGGGGGTTGCCTAGGGTGAGTCAGCCAGCCCCATGCATCAGGACGTCCTCTGTTAAGAAAAAAAGGAGGGTAATTGTCATAGGCGACTTCCTCCTGAGGGGTACAGAGGGCCCAATATGTCAACCGGACCCAACCCACAGGGTTGCTGCCTCCCTGGGGCCTGGGTGAGAGATGTCACCAGGAAACTCCCTGGTCTGGTTTGGCCCACCAATTACTACCCACTGTTGGTCATGCAGGTTGGCAACGACGAGATTGCGATAAGAAGCCCAAAGGCAATTAAATGGGACTTCAGAGTGCTGGGGCGACTGATTGATGGAGCGGGAGCACGGGTAGTGTTTTCATCAATCCCTTCAGTGACAGGGAGGAATGCTTAAAGGAACAGGAAAGCACACCTGATCAACACATGGCTCAGGGGCTGGTGCTGTCTGCAGAATTTTGGTTTTTTTGACCATGGGGAGGTTTACACAGCACTGGGCCTGCTGGCAGCAGACGGAGTTCAGCTATCTCCAAGGGGGAAAAGGATTCTCGCTTATGAGTTGGCAGGCCTCATCGAGAGGGCTTTAAACTAGGTTTGAAGGGGGAAGGGGATAAAACAAGGCTCACTAGAGATGAGCCTAGGGGTGGCATGCCAGAGTTGGGGGTGAAATCGATAGCCCAGCTCAAGTGCATCTACACCAATGCATGCAGCATGGGCACCAAACAGGAGGAGCTGGAAGCCAATGCGCAGCAGGACAGCTATGATGTAGTTGCCATCACAGAAACATGGTGGGATGCTTCTCATGACTGGAGTGCTGCAATGGATGGCTATAAGCTCTTCCGAAGGGATAGGCAGGGAAGGAGAGGTGGTGGGGTGGCTCCATATGTTAGGGAGTGTTTTGATTGTATAGAAATCATCGATTGTGATGACCAAGTCGAGTGCTTATGGGTAAGGACGAGGGGGGAGGCCAACGAGGCAGACATCCTGCTGGGAATCTGTTATAGACCACCTAACCAGGATGAAGAGGCAGATGAAGCATTCTGTAAGTGACTGGCAGAAGTCTCACAATTGCTAGCCCTTGTTCTTGTGGGGGACTTCACTCTACCAGACATCTGCTGGAAGTATAGCACAGCAGAGAGAAAACAGTCTAGGAGGTTCCTGGAGTGTGTGGAGGATACCTTCCTGACACAGCTGGTAAGTGAGCCTACCAGGGGAGGTGCCCCGCTTGACCTCTGTTTACGAACAGAGAAGGACTAGTGGGAGATGTGGTGGTCAGAGGCCGTCTAGGGCTTAGCGACCATGAAAAAATAAAGAAGGGGGGTCAGCAAAACTACTGCCATGGACTTCTGCAGGACAGGCTTCGGCCTGTTCAGGTCACTGGTTGAGAGATTCCCTTGGGAGACAGTCCTGAAGGGTAAAAGGGTCCAGGAAGGCTGGACATTCTTCAGGAAGGAGATTTTAAAGGCGCAGGACAAGGCAGTCCCCATGTACCATAAGAAGAGCTGGCGGGGGGGAAGACGACCGGCCTGGCTGAACAGGGAGTTTTTGCTGGGACTCAGGGAAAAGAGGAGAGTTTACCACCTTTGGAAGAAGGGGCAGGCAACTCAGGAAGATGATCTCGTTAGGTCAAGCAGAGGCAAGATTAGAAAGGAAAAAGCCCAGCTAGAGCTCAATCTGGCCACAGTCGTAAAGGATAATAAAAAATGCTTCTACAAATATATTAACGACAAAAAGAGAGGCAAGGAGAATCTCCATCCCTTACTGGATATGGCGGGGAACATTGTCACCAAGGATGAGGACAAGGCTGAGGTACTTAATGCCTTCTTTGCCTCAGTCTTTAATAGCCAGACCAGGTATCCGCAGGGTATTCAGCCCCCTGAGCTGGAAGACAGGGATGGAGAACACAATAAACTCCTCAAAATCCAGCAGGAAGCAGTTCAGGACCTGTTAAGCCACCTGGACACCCACAAGTCTATGGGGCCTGATGGGATCCACCCAAGAGTGCTGAGGGAGCTGGCAGAGGAGCTTGCCAAGCCACTCTCCATCATTTATCAGCAGTCCTGGTTAACAGGGGAGGTCCCAGAAGACTGGAGGCTTCCCAATGTGATGCCCATCTACAGGAAGGGCTAGAAGGAGGATCCTGGGAACTACAGGCCTGTCAGCCTGACCTCCGTGCCGGGGAAGATCATGGAGCGGTTCATCTTGAGGGCGCTCACAGGGCATGTGAAGGACAACCAAGGGATCAGGCTCAGGCAGCACGGGTTCATGAAAGGCAGGTCCTGCTTGACCAACCTGATCTCCTTCTATGACCAGGTGACCCGCCTAGTGGATGAGGGAAAGACTGTGGACGTTGTCTACCTGGACTTTAGTAAAGCCTTTGACAGCGTCTCCCACAGCATTCTCCTGGAGAAACTGGTGGCTCGTGGCTTAGACAGGTGTATTCTTCTCTGGGTAAAGAACTGGCTGGATGGCCGAGCCCAGAGAGTTGTGGTGAATGGCGTTAAATCCGGCTGGTGGCCAGTCACAAGTGGTGTTCCCCAGGGCTCGGTTCTGGGGCTGGTCTTGTTCAATATCTTTGTTGATGACCTGGATTAGGGGATCGAGTGCTCCCTCAGTAAGTTTGCAGATGACACCAAGTTGGGTGGGAGTGTTGATCTGCTGGAGGGTAGGAGGGCTCTGCAGAGGGATCTGGACAGGCTGGATCGATGGGCAGAGGTCAACTGTATGAGGTTTAATAAGGCCAAGTGCCGGGTCCTGCACTTGGGTCACAACAACCCCATGCAACGCTACAGGCTTGGGGAGGAGTGGCTGGAGAGCTGCCCAGCAGAAAAGGACCTGGGGGTGCTGGTTGACAGCCAACTGAATATGAGCCAGCAGTGTGCCCAGGTGGCCAAGAAGCCTAACAGCATCCTGGCCTGTATCAGAAATAGTGTGGCCAGCAGGAGTAGGGAAGTGATAGGGCCCCTGTACTTGGCACTGGTGAGGCCGCACCTTGAATACTGTGTTCACTTTTGGGCCCCCCACTACAAGAAGGACATTGAGGTGCTGGAGCATGTCCAGAGAAGGGCAACGAAGCTGGTGAGGGGACTGGAGCACAAGTCTGATGAGGAGCGGCTGAGGGAACTGGGGTTGTTCAGTCTGGAGAAAAGGAGGCTGAGGGGAGACCTCATCGCTCTCTACAACTACCTGAAAGGGTGTTGTGGCAAGGTGGGTGTTGGTCTCTTCTCCCAAGTAACTTACGATAGGATGAGAGGAAATGGCCTCAAGTTGTGCCAGGGAGGTTTAGATTGGATAGTAGGGAAAATTTCTTTATTGAGAGACTGGTCAAGTATGGGAACAGGCTGCCCAGGGAGGTGGTGGAGTCACCATCACTGGAAGTATTCAAAAAACGTGTGGATGTGGCACTTTGGGACATGGTTTAGGGGGCATGGTGGTATTGGGTAATGGTTGGACTTGATGATCTCAAAGGTCCTTTCCAGCCTTATTGATTCTGTGATTCTGCGATTCTGTTATGCAAGCCAAAGCTAACTTTAATATGCAGGAATGTGTAATTAAAGGCTGGCCTTGAAGGTGTCTGAACTTAACATAATTAAATTAATGTAATGGCAAATTACTTCATCAAAAGGACACCATTATGTGCTATTCTCAAAGTTAATTTCATTTTACTTATAATAGTGTAAGTCAGATAAGAAACAATAATTAACCAAAATGAACAATAATCCTCTTAATTTCCATTTACTTAATTACTAATGTGCATATTCAGCTAGAATACGCAAATGTAATTTTTCCTGATAAGCAGAATAATTTTAATGCATATTGGATACAATTTCTTTATTTTTGGTGTGCAGAAGTCACTTTTATTTTGTTAAAATAATACACTATATATATACTTCATATCACATATAAGCTCTCTCTATATAAAGAATTTACAGAGCTTTTTTAATTGTGGAATGGTGAGTTCCATACATATGAAATTTAAAAAAATGCTGCATGACTCTGTGACCTGCCACTGCACAGAGCATCCTTCAGAAACTTAAATTAGCACAAGTTGACATACATATCTATCTGGGCCCAGTACAAGTATGGACACATCAAAAATGTCACATCAGTATGATTTGCTAGTTGTGATACAGTAACATCAGTATGATTTGGTAGTTGTGATATTCCAGGTGCTGATGTAACATGCACCTTAATGGTCCTCATAACAGTACTTTTACTCTGTTGTAATTTAAAGGCGTCAGCTTGTAGCAAAAAGGTCTTTTCTCCTTAAATGCACGAAGACCTTAAATTCTACTTTTTGTTGGAATAGTCTACAAAGAGCAGAATAAAATTTTATTATTGATACGCAAAACAATGCAAAGAAAAATATTTCCATACAAATCCCAGTTCTTTACAACATATAATTTCTATAACATAGAAAAGAAAACTGCAATATATCTTTAGATATAGTAAAGTACCAGACACTTTAAAAGCACATCATAAGGCTGAGAAACAGTTTGGGAGAAGGAGTATCTTTCCTCTGAACAGATGACAATGAAAATCTCTCCAGGATTTGCATTTCCTTTGGTTTTGTTGTGGATTGATTTTGCAGGTAATCAGATTGTCATATGTTTTAAATAAGCATATCTCCAATGCTGCTGATGATGATCAAAAATTTGTTTCAAATTCCAAGAACATGCAAAGTCAAAATACTCCAATCCTATATTCTGCTGGCAAAGAGGTGTGTCTGAGCAGAACAAAGCAGATCTTTAAGGATGGTTTCCATAGAGGGCAAGAGCTCTCGATCCCCAGGTGTAAGAAATTAGGAAAGGAAGGCAAGAGACCAGCATGGCTGAGTGGAGACCTGCTGGGCAAACTAAAGGGCAAGAAGGAAATGCACATGCAGTGGAAGCAGGGACAGGTATCGTGGGAAGAGTACAGGGATGCTGCCTGGTAGCGTAGGGATGGGGTCAGGAAGGCCAAGGCAGGGCTAGAGCTGAACTTGGAAAGGGATGCAAAAAATAATAAGGGCTTCTATAGGTACGTCAGACAGAAAAGGAGGGTCAAAGAAAGCGTACCCCCCTTGATGAGAGAGACTGGCAGACTGGTAACAACGGATGAGGAGAAGGCTGAGGTACTCAACGACTTCTTTGCCTCAGTCTTCACTGGCAGTCTTCACTTCTCTTCCCACACCTCTCAAGGGGATGGACTGCAAGATGGGGACTGGAGGAGCAAAGTCTCTCCCACTGTAAGAGAAGATCAGATTTGAGACCACATGAGGAACCTGAACATGCACAAGTCTGTGGGACCTGATGAGATGCATCCCAGAGTCCTGAGGGAACTGGCTGATGTAGTTGCCAAGCCACTCTCCATGATATTTGAAAAGTCCTGGCAGTCAGGGGAAGTCCCTGGAGACTGGAAAAAGGGAAACATCGCACCCATTTTTAAAAAGGGTAGCAAGGAGGACCCTGTGAACTACAGACCTGTCAGCCTCACCTCTGTGCCTGGGAAGATCATGGAACAGAACCTCCTAGAAGCTATGCTAAGGCACATGGAGGACAGGGAGGTGATTCAAGACAGCCAGCATGGCTTCACCAAGGGCAAGTCCTGCCTGGCCAACCTAGTGGCCTTCTATGATGGAGTGACGACATCAGTGGACAAGGGAAGAGCTATGGATGTCGTCTATCTGGACTTCTGTAAGGCCTTTGACATGGCCCCCCACAACATCCTTCTCTCTAAATTGGAGATATATGGATTTGATGGGTGGACTGTTGGGTGGATGAGGAATTGCCTGGATGGTTGCATCCAGAGGGTAGTGGTCAACGGCTCAATGTCCAGATGGATGTTGGGATCACCCTGCAAGGGCTCGACCTTAAGGAGAAGGAGCTGTGGTGTTGATCTGCACGGCTCGGCCTTGAGGAGAAGGAACTGTGGTAAACAACTAAGAAGAAGCAAAGGAGTGCGGGAACACCTGCAAGCAGCGAATCCTGATTGTGTGAGAGGCGCATGGACAGCACGTGATATTTTGTATATAGCCAATTGCAATAATGTGTGTAACAAGCTGTAACCAATCATGAGTGTGTGCGCAGTGACTAAACAAAGATTATGATATATATTGGAGTCAGACAAGACAATAAACGGCTTCGGAATATAACTCTCATAGAGTTGTGAAGTCCATCCTTCTCCCGCAACTGGTGACCCCGACGTGATACGATCTCTGGGATCTCATCGTTGAACACCGGTCGAGCGCAGAGGACGCCGTGGGAGAAGCCCGGTTGGAAGAATTGCAGTCAGCGGGACTGACGCAAGGAAAAAGAAAAAGGAATACGTTGCAACGGAAAAGCACCCAGCGAGGTGAGGTGAGCAACCGGGGTGGCATGGGGCAGAACGCATCGCATGAAGAAGGGGCGATAGTCAGACTCCTGCTGCATATGCTCTCTAAGAGAGGACTGAAATATGATGAATATACACTTAGAAGGCTTCTAATTTGGAGCCGAAAGAAAGGGTACCCCCCCGATCCGTCTGTGGCGTTTAAGGCAGAGACGTGGGAGGAGATAGGAAAAATGTTATGGGAACATATTGAGAAAACCGCCGCAGTTAGTGACGGCGTGGAAGTTGATATTAACCACATTAAAAGCCTTAAAGGCAGAGAGAAAAGCTGCAGCTGATATGGAGGAGGCTGTTAAACCGCCTTCAACCAATCCCTTTTTAACCGAGTCAGAGGGTCCAGGACCTTCAGTGACTCCGACTGCACCTCAGGTGCCAGATGCACCGGGTGAACTGGCCGCATCAGATAAGTCAGAGAAACAGTTCTACGATGATATATGTGAGGGCAAGACAGGACAAAGCTGCCCAGAACAATGTACTCAATGTTCCCCTGTGTGCCCGTGTGAAAGATTGATGGGGCGGGCTTTACCACCCCCGAAACCACCCAGACTTAACCGATCGAAAGCTGTAGTTTTGAAGCCCTCAGCCGAGCCCCTGCCACCTTTACGGCCCCCGTTGCCTGATAGCAGCGACGAAGGAGAAGAGCCTGTTGTAGAGACTATAGGGAGGCAAGAGCCTAGAATGAAAGGCGACCCTAGGGAGCGGTGGAAAGACGTTTTTTTAGGAGCAATGAAAGACAAGGAAACGGAGTTACTGATGGCATTTCCCATTAGTGTACAGCCTCATGGGCCCAATCGCTGGGACTCATTTCATTGGGACTTGATTAAGAAAGTGCGGAAGGCAGTGCAAAATTATGGCTTGCAATCACCTTTCCCGCAAGCTCTATTAGAGAACATATTCACGGGAATGGTTCTTACACCATGGGATTGTCGGCAGACGATAGATATGTTGTTGACACCAACCCAAAGGTTATTGTGGGCAGACAGATGGTATAAACTCTGTATGCAAGAAGCCCTGAGAAACCTGGAGCGTCAAGACGGCGATCCGCTTCAGAACATTACTATGGAACAAATGACAGGCCAGGGACCCTTTGTGGATGTTAGATTGCAAACTCGGCTGCCCTTAGAAGCCTTGCAATTAGTTGGGCAACTAGCGTTGAATGCGTTGCGAACAGTCCCTGAGGAGGGAAAGAGGCAACCATCTTACACTCAAATTAGACAAGGGAGAGATGAACCATATATGTCTTTTGTTGATCGTCTGAGACACGCTTTGAATAAGGTGTATACCAATGAAGACGCAAAACTAGCAGTGTTGTTGAATTTGGCGGTAGAAAATGCCAATGTAGATTGTAAAAGAATTTTGTTAGCTTTGCCAAAAGAAGCAACGTTAGTACAAATGGTAGAAGCCTGCAACAGAGTAGGCTCTGCCACACATCAGGCAGAAACACTCGCAAGTGCCTTTGCAGCAGCAATTAAGCCGTTTATAAATGGAAAAGGGGAGAAAAATGTTTTAATTGTGGAAAAACAGGCCATTTTAGAGCTCAGCGCAAGGCCACAAGGAAAGGACCTAGGCAGATTGAGACAGGTCATAAATCCTTCCAACAAGGACCCTTTCAGCAAGGAATAGGCCCAGCAGGAGCACCATGTAGTCGATGTCAAAAATTTGGTCATCAAGCCTCAGAATGCTGTTCAAAGTATCATTGGGATGGTATGAAATTGGGAAACGGGCGACCGAGCATGAAGGCACCCCACACAACGACACAAATAGGGAAGCACCACCAGGCTGCTTGGCAAGTCTCAGCGCCCGAACCAGAGGGAGCGCCGGAAAGGACGTGGAAACAACAGTAGAAGTTACCTTATGGGACACGTCAGTTTATGATGTCCCAAGTAATGTGAATGGACCATTAGGATATGGATTGAGTGCTTTGTTATTAGGACGATCTTCAGCAACAAAGCAGGGACTTTTTGTTCTCCCTGGAGTCATTGACGCTGATTATACGGGAACCATCAAAGTAATGTTGTGGACTCCATCTCCTCCTGTTGCGGTTCCTGCAGGCACACGTGTTGCACAACTGATGCGTTTTACTGCTTCTGTACCTCAGGCAACGCAATCAGTGAGGGGGAATGGAGGGTTTGGCTCAACAGGAAGACCACAAATCTTTCTAGCATTAGATATCAGCAGAAGAAAATCGTCTTTGAAAATGAAGTTTAGGCATCCTGACCCCACCGTGCGACCACGACAATGGACCATCGATATGTTAGTGGATACAGGAGCTGATGTGACCATAATCAGTCAGCGAGAGTGGCCGCCAGGCTGGCTGGCTCAGTCTCCAGCTCACGGACTTGTAGGGGTTGGTGGGTTTTCTGCAACACAACAGAGCGTAACAACTCTAACCTGTGAAAATCCAGACGGGCTAGTGTGTTCAGTACGACCCTATGTAGCCGTATTACCATTAAGTCTGCTTGGGCGGGATGTACTGAGTCAAATGAATATATCACTCTCTAGCGATCCGCAGGGTTTTTGGTAGCGGCCATTGAAACGCGACCTGTGCTCAAACTGGAATGGAAAACCGATGATCCAGTGTGGGTAAATCAATGGCCGCTGACCGCAGAAAAGGTCGCCCACCTGGAAGATTTGGCAAAAGAACAGCTAGAAAAAGGCCATATTGTGCCAACCACTAGTCCTTGGAACACACCTGTTTTTGTGATTCCAAAGAAAAGTGGAAAATGGAGATTATTACATGACTTGCGAGAAGTCAATAAGGTTATAGTGGACATGGGAGCCTTGCAACCAGGGCTACCATCTCCCTGTATGATACCGAAGTATTGGAAGCTTTTGATTATAGATCTCAAAGATTGCTTTTTTACAATCCCTCTGCATGAAGACGATGCCAAACATTTTGCATTCTCAGTCCCAAGTACAAACAAGGCGCAACCCATGCAAAGATATCATTGGACAGTATTGCCACAAGGCATGAAAAATTTGCCCACGATGTGTCAAATTTATGTAAATTGGGCTTTACAGCCAATCAGAAAAAGGTGGCCTCAATATCTCATCTATCATTATATGGATGACATATTGTTGGCCGGTGATCAATTAAATCCGGAAGAAATGATCGGGGAGCTCGTTGAACTTTTAAGACAAAGTGGGCTGCAAGTGGCGCCGGAAAAGATACAAGCTGAAGCGCCTTGGAGGTACTTGGGGTGGATGATCACTGAAACGTCGGTGACCCCCCAAAAGGTTGAATTGAGAATTGAGATTAAAACATTAAATGATGTACAAAAATTGGTAGGAGGCGTTAATTGGATTCGACCTATTTGTGGGATCACAAACCAAGATATGGAGCCCTTGGTTCAGCTCTTGCGAGAGGATAGCAGGTTTAAACTCTCCTCGGCAATTGACCAAGGAAGCCCGGGAATCAGTAGCAAACAGTTCTGAAAAGGTGACTCAAGCATTTAGTTCTAGGGTAGACCCCTCGATAGGGATCCCTTTGGCAGTAATCAATCACGAGCGACATCCCTATGCGCTTATAATACAGTGGATAACAAAGCTAGAATCAAAAGCGGACCCATTGAGAATTTTAGAGTGGGTCTTTTTGCCTCAGCAACAGAGAAAAACCATCACCACAACAGCAGAGAGTTTTGCGAATTTGATTATGAAAGGGAGCAACAGAATTATTGATATATCAGCAAAGGACCCGAAAATGATTTTAATACCATTACAACAAGAATATTTGACTTGGGCTTTGCAGCACTCTGTTCCCTTCCAAACTGCATTAGCAGGATTTGAAGGTGACATTCAGATTCATTATCCATCACACAAGATGTTTACCTTTTTAAAAAAAAACATGAAGTACAAGAAAAATCAAAGTGTAGTCAATATCCAGTTCAAGGTGCTACAGTGTTTACGGATGGTGGTGGGAAAACAGGCAAGGCAGCAATAATATGGCGAGAGCACAGAGAATGGAAAGAACGGGTACTTGTCGTGCCAGGATCAGTTCAAAAGGTAGAACTACAGGCAGTAATTGAAGCCTTTAAGTTATGGTCTGAAGAACCTGTGAATATAATTACTGATTCTTTATATGTAGCTGGAGTACTCCAAAGATTGGAAGGTTCAATCCTCAGACAGGTACAGCAGGAACAGCTATATCAACAATTTAGAACGCTTTGGTTTTTATTGCAGAAAAGACGACATCCTTATTACGTTATGCATATACGCAGCCATACCAACCTTCCAGGGGAATTGGTGGAAGGAAATGCAAGAGCTGATCGGCTGACTGCCGCAGTATGGGCTGGACCTGCCCCGGACCGTTTAGGTCAAGCACAAGCCTCTCATGCCTTTTTCCATGAATCTGCCAAAGTTTTAACGAGACAATTTAATCTAAGTGCAGGTGACGCTAGAGCTATTATACAGACTTGTGCCGATTGTCAACAAATAGACCCAGGAATCGTGATTACAGTAAATCCCCGAGGATTGCATTCTCTACAACTATGGCAGATGGATGTGACACATGTCTCTGACTTTGGAAGATTTAAATATGTTCATGTTTCAATTGATTGCTATTCTGCAGTAGTTTGGGCCACTGCACAAACAGGAGAAACTAGTAGGCATGTACAAAAGCATTTGCGAGCTGCATTCGCAGCCCATGGTATACCCCTACAAATTAAAACCGATAATGGTCCTTGTTATGTAGCCCAGTCGACCCAACCATTTTTTGCTCAATGGGGAGTGACGCATGTTACTGGAATACCACATCCCCCAACTGGACAAGCTATTGTTGAACGAATGAATCATTCCCTGAAGTGTTTATTGCAAAAACAAAAAGGGGGAGAGGCTACCACACCACCCCAAGAACGTTTGAATAAAGCCTTATATGTGTTAAATTATTTGCGTCTAGCAGAAGGAGAAACAGTACCTCCCATAATAAAACATGTAAAAGGAATGACAGGAAGCCTATGTGAGTTAACACAAAATGTGCCAGTAAAAGTTAAAAATTTGGAAAAGAATATGTGGGAAGGACCTTTTCAACTGTGTCGTGGTTTAGCCCCAGCCGGCAACTACGCATCACACAGCCGCTCGCTCAGTCCCCCACGGTGGGACGGGGGAGAGAATCAGAAGAGTAAAAGCGAGGAAACCCATGGTCTGAGATAAAGACAGTTTAATAAGTAAAGCAAAAGCCGCGCACGCAAGCAAAGCAAGACAAAGAATTCATTCACCACTCCCCATGGGCAGGCAGGTGTTCAGCCATCTCCAGGGAAGCAGGGCTCCGTCACGCGTAATGGTTTCTTGGGAAGACAGACGCCATAACTGCGAACGTCCCTCCACCCCTTCCTTCTTCTTTGTCCCAGCTGAGCATGACGTTATATGGTATGGAATATCTCTTTGGCCAGCCTGGGTCAGCTGTCCCAGCTGTGTCCCCTCCCAGCTTCCTGTGCACCCCCAGCCTGCTTGCTGCAGGCCAGCATGAGAAGCTGGACTGT
The DNA here is from genome assembly GCF_964289735.1 of Phaethon aethereus. Classification (NCBI taxonomy): domain Eukaryota; kingdom Metazoa; phylum Chordata; class Aves; order Phaethontiformes; family Phaethontidae; genus Phaethon; species Phaethon aethereus. Next base: position 12,548,377 of record NC_138581.1, read on the forward strand.
CCTTGAGTACTTAGCAACAACTCAAAACATCAGCACCTTATCAACATTTTCTCATCCCAAATCCAAAACATAGCCTCATGCTAGCTTCTATGAAGAAAATTAACTCTACCCTGGCTGAAACCAGGACAAACTGCTAACCTGGGGATGAGGTTATGCTTGTGTCATTACAGATTCTGGAACTCGTTGGGTACCCGCAAAATGGGTAAAACCATGGGTGAAACAGTCACCATCGTCGTCGTCGGACACATCTTGACACTATCAGGTGTCATCGCAATCTGGATGCCACTTCAGCCAAAAGAAAATGTATGGGTAAATCACACTGAAATTCGCGGTATCATGAGAGAAACATGGAAAGCTTTTAGGGCAAAGCGCTCTATAACTACAAACCCTTTGGTAAGATATAATATTGGTTTTCATAGCTTTGTGCAGGCGCTTTTTCCATCGCTAGGAGTAGTTTCCATTGCTAGGAGTAGTACAGCTAGAATTGTTTGCCTTGTAACATTCTGCTATTGGCTTAAGCATAGTTGATATGTGACTGCTGGATTATGGAAAAATGCCGTGTGAACAAAGCCTACGAACCAATAGACGGGATGGCTGTGGCGCGTGCAGCACGTCTGGCCAGCGGGCGCATACGCCATAGGCTCCCTGTGTTGAAAGGTGACAATCGAGGTGAGTTCCGACACTCGCTGGCCACGTGTGTCGAAACTCGTTCCTCTGCAAATGTATAAATACCGGGATTTCCCGAAGAGCAGTGGGCCGGTGTACGGCAAAGCCACCGTTGCCTCCGTGGGGACGCCCACGTAAAGCTGGCACCTACCGACTGCTGGGCTGAGTTTGCGGCACAGGACGATACAAGAACGTACAGATGGTCCATCTTCCTCACAGTCCTTGGGTTGCAAATGATCCATCAGGTTTTGTTTATAGATAAACAAAAAGGGGGAGATGTTGGGATCACTCTGCACGGCTCGACCTTAAGGAGAAGGAGCTGCAGCATTGAGAAGCTGGTAAACAGCTGGATATCTGCACGGCTCGGCCTTGAGGAGAAGGAGCTGTGGTAAACAACTAAGGAGAAGCAAAGGAGTACAGGAACACCTGCAAGCAGCAATTCCTGACTGTGTGAGAGGGACGTGCACAGCGTGTGATATTTTGTATATAGCCAATTGCAATAATGTGTGTAACAAGCTGTAACCAATCATGAGTGTGTGCGCAGTGACTAAACAAAAATTATGATATATACTGGAGTCAAGACAATAAACGGCTTCGGAATATAACTCTCATAGAGCTGTGAAGTCCATCCTTCTCCCGCAGATGGAGGTCGGTGATGAGTGGTGTCCCTAAGGGGTCCGTATTGGGACCAGTACTGTTTAATATCTTCATCAGTGACATGGTGCAATCGAGTGCACCCTCAGCAAGTTTGCAGACCACACCAAGCTGAGTGGTACAGTTGACATGCCTGAGGAACGGGTTGCCATCCAGAAGGACCTGGACAAGTTCAAGGAATGGGCTCGTGTGAACCTCATGAGGTTCAACAAGGCCATGTGCAGGGTCCTGCACTGTGGAGTATTAAGGCATGGACTCCAGCAGGGATTCAAGCCAAAGACCTTTATTGCTACAAGTGTCCGCTTTTTATGCAGTTACAGCTCTTTCACACGCCACAAAATACGTCCTGATTGGTTACCACACACAGTCCATGCGCTTCTCCACAGTCAGGATTAGCTGCCTGCAGATGTCCACACACTCCTTTGCTTCCTCTTAGTTGTTTACCACAGCTCCTTCTCCTCAAGGCCGAGCCCTGCAGGTGTCTCCTTTGGAAAGTCTACCTCACAGTTTTATTGATGAGCATGATGTTATATGGCAATGGAATATGCCTTTGATCAGTTTGGCACAGCTGTCCCAGCTGTGTCCCCTCCCATCCTCTTGCCCATCCCCAGCCTACTCGCTGGGCAGGACAGAATGAGTAACAGAGAAGGCCTTGATACTGTGCAAGAACTGTTCAGCAGGAGCTAAAACATTAGTGTGTTATCAACACTCTTTTGGTCACCAATCTAAAACACAGTACCACATGGGCTACTATGAAGAAAATTAACTCCATCCAAGCCATATCCAGTACAATGTCATTTCACATTAAACAAAAGCAAAGGAAAAGTAAAGCAGTTCTTGGGCTAGATGCATAGTAGTGTATGGCTAGCTAGGTATAGGGCTGCCAGTGCTTCATTCCCTTTCCCTGAATGGTTTTGACAGGAGGATGTTTTTTCCCTAAAGTACAGCTCCTTCCTTAAATTCCTTATAAAAAAAGAGAGCCAGTAGAAAGAAGGTCTAAATACAATGACAAAATATTCGTAGAAGAAATCATAAAGCAATTTCAAGTTGTATTTCTGTATGTGTTTCACAATAGGCTCCATCAAAGCCTGTTTCACATTTTTTTTTGTGAGATTATAAATACATATCTGAGCATAACAAACTTTTTCAGTTGCTAAACCTGTTACTAAGTTGACCTGAGGAAAAGAATAAGATATTTTTAAAGCATATTTTTGTACATTTAGTATAACAGTGTTTCCTGATAGCTAACTTAAATACTGTGTTTCTATATGCCAAATACTAAAATGCTTTGCAAAGTCCTTTTACGTTACTGTAACATAGAAATATTTCACTGTCATGTGGTGTGAGTGGTTAGTATTTCCTTCCTTATTTGGTGATACAATTAGTATGAAATACATTGTCAAAAGAATGTATGCTCTTCAGTACATGTCATCTGGACCAAAAAGCATTAGCTACTTGCATGTTTGCAATCATTTCAATTACTACAGGGGAAAAGATTTAATGTACTGCATGCTTATTCAAAAGTGTTCTGAAACCAGCATCTTCACAATTTCAGATAAAAAAATGATGTTATACTAAAAGTAAACATATATTCAAGTTTAAATGGATTGAAGAAAGAAAATGAGGCCAGTAGTAATCCTGCACCATCACCTAGATTTGATAATATTTTTCTTTGTGAGGTGGTCTTGTCCTGGTTTCAGCTGGGATAGAGTTATTTTTCTTCATAGAAGCTAGTATGAGGCTATGTTTTGGATTTGGGATGAGAAAATGTTGATAACATGCTGATGTTTTCAGTTGTTGCTAAGCAGTCAAGGACTGTCCAGCTTTTCATCCTGGCCTGCCAGTGAGAAGGTGAGGGGTGCGCGGGAAGCTGGGAGGGGACACAGCTGGGACAGCTGACCTAGGCTGGCCAATGGGATATTCCATACCATATGACATCATGCTCGGTATATAAAGCTGGGGCGAAGAAGAAGGAACGGGTGGAGGGACATTCGGAGTTAGGGCATCTGTATTCCCAAGTAACCGTTGCGTGTGACGGAGCCCTGCTTCCCTGGAGATGGCTGAACCCCTGCCTGTCCATGGGGAGTAGTGAATTAATTCCTTGCTTTGCTTTGCCTGTGTGTGCGGCTTTTGCTTTACCTATTAAACCGTCTTTTTTCAAAACCCATGAGTTTTCTCACTTTTTCTCTTCCGATTCTCTCCCCTGTCCCAACATGGGGGAGTGAGCGAGTGGCTGCGTGGTGCTTAGTTGCTGGCTGGGGTTAAACCACAACAGGTCTGAACAGCTGAAATGGCTGAACTTTCTCCTCACTATTTCTCTGCCTTTCCTAAGTGTCAGCTGTTGCAGAAATTATCAGTTTTCCAAATGGCCACTGACAAGACTGGGGCTATGCACCACAAGCAATTCATCGAGGGGAGATAAGCAGTGGAATAGATTACCAAGGGAAGCTGTGAAATCTGTGTCACGAAAGGTTTGTTACAATAGGCTGAGCAAATATTTGGCGTGATTGGTTTTGATACAGTAGATCTTGTCTTGGGGGCTCAAATTGAACTAGATAATCATTCAGAGTCCTTTTAACCATATTTTCCCTAATTCTACAAAAAACATTCTCATCTTCCATTTCATTATATCTGGTACTTAGAGAATTTAGCTTGTAGCATTTTAAACCTTGGGTACCGTTGAAAGAAATCTTTACATCGTTACTTGCTGTGTATATGTAATGAACATACTCTTTGTGCAACAGCATCTGAATTTGGTCCTCAGGGCAAAATTAATTGGTGGTGTGCTCTGTTAAGCTCAATTATATCACTGGTTACTTATGAAGACTTAAAAAAAAATCTTTAAATGGCCATTCTTAAAGTTATTTTATTAGATTCATATTTTGCATGCAGTATGATCCCCTTTCTCTTTTCCCTGATTGATCTATAAGGTGTCCTAGTGCAGAATTTATGCATGTGCTTAACTTTAAATAGGAATAGTCTTGCTGAGCTCAGCAAGAGGATTTACAAGCCTCATGTCCAGATGTGTTCAGGGCTGGGTCTTAATGAGCTTTAGAGCTAGGTCAATAGCGTTCAAGGGGTGGCAATCCAATGTCTGAAATCAGACTTCTGATATAATTTTAACACTAGCCTGTATTAAACTATTAAAAAGTAATAATGTGCCTTTTGGCCTTTAATATTGTTAGTTATTAAAATAGCACTGATAGCCTTGATGGATTTGAAAGAGTATGACACTTGTGTTTTTTTCCTCCCAGCAGGAAAATTATGGAAATGTCAAAGCAGTATCAGGTCTAGTCTCAGGAATCTGAAATCAATAAACACAGACATAAACAAAATTGCATTTAATCTGAAAAAAAGTTTTGACCAAATAGATTTTGAAAGACTATACACTGAGAAACTAAAAACAGCTCTAGAAAAAAAAAAAAAATCACTACAGAAGACCTGTTGCTAGCCTGATGTCTGCTTACTTTTATGGAAAGTGTAGATCTTACCTCCATTCCCTGATTGATGCACTTTGCAACTCTTATTGCCAGTGGTCCCTAAAATGAAAGAAAAAGTTGATTTACATGTCATCAAATTCTACAAGATTATCACAAAGACTCCTGCAAGGGACATACTTAAATTTCTTTCTAAAATTTTCAAGTTCTACAGCACAGGAATTCAGCAAATCTCCTTTGTTTATATGTTACTGGGGCAGATGATGACAAACCTGTGTCAGAGAAGAAAATAAATATTGAAAAATTTGTCAGTAGAAACATCAGTGAGGGATATAGAAAGAATGGCTAGCTCTATTCTTGCCATCATACTCTACAACTCATTGTCATGAAGGGCCCAGCAATCAGTCTGTTTTAAAAATGGGAAACTAGTTATGATAGTTCACACTGAGGAAAGCAATAAATAAAAGGCAAAAAAGGCAAATAGATGGCTCTCCAGTAGTTGGAGTAGGGTTTTGCTTTAATTCTGAAATTACATTTGGCTTTATGTTTTCAAAATCAGAGTTTTGACTCTCAGGCTCAGATATGTCCACTTTCATATGGACTTTTTTGTCTCTCATCTAGTGTTCAATAATAACAGAATAACCTATTGAGACAATTGCTTTACTAAAAAAAATACTTTACAGCATTTTTTTTAATGTTTAAAACTTGAAAGCCAAAATATACAATGCAAACACAGACCATACCACGGTGATACAAGGAGTGTCACATTTTATTTGCTTCACTGTGAAATACTTACCAAATAACACCACTATATACATGACAGAGAAAACTTCTGATTGTTCTCCACATAGCTAGAATGATTTTTTAATACATAACTTAATGATAGCTTCTTCCTACTACAACTGATTCTTTATCAGTCTTAATATTTGATAACTCAAAACTAAAACCAAATTAATTACTTGTACCTGAGGCAAAAATTCTCTCACCAGAACTAATGGTCTTTTGTATGCAGCATCCCCAGCTTCATTCTTTTGAAGAACCATGTGAAACATAACAAGACTGTAGTCCATGCTAAAATTTACATATATTAGGGTTAATAAAAATTTCTACCCAAAAGAACTAAACCCAGTAGATAAGGTCTTTAAAAAGTCATGGTCTCTTCTCTTACTTCCATCTTACTGTTGAAATCCAAAGCCTGACTACAAAAATTAGGAAAAGACAATGACAGGTGTGGATCAGCAGAGAAATGCACCTAACATTAGTTAGCTTTTCTTATTATGCTAAAAAATTATTTGACATACCATTGTTGTCCCAAAAGTGGGATTGTATGCCTGGTGTGCATCACGCCAATATACACACAGAGTAGAGGTATTTTACTTATAGCATATTTGCGCAGATATGGGTGCTAGGTGGTATTCCACAAAGCTAGCACACCACACAAAGGAATCACCACATATTTATTGCATTACACAATTAGTGAAAACAATAGAGAATCCTCCCAAATTTACATTCATTTGCTAGTAATTACCACATTGCTTATTATTGGTTGCACATATTTAAATTATTGTGTATGCTCCTAGAAAGAGTGGGGGGGTAATTTGCATAGTCCCTCAACTGAGTAGGTGGTCACAATCTCCCCCTGCCACCTTTACCTCTACGCTAGTTACTGTGGATTCTGCTGACCTCATGACAGTTACATTTTTCAAGAGTGCAGGAACAACTCAGTCTTCCTGGTTTACTGCTTAAGTACAACTATTTCTTCATCTTCTTGACCACTAAATCCGGGTTCATTAATCTTTTTTAATTGTGTTGTCTCCTACTGACCTGCCACCCTAGAATCTTTCATTTGTCTCCGACATCACTATTGCAACAGGCAGGCCCTGCTAAAAAGTTTGTCCCCATTTTTTTTATAAGCCCCCTTTAAGTACTGGAAGGCTGCAATAAGGTCTCCCTGGAGCCTTCTCTCCTCCAGGCTGAACAACCCCAACTCTCTCAGCCTGTCCTCATAGGAGAGGTGTTCCATCCCTCTGAGCATTTTTGTGGCCCTCCTCTGGACCCACACCAACAGGTCCATGTCTTTCCTGTGCTGAGGGCTCCAGAGCTGGAAGCAGTACTCCAGGTGGGATCTCACCAGAGCAGAGAGGCAGAATCACCTCCCTTGACCTGCTGGCCACGCTGCTTTGGATGTAGCCCAGGATACGGTTGGCCTTCTGGGCTGCAAGCGCACATTGTCAGTGTCACATGATGTCCAGCTTTTCATCCACCAGTACCCCCAAGTCCTTCTCGGCAGGGCTGCTCTCAATCCCTTCATCCCACAGCCTGTACTGATGCTGTTGGTTGCCCTGACCCAGGTGCAGGACCCTGCACATGGCCTTGTTGAACCTCATGAGATTCACACAGGCCCATTCCTTGAGCTTGTCCAGGTCCTTCTGGATGGCATCCCGTTCCTCAGGCATGTCAACTGCACCACTCAGCTTGGTGTGGTCTGCAAACTTGCTGAGGATACACTCGATCGCACCATGTCATTAATGAAGCTATTAGAGTACTGGTCCCAATATAGACCCCTGAGGGACACCACTCATCACCACTCTCCATCTGGACATTGAGCCATTGACCACTACTCTCTGAATGCAACCATCCAGGCAATTCCTCATCCACCCAACAGTCCGCCTATCAAATCCATATCTCTCCAATCTAGAGAGAAGGATGTTGTGGGGGACCATGGTTACTGAAAAAGTCAGCAAGAAAACCCTCTAACGCTTAGTTTGAAGTTTTAGAAGGCAGGCATTCTTTATTGCAGCACTGGATGCACGGGGGATTACTCCACCTAACGTGCATACCCTGAAAGAAAAGTTCATCCTTTATATACCTTTAAGACATGAATATTCACACATTTTCCAAGAAATCTCCGCCTCCCTGCCTATCTACTACATTTGCATAATGCTGGCATTGCAAAACTACATTACGCATGCGCAGGGGTCTCAGCTGGTCATCGGTGGTCATTTGGGGAGTTAGCCCCCTACTCCTTTTTCCCTTTTATGGTCACGGGTCTCCTGAAGATAGTTTCTTCTCCTTGGATGTTTGCCCCTTCTGTTGTACAGCTAAGCAATTCTTTCTTATCATCCTTGTTTGAGCACTCCTGCTAGGATGTTTCTATTCTTAAGGCTAAGAGATCTTCTCTGTACTCATTAATCTCTCAGTCCTTTCTCTTAACTCTTCTTTGTTTTAATTTAATGAGGCCTCTTGGTTCTACACGTATGCGTTTCTTGTGATTAACTATTTACACATAGCTGAAATGTTAGCATTGAGGCAAGTATAGCCTAAGGACTATGAGAGTAGGCTGTTAAACATAATCACACAGTTATAAGGCTAAAAAAATCTGTATAAAAGTTAAACTAATCATGTAATCAATAATCTTCCAGAAAGTACATAAATGTATCACCATGTCAAAGGTCTTACAGAAGTCCAGATAGATGACATCCATAGCTCTTCCCTTGTCCACTGATATCGTCACTCCATCATAGAAGGCCACTAGGTTGGTCAGGCAGGACTTGTCCTTGGTGAAGCCATGCTGGCTGTCTCAAATCACCTCCCTGTCCTCTGTGTGCCTTAGCATAGCTTCTAGGAGGATCTGTTCCATGATCTTCCCAGGCACAGAGGTGAAGATGACTGGTCAGTAGTTCCCAGCGTCCTCCTTGCTACCTTTTTAAAAAATGGGTGCGATGTTTCCCTTTTTCCAGTCTCCAGGGACTTCCCCTGACTGCCAGGACTTTTCAAATATCATGGAAAGCGGCTTGGCAACTACATCAGCCAATTCCCTCAAGACTCTGGGATGCATCTCATCAGGTCCCATAGACTTGTGTATGTTCAGGTGGTCTTGAACCTGATCTTCTCTTACAGTGGGAGGGACTTTGCTCCTCCAGTCCCCGTCTTGCAGTCCATCCCCTTGAGAGGTGTGGGAAGAGACATCAAGTGAAGACTGAGGCAAAGAAGTTGTTGAGTACCTCAGCCTTCTCCTCATCTGTTGTTACCGGTGTGTCAGTTGTGTTCATCAGCAGGGGTATACTTTCTTTGACCTTCCTTTTCTGTCTGACATACCTATAGATGCCTTTCTTATTATTCTTTGCGTCCCTTGCCAAGTTCAGCTCCAGCCGTGCCTTGGCCTTCCTGACCCCTGATTCAAAGAAATTTAGACTCAATAATGTCAAAGTGTTATTAAGCAGACATCTTCATTACAGCGCTGGATGCATGGGGGATATCTCCTCCTAACATGTGTGCCTCGTGTTACCAGCATCTGAATTATATAGAGTACATACATCCATATTCATATCCATATTGTTTACATATCAAATGTAAACATATCCAATTGTTTACATATTCATGATACCTCCGAGAAATGTTTAACATATTCAAATGTCCTTGACGCATGCATTGTCAAATGAGTCGGTGGTCCTCTGGTGGTCCCTGGTGGCTTTTATTGCAACTTAGTACCAGTTCTTGCCAGCTCTGTGGTTTATCCTTAACTACAAGATACAGGATGTTCAACATGGTTCACTTATCTTACACAATTCCCTTACACAGAAGTTTCAGTTATGATTCAAAAGATACAATGGAAATTTATAACATCAAAGCCTCGTTTCATTCCCCCCTTTTCTTTTACCTTTGCGAATTCTTTTGCAACCATATTTATAACATGCCACTTTCATCTATTTTTTTTAAAAAAATATCTCCCTGATGTAATTTTATGTTTTATCTTATTTCTTTTCCATGTGGCATAGTTGTCCATGTTCTTCTGACAACACCATATAGAACACCGAATTACACAACAAGTATTTAAAGCAAACAGACCGCAGACTAGTATAAGTATAAATAGTTCCTTAATCCATTTAAAATTAGGTAGCCAAGAAGTTAATTTGTTCCATATTTCTTCAAATCCCAAAGAGGTATCATCCAAGGCTACTTTATGTAACACTTCAGTCTGTTTTCAAATTTCTTCTAAATCAGTTTCCACTTGGCCAGATTTATCAATATATGTACAACAGCTAGTATTTACAACAGTACACACTCCACCTTGTGATGCTAATAATATATCTAAAGCCATTCTATTCTGCAACACTACTTGGGATAAGCTTGTAACTTCAGATTGTAAGGCTTTTAGTATGTAGTTGCCAGTCAATCCCTAAAAACTTGCTAACTTGTTGCACTATTTGCGCACAAAAATGAGTACCCCTATCAGAAGATATTACTGCTAGTACCCTAAATCTGGTAATAATTTAATTTAAAAGTATTCGTGTCAGCCTTATTTGTTCTACAGGGAAAGGCTTCTGGCCAATCCGAAAGTGTATCTGTTAATACTAGCAGATACCGAAACCCCCCTTTTCTTGGGAGTTCAGAAAAATCTATTTGCCACTGCTGTCCAGGTATATTTCCCTTTCCCATTGTTCCAATTTGTATTCTATGCATAGTGTTTGAGTTATTCTTCAGGCATGTTTCACATCTTTGAGTGATTTGTTTTACAGTGGTATACAAATTTCAGCTCACTATTCTCTTATTCAAATACTTATATAATGCATCTGCTCCCCAATGTGCTTTGTTATGTTCCTCCTGGAGAAGTTTCCACAAAATATTATAAGGGACTACAATTCTCCCATCTGGTGTTAAGTACATTCCAGTTTGCTCACTTATTTTACCCTTCAGGTCTTTTATTATAATCTTGTCTTCCTTGGTATAGCTCAGAGGTTCACCCTCCATAACACTGAGTTTACCATCTGGAATTAAGGAAAAAGCTTCCACATAATTTAATCGTTCTGCAGCTCGTCTAGCCTCGTGATCTGCCAATTTATTTCCAATTTCTTGGTCAGTGCTGCCCTTTTGATGTCCCCTACAATCCATAATTGCAACTTTCTCCGGCAATTGTAGGGCATTGCAGAATCTCTTTAGCATGTTTCACTTGCTTTCCTTGAGCAGTAAGCAACCCTCTTTCTTTCCAAATAGCTCCATGAGCATGTACCACTCCAAAAGCATATTTGGAGTCCGTCCATATGTTGACTCTTTTTCCTTTTGAAATTTCCAATGCTCGAATTAAGGCAATTATCTCCGCCTTCTGAGCCGATGTTCCTGCAGGTAGAGGATTAGCTTCAATTACCTTACAAGGGGTGGTCACCACATAACCGGCCTTACAGATCCCCTGTTTCATGAAACTGCTTCCGTTGGTGAACAGGTTATCTTCAGCATCCTCCAGTGGTTCTTCCTTTAGGTCAGGTCAACTGGAGTAAACCGTTTCCATTGTCTCCAGACAGTCATGGACCACTGGCTCGGTGACTTCGCTACTGAGAAAAGATGCTGGATTCACAATATTAGTTGTTACTATATTGACATCGTCCTGTTCAGCTAAAAGGGCCTGATATTTCAGGAACCGGGAGGGCGATAGCCAGTGTGCCCCTTTTTGTTCTAATACCGCCAAAACCATGTGCGATACTAACACGGTTATCTTCTGACCCATGGTAAATTTGCAAGCTTCCTCAATGTTAAGTACTACTGCTGCTACGGCCCTCAAGCAACTGGGCCAGCCTTTGCTTACTTCATCCAATTGTTTAGAAAAGTATGCAACTGCCCGCTTATATGGTCCCAATTGTTGTGCCAATATGCCCAAAGCAATGCTTTGTTTTTCATGTGAAAATAGTCAAAATGGTTTGGACACATCAGGGAGCCCTAGAGCTGGTGCTTTCATTAATTCAGTCTTTAATTGCTTAAAGGCTTTTTCTGCTTCTCTAGTCCAAACTAGCTGTGAAGGGCTTCCTTTCAACAAATCATACAAAGGCTTTACTGGTATCCCATAATTATAGATCCATAATCTGCACCAACCTGTCATTCCAAGAAAGGTCCTTAATTCTTTTACTGTGGTGGGTTTCGGTATTCGACAGATGGCCTCCGTTCGCTTTGCTCCCAGCTCCCACTGTCCTCCCGAAATCTTGTACCTGAGGTACGTCACTTGTGTCTGAATTAATTGAGTCTTCTGCTGAGAGACTCGATAACCACTTAGTCCCAGAAAATTTAACAAGCTAAGAGTCCATTGGATGCATTCCTCCTTGGTTTCCGTAGCGATTATCAAATCTACATACTGTAGTAGAGTCCCGTTCGGGGATGGTGGAACCCACCCCTCAAGTTCCTGGGCTAATTGATTTCCAAAAATAGTCGGGCTATTTTTAAATTCTTGGGGTAGCACTGTCCAAGTTAACTGGGTTTTTCTCCTGGTACTGGGATTTTCCCATTCGAATGCAAAAAGTTTCTGGCTCTCTTTGACTAGAGGCAGACAGAAAAAGGCATCCTTCAAATCCAAAATGGTAAACCATTTTGGGTATCCTTAAGTTAATTAGTAATGTATAAGGATTATTAGTTATTAGGCTAAAGAATTCTATACTAAAGTTAAACTAATCACGTAATCAATAACCTTCCAGAAAGTACATATATTAAGAAATTTGCAAAACTTACAGTTGATTAGCGACACATGCTGAAACCTTATAATTGTTTTAGATCCTTGTTTCACTAATAAGGCTAGGGAAGTGACACGAATAGCTTTAAATGAAATTATTCCTAGATTTGGAGTACCAGCTTCTTTTCTCTTTTCTCTGTAGAAACTTCTTTTCTCTGTAGAAAAGAAGCAGGGTTTCTAACAGTAGATGTGGCAATTTCTATGTCATCCTGTTCCATCAGGACTGCTTGATATTTCAGGAACCTTGATGGCTAATGCTAAAGGATGCTAATGTCCTCCTTTTTTTTCCAAAATGGAAGTTACAGCATGGGAAGTGTGCACAATCATCTTTTGCCCCAAAGTGAATTTTCAGGCTTCTTGAATAATCAAAATAACAGCGGCCACTGCCCGAAGGCGTCCTGGCCATCCTTTTCTGACTTCATCCAATTGTTTGGTAAAGTACACTACTGCTCGCTTATGAGGACCCAGCCTCTGGGCTAGAATTCCCAAAGCCACTCCTTGCCTTTCATACGAGAACAGCCAGAAGGGCTTTGTTATATCAGGCAGGCCCAGAGCTGGAGCCCTCATTAGCTCCAATTTCAGTTCTTTGAATGCCCTCTTGGCTTCATCAGCCCATATTAATTGTGTCTGGCTATTTTTCAGTAGTTCATACAGATGTTTAACCAGATGTTCATAATTATAGATCCATAACAGGCACCAACCTGTCATTCCCAAAAAAGATTCGAAGCTCTTTTACCATGGTCAGTTCTGGAGTCCTGCAAATAGCTTCTTTTCAGTCATGCTCGAGCTGCCTCTGTCCCTTAGAAATCACAAATCCCAGGTATATTACTTCTTTCTTCAAGATCTGGGCATCTCTGTAATGAGACTCCGTAACCACTTAGTCCAAGAAAATTCAACAAACTCACAGTCCATTCTTTACATTCTTCATCCTTTTCTGTGGCTATCAAAATATCATCTACATACTGCAAAAGAAACCCATTTCCCGGAGGTCTTTCCCAGGTCTCTAATTCTTTAGCTAATTGGTTTCCAAAGGTCGTTGGGCTGTTTTTAAATCCTTGGGGTAGCACTGTCCAGAATAGCTGGGTTTTTTGTCCTGAATCGGGGTTTTCCCATTCAAAGGCGAATAAATAGCAGCCTTTAGGGTGAGGCAAAATAATACATCTTTCAGATCTAATACTGTGAACCATTCATGGGTTTCTTTTAAATTAGTCAATAAGGTGTATGGGTTTGCCACTACCGGGTGTAAATCTTCAACTATCTTATTTATTGCCCGCGGGTCTTGTGCCAATCTGTAGGCTTTGCCATCAGGCTTTTAGGCAGAATAGGAGTGTTACACTTTCAAGAGCATTCAATTAATAATCCGAATTTTATAAATTCTTCTATAATGCTTTTCACTCTTCGCCTGTCTTCCAATTTCAGGGGATATTGCTTTACCCTAACAGGTCGTGCTCCCTTTTTGAGGTTAACAACAACCAATTCTGCATTTTTAGCCTTTCCAGGTATTCCTGAAGCCCATACTCCTGGGTATACCTGGCCTTTTATTTCTTGTATAATTTCTTCTTCCCTAATTTGGGGTTCAGTAAGAGCCAAACTTAAAATTTCATCATAGTTCTCTTCTGGTATTTTAAATTCAATTTCTCCATCTCTAAATCCTATTTTGGCATTCAATTGTTCTAAGAAGTCCCTTCCCAAAAGTGGTTTGGGAGCCTCAGGCAGGTAGAGGAATTTATGAATCCCTCCACTTTTCCCAATTTTGAATTTTAGTGGTTTCAAAAAGAACACCTTCTCAGCCTGTCCAGTTGCTCCCAAAATATTAACAGTTTGCCTACTCACAGGTAACAAGTCTGATTTAATACTGAAAATGTGGCACCTGTATCTATTAAAAATTCTACAAGTTTCTCTTTTTCCCCTAACTAACTGAACTTTTACCAAGGGTTCCTTTAGGGAAGATTCCCCTGGTCCCCGTCAATTATCTTCCAGGTCATTAATCATCACCGGCTTGCTCAGTCTCGGGCAATCCTTTTTCTAATGTCCCCTTCGCTTACAATAAGCACACTGATCTTTCGGGAGGGGTTGATTTCCCCTAGATGGGGCACGCACTTACACTACTTCTCCTGGCTCCTCTCCTCCCATTAGTGGTGTTTCCTGGTGGGTTCCCAGAGGTTACGTGGCCCCCTGTGGTGCGCAAAGGAGCCACTGTAGCATTGGCAATTGTTTTGCCCATTACTCTCTCTCTTTCTGACTATCTCTATTCCAATACACTTGCCAAGCAGTCTCCAGCAATTTCTCTAAATCTCTCACATCTGTTCCTTGCACTTTCTGTAACTTTCTCCTGATATCATCTGTCGACTGTCCCAAAACCAGGAATATCAACTAACCCTTTCCCTCCTGAGAGGTAGGGTCTAAAGGAGTATATTTCTGAATTTCATACAATTTAGACCAATTTACTGATTTTGGGACAGCATTTCTTATTCCATAAGCAATCCATTCCCTGTACTGCATTAGTAAGTCCCGGGCTCCTGGCTGGTTAGGGTCCCAACCGGGATTGGTAATCGGAACATGATTATCCACTGTTCCCGGCAGAGTTCCAGCCAAAACCAGAGCCTGTACTTGGGGTCTGGCCACTCTCACAACCATCTGCTTTTCTGCCTCACTAAACACCGCATCCAACATTGCATGCACATCCTCGCAATCAGGGTCACACAATCCTCTAATCTCCCATTCTGTGAACCTTTAAACATCTTTGTCCAATGCTACAAGCCGAGCAACATCTTTTTGCTTCCTATTTCACTTATTTTTGTCTTTTTCTATCGCCAGGACCATAGGGTCCTGGGGTGCTAAATTGAGTCCACATTCTTTCTGCCATTCAGGGTGGTTTCACAGAGTGAAAAAACATATCTGCATAAACCACTTCATCCCATTTGCCTTCTCTCTGAAGGAACAACATTAAATGTAATAATGTATTATATTTTAATGTCCCATTAAAGGGCCATTTTTCTCCATCATCTAATTTATAGAGAGGTCACCACTGATTACAGTACTTAATTAAGGTTTTTCTATCGACACTTCCTCCTGGCACTCCCCCCAGATCTTTCCAGTGCCGTAAAACACATCCCAGTGGACTTTTCTTTAGAATTCTGCCACTCTGTGACTCTCCCATATCTGATGCAAATTTTACCGTTAATAACCAAAATCCGATAAATGTCAAACCAATAATCAATACCCGAAATGCATTAGCCAAAAATCAGATAACAGTTAACCAATCCTGTTTCCAAACGGGGACGCAGCCCCTCCAAATGGGGGTGTAATCCCCTACCAAATGGGGATGCAGCCCCTCCAAATGGGACATAAGTCCCCCAAATGTATACCTATAAGGTGCTAGCAACCCGGTATACGCCAACCTGCATGCACGTCTGCACGCCTTATAGATGGTCCCAAATCGATCGATCGTTACCAAATTTAGGGTTTAAAGATGTCTTCTTACCAGAGGGTCTTTGTCTGTTCCCACGGTGATCCGACTGAGAATGGGAGTCTCTCTGGAAAAGATCTCTGGGGGTACCCAAGAGAGTCCCAGACTCATTGGGTCCTGCAGCCGAACAGAGGATGTCCCATCTGGGTCGCCAAATGATTCAAAAAAGTCAAGAAATTTAAACTCAATAACATGAAAGTGCTATTCAGCAGACATCTTTATTGCAGCGCTGGACACATGGGGGATATCTCCTCCTAACATGTGTGCGCTGAAACAAAAGTTCATCCTTTATATACCTTAAAGACATGAATATTCACACATTTTCCAAGAAATCACTGCCTCCTTGCTTATCTACTACATTTACATAATGCTGGCGTTGCAAAACTACACTACGCATGCGCGGGGGTCTCGGGTGGTCGTCAGTGGTCATTTGGGGAGTTAGCCCCCTACTCCTTTTTCCCTTTTATGGTCACGGGTCTCCTGAGGATAGTTTCTTCTCCTTGGATGTTTGCCCCTTCTGTTGTCCAGCCAAGCGGTTCCTTCTTATCATCCTTGTTTGAGCACTCCTGCCAGTCTGTCTCTATGCTCAAGGTTAAGATATCTTCTCTGTTCTCTTTAATCTCTCAGTCCTTGCTCTTAACTCTTCTTTGTTTTAATTTTCATGAGGCTTGCTTTCCTCGTGATTAACCGCTTACACATAGTTACAATGTTAGCATTGAGGCAAATACAGCCTGAGGACTATGAGAGTAGGCCGCTAAACATAATCACACAGTTATTAGGCTAAAGAATTCTATACTGAAGTTAACCTAATCACGCAATCAATAATCTTCCAGAAAGTACATATATTAAGAAATTTGCAAAACTTGCAGTTGATTAGTGACACATGCTAAAACCTTATAATTGTTTTAGATCCTTGTTTCAATATTAATGATATATCCTTATAATTTAAATATAATACAACCAAAAGCAGTTCAACCGCTTGTTTTAAAGAAAAGCACCCATGCATCTGAAATACTGGGAGTTATATGCAAATCTGTTTCACTTGGTTTGCCTGGCATGAATAATCAAATAAGTACATTCTGCTTCTATGTAATTTACTAGATCAAAGTTTTGTTTTACATTGTTCATTCCCCTAATTGGTTTTCTGTTTTATCACATCTTAGAAAATGACTTTAGCAGGAATGTATTTAGTTTTTATTCTCTTCTTTATTAGAGATACTTTGGGAAGTCAACAGATGTAGTGAACAAGGAACATCTTAATTTACTGTTACTTAAAAGAATTTGAAAGCAAAGGAGACGTCAAAACATGCAGTGGGCCAAGATACCAAAATTTACTAGCATTCTTAGAATAGAATAGAATAGAATAGTTCAGTTGGAAGGGACCTACAACAATCATCTAGTCCAACTGCCTCACCACTTCAGGGCTGACCAAAAGTTAAAGCATGTTATTAAGGGCATTGCCCAAATGCCTCTTAAACAGACAGGCATGGGGCATCGACCACCTCTCTAGGAAACCTATTCCAGTGTTCAACCACCCTCTTGGTAAAGAAGTGTTTCCTAATGTCAAGTTGGAACCTCCCTGATGCAGCTTTGAGCCATTCCCATGTGTCCTGTCACTGGATACCAGGGAGAAGAGATCAGTACCTCCCTCTGTCCTTCCATACACTGAAGGACTGAAGGACTGAATATTATATAAAACAGATAGATTCACAACCTTGCATTGCTAGCAGGTTTACTATCCTATGACAAAGAACACTAAAGAGAGGAGTATACAGTAGCTACTGAACTTAATACAAGTCTCTACTAAAAAAATCCTGTTTTTAACAAGATTCTATGAGACTGCTTCTATTTTCTGTACTATTTCATCTTTTTTGATTCAATAAATTAATTTTCCTATTAGACTTTAAACCAAAACAAAGCTCTAGAACTGAATTTCATATATTGTCTTTGAACACTAAACAGGGGTAAGATGATATTTCTAGGGACATCACAACGCCATCCCAAAATACTGTTTGGGCCCTTGTAAAACATTCAAGTACGTTGTACAAAGCTGGAATTAAAATTTTTAAAAAATCCATTTCAGTCTATCTGTTCCCACTGAAGAGGTTTCTATCATTTCCCACTCTCAAATATCTTGAAGCAAGACTCCCCAAAGAATCAGATTACAAATAAATGTATCCATTCACTTATATCAACTAATGAACCATTAGGAAGAAGGGACATGTTTTTAACTACTGTTGCTCAGCCATGAAATCCAAGGCCACAAGTTGTCTTCTATAGATTCAAGAAAAACACCACAGATCATTAAACTTGAGACAAAAAAAGTAGCAATTCCTCTTATGATTGCAAGGGGAGCAAGAGCTGACCAGCACTGAGTTCTGCTGCAAGTTCCATCATCAGAAAGTTTTAACATACTCTAATATCACATGAAGAAACTTACCTCAGAAGCCCTCAAACTGTATGTATTCAAGATGATCAAAACCAAAACTGCTACACTGAACAGAAATCCTGTAACTATTCACCTAGTAGGGTGACCATGACTATTTCCAGACACTTCCTTTACCTCTGTAAGCCAGTGACAGATTGCAGTTAACAGGTCAGTGAATAAATTAATTCCAGGGCAATGGAAATTGTGTTCATGGAATGAGAAGTGGTCTTGCTGACATTGCATAATTATTTTGAACACCAAATAAATCTCACAATTTGGATGAGTGCCAAAAACTAGTGACCTAGTTTCATTAGTATGGGAAAAGAATAGGAACCGGACCTATGAGAACAGATTACCAAAATAACTTCATCAAGATTAATACATTCCATACTAAATTTTCTTTCAATCATACGTTTTCCATTCTAACCAGTCACTGAAAAACTCCTCTCTCAAAAAATGCCAGTCTGACATCCCTTCAATTTTAAATTTAAAATGCACTTACATTACTCACACTGCCATTCCTATAGAGCATTCCCATTAGAGAGAATAAATATCATCTTTTTTCCATCTCATTATTTTTCCATCTCATTCATAATAATTTAATGCTGTTATAAATCAACTGCATTTTCAGTGAAAAATGTAACACTTCAAGAGTTTTTTACTAATAAAAGTAAGCCTGTTTTTAAAATATTCAGCGCACAGTAATCTGCTCAGTAATGTTCCTTGATTCAAAATTCCTTGACTTCTCTTCAAAAAAACACACCAAGTATGGATGAGCTCAACAGCTGTTGACATAATTTTAAGGAAGTTACCAAGCATTGGTCTATACTAGCCCCCATTTATATATTCCAGCAGGTACTCCAGAACCCCACCCTTACTCCTTCACCCCCAGTAACATCTATGTTGAAATGGAGACATATTGAGGAGAGGAATCTAAATAATAACATGCAGCAGAAGACATTTCATTTTCTATTTTTCATCTTTCCAAAACCTGTTGCTTTCTGCAAATTGCTTTCCATTCACTAACCAAGTACAGAAGGTAAACTGAAATACTCTAAGACGACTATTCTTGAAAAGCTAAAAACCCTACAACATTCTTTTTGAACCAAACAGAAATATGACATAAGTAATGAAAGGCATTAGTTTCAAAGAGGGAACACCTGCAGCCCAACCCAGCAATCCCTGCTTATACAATAATTCCTTACATGTGCCAATGACTAAACTGCAACTCTTAACTTTGTGTTATGCACAGTAAAAAAGGTCACTTATTTAAAGACTTATACAAGAGATTTAAAATGTAAAAGACAGAAAGATACTTTTCATTTAACCGCCACAAAATTTTGTGATTTTTCTTTTTGTTCAGATTCACTATTTCCGGATTCATTACTACTAGATCAAATCCTAAAGGTTGATCATAGTTTTTGTAGTCCTTACTGAGGCAAACTCTCATGTCAATGGAAATTTGACCAGATAATGACATAAAGACTTGTAACTATGTTTTGGAAGGACATACCCAACACAAATTTCAAAAATGCTATGGGAGTATCTGGCAAAAAACAAAACAAAGAAAAAATAGATTCACATATATCTTCTAAAATCCATAACAATTTTCTTCTTAAAAAACATTTTTAAGAGAATCAATAGGGAAGTTTTAGCATCTCATTTCTTTCCTCATTTATCAAGAGTTATTAAGAACTCAGGTTTGTATTTCAAACCTCTGTTGTTCCTCTTTACAGATTTGAGGGGGTTTTGCAGTCTCTATCCTGAATGTATGCACATACCGTGGCAGTATCATAGCTAGATTCTGTCAAACTGGAGAGTTTAAAAAAAAAAGCAGAAGCTGAGACTTAGAGTGAAGAGCGGCCTATGAGCTGCTTGATTCCTATGTCTGAATGTTGCTTTTCTCACCTGTGTGAATCATGCAGGCCTTCTACATATACTTTTTACCTCAGCTTTTGCAACTGAAAACATATTTGGTCATAATTTCTAAAGAACTACCAACATATATGATATATAATCATCTACATGCCAGGGTCAGACATCTTCCTCATCTCAGAATCACAGAATCACAGAATCACAGAATCACTAGGCTGGAAAGGACCTTCAAGATCATCAAGTCCAACCATTAATCCAGCACCACCATGTCCCCTAAACCATGTCCTGAAGCGCCACATCCACACGTTTTTTGAACACTTCCAGAGATGGCGACTCCACCACCTCCCTGGGCAGCCTGTTCCAATGCCTGACCACCCTCTCAGTGAAGAAATTTTTCCTAATATCCAATCTAAACCTCCCCTGGCGCAACTTGAGGCCATTTCCTCTTGTCCTATCACTAGTTACTTGGGAGAAGAGACCAACACCCACCTCACCACAGCCCCCTTTCAGGTAGTTGTAGAGAGCGATAAGGTCTCCTCTCAGCCTCCTCTTCTCCAGACTAAACAACCCCAGTTCCCTCAGCCGAACCTCATAAGACTTGTGCTCCAGACCCCTCACCAGCTTCGTTGCCCTTCTCTGGACACACTCCAGCACCTCAACATCCTTCTTGTAGTGAGGGGCCCAAAAGTGAACACAGGATTCAAGCTGCAGCCTCACCAGTGCCGAGTACAGGAGCACAATCACTTCCCTACTCCTGCTGGCCACACTATTCCTGATACAGGCCAGGACGCTGTTGGCCTTCTTGGCCACCTGGGCACACTGCCGGCTCATGTTCATCTCGTATTAAACTGTATCCATCACTATGCAGATTAACAACTTTCTTAATGCTACAATGAATATTTGCATCACTTGGGCATGTTATTTAGGTTCCAGTTCCAGCTGGTTCCATAACAGACACACTGCTGGCCAAAGCTGAGCCAATCAGCGATGCTGGTGGCACCTCTGTGAAAACATATTTAAGAAAGGGTAAAAAACATGGTGCAGCAGTGTGAGAGAGAGGAATGAGGGGAAAAAGTGTGAGAAACAATCCTGCAGACACCAAGGTCAGTGAAGAAGGAGGGGGAGGAGGTGCTCCAGGTACAGGAGCAGAGAGATTCCCCTGCAGCCTATGGAGAGGACCACAGTGGAGCAGATATCCACATTGCAGCCCATGAAGGACCCCACATTGGAGCAAGTGGATATGCCCTGAAAGAAGCTATAGCCTGTAGAAAGCCCACACTGCAGCAGGCTCCTGGCAGGAACCGCAGCCCATGGAGGACCCATGCTGGAGCAGGGGAAAGGTGTGAGGGAGGAGCATCAGAGAGGAACTGTTATGAACTGACTGCAACCCCCATCCCCCTTGCACTGCTTGGTTAGGGAGGAGGTAGAAGAGTCAGGAAAGGAGTGAAGCTGAGCTGGGGAATAAGGGCGGGTGTGTGTGTGTTTTAGTTTTTGTCTTTGATTCTCACCATCCTACTCTATTTTTAATTGGATTAATTGGATTAATTAATTGGATTAATTAATTAAATTAATTTCCCCAAGTCAAGTCTGTTGTGCCCATGACAGTAATTGATAAGTGATCTACCTGTCTTAATCTCAACCTATGGGCTTTTCCATCTTATTTTCTCCCCCTGTCCTGCTGAGGAGGGGTGGTAAGAGAGCAGGTAGATGGGTATCTAGCAGCCAGCCAAGGTCAACCCACCACAATAATAGATTTCTGCTAGATTCTGTCAGTAAAATAAATTTTTTAGCTCTTCCTTGACCACCTCAAGAAGTTAGAAAAAAAATGCCCAACCTAGTTTGGCTCACACATTTTCATCTTCATTCATCATTAATTCATTAAGGTTAATAATTTTCTATATTAGACTCTTACTTTCAACTGCCTATTTTCTCTACCTTTCCTAACACCACCAAGTGCAGTTCTTCTTAAAGCTTTGAACTCTTTGAAGAGAAGTGTCATTAGTTTGCCAGTGATAGTGAAAGCGAAGTTACAGGTGAAAAAGCCATTACTGAGATAACACTGTCTGAAAATCAGCTGAAGTAGTAACAAGCTGCCTCAGTGGAGAAACTTGGGAAAAATAACTGAACAAGAAGGTGGAAAACCTTAAAAATCAGAGATGTTGACTATGGAAAAAGTTGAGACAAGAACTTGAAAGCTTGGGATTTTTGTTTTAGTCCCCATTCTGTCATAAGAAGCTAGACAAGACAGCAGATACTTAATTTACTTTGCCTAGTATTTATTTTCAAATTGCAACACTTCAGTAAATTAATTTTTAAAAATAAATGTTTATGTAATTGTATTTTCCATATATAGTAAACTTTTATTTTCATCCATGCTCCATCTTTCCCTAGTCTTCCTTTAGTTTTTATGTCACCTTAAAAATGAGAAGTTGAAAGAAAATAATGCAGAAATTCCGCAGCAAAGTGTGCATTTGGAAGTTTTTATAATCGATTCAGAATGGACAATAGCCCTCAAGATAGAAGTCAGGTGGTACTTTCACACATGTTTGGGGGGTGGAAAGGGTGGTCCTTTACAAACTGTCCTACTATTTGGCTTCTTTCAACTCTCTAAATAAATTCAAAATTTTGTGCAAAGGAAAAAAAACATTTCAAAGGCATTCATGAACTCTTCTGGATCTTTATGACTGACTAAAGAACTCATATACTGGAGCTAATCAGGTACATAAGGATAATTTTAAATTTTGACTGGCTTTAGAAAAGTAAAAGGATCTTTATCTCACAGTATTTTAAATCATACTTTTCTCCATTTATTATTATCTCCATCTGTCTTGCACTAGAGTACCCCAAATGAATCTATCTTATTTTACACCAATGCTATGAAACTTACTGTGAATTCCATTCATATTGTTATGCTCTGCCTAAACTGAAGTTTCTATTCAGTGCCATCCTGTTCTATATATGGTCATACAATTGAAATGCAAATGCAAAGTTTGGGCTTGCTTTCTTTTCAAAGCTTTACTCCTCAGTTACCAATGTCATAGAAATGGTCTGAAGAATGCTATACAAGAGTGATAGTAGAACCCATGCTCACTCAGACAACCTGAATGGGGCTCAAACCTATATGATTTAAGGAGCTTGGAAGAAACCAAACCTTCTGTTGCATTTGTACATATTTCTGACTGTCATTCAAAAGTGAGCAAAAAGTAGATAAATGTTCACAGAGTAACCAATTTAGGGTTTTTTTAAATATCAAATCATAATATGATTGTAAATGCTCATCAGCCCCTTTTAGACCTCAACAAAATACATTGTTTAAAAGTCTCAATTGTGTTTAAAAAAAAAAAGAGTACATTTTCTTGGCTGTTCCCCAGTATTTTAATTTTTAACAATGCTGAAATGCTGAGGATGTTGATTCAGCACCTTATTTTAAACCAACTTCTACCAATATTTGTTTAATTTGAGGAGTTTACAATACTAAAATATGACATAAGGGATAGGTAAACAACGGAAGTAAGCTAAGTCACAAGAGAGTTTATGGAATAAATGAAAGAGAAATAAATTCAAAGTTAACTGCTTCATGCATTCATCCCCTCCCCAGTCAGTTGTTGCAGGGCTAAAGGTAATAGGACTCAATGGGTATTTTTATGTAATGAGACAAAATTATATATATGTAAGAAACGGAGAGTGAGAGTTTATGGAAAAAGTAAAGGAGAAGATGAAAGTAGGGCCAGTAAGGGCAGGAATAAAGATGGGATGGAAGGATGTATGGTTAATCAAGTAAGAGGTGAAGGAAATAATCAGTTTTTTCTTTTGAAATGTGTGTAATAATGTATTATCAAGCAGCACCTACAAAGAAAAAATTAACAAGTGATGTTCAGAAGCCTTTCTGAAGTCATGTTTCAGACACTACCATGTCTTTGAAACTATCTGTCCTGGTTTCAGCTCGGATAGAGTTATTTTTCTTCATAGAAGCTAGTATGAGGCTATGTTTTGGATTTGGGATGAGAAAATGTTGATAACATGCTGATGTTCTCAGTTGTTGCTAAGCAGTCAAGGGCTGTGCAGTTTTTCATGCTGGCCTGTCAGTGAGAAAAGGAGGGGTGCACGGGAACCTGGGAGGGGACACAGCCAGGACAGCTGATCCAGGCTGGCCAAAGGGATATTCCATACCATATGACGTCATGCTCAGTATATAAAGCTGGGGCGAAGAAGAAGGAATGGGTGGAGGGACATTCGGACTTATGGCATCTGTATTCCCAAGTAACCGTTGCGCGTGATGGAGCCCTTCTTCCCTGGAGATGGCTGAACACCTGCCTGCCCATGGGAAGTAGTGAATGAATTCCTTGTTTTGCTTTGCTTGGGTGTGCAGCTTTTGCTTTACCTATTAAACTGTCTTTATCTCAACCCTTTTACTCTTCCGATTCTCTCCCCTGTCCCACCGTGGGGGAGTGAGCCAGTGGCTGTGTGGTGCTTAGTTGCCAGCTGGAGTTAAACCACGACGCTATCATACATTCAGTTTTTGTCAAGTGCAATGACTGCTATTGCTGTTGAAACTACATCATATAAATCTGAAGGATATGCTAACTCTATATATAGTAATATGCATCAGATTTCAACTTGAAATGTCTGACATTTTACTTCACCCTTACACTTGGATGAATTGTACAGCTTCTGCTGTTAGCAAGATCATTCTTGATTAGTTTTTCACATCTAGAAATTCCCTTGACATCTTTCTCAACTCAAATATACTTCTTTTTCTATTTTAAAATAAATCCTATAATAGAGACCTTCATTTTGTTTTTAAAAGTGAAAGATGAATTTTCCTTATCTCCTAAATTATTCATCTTTCACAAATACCATAACTTCTCAACATACTTCTCAAAAATTTAGAAAAAGTCATAACAATACTGTTACCACATAAATGCAATAAATAAATGTCTCCCTTACTGTGTATGTTAAAGGCAAAAAACAGTCCAGCAAGCTATGTAACATAGCTGCAGTTTCACCTCTGGAAAAAAAGGGTCTAAAGGAACTTCAAGACACAGATGATATAGTTGATTCACATTTAAAAAGATTTGTTCAATTTATTTTTTTAAGCGTTCTTGGCAAAAGATGTTTTTAATTGAAAGTTGACAAGGAAAATATACTCCTAAGAAATTTGTGCTGGATTTTTTTTTTTTTTAAGGAGACTGAGTTGCTCTTCATGACTTTTTGGAAGAAAGGTCTGTGTCTAGCTGGGATAGAGTTAATTTCCTTCAGAGTAGCCCCTACGGTGCTGTGTTTTAAATTGGTGACCAAAAGACTGTTGATAATACACCAGTGTTTTGGCTATTGCTGAACAGTGCTTGCACAGCATCAAGGCTGCCTTTGTTTCTCATTCTGCCCCTCAGTGAGTAGGCTTGGGGTGGGCAAGAGGATGAGAGGGAACACAGAGGAGAGCTGTTCAGAACTGATCAGAGGGATATGTTTTCGTTATAAAGCCTGCCAATTACTATTTGGTGTACAAATTGTCTTATGCCACCAGTACATGTATATGTAGGATTCTATTGCCATATAACATCATGCTCAGCAATAAAACTGGGGAGGTAGTCTTTCCAAAAGGGTCATCGTTTGGAGACTGGCTAGGCATCAGTCTGCTGGTGGGAGGTGGTGAGTGACTGTCTTTGCCTCACTTGTTTTGTTTTTTTCCCCATTTCCTTCACTTATTAAACTGTCTTCATATGAACCCATGAGTTTTTTCTTGCTTGCTCTCTCAATTCTCTTCCCTATTCTGCTGGCAGGGTGAGTGAGTGGCAGGTGGGTGTTTAATTGCTGTCCAGCATCAATCCACCTGTCCAGCATCAATCCACCACACACTGTAATGAAGTAAGATTTTTTTATTGGAGAGAACAAAGAAAAAATTTGTTTTGATGACTTGAGTGGAGTCTTTCAAATTGAAATGGCTTCAGGAACAAAACAAGAGAGGTGTGAAAGCTCCAAGTATGCAGGGTAGTAGTTACTGTTTTAATCTAGTTGGGTCAATATATCTGCTGACATGAGACTATTCGTTTCAATTAAGGTTTTTATTATTTTATTTTGTCCTTTTATTTGGAAATATAATTGTTGATGTATACCAATAGCTCATATCTATAAATAAAATTCACACCAAAAACATTTGCATAAAACAAACAAGTTATTTTTTATATATACCTGTCTTTCCCGCTTCCTATTGGCACAGGATATTTCTCCTTGTCCAACCAGTTGTACCCCATTTTATTAACAAAGTAAGTGTAAGCATGTTTGCAAGCTTTTTTATTTTCTCATAACATATCTATTACTGAATGGTATCCAAATAAGATATTAACTAAATAAAAGCAAATTTGCCAGCAGTGTCCTCTATCTATTGCAGGCACAGTATGACATTCATAGTGACAGGCTAGAGATAAACAAAATAAATTATGACTGGAGATAGCTTTAAAAAAGTCACTGTGTAGAAAAAGGAAGTACAATATAATAGTTAAGAAACTTGTCACTGTAAAACATTTCCTGTGCAAGTTAAGAGACACCAGAAAGTACATTCTGTTAATTGAAGAGGTTTGCTTTTTAACTTCAGTTTGGGAAATAACAACAGGGAGAGAGCATGATTTTTGTGCAAGAGACACTTCTTACATGAAGTTGACTTCTGTACCTGCTGTAGATTTATACAGAGAATAAATTGCTTAAATGGCTGACTAAGAAACCCAAAAAAAGCTCCTCAACTCTTTTTTGCAAACAGCAGCTTTGAGAAAAGCCACTCTCCTGATAACCAGTAAGATGAGCATTCTGACTGAAACATTTTCCATAGCTGGGACATCCATAACATGTACCTCCTATGTAGATTCTTTCATGTCCGATAACAGGTGAGTTCATGCTGAAACTTTTCCTCTGTGAGGATTAGACAGTCTGACACATATACTTGTAGTGGTGGCATAAGACTACTTGTACATCAAATAGTGATTTGCAGACTTTCTAATGAAAACAAGAACCATTAACATTCATTCTCAGGTCCCAGTACGTCACCAAGTCATGTTCTCTCTGTTACACAGTTCCTCTAGTTCACTGAATCTTGACTTCCTTTCTAGACAAGTGGGATATACTGAACAGGAAAAATGGAAAGGTTTTCTCCTTTCTCTAGCTCACAGTTTGGCAGCTAAAGCTTTTTCCATAGTGAGAAAAGAAGAAGATTTGAATTTCCAAAGGCAGGAGATTCAATCATTCCTTCTCACATCCTTAGCAGCTGCTCTATGCACAAAACTATTGTGTAAAAGGAGGAACTGCTGTCATCTGTATTTGCTTTTCCTCTGCTATGCACCATGAAATAATTTTCTGTGGTAACTCAACCTGCTAGCACAGACCAGACATACTCTACAAATGCCTACTTGGTTGAGACCCTCAGCAGACTTAGATGGAGAAACTCTTCATTTCTGGATATTAATCAGGATTCAATTAATTGCTGCTCAACCTCAGCTTTTAGAAGGCTGTAGTACTTTTGTGCATATTCAGAAGCAAAGTTTCTTGCACATGGGAACTTTATGTTAAAACAGGTTGGTCGCTAGAGGGCACCTGACTAGGTCTTTTCATGGTCAAATTTC
Source organism: Phaethon aethereus (assembly GCF_964289735.1). Classification (NCBI taxonomy): domain Eukaryota; kingdom Metazoa; phylum Chordata; class Aves; order Phaethontiformes; family Phaethontidae; genus Phaethon; species Phaethon aethereus. Next base: position 12,576,008 of record NC_138581.1, read on the forward strand.
AAAATAGGATGGGATGCAACATAATATACAACAAGGTCCAAGAAGTCATAGTTGATCTGCCCTGAATATATATTTTAATACTTGACTATTCAATTCTAATAACATTTTTAATTTAGTGTTTTGGTGAAATTTCCTAGTTTAAAAAAAAAAGTTTTTCATATGATCTCAAACACCTACATTAACTGTCACCTGAGTTGAAAACCTCCAGATCCATCACATATTTGTGGCAAGTGATGAAGAAGAATAAACAGAAGTAGTAGGTTGCCATTCTGCATGGACCAGCTTGGAAGAAGCAACACATATTTTGTCAGTGAATTTCAAATATACTAAATAGCAGCAGAAACCTGTTGAGACCTCTTAATGGCTACAGCTCTCTCTTCAGCTCCACTGTCCAGTCCTGCTTTGGCTCAGAGCGGCTGGAAGCAAGCATTATAAGAAAATATTTGATTTACCCATGAAGCTTAGGGTTCAATTAGGCATATTTGGCTGCTCTACTGAGATGACGTGCACAATTCCTTCACTCGTCTTTTACTTTCTGAAGACACAAGGCATGATCAGTTGCAAGTTGGATCACAGGAGCTGAAAAGTGCTGAAACATTTTCATTGCTCAATGAAGTTGGTACAAGTGCAGACTGATCAGGAAAAAGCCGTGACAAGCTCAATATAGCCACCAAAAATAGCCCTAAGAAAGGCTGATAAGAACTAGGAAAAAATTCTTTACTGAGCATATCCAAAAACCCCAAAGCATGATTTTAGGATGAGAAAAACAAAACATTTATTAAAGATTCAGTCTTCAGATGGCAATAAAACATTCTGAATGAAACTTTCAAAGAAACTCATGATGAGTCAGTCACCTAGCATTTTCAGGTGAAAAGCATTAGAAGTTTGATATATCTATAAGTAACTGAAGACAAGGAAACATGATAAGGCAAACTCAGTAAGCTGAAAAATACTGAGAATATCTGGAGAACATCACCTGAATTTCTTGGACTGAAGAGTATGCCTGCAATAATGTCCTGCAGGATTCCTTGGAGGGGGGAGAGTGCGGAGGGGAAAAATAGCAACAAAGATTAACAACAGCATTTTATATCTATTCCTTCACTAGAACCTACTGTCAAGACACATTATCTCATGAAAACATCACCACAAGGAAAGATATCTTTAAAATTATCTACATAATTCAGCTTTATTCACTGCTAAAAAGGGACCAGCCATTAGAATTCAGAGTTATCCTTATGCAAAATATAGTTATGACCACATATCCTTATGCAAAATATAGTTATGAACACATAGAAAAAGAAGAGATAGGGAGAAAATATTGAGAGAGAAATCACAACTCAACAACAGTCATAATAACGGAGCATTTGAAATTGTATTATAATTGTCAATATAAGTGATGGGATGGTATTGTTTCTTTCACAAAGTTCATATCAGTGTTCCCATTATGGTTGGTAGTTTTTACTCTCCTCTCTACATGAGCTGCAACAACATCCATTAAAATTAGACCTAGTGCTTTCAAAATTGTTTCCACATATTAGAAATAAAATAGGTACAAAGAAAGGGTATAAAGTTGCCCAGAACTTCCAGAAATTATGGACAAAGGCTTGGGGGGGGGGGGGCACCAAAAAAACCCTTGTTTTTGAGTTATTGCCCTTTCTCCAGAAAGGTAGATATCTCAATTCAAACGAGAATTATTTATCCATAAAATAAACCCAAATGTCTTCATAACACAAAGGTCTCAAACATTATTCATACATTTATAACTTTCATTCACCTGAATCCAGAAAAAGCCAGCCAACTGGCCTTCAAATTAGAAAAGTTTTTGTACCTCAAAAATCTCAAAAGTTGATAAGACAAAAGATGTATTCACAGCTATACTTTCAGTTTCTAAACTCTTTGCAACCAATTCATAAGCAGCATGAAAACAGAATTTGCATCCTGAAGTACTAAATGGTATGCAGAAGTGGATCATTAAATTACCATTTTCATCAATTGATCATTAATATAACCCTTTTTCTTAGTCTGACCCTCAACAAAATTACTCAGCCTTCAGATCAAGACATCAAGTCTCATTAACAAAATCACTCAATGCTAAGTTAATATAGATTTTGACTGCACACAAGTGCCACTTCCTTAAAAATGAGAAACACACCATTTTAAAATTAATTTTCAGTAAGCAATATGAGCAATAAGCTTTAAAAACATGCTAATGATCCTTAATGGAAATAAAAAAATAAACAGAAATTCAGCAACAACAATCTAAACCAAAGTACAAAAAGCACATGTTATTTAGTTCTCTATGGTAAAAAAAGCAAAATATGCATACCTGCACTTGGAATGATTGCCAACTTTGTTTCCACTAGTCCCATTTTAGCAGAACAGGCTGAAAAACAGAGTTTAAATGAGTTCTTACTATAATGAAACAGCTTGCAGAAATATACAAGGACCTACAAGAGTGTTAATGTCTTCTATTTCATTCATAAAGAACAACAAATCCCTTTAAATGCATTTGCTTATGAAAATCTTTAGGTTCAAGTAATCTACCTTTATCAAAAGGCCCAACTGCTCCCATCAAGGCATGTACCTTATAAATGTTCACATAAGACAGATGATGCAAGTAGGGTATTACAGTGAATAACAGAGACTTATTTGTAGAAAAATAAAGTACTAAAAGAAAGAGAACGTTATTATTTAACAACTTTAAATGGGGGAGGTGAATTCTTTTTCTGATGATTATGAATTCTTTAGCTGACTGAATACTTTATATACTTTGAGTTACTGGCAACTGTTCAGGACCAAGTTTCCATTTACTTTCCAACAGATGGCTTTAAAGTTGTGGTGGGTTGACCCTGTCTGGATGCCAGGTGCCCACCAAAGCCACTCTATCACTCCCCTTCTCAGCTGGACAGGGGAGAGAAAATATAAAGAAAAGCTTGTGGGTTGAGATAAGGACAGGGAGAGAGCATCCAGCAATTACCATCACAGGTAAAACAGACTCGACTCAGGGAAAATTAATTTAATTTATTGCCAATCAAATCAGAGTAGGGTAATGAGAACTAAAACCAAATCTTAAAACACCTTCCCCTCATCCCTCCCTTCTTCCCGGGCTCAACTTTGCTTCCGATTTTCTCTACCTCCTCCCCCTGAGCGGCACAGGGGGACGGCGAATGGGGGTTGTGGTCAGTTCATCACACATTGTCTCTGCCACTCCTTCCTCCTCAGGGTGAGGACTCCTCACACTCTTCCCCTGCTCCAGCATGGGGTTCCTCCCACGGGAGACAGTTCTCTACGAACTTCTCCAACGCGAGTCCTTCCCACAGGCTGCAGTTCTTCACAAACTGCTCCAGCCTGGGTCCCTTCCACGGGGTGCAGTCCTTCAGGAACAGACTGCTCCAGCGTGGGTCCCCCACAGGGTCACAAGTCCTGCCAGCAAACCTGCTCCAGCCTGGGCTCCCCTCTCCATGGGTCCACAGGTCCTGCCAGGAGCCTACTCCAGCATGGGCTTCCCATGGGGTCACAGTCTCCTTCAGGCATCCACCTGCTCCAGCGTGGGGTCCTCCACTGTGGACCTCCATGGGCTGCAGGGGCACAGCCTGCCTCACCATGATCTTCACCATGGGCTGCAGGGGAATCTCTGCTCTGGTGCCTGGAGCACCTCCTGCCCCTCCTTCTTCACTGACCTTGGTGTCTGCAGAGTTGTTTCTCTCACATATTCTCACTCCTCTGTCTGGATGCAGTTGCCCAGGTTTTTTTACCCTTTCTTAAATATGTTATGACAGAGGTGCTACCACCGTTGCTGATTGGCTCCGCCTTGGCCAGCGGTGGGTCTGTCTTGGAGCTGGCTGTCATTGGCTCTAGTGGACATAGGGGAAGCTTCTAGCAGCTTCTCACAGAAGCCACCCCTGCAGCTCCCCCATTTCCGAAACCTTGCCACACAAACCCAATACAAAAGTTCTGATAGCTGGATAGGTCAAGGTTCTTCTTTTCATGTGTTGTTGTCACTTTTATAACAGCTTAATTGCTTGTTTAATAATACGCTCACAGTTTTTGCTTGTTCCCTGCAACCTGTTTGCATAAAATCAAATAGTCCATCTAGAACTAAAGTGTAGATGAGAAGACTATTTCAATTATTAAATAAAATATCAAAATATCTACCTAACCCTTCTGGGAACACTGTTAATGATAAAGCAAAGATCATAAGAACAAAAGAAAACATGCATCAAAAATGATCTAGCTATCAGTGGTAAGTAGTATGAAATTAAACACCAGCAATTACTTCACTTAAGCTTCTGCTAAATCTCTGAGAAATAGTTGTCATAAACAATGTCAGAATACAAAACCAATTTTATAAGACACTTGCTAAGGCAAAAATTAGTCAAGCCTTCTGCAACACAAACAATCCTTTGCTCAATAGGATGCAGACTTACCTGCCACCCTTATGTCACATGCTAGAGCAAGTTCTAGGCCACCACCTAATACAGTCCCATCTATTGCAGCAATAGTAGGTATGGGAAGATTAGCTTAAAAAAGAAAGTACCAATTAACACTCACCTCACAAAGAACATGTCGTAAGCATAATTTAATTTCAATTTGTTCAATTATTTGTCAGACCAGGGGGGAAAAAGTCTCATAAAACAACAGTGCAGATATTATAATTGATTGTTCAGTATGACTTTGGTAAAAACTTGACTCTGCCCTCTAATCGCTCTTTGGTCAAATTGTGTTGCAAGTTTTTTTCTCCAGTTTCTACTCACTTTTGACAAAAATTTTAATAGTAAACTCCAAAAATACACGTTGACAAGCTATGCAAATAATAAAACAGGAATATTTGAAGAACCACATACAAAAACAACCCCCAGTTGAAATCTTGATGTTCTATCATGATTATTAGCAACTGTGATGATGGCATAGCTGGAAGTTCTCTGTGTCTTAATATTCCCAGATGTGCTGTGGCCACCACTGTGGTCCCTTTCTGCTATAAAGCAGCAGCTAAACAGATAGCTGGACTAGAATGTGGGAAAGTTTTCAATCAGATTAAAACCAAAAAGTCCCCACATGTTGCAAATACACATGACAAGTAGCAGGGCTCCAGAGGCCTGTGTTACCATGACATAAGGTGTATTTAATGATGTCAATGTTATAGCATGAGAAATTCTAGTATTAAACATTCAAGTATAAGTATTGCTCTTCACCTCTAATGGATTTGAGTTCTTTCCTGCCATCTGCATCCTGAACTCAAAGAAGTCTGATGAAAAATGTATTTTTGATGATTCAAAGAAATCCAAACTTAAGAAATTTAAACTCAATAACATCAAAGTGTTATTCAGCAGACATCTTTATTGCAGCGCTGGACGCATGGGGGATATCTCCTCCTAACATGCGTGCGCTGAAACAAAAGTTCATCCTTTATATACCTTCAAGACATGAATATTCACACATTTTCCAAGAAATCACCGCCTCCTTGCTTATCTACTACATTTACATAATGCTGGCATTGCAAAACTACACTACGCATGCGCGGGGGTCTCGGGTGGTCGTCGGTGGTCGTTTGGGGAGTTAGCCCCCTACTCCTTTTTCCCTTTTATGGTCACGGGTCTCTTGAGGATAATTTCTCCTTGGATGTTTGCCCCTTCTGTTGTTCAGCCAAGCGGTTCCTTCTTATCATCCTTGTTAGAGCATTCCTGCCAGTCTGTCTCTATGCTCAAGGTTAAGATATCTTCTCTGTACTCATTAATCTCTCAGTCCTTGCTCTTAACTCTTCTTTGTTTTAATTTTCATGAGGCCTGCTTTCCTTGTGATTAACCTTCTACACATAGTTACAATGTTAGCATTGAGGCAAATACAGCCTAAGGACTATGAGAGTAGGCCGTTAAACATAATCACACAGTTATTAGGCTAAAGAATTCTATACTGAAGTCAAACTAATCATGCAATCAATAACCTTCCATATATTAAGAAATTTGCAAAACTTGCAGTTGATTAGTGACACATGCTAAAACCTTATAATTGTTTTAGATCCTTGTTTCATTCCCCCCTTCTCTATTATCCTTGCGAATTCTTTCGCAATCCCCCATAACATACCATTATCATTTGTCCATCAATTAAAATACCTCCCTGTTGCGACTTCATGTTTGATCTTATTCTTTTTCCAGGTAACATAATCATCCACATTCTTCTGACAACACCATATTGAACATCAAATCATACAACAAGTACATAAAACAAATAAGGTATCAACTAATAGGAGTACAAACAGCTCTTTGATCCATTTAAAATTTGGTAACCAAGAGGTTCACTGAGGGATCCTGTCATGTTATAGGAAACCATCAGAAGTGGAAAGCTGCTGTGTGGAGTCCCACATGAAAAATCACAGCAACTGTCAAAGAATACAAACTGAGTCAGTTTGCAGAAGTGAAAGCCATCCAGATGGCCCCGGAGATTGCTGAATGAGAAAAGTGGCTGGTATTCTATACTGACTCATGGATCGTGGCAAATGCCCTGTGGGGGTGGCTATAGCAATGGAAGCAGAGCAACTGCCAGTGCAGGGGTAAACCCATCTGGGCTGCTGCACTATGGCAAGACATTGCTGTCTGGGTAGAAAACATTCCTGTAAAGGTCCATCATGTAGATGCTCACATGCCCAAGAACTGTGACACTGAAGAACATGGAAACAATGAGCAGGTAGACCAGGCTGCCAGAATTGAAGTGGCTCAGGTGGACCTGGACTGGGAATTTAAGGGTGAGCTATTCATAGCTCAGTGGGCCCATGAAACATCGAGGCATATAGGGAGAGATGCAATGAACAGATGGGCTTGTGATGGAGGGGTTGACCTGACCATCACACACATCACCCATGAATGCAAAACATGAACTGCAATCAAGCAAGTCATGCGAGTAAAGTCTCCCTGGAACAGAGGACAGTGGCTGGGATATCAATATTACAAGGCCTGGCAGATAACTATATTGGACCACTGGCACATACCTGCCATGGCAAGCACTATGTGCTTACCCTGATGGAAGTGACTACCGTGTCGGTGGAAACATATACCCTGTGAATGATGTCACCACCTGAAACACCATGCTGTGCAGGAGAAGGATGGACTTCACAACTCTATGAGAGTTATATTCCGAAGCCATTTATTGTCTTGTCTGACTCCAATATATATCATAATTTTCGCTTAGTCACTGCGCACACACTCATGATTGGTTACAGCTTGTTACACACACTATTGCAATTGGCTATATACAAAATATCACACGCTGTGCACGCACCTCTCACACAGTCAGGATACGCTGCTTGCAGGTGTTCCTGTTTTCCTCGCTTCTTCTTAGTTGTTTATCACAGCTCCTTCTCCTCAAGGCCGAGCCGTGCAGATATCCAGCTGTTTACCAGCTTCTCAGTGCCACAGCTCCTTCTCCTTAAGGTCGAGCCATGCAGGGTGATCCCAACATCTCCCCCTTTTTGTTTATCTATAAACAAAACCTGATGGATCATTTGCAACCCAAGGACTGTGAGGAAGATGGACCATCTGTACATGCTTGTATTGTCCTGTGCCGTGAACTCAGCCCAGCAGTCGGTAGGTGCCAGCTTTACGTGGGCGTCCCCAACGGAGGCAACGGTGGCCTTGCCATACACCGATCCCCCTGCTCTTTGGGAAATCCTGGTATTTATACATTTGCCAAGGAACGAGTTTCAACACACGTGGCCAGCGAGTGTCGGAACATGCCTCGGTTGTCACCTTTCAACATAGGGAACCTATGGCGCATGTGCCCGCTGGCCAGACGTGCTGCACGCGCCACAGCCACCCCGTCTATTGGTTCGTAGGCTTTGTTCACATGGCATCTTACCATAATCCAGCAGTCACATATCAACTATGCTTAAATTAATAGCAGAATGTTACAAGGCAAACAATTCTAGCTGTACTACTCCTAGCGATAGAAGCGACTCCTAGCGATGGAAAAAGTGCTTGTATAAAGCTATGAAAACCAATATTATATCTTACCAAAGGATTTGTAGTTATAGAGCGGTTTGCCCTAAAAGCTTTCCATGTTCCTCTCATGATACTGCTAATTTCAGTGTGATTTACCCATACATTTTCTTTTGGCTGAGGTGGCATCCAGATTGCAATGACACCTGATAGTGTCAAGATGCGTCCAATGATGACGATGGTGACTGTTCCACCCATGGTTTTACCCATTTTGCGGGTACCAAACAAGTTCCAGAACTGTAATGACACAGGCATAACCTCGTCCCCAGGTTAGCAGTTGAAAAGGTCCTTCCCACATTCTTTTCCAAATTTTTAACTTTTACGTGCACATTTTGTGTTAACTCAAACAGACTTCCTGTCATTCCTTTTACATGTTTCTCCTTCTGCTAGACGGAAGTAATTTAACACATATAAGGCTTTATTCAAACGTTCTTGGGGTGGTGTGGTAGCCTCTCCCCCTTTTTGTTTTTGCAATAAACACTTCAGGGAATGATTCATTCGTTCAACAATAGCTTGTCCAGTTGGGGGATGTGGTATTCCAGTAACATGCGTCACTCCCCATTGAGCAAAAAATGGTTGGGTTGACTGGGCTACATAACAAGGACCATTATTGGTTTTAATTTGTAGGGGGATACCATGGGCTGCGAATGCAGCTCGCAAATGCTTTTGTACATGCCTACTAGTTTCTCCTGTTTGTGCAGTGGCCCAAACTACTGCAGAATAGCAATCAATTGAAACATGAACATATTTAAATCTTCCAAAGTCAGAGACATGTGTCACATCCATCTGCCATAGTTGTAGCGAATGCAGTCGTCGGGGACTAACTGTAATCGCGATTCCTGGGCCTATTTGTTGACAATCGGCACAAGTCTGTATAATAGCTCTAGCGTCACCTGCACTTAGATTAAATTGTCTTGCTAAAACTTTGGCAGATTGATGGAAAAAGGCATGAGAGGTTTGTGCTTGACCGAAACGGTCCGGGACAGGTCCAGCCCATACTGCGGCAGTCAGCCGATCAGCTCTTGCATTTCCTTCCACCAATTCCCCTGGAAGGTTGGTATGGCTGCGTATATGCATAACGTAATAAGGATGTCGTCTTTTCTGCAATAAAAACCAAAGCGTTCTAAATTGTTGATATAGCTGTTCCTGCTGTACCTGTCTGAGGATTGAACCTTCCAATCTTTGGAGTACTCCAGCTACATATAAAGAATCAGTAATTATATTCACAGGTTCTTCAGACCATAATTTAAAGGCTTCAATTACTGCCTGTAGTTCTACCTTTTGAACTGATCCTGGCATGACAAGTACCTGTTCTTTCCATTCTCCATGCTCTCGCCATACTATTGCTGCCTTGCCTGTTTTCCCACCACCATCCATAAATACTGTAGCACCTTGAACTGGATATTGACTACACTTTGATTTTTCTTCTACTTCATGTTTGGGTTGTTTTTTTGTTTTTTTTGGGGTTTTTTTTGTTTTTTTTAAAGGTAAACATTTTGTGTGATGGATAATGAATCTAAATGTCACCCTCAAATTCTGCTAATGCAGTTTGGAAGGGAACCGAGTGCTGCAAAGCCCAAGTCAAATATTCTTGTTGTAATGGTATTAAAATTGTTTTCAGGTCCTTTGCCGATATATCAATAATTCTGTTGCGCCCTTTCATAATCAAATTTGCAAAACACTCTACTTTCATGGTGATGGTTTTTCTGTGCTACTGAGGTAAAAAGACCCACTCTATAAAATTCTCAATGGGTCCGCTTTTGATTCTAGCTTTGTTATCTACTGTATTATAAGCGCATAGGGATGTCACTCGTGATTGATTACTGCCAAAGGGATCCTTATCGAGGGGTCTATCCTAGAACTAAATGCTTGAGTTACCTTTTCAGAAATGTTTGCTACTGCTTCCCAGGCTTCCTTGGTCAGTTGCCGAGGAGAGTTTAACCTGCTATCCCCTCGCAAGAGCTGAACCAAGGGCTCCATATCTTGGTTTGTGATCCCACAAATAGGTCGAATCCAGTTAACGTCTCCTACCAATTTTTGTACATCATTTGATGTTTTAATCTGAATTCTTAATTCAACCTTCTGGGGGGTCACCGACGTTTCAGTGATCATCCACCCCAAGTACCTCCAAGGCGCTTCAGCTTGTATCTTTTCTGGCACCACTTGCAGCCCACTTTGTCTTAAAAGTTCAACGAGCTCCCCGATCATTTCTTCCGGATTTAATTGAACACCAGCCAACAATATGTCATCCATATAATGATAGATGAAATATTGAGGCCACCTTTTTCTGATTGGCTGTAAAGCCCAATTTACACAAATTTGACACATTGTGGGCGAATTTTTCATGCCTTGTGGCAATACTGTCCAATGATATCTTTGCATGGGTTGCGCCTTGTTTGTACTTGGGACTGAGAATGCAAAATGTTTGGCATCATCTTCATGCAGAGGGATTGTAAAAAAACAATCTTTGAGATCTATAATCAAAAGCTTCCAATACTTCGGTATCATACAGGGAGATGGTAGCCCTGGTTGTAAGGCTCCCATGTCCACTATACCTTATTGACTTCTCACAAGTCATGTAATAGTCTCCATTTTCCACTTTTCTTTGGAATCACAAAAACAGGTGTGTTCCAAGGACTAGTGGTTGGCACAATATGGCCTTTTTCGTCAATGACTCCAGGGAGAACAAAAAGTCCCTGCTTTGTTGCTGAAGATCGTCCTAATAACAAAGCACTCAATCCATATCCTAATGGTCCATTTGCGTTAGTCGGGACATCATAAACCAACATGTCCCATAAGGTAACTTCTACTGTTGTTTCCACGTCCATTCCGGCGCTCCCTCTGGTTTGGGCGCTGAGGCTTGCCAAGCAGCCTGGTGGTGCTTCCCCATTTGTGTCGTCGTGTGGGGTGCCTTCGCGCTCGGTCGCCCTTTTCCCAATTTCATACCATCCCGATGATACTTTGAACAGCATTCTGAGGCTTGATGACCAAATTTTTGACATCGACCACATGGTGCTCCTGCTGGGCCTATTCCTTGCTGAAAGGGTCCTTGTTGGAAGGATTTATGACCTGTCTCAATCTGCCTAGGTCCTTTCCTTGTGGCCTTGCGCTGAGCTCTAAAATGGCCTGTTTTTCCACAATTAAAGCATTTTTTCTCCCCTTTTCCATTTATAAATGGCTTAATTGCTGCTGCAAAGGCACTTGCGAGTGTCTCTGCCTGATGTGTGGCAGAGCCTACTCTGTTGCAGGCTTCGACCATTTGTACTAACGTTGCTTCTTTTGGCAAAGTTAACAAAATTCTTTTACAATCTACATTGGCATTTTCTACCGCTAAATTCAACAACACTGCTAGTTTTGCCTCTTCATTGGTATACACTTTATTCAAAGTGTCTCTCAGACGATCAACAAAAGACATATATGGTTCATCTCTCCCTTGTCTAATTTGAGTGTAAGATGGTTGCCTCTTTCCCTCCTCAGGGACTGTTCGCATCGCATTCAATGCTAGTTGCCCAACTAATTGCAAGGCTTCTAAGGGCAGCTGAGCTTGCAAACTAACATCCACAAACAGTCCCTGGCCTGTCATTTGTTCCATAGTAATGTTCTGGAGTGGATCGCCGTCTTGACGCTCCAGGTTTCTCAGGGCTTCTTGCATACAGAGTTTATACCATCTGTCTGCCCACAATAACCTTTGGGTTGGTGTCAACAACATATCTATCATCTGCTGACAATCCCATGGTGTAAGAATCATTCCCGTGAATATGTTCTCTAATAGAGCTTGCGTGAAAGGTGATTGCAAGCCATAATTTTGCACTGCCTTCCGCACTTTCTTAATCATGTCCCAGTGAAATGGGTCCCAGCGATTGGGCCCGTGAGGCTGTACACTAACAGGAAATGCCATCGGTAACTCTGTTTCCTCGTCTTTCATCGCTCCTAAAAAAACGTCTTTCCACCGCTCTCTAGGGTCGCCTTTCATTCTAGGCTCTTGCCTCCCTATAGTCTCTACAACAGGCTCTTCTTCTTCGTCGCTGCTATCAGGCAACGGGGGCCGTAAAGGTGGCAGGGGCTCGGCTGAGGGCTTCAAAACTATGGCTTTCGATCGGTTAAGTCTGGGTGGTTTCGGGGGTGGTGAAGCCTGCCCCATCAATCTTTCACATGGGCACACAGAGGAACATTGAGTACATTGTTCTGGGCAGCTTTGTCCCGTCTTGCCCTCACATATATCATCGTAGATCTGTTTCTCTGACTTATCTAATGCAGCCAGTTCACCTGGTGCATCTGGCACCTCAGGAGGTGCAGTCGGAGTCGCTGAAGGTCCTGGACCCTCTGACTCGGTTAAGAAGGGATTGGTTGAAAGCAGTTTAACAGCCTCCTCCACATCAGCTGCAGCTTTTCTCTCTGCCTTTAAGGCTTTTAATGTGGCTAATATCAACTTCCACGCCGTCACTAACTCTGCGGCGGTTTTCTCAATATGCTCCCATAACATTTTTCCTATCTCCTCCCACGTCTCTGCCTTAAAGGCCACAGACGGATCGGGGGGGTACCGTTTCTTTCGGCTCCAAATTAGAAGCCTTCTAAGTGTATATTCATCATATTTCAGTCCTCTCTTAGAGAGCATGTGCAGCAGGAGTCTGACTATCGCCCCTTCTTCACGCGATGAGTTCTGCCCCATGCCACCCCGGTTGCTCACCTCACCTCGCTGGGTGCTTCTCCGTTGCAACGTATTCCTTTTTCTTTTTCCTTGCGTCAGTCCTGCTGACTGCAATTCTTCCAACCGGGCTTCTCCCGCGGCGTCCTCTGCGCTCGACCGGTGTTCAACGATGAGATCCCAGAGATCGTATCACGTCGGGGTCACCAGTTGCGGGAGAAGGATGGACTTCACAACTCTATGAGAGTTATATTCTGAAGCCATTTATTGTCTTGTCTGACTCCAATATATATCATAATTTTCGCTTAGTCACTGCGCACACACTCATGATTGGTTACAGCTTGTTACACACACTATTGCAATTGGCTGTGCACAAAATATCACGTGCTGTCCACGCGCCTCTCACACAGTCAGGATACGCTGCTTGCAGGTGTTCCTGTTTTCCTCGCTTCTTCTTAGTTGTTTATCACAGCTCCTTCTCCTCAAGGCCGAGCCGTGCAGATATCCAGCTGTTTACCAGCTTCTCAGTGCCACAGCTCCTTCTCCTTAAGGTCGAGCCATGCAGGGTGATCCCAACATCTCCCCCTTTTTGTTTATCTATAAACAAAACCTGATGGATCATTTGCAACCCAAGGACTGTGAGGAAGATGGACCATCTGTACATGCTTGTATTGTCCTGTGCCGTGAACTCAGCCCAGCAGTCGGTAGGTGCCAGCTTTACGTGGGCGTCCCCAACGGAGGCAACGGTGGCCTTGCCATACACCGATCCCCCTGCTCTTTGGGAAATCCTGGTATTTATACATTTGCCAAGGAACGAGTTTCAACACACGTGGCCAGCGAGTGTCGGAACATGCCTCGGTTGTCACCTTTCAACATAGGGAACCTATGGCGCATGTGCCCGCTGGCCAGACGTGCTGCACGCGCCACAGCCACCCCGTCTATTGGTTCGTAGGCTTTGTTCACATGGCATCTTACCATAATCCAGCAGTCACATATCAACTATGCTTAAATTAATAGCAGAATGTTACAAGGCAAACAATTCTAGCTGTACTACTCCTAGCGATAGAAGCGACTCCTAGCGATGGAAAAAGTGCTTGTATAAAGCTATGAAAACCAATATTATATCTTACCAAAGGATTTGTAGTTATAGAGCGGTTTGCCCTAAAAGCTTTCCATGTTCCTCTCATGATACTGCTAATTTCAGTGTGATTTACCCATACATTTTCTTTTGGCTGAGGTGGCATCCAGATTGCAATGACACCTGATAGTGTCAAGATGCGTCCAATGATGACGATGGTGACTGTTCCACCCATGGTTTTACCCATTTTGCGGGTACCAAACAAGTTCCAGAACTGTAATGACACAGGCATAACCTCGTCCCCAGGTTAGCAGTTGAAAAGGTCCTTCCCACATTCTTTTCCAAATTTTTAACTTTTACGTGCACATTTTGTGTTAACTCAAACAGACTTCCTGTCATTCCTTTTACATGTTTCTCCTTCTGCTAGACGGAAGTAATTTAACACATATAAGGCTTTATTCAAACGTTCTTGGGGTGGTGTGGTAGCCTCTCCCCCTTTTTGTTTTTGCAATAAACACTTCAGGGAATGATTCATTCGTTCAACAATAGCTTGTCCAGTTGGGGGATGTGGTATTCCAGTAACATGCGTCACTCCCCATTGAGCAAAAAATGGTTGGGTTGACTGGGCTACATAACAAGGACCATTATTGGTTTTAATTTGTAGGGGGATACCATGGGCTGCGAATGCAGCTCGCAAATGCTTTTGTACATGCCTACTAGTTTCTCCTGTTTGTGCAGTGGCCCAAACTACTGCAGAATAGCAATCAATTGAAACATGAACATATTTAAATCTTCCAAAGTCAGAGACATGTGTCACATCCATCTGCCATAGTTGTAGCGAATGCAGTCGTCGGGGACTAACTGTAATCGCGATTCCTGGGCCTATTTGTTGACAATCGGCACAAGTCTGTATAATAGCTCTAGCGTCACCTGCACTTAGATTAAATTGTCTTGCTAAAACTTTGGCAGATTGATGGAAAAAGGCATGAGAGGTTTGTGCTTGACCGAAACGGTCCGGGACAGGTCCAGCCCATACTGCGGCAGTCAGCCGATCAGCTCTTGCATTTCCTTCCACCAATTCCCCTGGAAGGTTGGTATGGCTGCGTATATGCATAACGTAATAAGGATGTCGTCTTTTCTGCAATAAAAACCAAAGCGTTCTAAATTGTTGATATAGCTGTTCCTGCTGTACCTGTCTGAGGATTGAACCTTCCAATCTTTGGAGTACTCCAGCTACATATAAAGAATCAGTAATTATATTCACAGGTTCTTCAGACCATAATTTAAAGGCTTCAATTACTGCCTGTAGTTCTACCTTTTGAACTGATCCTGGCATGACAAGTACCTGTTCTTTCCATTCTCCATGCTCTCGCCATACTATTGCTGCCTTGCCTGTTTTCCCACCACCATCCATAAATACTGTAGCACCTTGAACTGGATATTGACTACACTTTGATTTTTCTTCTACTTCATGTTTGGGTTGTTTTTTTGGTTTTTTTGGGGTTTTTTTTGTTTTTTTTAAAGGTAAACATTTTGTGTGATGGATAATGAATCTAAATGTCACCCTCAAATTCTGCTAATGCAGTTTGGAAGGGAACCGAGTGCTGCAAAGCCCAAGTCAAATATTCTTGTTGTAATGGTATTAAAATTGTTTTCAGGTCCTTTGCCGATATATCAATAATTCTGTTGCGCCCTTTCATAATCAAATTTGCAAAACACTCTACTTTCATGGTGATGGTTTTTCTGTGCTACTGAGGTAAAAAGACCCACTCTATAAAATTCTCAATGGGTCCGCTTTTGATTCTAGCTTTGTTATCTACTGTATTATAAGCGCATAGGGATGTCACTCGTGATTGATTACTGCCAAAGGGATCCTTATCGAGGGGTCTATCCTAGAACTAAATGCTTGAGTTACCTTTTCAGAAATGTTTGCTACTGCTTCCCAGGCTTCCTTGGTCAGTTGCCGAGGAGAGTTTAACCTGCTATCCCCTCGCAAGAGCTGAACCAAGGGCTCCATATCTTGGTTTGTGATCCCACAAATAGGTCGAATCCAGTTAACGTCTCCTACCAATTTTTGTACATCATTTGATGTTTTAATCTGAATTCTTAATTCAACCTTCTGGGGGGTCACCGACGTTTCAGTGATCATCCACCCCAAGTACCTCCAAGGCGCTTCAGCTTGTATCTTTTCTGGCACCACTTGCAGCCCACTTTGTCTTAAAAGTTCAACGAGCTCCCCGATCATTTCTTCCGGATTTAATTGAACACCAGCCAACAATATGTCATCCATATAATGATAGATGAAATATTGAGGCCACCTTTTTCTGATTGGCTGTAAAGCCCAATTTACACAAATTTGACACATTGTGGGCGAATTTTTCATGCCTTGTGGCAATACTGTCCAATGATATCTTTGCATGGGTTGCGCCTTGTTTGTACTTGGGACTGAGAATGCAAAATGTTTGGCATCATCTTCATGCAGAGGGATTGTAAAAAAACAATCTTTGAGATCTATAATCAAAAGCTTCCAATACTTCGGTATCATACAGGGAGATGGTAGCCCTGGTTGTAAGGCTCCCATGTCCACTATACCTTATTGACTTCTCACAAGTCATGTAATAGTCTCCATTTTCCACTTTTCTTTGGAATCACAAAAACAGGTGTGTTCCAAGGACTAGTGGTTGGCACAATATGGCCTTTTTCGTCAATGACTCCAGGGAGAACAAAAAGTCCCTGCTTTGTTGCTGAAGATCGTCCTAATAACAAAGCACTCAATCCATATCCTAATGGTCCATTTGCGTTAGTCGGGACATCATAAACCAACATGTCCCATAAGGTAACTTCTACTGTTGTTTCCACGTCCATTCCGGCGCTCCCTCTGGTTTGGGCGCTGAGGCTTGCCAAGCAGCCTGGTGGTGCTTCCCCATTTGTGTCGTCGTGTGGGGTGCCTTCGCGCTCGGTCGCCCTTTTCCCAATTTCATACCATCCCGATGATACTTTGAACAGCATTCTGAGGCTTGATGACCAAATTTTTGACATCGACCACATGGTGCTCCTGCTGGGCCTATTCCTTGCTGAAAGGGTCCTTGTTGGAAGGATTTATGACCTGTCTCAATCTGCCTAGGTCCTTTCCTTGTGGCCTTGCGCTGAGCTCTAAAATGGCCTGTTTTTCCACAATTAAAGCATTTTTTCTCCCCTTTTCCATTTATAAATGGCTTAATTGCTGCTGCAAAGGCACTTGCGAGTGTCTCTGCCTGATGTGTGGCAGAGCCTACTCTGTTGCAGGCTTCGACCATTTGTACTAACGTTGCTTCTTTTGGCAAAGTTAACAAAATTCTTTTACAATCTACATTGGCATTTTCTACCGCTAAATTCAACAACACTGCTAGTTTTGCCTCTTCATTGGTATACACTTTATTCAAAGTGTCTCTCAGACGATCAACAAAAGACATATATGGTTCATCTCTCCCTTGTCTAATTTGAGTGTAAGATGGTTGCCTCTTTCCCTCCTCAGGGACTGTTCGCATCGCATTCAATGCTAGTTGCCCAACTAATTGCAAGGCTTCTAAGGGCAGCTGAGCTTGCAAACTAACATCCACAAACAGTCCCTGGCCTGTCATTTGTTCCATAGTAATGTTCTGGAGTGGATCGCCGTCTTGACGCTCCAGGTTTCTCAGGGCTTCTTGCATACAGAGTTTATACCATCTGTCTGCCCACAATAACCTTTGGGTTGGTGTCAACAACATATCTATCATCTGCTGACAATCCCATGGTGTAAGAATCATTCCCGTGAATATGTTCTCTAATAGAGCTTGCGTGAAAGGTGATTGCAAGCCATAATTTTGCACTGCCTTCCGCACTTTCTTAATCATGTCCCAGTGAAATGGGTCCCAGCGATTGGGCCCGTGAGGCTGTACACTAACAGGAAATGCCATCGGTAACTCTGTTTCCTCGTCTTTCATCGCTCCTAAAAAAACGTCTTTCCACCGCTCTCTAGGGTCGCCTTTCATTCTAGGCTCTTGCCTCCCTATAGTCTCTACAACAGGCTCTTCTTCTTCGTCGCTGCTATCAGGCAACGGGGGCCGTAAAGGTGGCAGGGGCTCGGCTGAGGGCTTCAAAACTATGGCTTTCGATCGGTTAAGTCTGGGTGGTTTCGGGGGTGGTGAAGCCTGCCCCATCAATCTTTCACATGGGCACACAGAGGAACATTGAGTACATTGTTCTGGGCAGCTTTGTCCCGTCTTGCCCTCACATATATCATCGTAGATCTGTTTCTCTGACTTATCTAATGCAGCCAGTTCACCTGGTGCATCTGGCACCTCAGGAGGTGCAGTCGGAGTCGCTGAAGGTCCTGGACCCTCTGACTCGGTTAAGAAGGGATTGGTTGAAAGCAGTTTAACAGCCTCCTCCACATCAGCTGCAGCTTTTCTCTCTGCCTTTAAGGCTTTTAATGTGGCTAATATCAACTTCCACGCCGTCACTAACTCTGCGGCGGTTTTCTCAATATGCTCCCATAACATTTTTCCTATCTCCTCCCACGTCTCTGCCTTAAAGGCCACAGACGGATCGGGGGGGTACCGTTTCTTTCGGCTCCAAATTAGAAGCCTTCTAAGTGTATATTCATCATATTTCAGTCCTCTCTTAGAGAGCATGTGCAGCAGGAGTCTGACTATCGCCCCTTCTTCACGCGATGAGTTCTGCCCCATGCCACCCCGGTTGCTCACCTCACCTCGCTGGGTGCTTCTCCGTTGCAACGTATTCCTTTTTCTTTTTCCTTGCGTCAGTCCTGCTGACTGCAATTCTTCCAACCGGGCTTCTCCCGCGGCGTCCTCTGCGCTCGACCGGTGTTCAACGATGAGATCCCAGAGATCGTATCACGTCGGGGTCACCAGTTGCGGGAGAAGGATGGACTTCACAACTCTATGAGAGTTATATTCTGAAGCCATTTATTGTCTTGTCTGACTCCAATATATATCATAATTTTCGCTTAGTCACTGCGCACACACTCATGATTGGTTACAGCTTGTTACACACACTATTGCAATTGGCTGTGCACAAAATATCACGTGCTGTCCACGCGCCTCTCACACAGTCAGGATACGCTGCTTGCAGGTGTTCCTGTTTTCCTCGCTTCTTCTTAGTTGTTTATCACAGCTCCTTCTCCTCAAGGCCGAGCCGTGCAGATATCCAGCTGTTTACCAGCTTCTCAGTGCCGCAGCTCCTTCTCCTTAAGGTCGAGCCATGCAGGGTGATCCCAACAATGCTGGGCCTTGAAAGCCAAGTTCTATGGTGACACAGTACGCCAGAAAGAATCAAGTCAGACAATGGGACTCATTTCCAAAATAACCTCATAGACTCCTGGGCCAAAGAACGCAGCATTGATTGGGTGTTTCACATCCCCTATCACCCACAAACCTCCAAAAAGACTGAATGATACAAAGGACTATTTAAGACTATACTGAGAGTTTTTGGTGCCAGGGAACAGAAGCACTGGGATGCAAATTTAGCAAAAGCTAAACACCAGAGGATCTGCTAACTGTCCTGGTCCTGCCCAAAGCCCCTACATATAGTGGGAGGAGATAAGGTCCCTGTAGTGCACATAGAGAACTGGATGGGAAAGACAGCATGTGTTCCTCCTCCCTTGGGAAAAGGCAGGCCCATTCATAGGATTGTCTTCACTCGACGACCCGGGTGCAACGCAGGAAGATGGGGAAATCTGGTGTGTATCTCAAGGAGATTTAACCTTGGAGGAAAACAACACATGATTTGAGTTGTATGTTATAGGTAGTACTACAGCAAGAACCAATGGAGAATGAGCCTCACAAGGAACTGGGAGAGTGCAGCCATGACCCAACCCAAGCCAGTCTTGGCACCCAACAATCCAAAACGCTGCTTCTCCTGTCCTGAGTGACCACCTTGGGAGATGAGGCCCAAGTCATCAACTGTTCTTATGGACATTTGGCAGAGGGGGCATGGAACAGGGGAATAATATCTGTGTGCATGTCAATGGACAGGGGATGATGGTTAATGAGGATGTATAAACCTGACTGTTGGATGAAAAGACAGTTTAAGTATGTAGTATAAGTTGTAAGTGTTGGTAAGAGGGAATTTCTGGAATGAGGAATAGATGGAATAGAAGGAAAAAGGGAGGTATGAGATAAAAGGATCAAATATTGTTATGCAGTGTGGGTTAGGTAAGTAAGGGGAAAGATTTGAGTAGGGTATATAAATGAAACAATATACAAATAGGATGGTCAGAGGATACTTAAATGTATGAGATAATGTGGGACCTGAGCATGATGCAAATGGTATGGAATAAGGGGTGGAGATTGTACTGGTTTTGGCCAAGATGGAGTCAACTTTCTTCATAAGCAACCCATATGGTGCTGTGTTTTGCAGTTGTACCTAAAACAGTGTTGATAACATACCAATGTTTTGGCTATTCCTGAACAGTACTTACACAGCATCAAGGTCTCCCCCCCCTCCAGCGAGTAGGCTGGGGGTGGGCAAGAGGTTGGGAAGGGACATAGCCAAGACAACAGACCCACAATGACCAAAGGGATATTCCGTACCATATGGACTTGTGAATGTGGAGTGCCTGTGGGATGTGTCTGTGAGTGTGTACATGCATGCATGTTTCCTAGAGAGCATCAAGCTGGGCTAGCCAGTGAGTAGGGGACCCATGAAGCAGATAAGAGGGTCTGGGATCCAGGCAGCGGTACCAGACAGACAGAGAGACCGTGCCGGTACTTGGGGGATCCATGAATGTGCATGTGAGTGCTGTGTATGTGCCTTCACTTGTGAACTTCTATCTCTACAGTTCAAAGAAGAGGGGACTCAGCTGTCTGCTTATATCTTATATGAGTCCTATATGTAGGTGCTGTTGAAGGCAGCACCTTGTATGGGGTAGTCTGTGTAGCCAGTTGTGTGACTGTCCGGTGCATGGCTGTGCGTGTGTGTCTCTGGGATACATGCTCAGCTTCGCTACTGGTTGATTCATGATGCATGATGCATATTCATCTCATCAATATAAATAGTTGTGGATATCCTATTATGTGTGAAGAATTAATCATGCATGTTTATGTTATTCGTCTGATCTAACCTTTTCAGATTACAGTTAAATAACACATTGTTCAAGGGAGAGATTACTTACCCATTTCATTAATAGTTGCTCTTGCTTTTGACACAAAAGAACCAACTTCACTTGAGTGCATTTTTGCTCGCTCTTTAAGGTCAGCACCTGTAAGTGACATTTCACATATATGGTAGTAAGTTGTACACAGTACCGTAAATATGTTTTCAGAAGTAAAATATTTGTGTGTGCCAAAAAATTTAAGTCTACTTTGAGACAAGGTCAGTTCAAATTGATCACATTCATTAACACAGATTTCAAGGAAAATACAACACACATTGTTTACTACTAAAAAATCTTCAAATAGCCACCAGATTTTCACTAAGTATCTTCCTCCCAGTGATATTTCTTCTTCTCAAATTAAAATAGTTTATGAACAACAGAAGTTAATATTTCATCTGACATATACTTTTATTTTCCTGTGTCACAAAGTCTGTTAATTATGTATTTTTCATATTATGATCTACCAGTAAATGATAACAAAAAGAACACAAAATACCTAGGGTTCATGTTTTTACCACTTCTACAGTGGGCCTAGTAGCATTTTTCAGCTGATTTTAGTGAAATGTATTTTTGAAAAAGTTACATATAATATTTCCTTTTGTTCCTTCCAAAGCAAGGCGGGGGGCACACAAAAACTTTACATGAACATTTTAATCATGAATATGTAAAAATAATTGTTTACAAAGCACAGTATAAAAAGAGGCGGTTATAAAAATGTGCTTTTAAAAATTCATTGTTTTGAGAAACTGACATTTCCTCTCATGAACAGGTAAGGAAAAAGAGAAACAGGCAACAACAACAACAACATATTGAAAAAAACAAAGTCCGTCTTTCTTACAGAGGAAAGACTACATGAGAAAAAAAAATCTGCATATACCCATTTACTCTCTGGAGAAGTGCAACATTCCTACTAGGATTTAGTGTGCATTTTTTTCCATTTTGTAAAAATGAACCTATTAAATTAGTCTCTTGGTATGTCTGAAAGGACTAAACACAAGATGTATAACCAACAAAAAACAGTTTAAAATTTCTATACCCTGAGAACCAAAACACTGTCCATTTAGGAAAAGGCATCAGATTAATTCAGTTAAGATCTAACACCAAGTTTAAAATTAATCAGTCATAGGTGGGGAGCCTATTTTACCTTTCTGGACTTTACTCATGCTAGACCCTCTGTAAAACACAGTTTTAGATATGCCTCTGTTGACAGCAGTAGTTAAAACTCACAACAGTGACATTTTCTGATAGACATCCAGCTACCATTTTAAGATAACATGCTCAAATAAAGCAAGCTCTACATCTCTCCCCTTTTGTATTCATCATAGCAAAGCTTGCCACTTTACTAGGGCCTATGTTCTCCTATGCATGTCCAATACAAAAACAATGAAGCATCAGTCCTACCTGCATTTGTATGTTTTCCACTAAATAATGTCCAGTTTATACTACCAGACACCTTGCCAAAAGCTTCCAAAAGATCTTCTAGGATATGCCCCAACTGAAGACAGTGCGGCAGGCCAGTTGAGCAGTCAGTCTAAAATAGGGGTTACTGTGGTCTGTACTACAGCAAAATTGTTACAATTGTCTACCTTAGTAATTCACAATTAATGCATACAGAAAACTTGCTAGGAACCTCAAAGGCAAACAAAATTTGCATGCAAGTGTGCATAAATCTGGATAGACCTTTAAATCCTATACAACTGCAAACAACATTTACAAATGCATTTATGTATAGAGTTCTGTAACTGAAAGGAACAGCTTTACAAAACATGATGGCAAAACATGCTTTAAAAGCTGCATCAGGAAGTGTGCGAATAAAAAAAAAGTCACTTCTCTGACATCAGTTTCTTAATGTTTGACATCTACAACTCTGTCTAGAAGCAATTTATTGCCCATGTAAGAGCAAGAAACCCTGTACTTTAGGAACTAGAAAATGACTCAAAACTTTCATACACCAAAATCCTACTCACTTGGCGTACCCTTGAAAAGTCAACTGTAAAAGAGAAATAGTGAAGCTAAAAATACCTTCAGTATTACTGCTAAGGCAATTTTTATGTTTTGATTTATTTGGACTCAAAAAATTGATTCAACACAAAAATAACTGTTAAAAAGTATTTATTTTTAAAACATTTGGCTATTCAATGGATGGTTGTTTTACACTGTTAATCTAGAGAGTTTTTGCAGCATGCGTTTGACTTGCATTTCACAGTGATGCCAGAGAAAATGTTTAATTGAGAAAGACAAAGGGAGTCCAACAAGATAAGCATATTGCTGTTATTCACCAGAATTTTCTCACCTACACTTTTAGATGACAAGGAAGGCTATTCAACTTAGAAAATACACCAAAAGAAACTAAGTTTAACTGTGGTTGCTCTGATCCCTATGCCTCTTGCCTGATTTGGATATTTTAACGCTTTCTAAACAGAATTTATTTATTGTTGAAAAACTAAGTGTTGTGTTTGAGAAATCTGTTCCAAACATCTTTGTACAAGCTTCTCTTTCCAAATGCCATATTTAAATAACCTGAAATTTTCCTGTACAGTACTATTCTATAAAATGCTTTGACATGTACCTCTATAATACACTACAAAAGCTGTAAAATAAAAAAGGCATAAATTGTAACAGGTTATATATCATATTCAAAATTGTAATTGCACTCAAATACATTTATTAAAAAGTAATTCTTTTACAAATCTAGCACACCAAAATCAAACAGTGAAGTCATTCTACCGAGTGTCAAAAGGTGCCCAAAGTGCCTTTTCTCTGAGAAGAGGAAAGGAAGCAACTCATGCATGGGTTATTGAGGTAAAGTATTAAATTCTTACTGTAGCAATGTTATTTTGAGCTTGCCCTCTGATTTGGCTAAAAGCAAATGGGCCAACCCTGTTTACACAACAAAATTTCAATAATGAGGTGGGATATCCAAGAGTATGGGAAGATACGCAGGTACCTTCTGCATGCTCTGATTTCTCTGTACCTTGGTGGCAAGAACTACCAAAACTGCTACTACTAAAAACTGTGTAGCATGGACTATCTTTAATATGTTTAATAACCAGAGGAAACAAGTTAATAAGGAATAATAAGCTTACTGTGCTTTCAAGCAAGAACATAAAACATGCCCTACCTCACCGATTAACACATTTAGAATTGCTGTGTACACACAGCTCATTCCCATACAAAGCAATTAAGCAGACTGCATTAATATTCCTCCTCCTCCACATAGGAAAAATACCACTTGAGCTACTGAACTAAAATACTGAGGCAAAGGACCAACTTTGACAAACATTATAGCTTAACTTGTAACTACTAAAAAAACCCACCACCCTTCACTGTACATGTAAACAACTTTCCTCAAAGGCAGGTATGTGCAACTCCCACAGAAACCAATGTGAAAAACCCACGTTTAGCTGAAATCAGTGGCAGAACCCCAAACAATGTTTATCAGGTTAGGATTATCCCAAAAGGGAGCTGTAGATACATATTTGAGGACAACATTACAGCCAACTGAAATCGAAACTCAGAAAGTAAAGATTTACCAACATTTTTTCCCCTCTAAATTTCCAATAATTATCTGTATTTCAGAAATACAGTTTTTACATCCTGAAATTCATTCAGGATAAATTACTTCCTAATTCTGAATAGAAACTGCAATACCTCATGAAACAAATACATTTACTTCAAGACAGTGTAGCATCTAAGGAGTGCAAAACTTTGTTTAAATAAAATTACTGTTTGTTAACAACATATACTTCAATAATAAGTTATTATTTTGCCAACAGATATATGCATCAAGTTAATGTCCTTAAAAATCTTTCACTGCCAAAACATAATTTAAGCTTTAGGGCAGTAATGCCACCACATAAATTAATGGTTTTTATTTTGCCTTCATCTAGCATTTTTCTATGTTTAAACCTATATGCTTGACAAACCACAATACAAATCAAAGCCAACCACTACTGAAATCTCTTGCCTGTGTAAAATAAGAAAGTTTTATGCTTTGCAGAGAAAGTACACATGTGCATAATGAAAAAGTGAATCAAAGCTTTCAGCTACCACATATAACATCCTATTCATTCCACAGGGATAGCTAAGATATACATATAGAATCAAATTTGAAATGAAAGTTCCTACTACGCAGTTTAAGTAAAAAAGTACTTGCTGTATTCAAGTAAATGAACAAGAATTCTTAATTTGAGACAAATTACATTCATTTGCCAAAAATTTCACTTAAAAAGTGACTTACAGCACATTTCTATCACGGATACAAACAATCTAGGACTAGAAATAGTACATAGATGAAGAAATAAAGGGTGTGGGTTTTTTAAAAGCAATTATTATTACTTCTATGGCTACATGAAAAACTGATTAAATAAATCTCACAGATGGAAGAGGTATTTTTCAAGCCAAAAGTTACAAACTACTACCACAACAATTGAAGAATCTTTAAATGAGAACAGAAAATATGTTGAAATATCATTTCCTGATACTCACATATATTGCTTTTAATATTCTGTTTTTTGCTGTGATCTTTATGAAGACAGGCATGAACAAACTCTTCCTATAATCACAGTTCTATTCCAGAAATGTCCTATTATAAATACATCCTTCCACAATGGAAATAGAGATATAATTTATTTTTTCTTGTTGTTTATAAATGATTTGCAAATATGATGACTTCTGTTGCTGTATATGAAGAGAAAGTTCCAGTAAGAATTCCATTGCTCTTCCTAGTCCAGTCAGACCCAGGTTACTTATATTTATCAACAATCCTACCAATTAGAGCTACTGCTGATTGTATTCTTGAGTAAAAATGAATCCAGCCTAATCAATTAAGAACAACCAGAATGCTTCATAAATATTAACTATCATGGACTTCCAAAACAGGCCATCTTTCACAAAATAACAAAACTAAAATATTATCATTTATTTGATAGAATCATTGAAAAGTGTAGATTGGAAAGGACCTCTGGAGAGCATCTGGTCCAACCTTCTGTTGAAAGAACAGCCTTAGATTTGGTTATCCAAGGCCCTGTCAAGTCAAATTTGAATATTGCTAGCAAGGGAAATTCCACTTCTCTGGGAAGCCGATTCCTCTGTTTAATTGCTCTCACAATGAAGAATTTTATCTCACCCAGATGGAATTTTCCTCAAGTAACTTGTGTCCACTGCCTCTTGTCCTGCCACTGCACATCTTTGTGAAGAGTACCTCCATTTTACTTTCCATAACACTGGAACAGGTTGCCCAGAGAGGTGGTCGATGCCCCATCCCTGGAAACATTCAAGGTCAGATTGGACGGGGCTCTGAGCAACCCCATCTAGTTGAAGATGTCCCTGCTCATTGCAGGGGGGTTGGAGTAGATAACCACTTTGGTGGTCCTCCGCTGGCCTGATAAGTGCTGAGTAGAGTGGAATAAGCACATGCTTTGATATGCTGGCTGTACTCTTTCTGATGCTGTCCAGGAACATGTTTGCCACCTTTACTGCCAGGGTGTACTGCTGGCTCATGTTCAGCTTGCTGTCCCCCAGGACTTCCAGGTCCTTTTCAGCAGAGCTACACCCCAGCCAGTCAGTCCCCAGCCTGTTCTGCTGATTGAGATTATTCCATCCCAGGAGCAGGGTTTTACATTTATCTTTGTTAAACCTCTTGTTGGCCCAATCTTCCATCCTGTCAAGGTCTCTCTGACATATGGCTCTTCCTTCCCACATACCTTCTTCTTCCACTTTGATGATGTCTGCAAACTGTATGAGGGTTCAATCCTGTCATCAGATTATTTATAAAGACACTGACTAGTACCAGATGCCAGCATTGACTGACCCTCAAGGAACTCCACTTGTGACTGACTGCCAGTTTGACTTTGAGCCATTAATCACCATCCTTTGATCTTGGCAGTTTAGCCACTTTTCATGGTCTGTATGTCCAGACCATATCTTACCAACTTGTCAAGAGGGATGCTGGGGGAGATGCCTTGTAGGCATTTGACAAGGCAGACAGCATCCATAGCTCTTCTCTCTTCCACTGAGCAAGTTGTTTCATCATTACAGGCAATCAGGTTAGTCAAGCCCAATTTGCCCTTGGTTAATACTCACAAGATACAAATTGAATTGGTAGTCTGTGAGATGGGTAGGAAATTGGCTAACAGGCCGCACCTCAGAGGGTGGTGATCAATGGTTTTTACTCAGGCTGGCAGCCTGTCACAAGTGGGATCCCCCAGGGATTGATACTGGGCCCCATGCTGTTCAACATCTGGATGATGGGATTGAAAGCACCCTCATCAAGATTGCTGATGACACCAAACTGGGTGGTGAGGTGGACACATCAGAAGGGAGAGCCATCTTACAGAGACCTGGACAGGCTAGAAGAGTGTGCTAGCAAGAACAGTATGAAGTTTAACAAAGACAAGTGCAAAGTCCTGCACCTGGGACAGCATAACCCAGAAGAGCCCTGTACAGGCTAGGACCTGTGTGACTGGGAAGCAGCCTTGCTGAAAGGGACCTGGGGGTCCTGGTGGACAACAAGCTGAACGTGAGTCAGCAGTGCGCCACTGCAGCAACAAAGGCAAATTGGATCCCAGGCTGCATCCACAGGAGCATTACTACCAGAGGCAGAGATGTGATCATCCCACTCTACTCGGTACTTGTCAGTCCACACCTGGAGTACTGTGTCCAGTTCTGGTCCCCACAATTCAAAAAAAGACATTGACAGACTGGAGAGGGCCCAAAGAAGGGCCACAAAGATGATCAAAGGGCTGGAGAATCTGCCCTATGAGGAAAGACTGAAGCAGTTGCGTCTCCTCTCCCTGGAGAAGAGAAGGCCCAGGGGGACCTCATCACAGTATTCCATGACTTAAAGGGCAGCTACAAAGAGGATGGAGGGTCTTTCTTCACAAGGAGACACATGGAGAAGACAAAGGGCAACAGGTACAAGTTGCACCAGGAGAGGTTTCATCTCAACTTAAGAAAGAAATTTTTTACAGTGAGAACAATCATTTACTGGAACAACCTCCTCAGGGATGTGGTGGAGTCCCCATCACTGGAGGTTTTCAAGATGCAATTAGACAGGGTGCTAGATAATCTCATCTAGGCTCCCTTTCCCACAAAAGGTTGGACCAGATGATCTTTCAAGGTGCCTTCCAACCTGGGCTATTCTATGATCCTATGATACATCAAGTTCATTTTAGCACTAAAATAGTTCATGGCACTGTTTGTCCTGTACTTGTACTTTTCAGAAAGTGGTACACTGCACTGAGCTGAAGGCTGATCATCATTGACATAAAGGCAATGATGTTCTAGCCAAGAATGGGGTTTCTTTCCACAGGTTTTAAATGGGAACAGAATAAAACCTCAAAGTTTCCAAGAATGCTTTTTAAATGGGAGCACTCGATGGTGATCACTTGGAAACATCCCCTCTCTCATCAGACACTCAGTTGGGGCCCTTTAGGTGATGTCTGGTGGCCCAGGTCACTCAGAGGCAACCAATGGGGCCAAGGACGTGGGCTCAGGAGCAGGTGACTCTCAGAGCAACGACTGCAGTCAGGAGGGGCTGCTCCCTCCTGAATCACAGACAGCAGCTATGGATCCCGCAGCCCCAACTTGGGCACCTCACTGAAGTGTCTTAAAAAGATAGATGGGGTGAATCTCAGCCCTCGGGAGAGAGCTTCCAAGACACAAATAGTAGTCAGGGCCTCTACTCTGGTTAATGATGTGATTCAAAAAAGTCAAAGAAATTTAAACTCAATAACATCAAAGTGTTATTCAGCAGACATCTTTATTGCAGCGCTGGACGCATGGGGGATATCTCTTCCTAACATGCGTGCGCTGAAACAAAAGTTCATCCTTTATATACCTTAAGGACATAAACATTCACACATTTTCCAAGAAATCACTGCCTCCTTGCTTATCTACTACATTTACATAATGCTGGCGTTGCAAAACTACACTACACGTGCACGGGGGTCTCGGGTGGTCGTAGGTGGTCGTTTGGGGAGTTAGCCCCCTACTCCTTTTTCCCTTTTATGGTCACAGGTCTCTTGAGGATAATTCTTCTCCTTGGATGTTTGCCCCTTCTGTTGTCCAGCCAAGCAGTTCCTTCTTATCATCCTTGTTTGAGCATTCCTGCCAGTCTGTCCCTACGCTCAAGGTTAAGATATCTTCTCTGTACTCATTAATCTCTCAGTCCTTGCTCTTAACTCTTCTTTGTTTTAATTTTCATGAGGCCTGCTTTCCTTGTGATTAACCTTCTACACATAGTTACAATGTTAGCATTGAGGCAAATACAGCCTAAGGACTATGAGAGTAGGCCGTTAAACATAATCACACAGTTATTAGGCTAAAGAATTCTATACTGAAGTTAAACTAATCACGTAATCAATAACCTTCCAGAAAGTACATATATTAAGAAATTTGCAAAACTTGCAGTTGATTAGTGACACATGCTAAAACCTTATAATTGTTTTAGATCCTTGTTTCAGATGGGTGCAAGCCAGATGCCTCTCTCTGAAAGATATCTGGGCAAAGTGACATCGACCTGTTATAAAACAAGGGGCCAAAGTTGGGCTCTTACAGAAACAATTACTTACTTTCATAAGTGACCTGCTTTTTCAAGTGTGCTGAACGTCCAATAGCTCCCATGGACTCCATTTAGGGCTGCTGGATGCTCAGCAGTTTTAGAAATCAGACCATTTCTTTGGATGCCTAAATATGGACTTGGGGACACTGGCTCTAGCCAGTCCAACTTATAGATTCTGGTCATGCTATTTCTACAGCAGAGGCAACTCCAAATTAAAATGAGCAGAGTTAGAAGTCATTTTAGAAAACAAACCTGACTGCACTTTGAAAAATTTATCTAGTTTGTAAATGTTATTAACAAATTAAATAAAAATTCATGTATTATTTATTAATTGCCATCTTTAATATGAAAAAAACTGTCAGCAGAGCTACTACCAGATGATCTTTCGAGGTCCCTTCCAACCTGGGCTCTCCTATGATTCTATGACTGTAAAACTCTAAAACTGAGTTCGCTTGTCCCAGTCACTTTCGTGTCTTCCATGTGCCTAGAAACAACTTCCACAAGGACCTGTTCCATGACTTGCCCAGGGACTGAAGTGAGGCTGACTGGTGTGTAGTTTCCCCAAATTTTTCTTTTTGCAAATGCATGTAATATTTGCTCTTTTCCAGTGGTCTGGGTCTTCCAAAGCCTTTCAAAGATGATAGACAGTGGCTCTCCAGTGCTGTCAGTGAACTCTTTTTAGCACCCTCAGGTGTATCCCATCAGATTCTGTAGCCTTGTATGTGTCCAGTTGGTATAGACCTTAACTCACGCCTCTTCTACTATTGGTGGTTTGCCAATGAGTTTGTTGTTACTTCTTGGTATAGAAACTTGGGAGCTGACCTTACACATACAGATCAAGGTGAAGAGTGCACTGAGTACTTCAAGCTTTTTTGTCATTGTTAACTAAGTTGCCAGCCCCATTTAGTAGATGACCTACATTTTCTTTGAACTTCTGCTTGCTATTAACATTCCTATAAAGACATTCTTGTTATTCTTGACATCTCTTATTAAGTTGAGCTCCAGCCCTGAATAATATTTCTATATTACTCTTTTGGAGTCTGCCCCCTATTCCAATGGCAGGAACAAACAACACTTCAAAAAATATAGTGGATATTTGAGAAATCAGAAGATGGAAAGCAAGCTTTTTTTTTTAAGAATTAAAAAAATAAAGAGGAATATTAAAATCTGAATATTTAGAAAGCTATGGAACACAAACTAATAATGTGCTGAAGACGCTCCAGTGTACTCTTAAATATTTAAAATATTTTAAATTCAAATTGACTCATCAATATTTATAACTTGGGTAGTAACTCAGAATGTTAAGAAATGACACATCAGTAAGAGAACTACTTACTTTTTTTTTAAGTTGTAAGAGAGATTTGAGAGTGTTGCACAGCCACTCACTCATTCCCCTCACAATGGGATGGGGAAGAGAATCAGAAGGGTAAATGTGCAAAAACTCATGGGTTGAGATAAAGACAGTTTAATAGGTAAAGCAAAAGCCACACACGCAAGCAAAGCAAAACAAGGAATCCATTCACCACTCCCCATGGGCAGGCAGGTGTTCAGCCATCTCCAGGAAAGCAGGGCTCCATCACGCGTAACAGTTACGTGGGAAGACAAACACCATAACTCTGCACATCCCCCCTTCCTCCCCCAGCTTCATATTACTGAGCATGATGTCGTATGGTATGGAATATCCCTCTGGTCAGTTGGGGTCAGCTGTCCCAGATGTGTCCCCTCCCAACTTATTGTGCACCCCCAGCCTACTCACTGGCAGGGCAGTGTGAGAAGCAGAAAAGGCCTTGACTCTGCTCAGCAATAATGAAAACATCTCTACATTATTAACTCTGTTTTCATCACAAATCCAAAACATAGCCCCATACTAGCTATTGTGAAGAAAATTAACTCTATCCCAGCCAAAACCAACACAGAGAGTTAAGGATAAAGGGAAAAATGTACTGAGTTTGGCTGGGATAGAGTTAACTTTCTTCATAGCAGCTCTTATAGTGCTACATTTTGGATTTGTGACTAAAACAGTATTGAAAAAACACCAATGTTTCAGCTATTGCTGAACAATACTTACACAGAAGTTGAGTTGTTCTCTTTTTTTCCCCCCTCCCCACTCTGTACCACTTCCCCTTCAGCAAATAGGCTGGAAGTAGGCAAGAGGTTGGGAGGGAACAGAGCTGGGACAGCTGACCTAAACTGGCAAACAGGATATTCCATACCATTTATTCATACCATCAGCATGAAAAACTGGGAGTAGAAGAAGAAAGGGGAGGAGGGGAATGCTGGGATCACCCTGCAAGGGCTCGACCTTAAGGAGAAGGAGCTGTGGCATTGAGAAGCTGGTAAACAGCTGGACACCTGCAGGGCTCAATAGACGGGATGGCTGTGGCGCGTGCAGCACGTCTGGCCAGCGGGCACATACGCCATAGGCTCCCTGTGTTGAGAGGTGGCAACCAAGGCGTGTTCCGACACTCGCTGGCCACATGTGTCGAAACTTGTTCCTCTGCAAATGTATAAATACCGGGATTTCCTGAAGGGCAGTGGGCCGGTGTACGGCAAGGCCACCGTTGCCTCCGTGGGGAAGCCCACGTAAAGCTGGCACCTACCGACTGCTGGGCTGAGTTCGCAGTGCAGGACGATACAAGAATGTACAGATGGTCCATCTTCCTCACAGTCCTCGGGTTGTGAATGATCCATCAGGTTTTGTTTATAGATAAACAAAAAGGGGGAGATGTTGGGATCACCCTGCAAGGACTCGACCTTGAGGAGAAGGAGCTGTGGTAAACAACTAAGAGGAAGCAAAGGAGCGCATGGACATACAGAGGCGACCAATCCTGCCTCTGTGAGAGTCGCGTGGACTTAAAGCAATAGCCAACCGGGTAGCACTTTTAGGCGCGTGAACGGGCTGTATTTGTATAAAAAGCAAGCTTTGCTAACAATAAAGGTCTTTGG
The DNA here is from genome assembly GCF_964289735.1 of Phaethon aethereus. NCBI lineage: Eukaryota > Metazoa > Chordata > Aves > Phaethontiformes > Phaethontidae > Phaethon > Phaethon aethereus. The sequence continues at coordinate 12,608,363 of NC_138581.1, forward strand.
CCTGAATCCCCGCCAGAGTCTGTGCCTCATTACTCCACAAATGGCGCCTGAACAGGGACATGAATCGTGGGAAGAGAATGACCAGTGGAGTAGCCCAGCTGAAAGGAGAAAATAGCAGAGGACCAGAGAGCTGCAGGAGAAAATAGCAGCGGGAGAGAGCTGCAGTCCGGATGGATAATTACCAAAGAGATGAGCAGCTGGGGGCGTTAAGTAATGGGATCGCAAATATCATAGGAAGAAAAAGCAAACCTTTGTATTATAGTAAAAATTTTGAAGAAAAGGGGGATTACTTATGATGAACAAACTTTGCGATTATTGTTAGCATTTTTGAAGAGCCAGGGGCTAGCAGCAGACTCTGCAACAGCTTTTGAGTTATCTACCTGGGAGAAAGCAGGAAAATTGGTGTTTGACGCAGCCTCTAAAGGGGATCATATGGCTGCGAAAGTGTTAACAACCTGGCGATTAGTCAGAGACTCTATAAAGGCGATAAAATCAGAACAGACAGCGGCGGCAGCCGCTGCCGCTGCCACAGCCCCGGGAGAGAAGGGAGGCCGAGCTGGGGATGATGAGAACGAGCGATCCGAGCCCAGTGCCCCACCGCTAACGCAACCAACGGAGGTGGTGAGTCCTCCTTGGCCACCGCCTCCTGACCCGGAACCTGAGCGCTGGTTGCCCGTGCTGCAACAGGAGGGGGCTGCCTGGGGCGATCCTTCCCCCAAGTCAAGATACGAACCTGCCCAACATTGGCAAAGGAACGGAGCGAACGGAGCGAAGTGGGTACCGGCCAGGTTGGTACGGCTGGCGGTAAGACCAGAAGATCCTGTCACACGTCCCACGGATGCAGTCAACTCCGACATACCGTCAGTTGATGCTTTCACTCTTTTGTATGGGGAATGACGGCTCATTGACTGTCCCAGCAGCACTCCCTGGACGGTCAAGAGCAGGAACTTCAATATGCCATATTTGTAAAACGGTGTTGTGGGTTTGTTCTATGTCATTGTAATTATTGTCACAAATGTATCATTTCTTTTGCAGGGAATCAAAGAGTATATTTGAATAAGACACTCTCCCCACGGTGTATACGGTGTAACAGAGTTGGGGAGGATAGAGAATTTTGGGTATATTCGATATTTCTGTTGTAATATAGAACGATATATCAGGCAATGATGATGGAGGGAGGCAGTAAGTTCATGGTAAGGGTGCAGCCATGGGCGGACTATTTCTGGGGACAAAGCACCACCAACAACAGCAAAAGGATAAATGCCACTTGCAATCTGCCAGCAGGGTTATGGTGGCTGTGTGGAGATCAATTGGCTGGGAAACAGCTGCCCGGGAACTGGTCAGGGGACTGTACCATGGGCGTCCTAGTTCCTAATTTGCAGATAATTAATCAGACTGATATTAGCAGTATCATTAGAGGAACATGGAAAGCTTTTAGGGCAAAGCACTCTATACCTACAAATCCTTTGGTGAGATATAATAAAGGTTATCATAGCTTTGTACGGGCCCTTTTTCCATCACTAGGAGTAGTACAGCTAGAAAAAGCAATAGTTAACTTGTCGGCAGAAATGGAAATTATTGCTAATCGCACTGTAGACGCGATTTTAGGCTTGCAGCTGTATACGGAGGGGTTAACAGATGGAATTTTGGCCTGTGAGAAAACTGCAGTTAGCACAGCAGAAAACGGATGGCTGGGTAAGAAATAGATACTATGCTGGGTGAGAGATAGATACTATGCTGGGTGAGAGAAAACAGCCCACAGAGGTAAGAAAGTTGATCAAGGTTAGGGGAGGATGTGGAAGACGTGCAGTAATGGAGGAATATAAAGCACAGTTCACAATTTTGTTTGCCTTGTAACATTCTGCTATTGGCTTAAGCATAGTTGATATGTGACTGCTGGATTATGGTAAGATGCCGTGTGAACAAAGCCTACGAACCAATAGACGGGATGGCTGTGGCGCGTGCAGCACGTCTGGCCAGCGGGCGCATACGCCATAGGCTCCCTGTGTTGAAAGGTGACAACCGAGGTGAGTTCCGACACTCGCTGGCCACGTTGTGTCGAAACTTGTTCCTCTGCAAATGTATAAATACCGGGATGTCCTGAAGGGCAGTGGGCCGGTGTACGGCAAGGCCACCGTTGCCTCCGTGGGGATGCCCACGTAAAGCTGGCACCTACCGACTGCTGGGCTGAGATCGCAGTGCAGGACGATACAAGAATGTACAGATGGTCCATCTTCCTCACAGTCCTCGGGTTGCGAATGATCCATCAGGTTTTGTTTATAGATAAACAAAAAGGGGGAGATGTTGGGATCACCCTGCAAGGGCTCGACCTTGAGGAGAAGGAGCTGTGGCATTGAGAAGCTGGTAAACAGCTGCATATCTGCACGGCTCAACCTTGAGGAGAAGGAGCTGTGGTAAACAACTAAGAGGAAGCAAAGGAGCGCGTGGACATACAGAGGCGACCAATCCTGCCTCTGTGAGAGTCGCATGGACTTAAAGCAATAGCCAACCGGGTAGCACTTTTAGGCGCGTGAACGGGCTGTATTTGTATAAAAAGCAAGCTTTGCTAACAATAAAGGTCTTTGGCCTGAATCCCCGTCAGAGTCTGTGCCTCATTACTCCACAGGGGAAGGCTTGCCTTCTAAGGTGGCTGTTGCTTGGAGACTGGCTGAGCATCAGTCTGCTTGAGGGAGGTGGTGAGTGATTGCTTTTGCACTGCTGGTTTTGTTCCCCCCTTTGTTTCACTTATTAGACAGTTTTTATCTTGACCCATGATTTTTTCTTGCTTTTGCTCTTCCTAGTCTCTCCCCCATCCTGGGGTGGGAAGGGGCAAGCATGCAAGTAGCTGCTGGCCAGGGTCAGCCTACCACATTACAAGGTTTTTTAGTAGCTGACTTTATAACTCGTCTATCATAACTAACTTAAGAGTAACTATCTATTCTCTATAGTAATTGTTTGTTTTATTGACAACAAAAATCGTGAATTCTCTTACATGCCAGTATACGCTGGAATTTTTGTACACACCAGTTGAACTGAGTACAAAAAAAAGTGCATTTACATGCAACTTAGATAAAAACGGATACATTTATATACTTTCTGGAAGGCTATTGATTGCATGATTAGTTTAACTTTTAAAGATTTCTTTAGCCTGTGTGATTATGTTTAACAGCCTACTCTCATAGTCCTTAGGCTATACTTGCCTCAAGGCTAATATTTCAGCTATGTGTAAATAGTTAATCACAAGAAATGCGTGTGTGTAGAACCAAGAGGTCTCATGAAATTAAAACAAAGAAGAGTTAAGAGCAAGGACTGAGAGATTAAAGAGAACAGAGAAGATCTCTTAACCTTGAGCGTAGGGACAGACTGGCAGGAATGCTCAAACAAGGATGATAAGAAGGAACCGCTTGGCTGGACAACAGAAGGGGCAAACATCCAAGGAGAAGAAACTATCCTCAGGAGACCCGTGACCATAAAAGGGAAAAAGGAGTAGGGGGCTAACTCCCCAAATGACCACCAGCTGAGACCCCCGCGCATGCGTCGTGTAGTTTTGCAATGCCAGCATTATGTAAATGTAGCAGATAGGCAGGGACGCGGAGATTTCTCAGAAAATGTGTGAATATTCATGTCTTTAAGGTACATAAAGGATGAACTTTTGTTTCAGGGTATGCACATTAGGTGGAGCGATTCCCCGTGCATCCAGTGCTGCAATAAAGAATGCCTGCCTTCTAAAACTTCAAACTAAGTGTTAGAGGGTTTTCTTGCCGACTTTTTCGGTAACAAAAGCAAGACATATCCTAAATTTCTCAAAAAAAATAATATGAGAATGATGCTGGGTACAGTCAGTGTAATCAAGGGAAAAGCCATTTGTTATGAAGGATGCTATGCATGTTTCCTACATAAGAAGTTAAATGAATAATTTTTTTTTGGTGCAGGGCAAAAAATATATTCTTGGAGATCTCTAAACTTGGATATACAATTTCAAAGTCAAAGCTTCTGGCATTACTCACTTCATATTGATACTCTTCCATACCTGATTTGCTCTCAGATACACCTTGGATATCTACACTTTCCACACACATGCCCTCTGTGTCACAGAAAAGTTTCCGAGTAACAAATAGCAAGGAAAACCCAAAATTTTTGCAATGATATACCGGTTTTGACTGGGATAGTTAATTTTCTTCATAACAGCTCATATGGTGCTATGTTTTAGATACCAAGTGTCCAAGACAGTGTTGATAACATACTAGTGTTTTTGTTACTGTTGAACAGTGCTTACACAGCATCAAGGTCATTTCCGTTTCTCACATTGCCCTGACAGCTAGGGGTGCACAAGAAGTTGGGAGAGGACACAGCTGGGGACACAGCTGACCCCAATTGACCATATATGACATCGTGGTCAGCTGGGGGAAAGGAGGAAGGGGGAACATTTAGAGTTATGGCATCTGTCTTCCCAAGTAATTGTTACACATGATGAAGTCCTGCTTTCCCGGAGATAGCTAAACATCTGCCTACCAATGGGAAGTAGTGAATGAGTTCCTTATTTTGCTTTGCTTTGGAATGCAGCTTTTGCTTTACCTATTAAACTGTCTTTATCTTGACCCATTGTTGAAGGCATGCAAGGAATGAAGCTGGGGGTATTGTTTAGTCTCTGTGAGCAGTTAACAAGGTGCAACCTTGAGGGAAGGAACAAGATAATCAGAAAAGAAACACAACTACTGAACCATCCTAATTAACATCTAATTAACATATAATATGCATAATAGAAACCTGCCCCTGGGTGGGGAAAGTCCCCTCCTCACAAAAGCCCCTTCCTCACTGAGCATGCCTAGGAAAAAAGAAGGACGCTGTGACTTTAAGTGGAGACGAGGCTTGTGAGAACCAATGGGAACAAGGGGAACGGAGCCAACTTTTAAAAAATACTGATAACTGTTGCTCGAAGTGTATAAATATTTTCTGTGTGTTAACTGAGGTGTGCTGGCTTTGTGGACCTAACACCTAGCACCCAACTCTGCGCAGATTTGGAATAAAAGCAAATAACTCAGCTCTGTGTGTTTTTCGGCTCTCTGCACACCAGGTGGAAGAACCCATATTTGGGACAACACCATGAGTTTTTGCACATTTACCCTTCTGATTCTCTTCCCCATCCCATTGTGAGGGGTGTGAGTCAGCAACTGTGTGTTAACCCACAACAAATGAGATCCTTCTCATACATTTACACCTATGGCAGGATGCCAGTCACGGACACTCCGGGGTGGGGGGGGTGGGCAAGCTCAAGTGCTATAGCTTATCTTGTATTTTGCAATAATTTATTCTGAGATCAGCATATTTAAAGCATTAGATGCTAAATAAATTCTCACAAATGGATATTTCAGAAAGTACAACACTTTCTTTTAGCCTATGAAGCCCAAGCCTTTCGTGCTATGAAGCACCAAGGCCAAGGTGCTAATTCAGACAAGTTATATTCTCAAACCCAGGAGTTCAATTATTTTTCTGGAGGGCTGAACATTAGTTTCAATAGATACTCTTATATTTTCAAGTTCTATGTTTCCTTTTCCACAACTACGCAAATTCAGACCAGATATAGATTAAAGACGGATGGCTCTTTTTCCATACCATCCTTCCTAATTTAGAAGCAGCCAACAGTACTCCTTCTTTTAACGTCTCCTTTGTCACAAAAAAAGGAAGATTATACCTAGCATACCTTCCCTGAATTCATCTTCAGTTGGAGAAGGGGGGGAAGTAGTCAATACAAGGATCCTGTATCCCCCCCCTCTTGCAGGGGATGGGACACAGACAGGACAGCATTTTTTTCCCCAAACACCAACCAGTTTTCTTTGTGATACTTCCATCATCCTACAACTACCTCAGCCACTCCCTAAGCCACTGGTATCCTCTTCTGGAGACAAAATATTGCACAACTATCACAGTAGGGCTTCTTGCAGTTTCCTCTGTGGCATATGAAAGAGATCAGTGCTGGTGGCAGGGTACAAGAACACAATAGCTAGCTGTTTCCAAACATTGTTAAGCCAATATTAACTTTGATTCTGTGCTATGTCTCACTCTTAATAACCTCTGTCAGGCTAACACATTAGGCCTAGCAGAAGACAAGCATGGAGGCTGTATCATCCTTGACAGTCAGAAGACATGGAAACAGTGGAAAAGATCCAGGAGGAGACAACAGTGGTGGCAGCAGTGAAGCCCAGCTATTAACTGGTTAGGAACCACAGATACAGGCATCTAGAATGATGAAATCATGACAAAAACCTGTTTGTCCCAATCTACAGAGAATCTCTCATATAACAGCCCAGCTACTTAAACACTACAAGAGTATGGGCTTATACCTCATATCATGGTAATGATAAACGTCAGCAATTAATGAAAAGCATTGTATGTTGCAAGTATTATTCAAAGCAGAGCTTTTTAATTTTTTTTTTTAAGAAATAAATCTATTTCCAAGTTATTTTCATAATAAGCATTACAGAAGTATTTCTTTAATCCAGTCATTCTGGTATTCTGAAAGTCCAACTTCCTCAAGTCCTTTTTTCATTTTCAAATTCAGCCTTCACTTGGAGAACTTCTACATTATGCCTATAATATGATGTGCTTTTCTTTTCTGGTCACAAAACCTCCTGAAGTCTTATACAGAATAACACAGTTTAAAGTAGACAACCACAGAAGCTATATTTTTTGCCCTACTAATTAGTTACTAATTGTGGAATCATTGTGATTTTTATTTACTCTATATCTTGCATATCAAAATCCTTTTGTTCTTTTTTCTTTTTTCCTTTGGTTTTTTTTTATGTTCAGAACAATAATTTAATCAGAATAAAAATGTATAAATATTTTAACACTACTATTATTGAAAAAAAATAGCATTAATGTAACATTGCATGTCATATCACTTCCAATATCTTTGCAATGAGTCTACTAATATATAATCCATATAATGATGGGTCACACATATTGCCTTCTGACTTATAATTAATGAACAGGCATTCCTAAAACTTGCTGATGTTGAGATTCTTCATCTTCCTTAACCTTAAATGAAGAGTGATATTCAGATGAAATATTCTTAGTAATTGGTACTAAGCCCTGCTATTCAAAGAAATATGAACAGATTCAATTTTGAGCAACTAGCTGTTTCTTCCACTTTGATTTCTAGTAAATAATCAGGAAAAAAAAAAGAGAGATCTTCCATTGCATTATTACAGATGACTGAGTCATGTATTTTGCATATACTGTATATCTGACCACTGCAAGGTTTTTTGGTGAGTGGTTTCTTGGTGGGTGGTGGGGATTTTGTTTTGGTTTTTTTGTTAATATAATGTTAAAAGTAATCAATACTGCTGGGTATACCTATTTTGATTAGTAGTAATTACAAAAATACTTAACTAAAAACACAAACAGTTTTATGAGTTGTAAATAGAAAAAAAGGAAGTATGTTACGTAGTTAAAAAACCATGAAAGTCAATCTCTTTTAAACAAACCCTGAAGTCAGTATTCACGTATAAATTTTATTAAAGAAAGGAGGAGCTTTTCCCTGAGAAAAAAAACCACAATTTGAACTATTTTGTCATCTGAATGTAGTAGATAAAGGCATAAGTAAAAGCTTAAAAGTCATACTGGGATATTAGCTGGAAACTTCCAGCAGGTTAAGGTTCAATGATCCTATATACAGTGCAGATATGTAGGAAGTGGCACTTTCAGAAGAACATTTGAACAAACAGGTAAATGACATGCATTATATGAAAACAGACACACCTTGAAAAGAATAGCTATAAGAATAATAAGGAAAAGGAATGGGTTTATTTCAATGATCAGTCATGACTTGTTGCCTCTCAATTATGAGATGATCATTCTCTAAGAGAAGGGAAGGAGGGAGGTTCTAATACTGGAATATTACCTGCCGTCTAGAGGGACTTACATTATACAGATTTGCAAGTATCTGAGCCCAGAGATTAATCACTTAAAACCCACATCCATCCACATATAGTCACTGAGTTCCAGCTGGTGACAGGACCTTCAAAGTATTGTTAGAATATAAAAAAGAAACCATTTTAGACCTAAATTTCTTATGTCATATAAAGTTCTGCTGCTTCACTGTTTATATAAACTACTGACATTAAATTAAAAAAAAATAAATGGGGTACATTGCAGACAACTATATGTCTGCACCTTTTTAATCATTAAATAATTGTCCTGGGACTGTATATTGACTAAACCAGGCAGGATCTGACTAACACTAATAGGATGTTTTTTACTTACCTTTTAAATTTCTTTCAGTACAAGACAGTAAAACAATTACAACATCTTTTACTGCCTGATCTGTATATATACAGAAGCACATTACATTTTTATTTATTAAAAAATACATATGGGATCAACTCTTAAATAGGAAAAAACTAAAAGTTTTACATGAAGAAAGTAATAAAAATGAAGAAATTTGGGAATTTCTCTTTAGATATCACCTGTATTATTTTTACAGAGGATATTTTTGATAGATACAAAACAAATGCTCGCTGACTGCTTTAGTAAGCTACATGCAAGATTCATGCCACTTTATGTCACTGCACAAACACACACTAATCATGAATATGTATACAACTATGCTACATTCATGCGGATTCAGTTATATTGTTTTCCTCTAGCATTCAAGAGTTGCACATCGAACCCAGATGCAGCTTTTTTTTATTGCAGTAAACCTACAAAGATGTCCTTGGGGGAAACCAGTTTAAGTGACAGGCAAAGACAGAAGGAGAGGAGAAAAACAAGTAATAACTTAAGAATTGTTGGAAATTTCTCTTCATATATATGGCAATTAGCACACACATAATATGCTACTCTATGCCATTTATAGAATGAAGTAGATATGAAACTACCTGCTATAAATGAAAATGCCTTAGATTCAGATACATCTAAATGCTTTCAAGTAAAATAAAATGATCACGTAGCAAGAAGTGGAAAAATTATTCTTTACCATGCAGTAACTATTTTTGACGTGTTGCTCGTGTATTCTATTTCCAGCACACATTACCACCAAGCACATGGGGTCAAATTATTTTTGCCAACAGGCTTTCTCAGCTAAGGATAGAAATGGCAAAGCAGGCTCAGTTCCCTCAACAGTAAAGAAACCAAGTGCCACAGGTACCTAGTTAGTAACAGTGGAAAGAGTTAGTTGGATCATGTAGTGCACTGTGACAATCAACATACCTCAAGGAACTGTAAAGAAAACCAGCAGTCTTCCTGACAAATCAAGATGTGAAATACACATAGGTGTGACATGAATATTTCAGAGATGACTACTTAATTTGGCTTACTACTTTTGGAAGAGATCTGGATCTTCAACACTGCAATGGAAAGTCAATTATTCAGAGGTATGTAACATAAGTTTAAAAAAAAAAGTTCCTCATCTAAGCAAAAAGGCATTTACCAGTGATATCCTGGATAGTAGAGGCCTAACCCCCCCCAAATGTTCTTTTATCACTTAAGTACTAATAGGGCTGATGGGTAACCTGTAACTTTCTGTTCAAGCAGTCCTTGCCTGGTTTTAACCATTTTATATGGAGCACAGGCGACAATGTACCTTGTGACAAAAAAATGAATCCACATACCCTGAAACCGTGCAGCAAAAACTCTTGACAACATGCAAGAGTAAGCTTTCAGCTTTTGAGAAGATCTAGGATAGTCTATGACAGATGTAGAATTTACACATAACAACTTTTGATTGCTTTCCTTTAACCAGGGTTTGAAGATGAGGAAAAGACTCAGAATTAAATGAACTAAATTAGCCACCCTCTACCATAATCATGTTAAAATGTGTCTGATGTCAAGGATGGAGTTTAACCAAATTGCTCAACGCTCCTAGTGATCTGTAATCATCCCCAAAGCATGTAGGGAACAACTTGATACTGCTGAAAGACAGAATTGCACTCAATAAAGCGAAGTCCTCCATGTTTTCTGTGCAATAAATAACATTCTATTTCAAAATATGCAAAATTGTCTGGGGAATCTAAAATGTGATTACAGACATTTATAACCATCCTGAAAAGACAGATGAAGATATTTAAGGGATTTGGAAAAAAGAAATTAAAAGCCTTTCCTTTGATCTACAGAGAACCTTTTCTCCATTCCAAGATTTGAAATGAAAGACTTAAGACAAAAGTATTGTTGATACAGGCCTATAAAGACAGAGAAATAGCATTTTACAATTCAGGAATATATCTGAAACTGGTGATCTAATACTCTAAGGTGATGCAATTCCAGACTCCAGTAAAAACAGCAGCTGTCAAAAAGAAAGGCAGCGAAAATAAAAACCTCTAAGAGTATCTCTAAGTTTGGCCAAACTGCCAGACATGAAGAACTAGAGGCACAGAAAGATTTTTTTTTTTTCCTAAAACCTGTCTTTCTATCTTGAACAGTGTTAAAGATACTTTTAGATTAAAAATAGGTAAAGAACATCTCCTTAAATATGAAGTGCTTAACTAAAGCTCAATACTATGCTCTGAAGGGAGGGGGGGGAAGAAGGGGAAGAATAACTCTGTGATGTGAGCAGCCATAAAGGTGGCCTGGTTAGAAGGGGTAAGTCACTGAACAGAAGAAAATGCCTGCTGAAATACTGACAGAGAACATGCTTGCCAGCCTGGGAACTGTGAGCCTGGGAACCAGGCCTGTGAACCAGAAGCATCCTTGAAAAGTACAGCTGGGTACCTAGAAACTGGAGACATCCTGAGATACCATCAATAAGCACAAAAACAAGGAACTGTAAGGGCAAATTATCTGAAAAGGTAAAAAATAAGTCTGAAAAAATGGAAAACATCCTGAGAAAGTAAGAACTGGTAACTACCATTGGCTGTTCTAACTGTATGAACAGGAAAAGTCTGGAAAAATAAAAATTGGTCTGACAGAACAGAAAACATCATCATCATCTATTGGCTGTTACAGGTGAAACCCAGAAATTAATAGCACCAACTGGCTGCTTGAAGTGGGGATGTCCTATGGCCCCCTTATGTCTCTATAATAGAAAAATGACTTAATCTTTTATCCAGTGGCACTTCTCTCTCTGAGAACATCCCATGCTGCATGTACTTTTCCTTTCCTAAACAGGTTGAGCTCTATGCACGAACTTTCTACAAGGTCTTGGATGCTTACCAGGGACACCTGGCTGACTCCAAACTCTGAGGAAGATAAATTCTGAAGTAAAACTCTGTCTATTATTTTATTGGTCCCCCTCTGTGCCCACTTCTGGCATTGGTTCGGTTTATCCTCCTACCTTTGGGATGGCTGGGTCCCCCTCTGGGATCAGTTGTCCTCCCTTCTGGGATGGTTTGGACCATTCTGAGATCTAATTCGCTTGATACCATTATTATATATCCATATAAGCAACCTATCATAAGCATATCTGCTGTTCTGTTGTTAATAACTTTGCTTCACTAATGCAGTAACCTGTAACAGAATCATAGAAACTTTGGGTTGAAAGGGACCTTTTAAGGTTATCTAGTCCAACCCCCCCTGCAACGAGCAGGAACATCTTCAACTAGATCAGGCTGCTCAGAGCCCCATCCAACCTGACCTTGAATCTTTCCAGGGATGGGGTGTCTACCACCTCTATGAGCAATCTGTACCAGTGTTTTACCACCCGCATTATGAAAAATTTCTTCCTTGCATCTAGTCTAAATCTGCCCTCTTTTACTTTAAAACCATGACCCCTTGTCCTATCGCTACAGGCCCTGATAAAAAGTCTGTCACCATCTTTCATACTCACAAGTCTATGGGGCCTGATGGGATCCACCCAAGAGTCCTGAGGGAGCTGGCGGAGGAGCTTTCCAAGCCACTCTCCATCATATATCAACAGTCCTGGTTAACAGAGGAGGTCCCAGATGACTGGAGGCTTGCCAATGTGATGTCCACCTACAAGAAGGGCCAGAAGGAGGATCCCGGGAACTACAGGCCTGTCAGCCTGGCCTCGGTACCGAGGAAGATTATGGAGAGGTTCATCTTGAGGGCGCTCACAGGGCATGTGCAGGACAACCAAGGGATCAGGCCCAGCCAGCATGGGTTCATGAAAATCAGGTTCTGCTTGACCAACTTGATCTCCTTCTATGACCAGGTGACCCGCCTAGTGGATGAGGGAAAGGCTGTGGATGTTGTCTACCTGGACTTTAGTAAAGCCTTTGACAGCGTCTCCCACAGCATTCTCCTGGAGAAGCTGGCAGCTTGTGGCTTAGACAGGTTTACTCTTCGCTGGGTAAAGAACTGGCTGGACAGCCGAGCCCAGAGACTTGTGGTAAACGGAGTTAAATCCAGTTGACGACTGGTCACAAGTGGTGTTCCCCAGGGCTCAGCTTTGGGGCCAGTCTTGTTTAATATCTTTATCAATGATATGGATGAGGGAGGGGGTTGAGTGCTCCCTCAGTAAGTTTGCAGACGACACCAAGTTGGGTGGGAGTGTTGATCTGCTGGAGGGTAGGAAGACTCTGCAGAGGGATTTGGACAGGCTGGAACAATGGGCCAAGGTCATTTTTGTTGGGACCACCCTGCATGGCTCGACCTTAAGGAGAAGGAGCTGTGGCGTTGAGAAGCTGGTAAACAGCTGGATGTCTGCACGGCTCGGCCTTGAGGAGAAGGAGCTGTGGTAAACAACTAAGAGGAAGCAAATGAGCGCATGGACACCGGCAGGCAGCGAATCCTGACTGTGTGAGAGGCACGTGGACAGCGCATGATATTTTGTATATAGCCAATTGCAATAATGTGTAACAAGCTGTAACCAATCATGAGTGTGTGTGTGCAGTGGCTAAGCAAAAATTATTATATATATTGGAGTCAGACAAGACAATAAAGGGCTTCAGAATATAACTCTAATAGAGTTGTGAAGTCCATCCTTCTCCCGCAACTGGTGACCCCGACGTGATACGATCTCTGGGATCTCATCGTTGAACACCGGTCGAGCGCAGAGGACGCCGCGGGAGAAGCCCGGTTGGAAGAATTGCAGTCAGCGGGACTGACGCAAGGAAAAAGAAAAAGGAATACGTTGCAACGGAAAAGCACCCAGCAAGGTGAGGTGAGCAACCGGGGCGGCATGGGGCAGAACACATCGTGTGAAGAAGGGGCGATAGTCAGACTCCTGCTGCACATGCTCTCTAAGAGAGGACTGAAATATGATGAATATACACTTAGAAGGCTTCTAATTTGGAGCTGAAAGAAAGGGTACCCCCCCTATCCATCTGTGGCGTTTAAGGCAGAGACGTGGGAGGAGATAGGAAAAATGTTATGGGAACATATTGAGAAAACCGCCGCAGAGTTAGTGACGGTGTGGAAGTTGATATTAACCACATTAAAAGCCTTGCAGGCAGAGAGAAAAGCCGCAGCTGATATGGAGGAGGCTGTTAAATCGCCTTCAACCAATCCCTTTTCAACCAAGTCAGAGGGTCCAGGACCTTCAGCGACTCCGACTGCACCTCCTGAGGTGCCAGATGCACTGGGTGAACTGGCCGCATCAGATAAGTCAGAGAAACAGGTCTACAATGACATATGTGAGGGCAAGATGGGACAAAGCTGCCCAGAACAATGTACTCAATGTTCCTCTGTGTGCCCGTGTGAAAGATTGATGGGGCGGGCTTCACCACCCCCGAAACCACCCAGACTTAACCGATCGAAAGCCGTGGTTTTGAAACCCTCAGCCGAGCCCCTGCCACCTTTACGGCCCCCGTTGCCTGATAGCACCGACAAAGGAGAAGAGCCTGTTGTAGAGACTATAGGGAGGCAAGAGCCTAGAATGAAAGGCGACCCTAGAGAGTGGTGGAAAGACCTTTTTTTAGGAGCAATGAAAGACGAGGAAACGGAGTTACTGATGGCATTTCCCATTAGTGTACAGCCTCACGAGCCCAATCGCTGGGACCCATTTCATTAGGACTTGATTAAGGAAGTGCGGAAGGCAGTGCAAAATTATGGCTTGCAATCACCTTTCCCGCAAGCTCTATTAGAGAACATATTCACGGGAATGGTTCTTACACCATGGGATTGTCGACAGATGATAGATATGTTGTTGACACCAACCCAAAGGTTATTGTGGGCAGACAGATGGTATAAACTCTGTATGCAAGAAGCCCTGAGAAACCTGGAGCGTCAAGACGGCGATCCGCTTCAGAACATTACTATGGAACAAATGACAGGCCAGGGACCCTTTGTGGATGTTAGATTGCAAGCTCGGCTGCCCTTAGAAGCCTTGCAATTAGTTGGGCGACTAGCGTTGAATGCGTTGCGAACAGTCCCTGAGGAGGGAAAGAGGCAACCATCTTACACTCAAATTAGACAAGGGAGAGATGAACCATCTATGTCTTTTGTTGATCGTCTGAGAGACGCTTTGAATAAGGTGTATACCAATGAAGACGCAAAACTAGCAGTGCTGTTGAATTTAGCGGTAGAAAATGCCAATGTAGATTGTAAAAGAATTTTGTTAGCTTTGCCAAAAGAAGCAACGTTAGTACAAATGGTCGAAGCCTGCAACAGAGTAGGCTCTGCCACACATCAGGCAGAAACACTCGCAAGTGCCTTTGCAGAAGCAATTAAGCCATTTATAAATGGAAAAGGGGAGAAAAAATGTTTTAATTGTGGAAAAACAGGCCATTTTAGAGCTCAGCGCAAGGCCACAAGGAAAGGACCTAGGCAGATTGAGACAGGTCATAAATCCTTCCAACAAGGACCCTTTCAGCAAGGAATAGGCCCAGCAGGAGCACCATGTGGTCGATGTCAAAAATTTGGTCATCAAGCCTCAGAATGCTGTTCAAAGTATCATCGGGGTGGTATGAAATTGGGAAACGGGCGAGCGAGCACGAAGGCACCCCGCGCGACGACACAAATGGGGAAGCACCACCAGGCTGCTTGGCAAGCTTTAGCGCCCGAACCAGAGGGAGCACCGGAGTGGACGTGGAAACAACAGTAGAAGTTACCTTATGGGACACGTCGGTTTATGATGTCCCAAGTAATGTGAATGGACCATTAGGATATGGATTGAGTGCTTTGTTATTAGGACGATCTTCAGCAACAAAGCAGGGACTTTTTGTTCTCCCTGGAGTCATTGACGCTGATTATACAGGAACCATCAAAGTAATGTTGTGGACTCCATCTCCTCCTGTTGCGGTTCCTGCAGGCACACGTATTGCACAATTGGTGCCTTTTACTGCTTCTGTACCTCAGGCAACGCAATCAGTGAGGGGGAATGGAGGGTTTGGCTCAACAGGAAGACCACAAATCTTTCTAGCATTAGATATCAGCAGAAGAAAACCGACTTTGAAAACGAAGTTTAGGCATCCTGACCCCACCGTGCGACCGCGACAATGGACCATCGATATGTTAGTGGATACAGGAGCTGATGTGACCATAATCAGTCAGCGAGAGTGGCCGCCAGGCTGGCTGGCTCAGTCTCCAGCTCACGGACTTGTAGGGGTTGGTGGGTTTTCTGCAACGCAACAGAGCGTAACAACTCTAACCTGTGAAAATCCAGACGGGCTAGTGTGTTCAGTACAACCCTATGTAGCCGTATTACCATTAAGTCTACTTGGGCGGGATGTACTGAGTCAAATGAATACATCACTCTCTAGCGATCCGCAGGGTTTTTGGTAACGGCCATTGAAACATGACCTGTGCTCAAACTGGAATGGAAAACCGATGATCCAGTGTGGGTAAATCAATGGCCGCTGACCGCAGAAAAGGTCGCCCACCTGGAAGATTTGGCAAAAGAACAGCTAGAAAAAGGCCATATTGTGCCAACCACTAGTCCTTGGAACACACCTGTTTTTGTGATTCCAAAGAAAAGTGGAAAATGGAGACTATTACATGACTTGCGAGAAGTCAATAAGGTTATAGTGGACATGGGAGCCTTGCAACCAGGGCTACCATCTCCCTGTATGATACCGAAGTATTGGAAGCTTTTGATTATAGATCTCAAAGATTGCTTTTTTACAATCCCTCTGCATAAAGATGATGCCAAACATTTTGCATTCTCCGTCCCAAGTACAAACAAGGCGCAACCCATGCAAAGATATCATTGGACAGTATTGCCACAAGGCATGAAAAATTCGCCCACAATGTGTCAAATTTATGTAAATTGGGCTTTACAGCCAATCAGAAAAAGGTGGCCTCAATATCTCATCTATCATTATATGGATGACATACTGTTGGCCGATGATCAATTAAATCCGGAAGAAATGATCGGGGAGCTCGTTGAGCTTTTAAGACAAAGTGGGCTGCAAGTGGCGCCGGAAAAGATACAAGCTGAAGCGCCTTGGAGGTACTTGGGGTGGATGAACACTGAAACGTCGGTGACCCCCCAAAAGGTTGAATTAAGAATTCAGATGAAAACATTAAATGATGTACAAAAATTGTTAGGAGGCGTTAACTGGATTTGACCTATTTGTGGGATCACAAACCAAGATATGGAGCCCTTGGTTCAGCTCTTGCAAGGGGATAGCAGGTTAAATTCTCCTCGGCAATTGACCAAGGAAGCCCAGGAAGCAGTAGGAAACATTTCTGAAAAGGTGACTCAAGCATTTAGTTCTAGGGTAGACCCCTCGATAGGGATCCCTTTGGCAGTAATCAATCATGAGCGACATCCCTATGCGCTTATAATACAGTGGATAACAAAGCTAGAATCAAAAGCGGACCCATTGAGAATTTTAGAGTGGGTCTTTTTGCCTCAGCAGCAGAGAAAAACCATCACCACGAAAGCAGAGTGTTTTTCAAATTTGATTATGAAAGGGCGCAACAGAATTATTGATATATCAGCAAAGGACCCGAAAACGATTTTAATACCATTACAACAAGAATATTTGACTTGGGCTTTGCAGCACTCTGTTCCCTTCCAAACTGCATTAGCAGGATTTGAAGGTGACATTCAGATTCATTATCCATCACACAAAATGTTTACCTTTTTTAAAAACCATGAAGTAGAAGAAAAATCAAAGTGTAGTCAATATCCAGTTCAAGGTGCTACAGTGTTTACGGATGGTGGTGGGAAGACAGGCAAGGCAGCAATAGTATGGCGAGAGCACAGAGAATGGAAAGAACGGGTACTTGTCGTGCCAGGATCAGTTCAAAAGGTAGAACTACAGGCAGTAATTGAAGCCTTTAAATTATGGTCTGAAGAACCTGTGAATATAATTACTGATTCTTTATATGTAGTTGGAGTACTCCAAAGATTGGAAGGTTCAATCCTCAGACAGGTACAGCAGGAACAGCTATATCAACAATTTAGAACGCTTTGGTTTTTATTGCAGAAAAGACGACATCCTTATTACGTTATGCATATATGCAGCCATACCAACCTTCCAGGGGAATTGGTAGAAGGAAATGCAAGAGCTGATCGGCTGACTGCCACAGTATGGGCTGGACCTGCTCCGGACCGTTTCGGTCAAGCACAGGCCTCTCATGCCTTTTTCCATCAATCTGCCAAAGTTTTAGTGAGACAATTTAATCTAAGTGCAGGTGACGCTAGAGCTATTATACAGACTTGTGCCGATTGTCAACAAATATGCCCAGGAATCATGATTACAGTAAATCCCCAAGGAATGCATTCGCTACAACTATGGCAGATGGATGTGACACATGTCGCTGACTTTGGAAGATTCCAATATGTTCACGTTTTAATTGATTGCTATTCTGCAGTAGTTTGGGCCACTGCACAAACAGGAGAAACTAGTAGACATGTACAAAAGCATTTGCGAGCTGCATTCGCAGCCCATGGTATACCCCTACAAATTAAAACCGATAATGGTCCTTGTTATGTAGCCCATTCAACCCAACGATTTTTTGCTCAATAGGGAGTGACGCATGTTACTGGAATACCACATCCCCCAACTGGACAAGCTATTGTTGAACGAATGAATCATTCCCTGAAGTGTTTATTGCAAAAACAAAAAGGGGGAGAGGCTACCACACCACCCCAAGAACGTTTGAATAAAGCCTTATATGTGTTAATTTATTTACGTCTAGCAGAAGGAGAAACAGTACCTCCCATAATAAAACATGTAAAAGGAATGACAGGAAGTCTGTTTGAGTTAACACAAAATGTGCAAGTAAAAGTAAAAAATTTGGAAAAGAATATGTGGGAAGGACCTTTTCAACTGCTAACCTGGGGACGAGGTTATGCTTGTGTCATTACAGATTCTGGAACTCGTTGGGTACCCGCAAAATGGGTAAAACCATGGGTGGAACAGTCACCATCGTCGTCGTCGGACACATCTTGACACTATCAGGTGTCATCGCAATCTGGATGCCACCTCAGCCAAAAGAAAATGTATGGGTAAATCACACTGAAATTAGCAGTATCATGAGAGGAACATGGAAAGCTTTTAGGGCAAACTGCTCTATAACTACAAATCCTTTGGTAAGATATAATATTGGTTTTCATAGCTTTGTGCAGGCGCTTTTTCCATCGCTAGGAGTAGTTTCCATCGCTAGGAGTAGTACAGCTAGAATTGTTTGCCTTGTAACATTCTGCTATTGACTTAAGCATAGTTGATATGTGACTGCTGGATTATGGTAAGATGCCGTGTGAACAAAGCCTACGAACCAATAGGCAGGATGGCTGTGGTGCGTGCAGCACGTCTGGCCAGCGGGTGCATACGCCATAGGCTCCCTGTGTTGAAAGGTGACAACCGAGGTGAGTTCCGACACTCGCTGGCCACGTGTGTCGAAACTCGTTCCTCTGCAAATGTATAAATACCGGGATTTCCCGAAGAGCAGGGGGATCGGTGTATGGCAAGGCCACCGTTGCCTCCGTGGGGATGCCCACGTAAAGCTGGCACCTACCGACTGCTGGGCTGAGTTTGCGGCACAGGACTATACAAGAATGTACATGTGGTCCATCTTTCTCACAGTCCTTGGGTTGTGAATGATCCATCAGGTTTTGTTTATAGATAAACAAAACTGGGAGATGTTTGGATCACCCTGCATGGCTCGACATTAAGGACAAGGAGCTGTGGCGTTGATCTGCACGGTTTGACCTTAAGGAGAAGGAGCTGTGGCATTGAGAAGGTGGTAAACAGCTGGATATCTGCACGGCTCGGCCTTGAGGAGAAGGAGCTGTGGTAAACAACTAAGAAGCAGCAAAGGAGTGCAGGAACACCTGCAGGCAGCGAATCCTGACTGTGTGAGAGGCGCGTGGACAGGGCGTGATATTTTGTATATAGCCAATTGCAATAATGTGTGTAACAACCTGTAACCAATCATGAGTGTGTGTGTGCAGTGGCTAAGCAAAAATTATGATATATATTGGAGTCAGACAAGACAATAAACGGCATCGACCTGATCATATTGATCGAGTACGTCGTGTCCGTGACTTCCGCGTCATTTGGCGCCCGAACAGGGACCCTCTAGTCGATGCTTCCTGGAGCAGAAGAGACAGCAAATGGGGTGCGGAAGCCAGCCATAACAGGCGCTGCCCCGGTGCCTGGAAGATGCTAGCGCAAACAAAGAAACCGTCGGAATCTCGCCCTGATCAGGTGAGCGGCTGGGGAGGAGATGGGGTCCACGCTAACAAAAGAGGAAGAAGCAGTGGTTAAGCTCCTCCAACTAATCCTCTCTAAGAGAGGTGTACAGTATGAGGAAGCCGGCCTAAAAAGATTATTGGTATGGGCGCGGCAAAAAGGACTAATTCCCTCAGTAAGTGCAGCTTTTGAGATCCCGATCTGGGAAGGAATTGGCGCAGCACTGTGGGAGGAAGTCAGCACAGGCAACAAAGACAGTATAAAATTTACAACGCTCTGGAGGTTGATCCTAGAGACATTAAAAGAACTAAAGGCAGAACGCATCGTATGAAGAAGGGGCGATGGTCAGACTCCTGCTGCATATGCTCTCTAAGAGAGGACTGAAATATGATGAATATACACTTAGAAGGCTCCTAATTTGGAGCCGAAAGAAACGGTACCCTCCCCGATCCGTCTGTGGCATTTAAGGCAGAGACGTGGGAGGAGATAGGAAAAATGTTATGGGAACATATTGGGAACGGAGATAAAACCGCCACAGAGTTAGTGATGGCATGGAAGTTGATATTAACCACATTAAAAGCCTTGAAGGCAGAGAGAAAAGCCGCAGCTGATATGGAGGAGGCTATTAAACCACCTTCAACCAATCCCTTTTTAACCGAGTCAGAGGGTCCAGGACCTTCAGCGACTCCGACTGCACCTCCTGAGGTGCCAGATGCGCTGGGTGAACCGGCTGCATTAGATAAGTCAGAGAAACAGATCTATGATGATGTATGTGAGGGCAAGACGGGACAACGTTGCCCAGAACAATGTACTCAATGTTCCCCTGTGTGCCCGTGTGAAAGATCAATGGGGCGAGTCTCGAAAGGAGATGGGCAAGCAGCGGAGCTAGCAACAACGTGGCGATTGCTATTGGAGACTGTTTTGAAGAGCCAGGGGCTAGCAGCAGACTCTGCAACAGCTTTTGAGTTATCTCCCTGGGAGAAAGCAGGGAAATTAGTGTTTGAGGCAGCCTCTAAAGAGGATCATAAGGCTGCGAAAGTGTTAACAACATGACGGTTAGTCAGAGACTCTATAAAGGTGATAAAATCAGAACAGACAGCGGCGGCAGCCGCTGCCGCTGCCACAGCCCCGGGAGAGAAGGGAGGCTGAGCTGGGGATGATGAGAACGAGTGGCCTGAGCCCAGTGCCCCACCGCTAACGCAACCAACGGAGGTGGTGAGTCCTCCTTGGCCCCCACCTCCTGACCCGGAACCTGAGCGCTGGTCGCCCGTGCTGCAACAGGAGGGGGCTGCCTGGGACGATCCTTCCCCCAAGTCAATATACGACCCTGCCCAACATTGGTGAGGCATGAGACAGGAGGCCTTGGCAGAGGGGGAGGGGACGGAGCGAAGTGGGTACCGGCCAGGTCGGTACGGCTGGCAGTAAGACCAGAAGATCCTGTCACACGTCCCACGGACGCAGTCAACTCCAACGTACTGCCAGCTGATGCTTTCGCTCTTTTGTATGGGGAATGATGGCTCATTGACTGTCTCAGCGGCTCTCCCTGGACGGTCAAGAGCAGGAACTTCAATATGCCATATTTGTAAAACGGTGTTGTGGGTTTGTTCTATGTCATTGTAATTATTGTCACAAATGTATCATTTCTTTTGCAGGGAATCAAAGAGTATATTTCAATTGCTTTTTTACCATTCCCTTAGCAGCTGAGGATGCAGAGAAGTTTGCCTTTACGGTACCATCGGTAAATAAAGGAGAGCCAGCAAAGAGGTATCATTGGGTAGTATTACCGCAAGGAATGAAAAAATCACCTACGATGTGTCAGACATTGTGGCATGGGCTCTAGAGCCGGTGCGGAGAAAGTATCCAGATTTAATAATGTATCATTATATGGATGATATATTAATAGCAGGGACACAATTGAATGCAGACCACATTTTACAGCACTTAGGGCATGAGTTAGAAAAAAGGGGTTTAAAAATAGTGCCGGAAAAAATTCAAAAGAAGGGACCATGGCAATATTTGGGCTGGATTATTACCAGTGGAGCAGTCCGCCCACAAAAGATAAAGATTAATTCGAAAATAGGAAATCTTTCTGATGTCCAAAAATTAATGGGGGATATACAGTGGGTTTGAAATATTTGCGGAATTACTAATGATGATCCGAGGCCATTGATGCCGCTCCTGGGGTCTTCGGTGGAGGCTCCAGAGCGCCGTCAACTGGACGAGGATCAACAGCAAGCATTGCAGAAAATTACTGAGCAGATAGCAACAGCCTATGCTCACAGATGTTCACCTACTGAGAGTATCTCACTTATGATAGTTAATTCAGGAGGGGAACGGAAACATCCACTAGGACTGATTGTGCAGTTAGGAAATACGGCGGACAGTTTGAAAGTTTTGGAATGGGTTTTCCTCTTCTCTTATTACTTGTTATCTTAATAATAATGCTTATTGTACCGTGTTTATTACACTGTCTACAAGGAATGGTTCAAAAGGTAGCAAGGAATGCCTGGCTAGCTAATAATTCAAACGAGTGTCTTACACACCCAAAGAATGAGCTTTGTTAGATAAACACGCTCAAAAAAAAAGGGGGAGAGGATACCACATTACCCTAAGAACGTTTGAATAAAGCCTTATATGTGTTAAATTATTTGCGGAAGGAGAAAGGACCTTTTCAACTGCTAACCTGGGGACGAGGTTATGCTTGTGTCATTACAGATTCTGGAACTCGTTAGGTACCCACAAAATGGGTAAAACTGTGAGTGAAACAGTCACCATCGTCATCGTCAGACACATCTTGACACTATCAGGTGTCATCGCAATCTGGATGTCACCTCAGCCAAAAGAAAATGTATGGGTAAATCACACTGAAATTTGCGGTATCATGAGAGGAACATGGAGAGCTTTTAAGGCAAAGTGCGCTATAACTAGAAATGCTTTGGTAAGATATAATATTGGTCTTCATAGCTTTATACAAGCACTTTTTCTATCACTAGGAGTAGTTTCTATTGCTAAAAGTAGTACAGCTAGAATTGTTTGCCTTGTAACATTCTGCTATTGACTTAAGCATAGTTGATATGTGACTGCTGGATTATGGTAAGATGCCGTGTGAACAAAGCCTACGAACCAATAGGCAGGATGGCTGTGGTGCGTGCAGCACATCTGGCCAGCGGGTGCATACGCCATAGGCTCCCTGTGTTGAAAGGTGACAACCGAGGTGAGTTCCGACACTCGCTGGCCACGTGTGTCAAAACTCGTTCCTCTGCAAATGTATAAATACCGGGATTTCCCGAAGAGCAGGGGGATCGGTGTATGGCAAGGCCACCGTTGCCTCCGTGGGGATGCCCACGTAAAGCTGGCACCTACCGACTGCTGGGCTGAGTTTGCGGCACAGGACTATACAAGAATGTGCAGATGGTCCATCTTCTTCACAGTCCTCGGGTTGTGAATGATCCATCAGGTTTTGTTTATAGATAAACAAAACTGGGAGATGTTTGGATCACCCTGCATGGCTCGACATTAAGGACAAGGAGCTGTGGCATTGAGAAGGTGGTAAACAGCTGGATATCTGCACGGCTCAGCCTTGAGGAGAAGGAGCTGTGGTAAACAACTAAGAAGCAGCAAAGGAGTGCAGGAACACCTGCAGGCAGCGAATCCTGACTGTGTGAGAGGCGCGTGGACAGGGCGTGATATTTTGTATATAGCCAATTGCAATAACGTGTGTAACAACCTGTAACCAATCATGAGTGTGTGTGTGCAGTGGCTAAGCAAAAATTATGATATATATTGGAGTCAGACAAGACAATAAACAGCATCGACCTGATCATATTGATCGAGTACGTCGTGTCCGTGACTTCCGCGTCAGGAGGAGACACCAAGGCCTGCAGAGGTGCCATTGCCTGATTGAATCAGCCTGTTGCATATGCATGCAGCCTGTTGTATATGCATGCAGATGGAGATTGTGGGACTCGGACTGTATAAAAATGACACCATCAGAAGCAAAAAGGGGGACCCCCACCACCAAGGAGCATCAAGAGGACCAACGGGACGCCGCTGGATCCACAGGTCGTGATATCTTCTTTGCTCCCTTTCTCTCTCCCTCTCTTCTCTCTCTCTATCTCTTTCTCTCTCCTCTCTTTGTCGAAGTGTAAAAGATGTGCTGTAGGGGACTTGTTTGCTTAGTTGAAATATTTAGTTAGAGTAGTTGCCATTGAGTCATTTATGTAACCTCATGCCTTGCATTTTGTATTATTAAATTGTTAAATTGGTTGGCTGGTGTCGTTTCACCTTAATTCAGTCCAGGGGGATCACGAACTTGGTTGTTGGTCTCACGGGGATGGAGGTCGTCCTAAATGACTCCTTTCGGGCCGCGACAGTGGCCCTCCTCTGGACCTGCTTCAACAGGTCCATGTCTTGTGCTGAGGGCTCCAGAGCTGGACGCAGTACTCCAGGTGGGGTCTCACCAGAGTGGAGGGGCAGAATCACCTCCCTTGACCTGCTGGCCATGCTGCTTTGGATGCAGTCCAGGATACGGTTGGCCTTCTGGGCTGCGAGCACAAATTGCTGGCTCATGTACAGCCTTTCATCTCCCAGTACTCCCAAGTCCTTCTTGGCAGGGCTGCTCTCAATCCCTTTATCCCTCAGCCTGTATTGATACCGGGGATTGCCCTGTCCCAGGTGCAGGACCCTGCACTTGGCCTTTTTGAACCTCATGAGGTTCACATGGGCCCATTCCTCGACCTTGTCCAGGTCACTCTGGATGGCATCCCATCCCTCAGGCATGTCAACCGCACCAATTCAGCTTGGTGTCGTCTGCAATTGTCCTGGTTTCAGTCAGGATAGAGCTGGTTTTCTTCACAGAAGCTAGCGTGAGGATATGTTTTGGATTTGGGATGAGAAAATGTTGATAACATGCTGATGTTTTGAGTTGTTGCTAAAAGTAGTCAAGGACAGTCCAGCTTCTCATGCTGGACTGCTAACAAGAAGGCTGGGGGTGCGTTTGTAGCTGGGAGGGGACACAGCCAGGACAGCTGACCCAGGCTGGCCAAAGAGATATTCCCTACCATATAACATCATGCCCAATACATAAACTGGAGTTAGCCGGGGGGTGGGAATCACTGCTCGGGGATGGGCTATCGATCGCCGGGTGGTGAGCAATTGCTGTACTGGGCATCACTTGTTCTTGTACATTCCTTTGTCGGTATTATTATCATTGTTGTTATCATTGTTGTTTCCTTCTTTCTTGCTGTCCTATTAAACTGTTTTTATCTCAACCCACGAGTTTTTTTCCCAATTCTCTCCCCCATCCCACTGGATGTAATGCAGTATCACTATAATGTAATGCAGTATCACTATAGTAATATTGGTATTCATTACTACACAGGGTATTATTGGGGCTATCCCAGCTAATGACTCAAGATTTCATTGTAGTTGTCAGATGAGAGTATAGTTTAAGGCATCTGCATCACATAGGTCAACAATAGGTGAAAAAAATCAAAATACTTCAAAATATGTAGAGAGTGCTAGAGAAAGCAGTCATACAAGGATATCTGAGAACCCACCTGAATTGTGACTTTATATAGGCTGGAGATACCAATGAAGACTGCATAGATATTTCTCTAGCTTTGGATATGAAATCAACAGTTATCTAATACACCTGCTGGTATCTACAAAGCCTATACCTTGCCTATGGATGACCAAATGTGCCATATTAAAGATTTTGATGAACAGGAGAACTGCAAGCACGCCAAGCAGAGTTTGCTCACTTCTGTGGAAACAAAGACTGTTCAGATAGAGCATCCTTTCCACTAGTCTACCATACTAAATCAAAAACTTCAACAGCACTGAATCTTGCAGTCCTCAGACCAACACACACACAGAAATACCAAAACCGGTCAGGTGACGGTGCTCTATGTTTTTATTAAAGTCATGCAGTTTTTGCAGTATTTGGGTTTGTCTGAGCATCTCTAAATTATACACAGTATAAACTGTAGCCCAAGGCTACAAGGACACACTAGTAGTCATGTAATTACAAGCTTCTCTAATATGGATGGGGAAAGCATGTGCATTTAGGAGAGTTGCAGTATACCAAATTCAAAACTGCTTCTAAGTGCTCTTTAGGGCCAGTGTCACAAGGACTATATTCCAAAAGCTGAATTCAACTGTAATAAGCATATAAAATGTAGGAAGGCGTATACATACATGACCTAAAAAAAGTGGGTTTATATAAACCAATAGGAATACTATAGAACATATTTGTAAAACCAAAGTTAAATGCACTGCAGTTGCAGTATATACATAATGTAACTACTGAAGATGCATTTCCATTACATACAAACTCACATAACCCAGTAACAGGACCAAAGACAACTGTGGATCAAGCCTTTAAAAGAAAAATATAGAGCAAAACTATTTCTAATTATTCTCTAAATACTGAAATAAGATTTTAGACATATTTTATATACAGAAAGTCTCATTATAAGAGGAACAGGAGAAAGGAAAAGCAAAGCATTGTCTGACTACCTGAAGACATCCACAGCAGAACATAGTTTTTCCCCCAATATAATATGTTTTGCATTCATCTGGTATCTTTTCACATTTTAATATAGTCCATTCTGAAAAAGTCCACTCTAGAAAAGGCTTAACTTTTTGAAAAACAGTTATAGCACTTTAAGTTATGCATGCACATTTCACTATTCTACATATTTCAGTGAAGTGCTTTTCACTTGACAAGATGTCACTTCCATTTAAATTCCAACATACACTTGATGCTTTTCCACAACTCCTGCTTATGTTGAGTTTATATACCCTAAGTCACAAGAAGTTTCTGCTCGGGAGACT
This sequence comes from Phaethon aethereus, assembly GCF_964289735.1. Classification (NCBI taxonomy): domain Eukaryota; kingdom Metazoa; phylum Chordata; class Aves; order Phaethontiformes; family Phaethontidae; genus Phaethon; species Phaethon aethereus. Next base: position 12,634,681 of record NC_138581.1, read on the forward strand.
TCTGTATCATTTCTCTAACCATCCAAAGATCTGACAGTAGGTCAGTTTCAAACATCTCACAAAGCTGTAGTTCTCCAACTGTTCAGGATCCAATTTAATTTAATTATTTGTAAGCTATATAATTATATTTATTCTCATTAATGAAGTTTAGTTATTTGGTTATGAAAATATTAGCTCTAAAGTCAGGCTTCAAAACCCATATTTTCAGTAAATAAAAGCAAGCAGCAATACAGAAAACAAACCCATTTCCACAAATTTCGCTCTACTTGGTGTAAATTAGACATAGGGAGGGGATTCACAAAGGCTAAGTGTAGCCTTCAGAGGATACCCTGGAGAACAACTCTGATCCCCGTACAGGGAGTCCAAACATTTAGATTGCTCTTTTCAATGATATGTCTATGCTTTGTGACTACTTCTCTATAACATAAGAATAACTTATTTTGTACCTAATATTTGAATTTAATAACTTCATACATTGAATTTGACCAATTTTTTCCCCCCATACATTTACAATCAATTTTAAAGGTTGTCCCTGTTTCCCATTACCCACCCCTGAATAAACTGAAGAACCAACCAGATTCTGCCCTCTCAGAAATATATAGTCTATAAAATATTCAATATTTTTAAGGTGGTTGTCACTGCAAAAAAATATTTACAGGAAATATCACATACATTGCATGCTTTTTTTTTTCTCCTACTGGATTAATAGCCCAAGGAAACACTTTATTTAATCAAAGTAATAAAACCAAAATAAAATCAAACAACAAAAAAACCCCAAAACACTGTGTGTTTTATTAGCAATTAAAACTTATCACAGCCTCACTATATTCTTCAGCAGCCAAAGATATATACTTTGGCTCTGTTCATATACTTTCCAGAACACATAAGCCAGTTTTTTAAACACCAACTTTGTAGTTCCATGTGACTGTATTACAGAGTCCAACCTGTATGTCCATGTCTCTCTTGTACGGAGGAGCCCAGAACTGGACACACTATTCCAGTTGTGGTCTCACCAGTGCTGAGTAGAGTGGAAGGATCACCTCCCTCAACCTGCTGGTAACACTCCCCCTAATGCAGTCCAGGATACTGATAGCCTTCCCTGCAGAAAGGGCACATTACTGACTCATGGTCGGCTTGGTGTCCACCAGGATACACAGACCCCCACCGCAGGTCCTTTTCTGCCGAGATGCTTTTCAGCCAGTCTGTCTCCAGCATGTACTGGCACATGGGGTTATTCCTCCCCAGGTGCAGGATTTTACACTTCTTGAACTGCATAAGGTTCCTGTCAGCCTATTTCTCCAGCCTGTCCAGGTCCATCTAGATGGCAGCACAACACACTGGTAGTTTGCTTAAGTATTCCCTGACCTGATCCTCCAGCTTGTAGGTTTTCCTTGCCCCAGACTTCCCCACTGGTCTCTGGGACCACTGAAGGCCAGTCTTGCTAGTAAAGACTGATGCAAAGAAGACATTCAAAACCTCAGCCTTTGCAATGCACTGCCCCATATTTTTCCCTAGTCTTCCTCTTGACTATTCCTTATCCTTAAATATTACCTAGCTTCCTCAGGCCCTTCTTCCCTCCAAGGCCTTATCCTATAAAACTCTTCCAAGCAGATCCCTGAAGAGGCCAAAGTCTGCACTCCTCAAGTCCAGGGTTGTATGCTTACTTCTTTACCCTCCTCCCTCAGGATTCTGAACTCCACCATCTCATTATAATACAAAGCAAAACATGACAACACTTCACAAGATGAGCCTTGCATATATTTTTTATTTATTTATATTGAAGAAATGAACTAATCTTGAAACAACACATTGCCCCTTTACATTCAGAAGTCTGAAAACATTCTCCTCTTATCTACTCAGTTTCCTAGTGTATTGGGCTTGCGTGGCAAGGTTTTGGTAGTGGTGGGGGTTGCAGGGGTGGCTTCTGTGAGAAGTTGCTAGAAGCTTCCCCTGTGTCTGAGAGTGCCAATGGCAGCTGGCGCCAAGATGGACCCACTGCTGGCCAAGGCCAAGCAAATCAGTGACAGCGGTAGCGCCTCTGTGATAACATATTTAAGAAGGAAAAAAAAAAAGGGCACACAGCAACTTGCAGCTGGAGAGAGGAGTGAGAATATGTGAAAACAACTCTGCAGATACCAAGGTCAGTGAAGAAGGAGGGGGAGGAGGTGCTCCAGGCACGGGAGCTGAGATTCCCCTGCAGCCCATGGTGAAGACCATGGCGAGGTAGGCTGTCCCCCTGAAGCCCATGGAGCTCCACAGTGGAACATATATCCACTTGCAGCCCATGGAGGACCCCACACCAGAGCAGGAGGATATGCCCTGAAGGAAACTGTGACCTTATGGGAAGTCCACGCTGGAGAAGGCTCCTGGCAGGACTTGTGGACCCGTGGAGAGAGGAATCCATGTTGGAGCAGGTTTGCTGGCAGGACTTCTGACCCTGTGGGAGACCCACGCTGGAGCAATCTGTTCCTGAAGAACTGCACCCCATGGAAGTGACCCAGGCTGGAGAAGTTCATGAAGAACTGGCCACGGTCGTAAAGGATAACAAAAAATGTTTTTACAAATATATTAACAACAAAAAGAGAGGCAAGGAGTATCTCCATCCTTTATTGGATGGGGGGAACATTGTCACCAAGGATGAGGAAAAGGCTGAGGTATTAATGCCACCTTTGCCTCAGTCTTTAATAGTCAGACCAGTTATCCTCTGGGTATTCAGCCCCCTGAGCTGCAAGACAGGGATGGAGAGCAGAATAAACTCCCCATAATCCAGCAGGAAACAGTCAAGGACCTGCTATGCCACCTGGACACCCACAAGACTATGGGGCCTGATGGGATCCACCCGAGAGTCCTGAGGGAGCTGGCGGAGGAGCTTGCCAAGCCACTGTCCATCATTTATCAGCAGTCCTGGTTAACAGGGGAGGTCCCAGAAGACTGGAGGCTTGCCAATGTCACAAGAAAGGCCGGAAGGAGGATCCTGGGAACTACAGGCCTGTCAGCCTGACCTCGGTACCAGGGAAGATTATGGAGAGGTTCATCTTGAGGGCGCTCACAGGGCATGTGCAGGACAACCAAGGGATCAGGCCCAGCCAGCACGGTTTTATGAAAGGCAGGTCCTGCTTGACCAACCTGATCTCCTTCTATGACCAGGTGACCCGTCTAGTGGATGAGGGAAAGGCTGTGGACGTTGTCTACCTGGACTTTAGTAAAGCCTTTGACAGCATCTCCCACAGCATTCTCCTGGAGAAACTGGCGGCTTGTGGCTTAGACAGATGTACTTTTCGCTGGGTAAAGAACTGGCTGGACGGCCGAGCCCAGAGAGTTGTGGTGAATGGCGTTAAAACCAGTTGGCAACCAGTCACAAGCGGTGAAGTGTTCAAAAAAACATGTAGACGTGGCACTTCAGGACATGGTTTAGTGGGCTTGGTGGTGTTGGGTTGATGGTTGGACTTCATGATCTTAAAGGTCTTTTCTAACCTTCATGATTCTGTGATTCCATGGGTGGAAGGACTCACATTGGAGAAGTTCGTGGAGAACTGTCTCCCGTGGGAGGGTCTCAGCGCTGGAGCAGAGGAAGAGTGCAAGTCCTTCTCTTGAGAAGGAAGGAGCAGCAGAAAATGACATGTGATGAAATGACTGCCACTCCCCCGTCCCCTGTGCTGCTTCGGGGGGGAAGGTGGTAGAGAAATCAGGTAGATGTTGAGCCTGGGAAGAAGGGAGGGGTGGGGGGAAGGTGTTTTAAGATTTGGTCTTATTTCTTATTATCCTACTCTGATTTTGATTTGCAATAAATGAAACTAATTTCCTCAAGTGAAGTCTGTTTTGCCCATGACGGTAATTGCTGAATGATCTTTCCCTGTCCTTATCTCAACCCACAAGATTTTCTTTCTATTTTCTCTCCCCTGTCCAGCTGAGGATAGGGACTGATAGAGCAGCTTTGGTGGGCACCTGGCGCCTAGCCAAGGTCAACCCACCACACTCTGCATTCATTTCTATCCCCACTTATTTGCACTTATACTCTTGCATCTTGAAAATGGAGACAATTGTATTGGTCAGATTTAGAGTCCAATGCTCGTTAGTGGCTGCTTTTTGCTTTCGCTGCTTGCTCTACCGCTGATCATTTGACTCTGCTGTGCCTGGGAACATTTTGATAACAGCAATGGCCTTGTGCCTGGGCTGGCAGATGGCCAGGGCATCGCTGCTTTTTCTGTGCTGCTGTACCGAACAGGCTGGAACTCCAGTGTGAACTCGAGTCGAAGGGACTGTGACCTCTGGATGAGTCCACGCAGCAGCAGGACACCCCGAAGCAACTGTGGCCATGCATAAGCCTATGCCAGAGCAGGTATATCTCGAAGCATTTGTGGCCATGGTTATGTCTGTGCCGCAGCAGATATACCTCTGATGGGACTGTGGCACAAGGATAAGTCCATGCTGGAGAAGGCATAACTTGAGGTATCAGTGGTTGTGCATGAGGTCATGCTGGAGCACCTCAAAGTCTGTGGCCATGGAGAAGCCCTCAACAGTGCAGGTACATTCCTGGAGGGACTGGAACCATGGGCAAAGCCACACTGGAGCAGTTTTAATTCTGAGAGGACTGTGCCTGTTGGTAGGGCCATGCTGGAGGAGGTATATCTCTGAAGGCATTGTGGCTCACGGAGAAGGCCACTTTGGAACAGGTGTACCTCAAAGTGACTGTGACTATAGATAAGTCTCTGCTGCAGCAGGTATACCCCTGGAGAGACTGTGGCTCGTGGAACAGACTGCAGTCTGTGGATAAGTCCAAGCCGGAGCAAGGGCAAGGGGAGGAGTTCATTGCAATGTTAAACCCTATGGTCCAGTCCAAAGTGGCCAGGGGTGGATTAGAAAGGAAATACCTTTAAATTGTTGTAACCCATGAATTGAGTTGCATGTTATGGGAATAGCAGGAACCACCTGAACGAATGGAGGACAAGCCTTACAAGAAGCAGTGCAAGTGCAGCAGTGACCCTGGTACGGATATTCCATACCATATGTTGTCAGCTCAGCAATAAAAGCTGAAAGAAAGGAGGAGGTGGGGGGTGTCGCGGCCCTGATTTCTTATACCTGGGGATTGAGAGCTCTTGCACTCTATGGAAAGCGTCCTTAAAGATCTGCCAACTCTGTCCTGCTCCCTTGTCCCCGACGGCAGTTTCCCAGGGGGTCCTATTGACTAGCTCCCTGAAGAGCTGGAATTTTATTTTCCTAAAGTTCAGGGTCCTGGCTTTGGTGACCAACAGGTCCAGTATGGCCTCCCCTCTGGTAGGGCTGTCTATAACCTGGCATAGGAAGTTACCCTCCATGCACTCCAGGAATCTCCTGGATTGCCTACAGCTTGCCATGCTACTTTTCCAGCAGATGTCAGGGTGGTTCAAGTTCCCCAGCAGGATGAGAACCTGAGAGCACGATGCCTCCTGTAGCTGGAGTGAGAAGACTTCATCAGCAGACTCCCCTTGATTGGGTGGCCTGTAGTACACACCAACCACAAGGTTCCCTTTGTTGCCTTGGTCTCTGATTCTTACCCATAAGCTTTCAACCTGCTTGTGACTATTCTTCAGAGACAGCTCTTCACACTCTATCCGTTTCTTGATGTAGAGGTGTCTTGGTTTAGCCCACCTCCGGGCTAAACGCAAGCACTTGCTCTATCTCCTTAAACCCCCCCCTCAGCTGATGTCGTGGTTTAGCCCCAGCCGGCAACTACGCACCACGCAGCCGCTCGCTCAGTCCCCCACGGTGGGACGGGGGAGAGAATCAGAAGAGTAAAAGTGAGGAAACTCATGGTTTGAGATAAAGACAGTTTAATAAGTAAAGCAAAAGCCGTGCACGCAAGCAAAGCAAAACAAGGAATTTGTTCACCACTCCCCATGGGCAGGCAGGTGTTCAGCCATCTCCAGGGAAGCAGGGCTCCGTCACGCGTAATGGTTTCTTGGGAAGACAGACGCCATAACTCCAAACTTCCCTCCACCCGTTCCTTCTTCTTCGTCCCAGCTTTATATACTGAGCATGACGTTATATGGTAGGGAATATCTCTTTGGCCAGCCTGGGTCAGCTGTCCCAGCTGTGTCCCCTCCCAGCTTCCCGTGCACCCCCAGCCTGCTCGCTGCAGGCCAGCATGAGAAGCTGGACTGTCCTTGACTACTTAGCAACAACTCAAAACATCAGCACCTTATCAACATTTTCTCATCCCAAATCCAAAACATAGCCTCACGCTAGCTTCTATGAAGAAAATTAACTCTACCCTGGCTGAAACCAGGACAGCTGAGAAAGGGAAATTGGGGAAAAAAGGAAACTCATGGGTTTAAATGGGTTGAAATAGAGATTTAATAAAACAATACAACTAATATTAATGCTAAAGCAATATAATGTACATAGAGTTATACTCAGCCCAGATAGTGGTAGTGAGCTGCGCACTCCCAGCAGCAAATGCTGGTTGGCAGACACTGCAAGCAGCTCAGCTCCGGTGAAGGGTGTGTAGGCCTCAGGAGCAGAGCAACAGGTGAGACCCTCCAGGGATGGCAGCCATTGAAGGAGAGAGAGAGAGACGTTCCCAGCAGACTCCCCAATTTATAGTGAACGTGATGTTTATGGTATGGAATACTTCTGTTGGCCAGCCTGAGTCAGCTGTCTTGGCCTCTGTTCCTCCTAGCTTTAGCACCTGGCTATCTCAAGACTGCTAGAGGCCCTGATCACCATGGAAACCCACATACCATGGCTGGCCATGAATTAAAACAAAGTGCCTTATCAACTTGGTTCTCACAGTAACGGATGCTGCAGTCTTCTCAGAAATGCAGCTTTCCTGAATAGAAAACTGATTTTTATGATTCTGTCCCAGCAAAACTAGGATAGTATTCCACCCCTTATTCTATACCATTTGCATCACACCCAAGTCACTGCTACTTTTCCTATCTCTCTCTCTGTATATATACACATAAATATAATTCCCTTAGTCTATGGGCCATCTCTCTAAAGAGTTAATTTAGTCCAAAATCGTGAGTTCCATCTGTCAGAATAGTCTCTCAGAGCAGGAAAGATGGTGTGGCATTCACTCAGTCGGCAGATCAGGACCAAACCTCAATACGGAGTGACAGATGGGTGAAGTTGGGTGCAGCAGGATGATGTGTTGTGCATCTGAGGCTTGCAGCTGGTGTATCTGGTGCAGTCCATGTTCACAGTCTATGGTAAGGATATTGATCTTGGGGAAATTACTGCAAGAGATAACTAAAGAAAGGATGATAAGCAGTATCATACAACAACTGGCACCATACAGTTCAAATTATTGGCTATTCTCACCTAAAATCAAATCTTCTTGAGGTACACATCAAACTTCCCCATCCTCCTGTATCATCCACCAGTTGCACCCAGGTCCTTGAGCAAAAACAGTGCCACGAATGGGTTTGCCCTTGCCCAAGGTGGGAATAACCCAGATTGTTTTCCCTAACATATTTCTTATGTGCACCACAGGGACTTCTACCGTACGTAAAAGTTCCAATTGAGCAGGGCCAGTTCAATTGACAGATCCCCTGGTGTTAAACAGCCAGGTGGCTTTTGCTAAATGTTCATCCCAATTTTTAAATGTCTCAGCACCCATTGCTTTCAGTGTAGCCTTTACTAGTCCATTGCATCGTTCGACTTTCCCAGCAGCTGGTGCATGACAGGGGATGTGATATACCCACTCAATGCCGTGCTCTTTGGCCCAGGTGTCTATGAGGCTGGTTTGGAAATGAGTCCCGTTGTCTGACTCAATTCTTTCAGGGGTGCCATGTCGCCACAAGACTTGCTTTTCAAGGCCCAGGATAGTGTTTCGGGCGGTGGCATGGGGCACAGAATAAGTTTCTAGCCATCCGGTGGTTGCCACCACCATTGTGAGCACATAGCGTTTGCCTTGGTGGGTTCATGGAAGTGAAATATAGTCAATTTGCCAGGCCTCCCCATATCTATATTTCAACCATCATCCTCCATACCAGAGAGGCTTTAACTGCTTGGTTTGCTTGACAGCAGCATGTTTCACATTCATGGATAACCTGTGCAATAGTGTCCATGGTCAAATTCACCCTTTGCTCATGAGCCCATGTTGCATCTCTTCCCTGATGGCCTGAGGTGTAATGGGCCCACCGAGCTATAAATAATTCACCCTTATGTTGCCAGTCCAGGTCTACTTGAGACACTTTAACCTTAGCAGCCTGTTCCACCTGATGGTTCTTTTGATGTTCCTCAGTAGCCTGACTCTTAGGTACATGGGCATCTACATGATGTACCTTTACAACCAGCTTCTCCAATCGGGCAGCAATATCTTGCCACAGTGGGGCAGCCCAAATAGGTTTGCCCCTGAGCTGCCAGTTGTTTTGCTTCCATTGCTTTAACCACCCCCACAGGGCATTTGCCACCATCCATGAGTCAGTATAGAGATAAAGTACTGGCCATTTTTCTCGTTCAGCAACATCTAAAGGCAGCTGGATGGCTTTCACCTCTGCAAACTGACTTGATTCTCCTTGTCCTTCAGCAGCTTCTGCCACTCGTGTGGGACTCCACACAGCAGCCTTCCATCTTCGCTGCTTTCCTACAGTACGACAGGATCCATCAGTGAACAAAGTATGTCGCTTCTCATTCTCTGATAATCTGTTATATGGTGGGGCCTCTTCAACATGCATCACCTCCTCCTCTGGTTACACTCCAAAATCTTTGCCTTCCGGCCAGTCCATGATCACCTACAAAATTCCTGGATGATTTGGGTTCCCTATTCGATCCCGCTGAGTGATCAGTGTGACCCACTTACTCCATGTGGCATCAGTTGCATGATGTGTGGATGGGGTCTTCCCTTTAAACATCTAGTTCAATACCAGCAATCGGGGTGCCAGGAGGAGCTGTGCTTCAGTACCAATTACTTCCAAAGGAGCTCGAACTCCTTCATATGCTGCTGGTATCTCTTTTTCAGTTGGGGTATAGCAAGCCTCAGATCCCCTATATCCTCGACTACAAAACCCTAAGGGTCAACCTCGGGTCTCTCCTGGTGCCTTCTGCCAGAGACTCCAGGTAGGGCCATTCTCCCCGGCTGCCGTGTAGAGCACATTTTTAACATCTTGTCCTGCCCAGACTGGCCCAAGGGCTGCGGCATGAACTATCTCCTGTTTAATTTGTGCGAAGGCTTGTCATTTCTCAGGGCCCCATTTAAAATCATTCCTTTTTCGAGTCACTTCATAGAGAGGGCTCACAATCTGACTGTAATCTGGAATGTGCATTCTCCAAAACCCCACAACGCCCAAGAAAGTCTGTATCTCCTTTTTGTTAGTTGGTGGAGACATAGCTGTTATTTTGTTGATCACATCCATTGGGATCTGATGACACCCATCTTGCCATTTTATTCCTAAAAACTGGATCTCCCATGCAGGTCCCTTGACCTTACCTCGTTTGATGGCAAAACTGGCTTTCAGAAGAATTTCAATTATTTCCTTCCCTTTCTCAAAAACTTCTTCTGCTGTGTTGCCCCATACAATGATGTCATCAATGTATTGCAGGTGTTCAGGAGCTCCACCCTTCTCCAGTGCAGTCTGGATCACTCCATAGAAAATGGTGGGGCTGTGTTTCCACCCCTGGGGCAGTCAGTTCCAGGTGTACTGGATGCCCCTCCAGGTGAAAGCAAACTGTGGCCTGCACTCTGCTGCCAAAGGAATAGAGAAAAATGCATTAGCGATATCAGTGGTGGCGTACCACTTGGCTGCCTTTGACTCCAGTTCATATTGAAGTTCTAGCATGTCCGGCACGGCAGCACTCAGTGGCGGTGTGACTTCATTCAGGCCATGAGAGTCTACTGTCAGTCTCCACTCTCCATTAGACTTTCGCACTGGCCATATGGGGCTGTTAAAGGGTGAACGAGTCTTGCTGTGATCACTCCTTGGCTCTCCAGTTGACAAATCAGATTATGAATGGGAACCAGGGAGTCTCAGTTGATGTGATATTGCCACCGTCGTACTGTTGTGGTAGCAATTGGCACCTGCTGTTATTTAACCCACAGCGACCCCACCACACACATATCCTCTGAGGGACCAGGCAAGCTAGACAGCTGTTTAATCTTCTCCATACTCAAGGCAGCTATACCAAAACCCCACCGGTACACTTTTGGGTCCTTGAAATACCCTCTCATGAGGTAGTCTATGCCCAGGATGCACGGAGCCTCTGGGCCAGTCACAATAGGATGCTCTTGCCACTCATTCCCAGTTAGGCTTACCTCAGCCTCCAACAGAGACAGCTGTTGGGATCCTCCTGTCACTCCAGAAATACAGATGAGTTCTGCCCCTTTGTAATCTGATGTTCTTAAAGTACACTGTGCACCAGTGTCCGCTAGAGCTTTATACTCCCTTGGGGCTGATGTGCCAGGCCTTCAAACCCACACAGTCCAGTAAACCTGGCTGTCCCTTTCTTCTGCCTGGCCGGAGGCAGGGCCTTTCTATTCCTGGTCAGAGTCTTCATTACTTGATTTTTGTAACTGCAAGTCAGAAGTCCCTTCATCAGGGTCAAAAGTAAGATCAGCCCTTTTACTCTGCCCAACAAGAACTGGAACAGTACTTTTCTTAGATGGATGCCTTTTGGCTATTGTTTTTTCTTGCAAGTCCTGTATCTATCGATATATGGGTTTGAACATGTCGTGTGGATTCGACCCCCATCCCCCTTACTCACATCCTGTAAATAGGGATTGGAAGCCCATCTGTGCTGTCTGGGGAGCTGCCCACTGGAATCTAGAGCAGCATTTTCCCTGGAAGAACCCCCTTTTGTGATTGTTCTTTGTTGCAATGCACGTACGTGTGCCTGTAAAGCTGAGGTAGGTTTCCCATTCCACTTCCTTATGTCCTCCCCCTGGTCACGCAGGAAGAACCACAGGGTGGCACGTGGTGTGCGTCACCAGTGCCCTTTCCCTTGAGCATAAAAAGGCTGACTCCTAAGACCTGAGACATTGGTTGGTATGAGCGAGGAAGTCATATCCTTTTTTAATTACTGGGACAATTATTGGGACAGTTTTTCCACAGCCAAGATACAGGTCCATAGGGAGGAAGTAAGATTCTCTTGAAATTCTTGGAGCTGGCTGGCCAATCCATCCACAGTAGGTGCCTCCATGTCTGTCCAGCTCATTATTGCCAGGGTGTTGGTGTATAACGTTGGTGCACTTCGTACAAACTTTTGCTCTCCCTCTTAGGAGAAACTTCTTCATCTCTTACTAAACAAGTTGACTTCTTCTTCCATTGTTTCTTCTTGATTATAGGGACAACTGATATAGTTGAGGGCTGGGTCTCTGGTTTAGCAACAGTGTCTGTTGGTATGTCTTCAGATCCAGAGATCGTCTCTTTTCCTTGAGGGTGCTGAATAGTACTGAACAGTGTTCGGTAGGTATAGGCCAGGCCCCAGCACAGTGCAATAAGTTGTACCTCTTTGGAATAGCCAGGGCATCTTTTTTTCAAACATTCTATCACTTCATTAGGATCCTGCACTTGTTTGGGAGTGAAGTCCCAGACCATCGGAGTTGACAACCTTTCTAGATACCCGCCCCTATTCTCCCATTGCCATCCATAACCACATTGCCTTGGAGCCTGGATGATATTCCTAAATAGTTGGTTAACCTTAGAAAAAGCCCAAACAATATTCCTAAGAAGTACCAATAGGAGTATTTTGGTTACTCAAGGATGTTCAAGATACTGAAGAGGGAGAAAACATCACAGAAGAAGGTGGTGAAGGTGCCATTCTGTATTTCCTCCACAGAAAAACCTCAGAGGAAAAAGTGTAATTGTTAATTGTCTCCATGAGATGGTTCCCGAAGTTCAGTAAAGGCTTCAGTAGAGCCCAAATACCAGATTAAGCTCAAGGCCAGTAATTTAGTAATAAATCTCCCAGGCAAAACACCACTAAGCGCTACAGAGCACAGCAAACTGCAAAAACCAAAAGCAGTCTTTAACATGTACAGCAAAAAAGGGAGCATGGCACAGATCAGATAAACCAATGTCAAGAACAGATAAGTCAATATCACAACCAGCAACTGTTATACAGATATAATAATTATAAATTGCTTCTAATAGGCTCTGGTGAAATCTTTTGTTATCTCAAACCCTTTGAGCCCCATGTTGGGCACCAAAAAGGACTGTCATGGTTTAACCCCGGTAGGCAGCTAAGCCCCACACAGCTGCTCACTCACTCCCCACAGTGAGATGGGGAGAGAATCAGAAGAGTAAAAGTGAGAAAACTCGTGGGTTGAGATAAAGACAGTTTAATAATGTAAAAAAAATGTAAGGAAAAAAAAAACCCAACAGAGAGGAAAATAAAACCAAAGAAAATCAAGTGATGCAAAAGAAAGCAATTGCTCACCACCAATCGACCAATGCCTAGCCAGTCCCTGAGCAATGGCAGCCCCTGCCAACCTCCACTCCCCCAGTTTTATCGCTGAGCACAACGTCATATGGTATGGAACATCCCTTTGGTCAGTTGGGGTCAGCTGTCCCAGCTGTGTCCCCTCCCAACTTCTTGTTCACCCCCAGCCTACTTGCTGGCAGGGCAGTGTGAGGAGCAGAAAAGGCCTTGATGCTGTGTAAGCACTGCTCAGCAATAACTAAAACATCCCTGTGTTATCAACACTATTTTCAGCATAAATCCAAAACATAGCCCCATACAAGCTACTATGAAGAAAATTAACTCCATCCAAGCCAAAACCAGTACGATGCCTTTGCCATTGACCCTGGGCATCTCTCCTGACTTCTCCCTACACATTGATGCCATTTGTGAGCTTATGATTCCAATGCTTCCCAAAGACCTGCTATCTCTAGCAAGCCAAGACGACTGTCATCTCTTCATTATATTTGCTCAGCAAGAAAAGCTAGCTTCAGTCAGGAATTCTTTTGTTCCACTCTCCTTCCTCTGAGCAGCTGTCTGACTTTGATCACATTACCTTTTTCCTCCATCTGTTTGTCAAGTCAACTTCTGTAGTTTGAATTATTTCCTGGTCAAGTGGCAACTCTTTTGCTTTCTTGGCACATACTGGAGTGCCACTGAGATGTTAATTCAGTGTAGTAGTAACTTCAGTTCTATATAAGTAGTGATTAATAGTCATTATAATTCATGAACTCTTACTGGCCTATGTGAAATATCTTACTCGCCTCTCATGCTTATGAATCTCTGTCTAGGCAATAAGCACAGCTAACGTGCAAGTCAAAGACAAGCAACAAGCTGTGATTTCTGCTTTTCACTAAATTCTGTTATCTTTCCATGCCACCCCCATGACCTTCATCTGTTCACATACTCATTGCCTTCTTGGTCTGCCTCTGCGCTCAGTGGGTCAGGGACTATTTATTTTGGTCCTTACTTATACACAACTTAGCACAATGGTCCATATCTTGCATACTCTCAGAATTCCTAAAAGCTATGTTAACTTTGTTATTTAGCTGTTAATAACAACAAGGTTGGCATAAGATGGAGAGGCAAGGGGGCATTACACTGACAATTTTAATTGGTGCCCAACATGCATAATTTACCAGGCAACAGGTTTTTTGGCACTCAGCATAAAATAGCTCACCCGTGAAAACAGCAGGCTTTTATCCTGAGAGTCTTGAAAGGTTGAACTTTTAACAGATTTGACCAGATTTATTATGAGCATTCATCATGTGGGTGTGGGCAGAACTGTCTCTGGGCAGAATTCTCTGGTATTTGTTTTTGGAGTTGCTTTTGGAGCTGTGGACAGCCTTCCTGGTGCTTGTTATTGGTTGTCTGCGGTTTATGGCTTCTGGGCATGCGGTTAAAGGTGTCGCTTTGCTATGTTCTTTGGTGCTAGCCTATAGTATCATAAATTCTTTTGTAAGTGCACTGATTTTAACTGAAAATGCAGCGGAGCCTTCATCTGCATACTTTGGGAGCCATGTAGTGGACTTTGTTTCTAATTACACCTTTCGTTTCATTTTGTATGCTCAGGCAATAGTTTTCGAGAATTTTGAATACCCTTGGGATGTTTCCATCACCATGCACATCATGTTGGGCCTTTTGCACATAATTATGTTTTTGGTCTGGTTTAGAAGAAGAGATTGGTATAGATAGTGGTTCTATGCAGCTGCTCCAGCTCCCACGGTAGACACCGCAGCCACCCCAGCAGCTACTCAAACTTCTGCAGCAAGTACTGTGACTGCTCAAGTCCAGACGACACCCCCTGCTACTACCCAGACCTCGGCAACAAGCATTGCAGCCAGCCCTGACAATCAATCCATGCTAGTATCAGTTGCCCCTGTACAGAAGAAGAAATACACAAATAGAGCAGGTCATGACAGTTCATCAGGGCCATCACAGGAAGGAGAACCAGAGGTAACCACTCGATCTCTATCCCTAAGTGAGTTGCGAGATATATGTAAAGATTACGGCCATCATGAAGGTGAGCAACTTGTTAATTGGTTTCTCCAATGCTGGGATAATGGAGCCGATGGTTTGGACTTGGAGGGTAGAGAAGCTAATCAGTTGGGATCAATGGCTAGAGAAGTGGGTATTGACAGGAGTCTTGGAAAAGACACACATTGCCTCACTCTCTGGAGGCAACTCCTGTTAAGCATGAAGAACAGGTATCTCTTTAGGGATGATATTGTATATCACCCAGGCAAGTGGACAACCATTGAAAGAGGTGTTAAGAATCTGAGGGAAGTAGCTGTGCGTGAGCTGATTTTTGCTGACCTGGACAACCCGCAGACACCACTAGATCCAGGTGCACTGAGAGTTACCGGACACTGCACCAATGTCCGCTAGAGCTTTATACTCCATTGGGGCTGATGTGCCAGGCCATCATCCATATCTTTATTGATGATCTGGATGAGGGGATCGAGTGCTCCCTCAGTAAGTTTGCAGATGACACCAAGTTGGGTGGGAGTGTTGATCTGCTGGAGGGTAGGAGGGCTCTGCAGAGGGATCTGGACAGGCTGGATTGATGGGCGGAGGTCAACTGTATGAGGTTTAATAAGGCCAAGTGCCAGGTCCTGCACTTCGGCCACAACAACCCCATGCAACGCTACAGGCTTGGGGAGGAGTGGCTGGAGAGCTGCCTGGCGGAAAAGGACCTGGGGGTGCTGGTTGACAGCAGGCTGAACATGAGCCAGCAGTGTGCCCAGGTGGCCAAGAAGGCCAACAGTGTCCTGTCCTGTATCAGCAATAGTGTGGCCAGCAGGAGTAGGGAAGTGATCGTGCCCCTGTACTCGGCACTGGTGAGGCCGCACTTCGAATCCTGTGTTCACTTTTGGGCCCCTCACTACAAGAAGGACATTGAGGTGCTGGAGCGTGTCCAAAGGAAGGGCAACGAAGCTGGTGAGGGGTCTAGAGAACAAGTCTTATGAGGAACGGCTAAGGGAATTGGAGTTGTTTAGTCTGGAGAAGAGGAGGCTGAAGGGAGACCTTATTGCTCTCTACAACTACCTGAAAGGGGGCTGTGGTGAGGTGGGTGTTGGTCTCTTCTCCCAAGTAACCAGCGATAGGACGAGAGGAAATGGCCTCAAGTTGCGCCGGGGGAGGTTTAGATTGGATATTAGGAAAAATTTCTTCACCAAGAGAGTGGTCAAGCATTGGAGCAGGCTGCTCAGGGAGGTGGTGGAGTCACCATCTCTAGAAGTATTCAAAAAACATGTGGATGTGGTGCTTCTGGGCATGGTTTAGTGGGCATGGTGGTGTTGGATTAATGGTTGGACTTGATGATCTTGAAGGTCCTTTCCAACCTGATTCTGTAAGAACAGCATAAAATATCAGTTTTCCTTTCCAGCTAATGCATAGAGACTTGGGGGCAGTTTGGCACTTTCTGAGGAATGTATTCTCTGTATATGTGATAAAATAACCAAATTTTCATCACAAGCACACAGTCATTTTGCTGGCAGTCCCTAAAGATCCACATGTAT
This sequence comes from Phaethon aethereus, assembly GCF_964289735.1. Taxonomy (NCBI): domain Eukaryota; kingdom Metazoa; phylum Chordata; class Aves; order Phaethontiformes; family Phaethontidae; genus Phaethon; species Phaethon aethereus. Next base: position 12,650,580 of record NC_138581.1, read on the forward strand.
ATCTAGAACTCTGGAAAATACTTCGATTGGTAAGAACTCGTTCATTAGTCAAGAAAGAGACTCAAAAAATGCCTTATCTTGACATCTGTCAACATGTTAGGCCCATGGCACTCAAAATATAATGTTAGCAATGATCTTAGGTTATTGAAACTATAGAAACAAGCTAGTTCATAGCTTCTGCTGTAATTAGAAGTTACAGTTAGTTGCCGAGGGCAGCTGCTCCTGAGCTGGCCCAACCCGCAGCAGAGCAGCAGATCTTGGTGCACAGAGGGTTTTCATGAAACATGGAAATGCCAGGGCAGCGGAGACATGCCAGGAGCCAGCAGCTCTCGCGGTAGATGCTGACGAGGCCTGGGCGTTGCCAGAGCAATGGTGGCCCACCCCCACGGCTATAAAAAGCAGCCTAGGGAACACTAGTGACCAGGAGCGCTGCGAACAGAGCAGGTGAACAGAGTGTTGTGCATCAGCCGTGGCATTTGTGGTGGTGCGTTCGCCCCCTCCTCGCCTCCTCCTTGGCTTGTACTTGGGCTGCTCTAAGTTGCCTGACAAGCCTTGGCCTCTGAACAAAGGGTTTGGCAGTTGAGAACCCCTCAACCGTACCAAGCACTCTTGTGTAGCCAAGGAGGAGAATGGCACTGAGTGTATCAGGGACGCGATTGCCTAAACAAGGTACAGAACAAGAACAGAACTAATCAATTATCTCCAGACAATCCTGGCAGCCTCACCACTAAAACTTGAGAAACCACCTGCCTGGATTGTGGAAACTCACTGATGCCTAAAGTCAATCATCTCCCAGTCCTATAAATAGTGGTCCCAAGTGAGACCCTTTAAGCTCTTCTGGACTGCACCGGGCTGTGACCAGCACCTCCCTCCGAGTGGGATGCCTCTCAGAGTCCGTGAATCCTCAAGTTCATGATCAACTCAGAGGCTCGACTGTGCACACGTTGAGCGACACAAAGCATTTGATGTGAGTATTTGACCGACACAAAGCATTTGATGTGAGTATTTGACCGAATTCGAGTGGGATATTTAATAGGTACCTTTGTACATATCTATCTCTTTTCTCTACATCTCTTTATGTGTCTCTATCTCTACACCTATATGTGTGTGTGATTAAGGAATCTTAGTAAGTTTTAGGTTGATTATGCTGTTAAGTTTTATATGATTTGATACTGTGATTTATCTCAATAGCGTTAATGAAATTGTTTGCTGTTACTTTGTATTAGATTGTTGCCATCCTAAAGTTACACCAAGCACAAAATCATAGACTACATCACCACACCAGAATCCCCGATACCCTATCCCTTTAGTCATAAACCGTTGACCAAGTCTGGGACTAGGAGTGGATTCAGCCGCACCTAGACTCCTCTCTGAGAAGGAGTCTAGAAAGCAAGGGGGTCCACTCTGAACCCCGTGACTCAACGGGAGGGCATTCCTTAACTTTCCTTATCTAACCTTAGTCATAAACCGTTGACCAAGTCTGGGACTAGGGGTGGATTTCGATCCACTCTGAACCTCGTGACTCAGCAGGAGGGTCTCCCCTACTTTCTCTCCTCAATATACACATTAACCCGATTCAACCCACGAGTAAATCATTCCAATTAAATTGTAATTTGGTTTCTCTCTGTATACCTTTTCCATGTTGAATAAGTAATAGAGTGGACCTTGCCATCGAATTCTGTTAAGTCGTGCTTTTTACAAATTTATATTAAAATCATTTGCTTTCTGATATCTTTGGTGGTAATTCTTTAAGCGGCCTAAATTATTAATTTGTGACAGCGTGGCATGGCATGGCAGTTTGCATGCAGGAAGGGCATAGACACCCTATCAGCTCAAGAGGTGAGTTCTATTGGTGGTCATCACCCTCTCAGGAGGAGCTTAGCTATGGTATCTGTTGCGTTAAGAGGCAGAGCAATTTGGCAGAAACTAAACCCCCTTGCGTTCCAGTCGATCCTCAGATATCAGAGGGACTGGGGGAGGCTGAGCTTAGGTTCTGAGTGATGCCCAAAGTCAGTGTTAGTAGTCCGGTCGCGCCCAACACCTTCGTTGGACTATCACGGGTCCGGATGCACTACTAACATCACACTGTCTGCTCAGCTGGACACCTCCTGAACTCACACGGCCACACTCAAAGGTATGGTCGCATTCAGGGACAACACACTCGGCTGAGTCAATCAATAGTGCGATTTATTGAAACAACAGATGCACAAGTTCTTTTGGATTGCCGTTGATAAATTCACTGTCTGCAAAGCACGTGCAATAAATTAAATACGGCCGGGTTACACACGCGTGGGGTAATAAAACAGCTCTATATAGAGATTCCTAAAGTTCCTGGGGATTCACTCGGGATAGCCGAGTGTTCGAATCTTACCCAAAGACATCCCAATGGGGGGAAGAGAGGGTCAGCCCGTCGGCGGATCCTAAAGGTCAGGAGTGATGGTGTCTTCCCTGACATCCAGCTCTTTTCAAACTATTTTATAGTGTTTTACTTTTCAGGTGGAGCTTGAGTGACTCTAGTCATACATACCTTTATCAGGATTGGTCCAAAATTCTCTCGCTTCGCGTTTAAAGGCACAGACTAGGAAAAATTCAGTGCGCACGCTCATTGAGGGGTGGTTGCACCTTGGGAGGTGGGTAACTTTTGAGAGGGGTGTGCGTTTTGGTATTATAATGATATTATAATAAGCAAAGTTCACTCCAAGTACAGCATTTCATCAAAAGTTGACAGACTACTGACCCAGGGCATTGAATGTGCAGCTTATTAATGTACACTGTGTACCTTTAGATTCCCTCGTAATCACAGAGCGTGGCCGCGATGTCTCCACTCCGCTCCACCCTCCATGCAATTTCTCCCAGAGTCAGCACACCAAGTTCCCCTGATGTTGCCAACATCTAGGGTTGCCTAGGGAATTCACAGAATCACAGAATCACTAGGTTGGAAAGGACCTTTAAGATCATCAAGTCCAACCATTAATCCAAAACCACCATGTCCCCTAAACCATGTCCTGAAGCGCCACATCCACACGTTTTTTGAACACTTCCAGGGATGGCGACTCCACCACCTCCCTGGGCAGCCTGTTCCAATGCCTGACCACCCTCTCAGTGAAGAAATTTTTCCTAATATCCAATCTAAACCTCCCCTGGCGCAACTTGAGGCCATTTCCTCTTGTCCTATCACTAGTTACTTGGGAGAAGAGACCAACACCCTCATCGCCACAACCCCCTTTCAGGTAGTTGTAGAGAGCGATAAGGTCTCCCCTCAGCCTCCTCTTCTCCAGACTAAACAACCCCAGTTCCCTCAGCCGCTCCTCATAAGACATGTGCTCCAGACCCCTCACCAGCTTCGTTGCCCTTCTCTGGACACGCTCCAGCACCTCAGCATCCTTCTTGTAGTGAGGGGCCCAAAACTGAACACAGTATTCAAGGTGCGGCCTCACCAGTGCCGAGTACAGGGGCACAATCACTTCCCTACTCCTGCTGGCCACACTATTCCTGATACAGGCCAGGACGCTGTTGGCCTTCTTGGCCACCTGGGCACACTGCCGGCTCATGTTCAGCCGGCTGTCAACCAGCACCCCCAGGTCCCTTTCCGCCGGGCTGCTCTCCAGCCACTCCTCCCCAAGCCTGTAGCATTGCATGGGGTTGTTGTGGCCAAAGTGCAGGACCCTGCACTTGGCCTTATTAAACCTCATACAGTTGGCCTCTGCCCATCGATCCAGCCTGTCCAGGTCCCTCTGCAGAGCCCTCCTACCCTCCAGCAGATCAACACTCCCACTCAGCTTGGTGTCATCTGCAAACTTACTGAGGGAGCACTCAATTCCCTCATCCAGATCATCTATAAAGATATTGAACAAGACTGGTCCCAGAACCGAGCCCTGGGGAACACCACTCGTGACCGGCCGCCAGCCGGATTTAACGCCATTCACCACAACTCTCTGGGCTCGGCCATCCAGCCAGTTCCTCACCCAGCGAAGAGTAAACCCGTCTAAGCCTCGAGCCGCCAGTTTCTCCAGGAGAATGCTGTGGGAGACGCTGTCAAAGGCTTTACTAAAGTCCAGGTAGACAACATCCACAGCCTTTCCCTCATCCACTAGGCGGGTCACCTGGTCATAGAAGGAGATCAGGTTGGTCAAGCAGGACCTGCCTTTCATGAACCCATGCTGGCTGGGCCTGATCCTTTGGCTGTTCTGCAGATGCCCTGTGAGCACTCTCAAAACCAACCGCTCCATAATCTTCCCTGGAACAGAGGTCAGGCTGACAGGCCTGTAGTTCCCAGGATCCTCCTTCCGGCCTTTCTTGTAGACGGGCGTCACATTGGCAAGCCTCCAGTCTTCTGGGACCTCCCCTGTTAACCAGGACTGCTGATAAATAATGGAGAGTGGCTTGGCAAGCTCCTCCGCCAGCTCTCTCAGTACTCTCGGGTGGATCCCATCAGGCCCCATAGACTTGTGGGTGTCCAGGTGGCTTAGCATGTCCTTGACTGCTTCCTCCTGGATTATGAGGAGTACATTGTGCTCTCCATCCCCGTCTTCCAGCTCAGGGGGCTGAATATCCTGTGGATACCTGGAGTGGCTATTAAAGACTGAGGCGAAGAAGGCATTAAGTACCTCAGCCTTGTCCTCGTCCTTGGAGACAATGTTCCCCGCCATATCCAGTAGGGGATGGAGATTCTCCTTGCCTCTCTTTTTGTTGTTAATGTATTTGTAAAAAACATTTTTTATTATCCTTTACGACTGTGGCCACACTGAGCTCTAGCTGGGCTTTTGCCTTTCTAATTTTGTCCCTGCTTGACCTAACGAGATCTTTGTACTCTTCATGAGTTGCCTTCCCCTTCTTCCAGAGGTGATAAACTCTCCTCTTTTCCCTGAGTCCCAGCAAAATCTCCCTCTTCAGCCAGGCCGGTCGCCTTCCCCGCCAGCTCTTCTTACAGCACATGGGGACCACCTGCTCCTGCGCCTTTAAGATTTCCTTCTTGAAGACTGTCCAGCCTTCCTGGACCCCTTTGTCCTTCAGGACTGTCTCCCAAGGGACTCTCTCAACCAGTGACCTGAACAGGCCAAAGTCTGCCCTCCGGAAGTCCATGATAGCAGTTTTGCTGAGTCGTCTCCTTACTTCACTCACAACTGAGAATTCTATCATGTCATGGTCGCTAAGCCCAAGATGGCCTCCGACCACCACATCTCTCACCAGTCCTTCTCTGTTTGTAAACAGCAGGTCCAGCAAGGCACCTCCCCTGGTGGGCTCACTCACCAGCTGCATCAGGAAGTTATCCTCCACACACTCCAGGAACCTCCTAGACTGTTTCCTCTCTGCCGTGTTATACTTCCAGCAGACGTCCGGTAGGTTGAAGTCCCCCACAAGAACAAGGGCCAGCGAATGCGAGACCTCCGCCAGTCGCTTATAGAATGTCTCATCCGTCTCTTCATCCTGGTTGGGTGGCCTGTAACAGACTCCCAGCAGGATGTCTGCCTCATTGGCCTTCCCCCTCATCCTTACCCACAAGCACTCTACTTGGTCTTCACAATCATCGATTTCTATGCAATCAAAACACTCCCTAACATACAGAGCCACCCCACCGCCTCTCCTTCCCATTCTATCCCTTCGGAAGAGCTTATAGCCATCCATTGCAGCACTCCAGTCATGAGAAGCATCCCACCATGTTTCTGTGATGGCAACTACGTCATAGCTGTCGCGCTGCACAATGGCTTCCAGCTCCTCCTGTTTGGTGCCCATGCTGCGTGCATTGGTGTAGATGCACCTGAGCCGGGCTATCGATTTCAACTCTGGCACATTGAACCTACCCCTAGGTTCAACTCTAGTGAGCCCGGTTTTAGCCCCTCCCCCCTCCAATTCTAGTTTAAAGCCCTCTCAATGAGGCCTGCCAGCTCATGAGCAAGAATCCTTTTTCCCCTCGGCGTCAGTTGCACTCCATCATTTGCGAGGAGACCTGGTGCCGTGTAAACCGCCCCGTGGTCAAAAAACCCAAAATTCTGACGACGGCACCAGCCCCTGAGCCATGTGTTGATCAGGTGTGCTTTCCTGTTCCTTTCAGTGTTCTTCCCCGTCACTGAAGGGATTGACGAAAACACTACCTGTGCTCCCGCTCCATTGACCAGTCGCCCCAGTGCTCTCAAGTCCTTTTTGACTGCCTTTGGGCTTCTTAGCGCAACCTCATCGTTGCCAACCTGCATGACCAACAGCGGGTAGTAATCAGTGGGCCGAACCAGACCAGGGAGTTTTCTGGTGATGTCTTTCACCCAGGCCCCAGGGAGGCAGCAGACTTCCCTGTGAGTTGGGTCTGGTCGACATATTGGGCCCTCTGTACCCCTTAGGAGGGAGTCACCTACAACAATCACCCTCCTCTTTTTCTTAACTAAGGATGTCTTGATGCGTGGGGCTGGTTGACACACCCTAGGCACCCCCTCGGATGGACCTTCATCAGGGTCCTCATGTTCCTGTCCCTCATGTTCCAGAGCCCCATACCTGTTGTGTAAGGGCAGCTGGGACGGTGAGGGAGGCCGGGAGGGAATTCGCCGACCTCTCCGAGGAGGGACCTGCTTCCATTCCCCCTCATCTCTTAGGTCCTCTCCTTCTGCCCGGCAGCAAGAGGGCAGGGGATCTCCTGCTGCTTGTGGAGCCTCCACCAGCTGCCCCTGCCTCAGGGCCGCCAGGGAGTGGCTCCACCAATCTATCTCCCTCTCACACTCCCTAATGCTCCTCAGCCTCTCCACTTCCTCTTTCAGCTCTGCCACCAGGCTGAGCAGGTCGCTGACCTGGTCGCACCGCACGCAGGTAGCGTCCCCATCGGTCTCTGGGACAACCGACAGGCTCTCTGCAGCCGGATACTTGGACAGCCACGTGCCTGAGCGGGAGCTCCGTCTGTGTCGCCACAGTCTTTCTGGCCCCGGTTTTCAGCCGAGTGGCGACCATGGCTGCGCCTCCTCTGGGAGGACGATGGCCACTTGTACTGTACCCCGCCCGCACGCCTTCCCTGCACGCCCTGCCCGCGCAAACTGACGCGCTACGCCCTCCTGACGTGCCACGCCCTGTTTGCCCGCCCTGTTCGCCGCGCTCCGGGTCGCTCGCGCTCCCGGGGGCTGCTCTTGTAGGCGAGGGGTTTTGGCCGCCGCCGCCCTGGGCCCCGCCCACGCTGAGTCAGAGCTGCCGCTCGTTAGGAGCCCGCTCCGCCGGCCGGGGGTCGGGGGGGGGGAAGCTGGGGCACTCTCTCGCTCCCTGTGCTGCCGCCTTCGCGGTTTGGCCGCCTCGGGAAGGCTCCCCCGGCGCGATCCTTCGAATTGCCACGGTACAGACTCATTATACATTAGCTACGTTTCACCCTGTCTCAATGCTGTTCTTAGAGTGTAAATATAAGTTTAGTTTATAAATTGCCCCTCAGCAATTATTCCACAGTATCCAACCGGTGGAAAGATATGTCTACCAGAATGAAAGTAGCAACAAAGACAGAGCTCCCACAGAAACATGCAGCCATCCAGGTCTCAGGCTGCAGAGAGTGCCAGAGCCTCTCACTGGTAACAGATGGCAGTAGCCAGAGCAGCTGTGTGAGGTGTGACCAGGTGGATGATCTGCTCAGCCTGGTGGCAGAGCTATGAGAGGAGGTTGGAGGGTTAAGGAGCATCAGGGAGTCTGAGAAAGGGGTATCCACCCCTTATTCCATACCATTTACGTCATGCTTGGGTCCTACACTTTTCAATACATTCCAATAATTCATTATTACTCTTCCCGTCTTTTAATATATACACACAGATACCATTCTCTTAGTCCATGGGCCATCCCTTTAAAATGTCTGTGGAGTTCATTCCGTCCATGACTCTGGGCTTCATCCATCATAGCAGTCTCTCAGGGCAGGGGAGATGGTGCGTGGTGTTGGATCGTTATCTGGCACGGTCCATGGTCTGCAAGTTGAAGATGTTGATCTCAAGGAAGTTGCTGGGCGCAAGCTGCTGAAGCCAGTTCTGCGGCACGTTGCTTGGTTTCATTAAAGCTCATTCCTCATCAGCCTGGGTGATTCTTACTGTAATACTATTGATATGGTAGATAGCAACCATAGTAGTAATGTCATACTGTATTGTGTAACAATTAACATAATACAATTCAAATCATTGACAGTTTTCACCCAAAATCAAGTCTCCTTGAGGTACACATCGGACTTCCCCATCCTTCCGCATTACCCACCAAGGGCATCCAGGTCCCTGGGCAAAGGCAATCCCACCAACGGGTTTGCCTTTGCCTGAGGCAGGAGTAACCCAGACTGTCTTCCCCAGCATATTTCTCACATGCACCACAGGGGCTTTATCCCTGTCCTGGTTTCAGCCAGGATAGAGCTGGTTTTCCTCACAGAAGCTAGTGTGAGACTGTGTTTTGGATTTGGGATGAGGAACTGTTGATAATGTGCTGATGTTTTGGGTTGTTGCTGAGCCGTCAAGGACAGTCCAGCTTCTTGTGCTGGCCTGCCAGCGAGCAGGCTGGGGGTGCACGGGGAGCTGGGAGGGGACACAGCCGGGACAGCTGACCCAGACTGGCCAAAGAGATATTCCCTACCATACGACGTCATGCCCAGTACATAAACTGGAGTTGGCCGGGGGGCGGAAATCGCTGCTCGGGGACGGGCTGTCGATCACGGGGTGGTGAGCAATTTCTGTATTGGGCATCACTTGTTCTTGTACATTCCTTTGTTGGTATTATCATTATTGTTCCCTTCTTTCTTTCTGTCCTATTAAACCGTGTTTATCTCAACCCACGAGGTTTTTCCTAATTCTCTCCCCCGTCCCACTGTGGAATTGTGCCACAATTCAGCAGCCCAGATGGGCTTGCCTCTGCGCTGCCAGTTGCTCTGCTTCCATTGCTGTCGCCACCCCCATAGATCATTTGCCACCATCCATGAGTCAGTGTAGAGATAGAATATTGGCCATTTTTCTCATTCAGCAATATCTAAAGCCAGCTGGATGGCTTTCACCTCTGCCAGCTGACTTGTTTCACCTTGTCCTTCAGCAGCTTCTACCTCCTCACTCTCTTCCTCTGGCTCCTTCTTAGAAGAATCTTCGTCATCCCTTACGAAATGAGCTGACTTCCGCTTCCAAGGTTTCTTCTTTTGTACAGAGGTGACTGATACCGGGGTGGGCTGGTTCTCTGGTTCAGCTGCAACAGTCTGAGTAGTCACAGTGCCCGTCGCGGGGGTTGGAGTAGTCACAGTGCCTGTCACATTGTCATCAGATCCAGAGAGCCTCTCTCCCCTTTGCCTAGTGTTAAATAGAGCTCGGTAGGCATGGGCCAGGCCCCAGCACATTGCAATGATTTGTATCCCCTTGGAGCTGCCAGGGTGACAGCATGCTTCTTCCAAATTTTCTGCTAGTTTGTCAGGATTCTGCACTTGTTCGGGAGTAAAGTTCCAAAACACTGGAGGTGCCCACTGCCCTAGGCATTTGCCCATGCTTTTCCACACACCCTGCCATTCATAACTATCCAGCCTTGGGGCAGATCTCTGGATGATATTCTTAAATTGCTTGCTAACCTTAGACAAAAACGAAACAGTGTTGCCAAAAGTAGCAATAGAGGTATTTTAACTACCCAAGGCTGTTCAAAATACTGAAAAGTTATTGTGATGAAGGAGGAAATGTTATGATAGAGGGTAGCAAAGGTACCATTCTGCATTTCCTCCATAAAAAGCCTTTCGGAGGCAGAAGTATAATTGCTAATTGTCTCGACAAGATAGTACCCAAAACACAGTAACGGTTTTAGTACAGAGCTCAGATACCACATTAAGCTCCAGGTCAGTGTCCTAAAAAGAAATCTCCCAGGCAAGACATTGCTAATCATTGCAGAGTACAGCAGCCTGCAGAAACCAACACCAATCTTTAACATATACGGCGAAGACGAGAGCATGATGCAAATCAAATAAATTGATATCGTGACCTGAAACTGTTATTATGCAGGCCGAGCCCTGCAGATGTCCAGCTGTTTACCAGCTTCCCAATGCCACAGCTCCCTCTTCTCAAGGCCGAGTTGTGCAGATATCCAGCTGTTTACCAGATTCTCAATGCCGCAGCTCCTTCTCCTTAAGGTCGAGCCGTGCAGAGTGATCCCAACACAGCTCGGCCTTGAGGAGAAGGAGCTGTGGTAAACAACTAAGAGGAAGCAAAGGAATGCAGGAACACCTGCAGGCAGCGAATCCTGACTGTGTGAGAGGCGCATGGACAGCGCGTGATATTTTGTATATAGCCAATTGCAATAATGTGTGTAACAAGCTGTAACCAATCATGAGTGTGTGCGCAGTGACTAAGCAAAAATTATGATATATATTGGAGTCAGACAAGACAATAAACGGCTTCGGAATATAACTCTATGAGAGTTGTGAAGTCCATACTTCTCCCGCAACTGGTGACCCCGACGTGATACGATCTCTGGGATCTCATCGTTGAACACCGGTCGAGCGCAGAGGACGCCGTGGGAGAAGCCCAGTTGGAAGAATTGCAGTCAGCGGGACTGACGCAAGGAAAAAGAAAAAGGAATACGTTGCAACGGAGAAGCACCCAGCGAGGTGAGGTGAGCAACCGGGGTGGCATGGGGCAGAACACATCGCAGGAAGAAGGGGCGATAGTCAGACTCCTGCTGCACATGCTCTCTAAGAGAGGACTGAAATATGATGGATATACACTTAGAAGGCTTCTAATTTGGAGCTGAAAGAAAGGGTACCCCCCCGATCCGTCTGTGGCATTTAAGGCAGAGACGTGGGAGGAGATAGGAAAAATGTTATGGGAACATATTGAGAAAACCGCCGCAGAGTTAGTGACGGTGTGGAAGTTGATATTAACCACATTAAAAGCCTTGCAGGCAGAGAGAAAAGCTGCAGCTGATATGGAGGAGGCTGTTAAACCACATTCAACCAATCCCTTCTTAACCGAGTCAGAGGGTCCAGGACCTTCAGCGACTCCGACTGCACCTCCTGAGGTGCCAGATGCGCTGGGTGAACTGGCTGCATTAGATAAGTCAGAGAAAGAGGTCTACAGTGACATATGTGAGGGCAAGATGGGACAAAGGTGCCCAGAACAATGTACTCAATGTTCCCCTGTGTGCCCATGTGAAAGATTGATGGGACGGGCTCTACCACCCCCAAAACCACCCAGACTTAACCGATCGAAAGCTGTAGTTTTGAAGCCCTCAGCCGAGCCCCTGCCACCTTTATGGCCCCTGTCGCCTGATAGCAGTGACGAAGGAGAAGAGCCTGTTGTAGAGACTATAGGGAGGCAAGAGCCTAGGATGAAAGGCGACCCTAGAGAGCGGTGGAAAGACCTTTTTTTAGGAGCAATGAAAGACGAGGAAACGGAGTTACTGATGGCATTTCCCATTAGTGTACAGCCTCACGGGCCCAATCGCTGGGACCCATTTCATTAGGACTTGATTAAGGAAGTGCGGAAGGCAGTGCAAAATTATGGCTTGCAATCACCTTTCCCGCAAGCTCTATTAGATAACATATTCACAGGAATGGTTCTTACACCATGGGATTGTCAGCAGATGATAGATATGTTGTTGACACCAACCCAAAGGTTATTGTGGGCAGACAGATGGTATAAACTCTGTATGCAAGAAGCCCTGAGAAACCTGGAGCGTCAAGACGGCGATCCGCTTCAGAACATTACTATGGAACAAATGACAGGCCAGGGACCCTTTGTGGATGTTAGATTGCAAACTCGGCTGCCCTTAGAAGCCTTGCAATTAGTTGGGCGACTAGCGTTGAATGCGTTGCGAACAGTCCCTGAGGAGGGAAAGAGGCAACCATCTTACACTCAAATTAGACAAGGGAGAGATGAACCATATATGTCTTTTGTTGATCGTCTGAGAGACGCTTTGAATAAGGTGTATACCAATGAAGACGCAAAACTAGCAGTGCTGTTGAATTTAGCGGTAGAAAATGCCAATGTAGATTGTAAAAGAATTTTGTTAGTTTTGCCAAAAGAAGCAACATTAGTACAAATGGTCGAAGCCTGCAACAGAGTAGGCTCTGCCACACATCAGGCAGAAACACTCGCAAGTGCCTTTGCAGCAGCAATTAAGCCATTTATAAATGGAAAAGGGGAGAAAAAATGTTTTAATTGTGGAAAAACAGGCCATTTTAGAGCTCAGCGCAAGGCCACAAGGAAAGGACCTAGGCAGATTGAGACAGGTCATAAATCCTTCCAACAAGGACCCTTTCAGCAAGGAATAGGCCCAGCAGGAGCACCATGTAGTCGATGTCAAAAATTTGGTCATCAAGCCTCAGAATGCTGTTCAAAGTATCATCGGAATGGTATGAAATTGGGAAACGGGCGACCGAGCATGAAGGCACCCCGCGCGATGACACAAATGGGGAAGCACCACCAGGCTGCTTGGCAAGCTTTAGCACCCGAACCAGAGGGAGCGCCGGAATGGACGTGGAAACAACAGTAGAAGTTACCTTATGGGACACGTCGGTTTATGATGTCCCAAGTAATGTGAATGGACCATTAGGATATGGATTGAGTGCTTTGTTATTAGGACGATCTTCAGCAACAAAGCAGGGACTTTTTGTTCTCCCTGGAGTCATTGACGCTGATTATACGGGAACCATCAAAGTAATGTTGTGGACTCCATCTCCTCCTGTTGCGGTTCCTGCAGGCACACGTATTGCACAACTGATGCCTTTTACTGCTTCTGTACCTCAGGCAACGCAATCAGTGAGGGGGAATGGAGGGTTTGGCTCAACAGGAAGACCACAAATCTTTCTAGCATTAGATATCAGCAGAAGAAAACCGACTTTGAAAACGAAGTTTAGGCATCCTGACCCCACCGTGCGACCGCGACAATGGACCATCGATATGTTAGTGGATACAGGAGCTGATGTGACCATAATCAGTCAGCGAGAGTGGCCGCCAGGCTGGCTGGCTCAGTCTCCAGCTCACGGACTTGTAGGGGTTGGTGGGTTTTCTGCAACACAACAGAGCGTAACAACTCTAACCTGTGAAAATCCAGACGGGCTAGTGTGTTCAGTACGACCCTATGTAGCCGTCTTACCATTAAGTCTACTTGGGTGGGATGTATTGAGTCAAATGAATGTATCACTCTCTAGCAATCCACAGGGTTTTCGGTAGCGGCCATTGAAACGCAACCTGTGCTCAAACTGGAATGGAAAACCGATGATCCAGTGTGGGTAAATCAATGGCCACTGACCGCAGAAAAGGTTGCCCACCTGGAAGATTTGGCAAAAGAACAGCTAGAAAAAGGCCATATTGTGCCAACCACTAGTCCTTGGAACACACCTGTTTTTGTGATTCCAAAGAAAAGTGGAAAATGGAGATTATTACATGACTTGTGAGAAGTCAGTAAGGTTATAGTGGACATGGGAGCCTTGCAACCAGGGCTACCATCTCCCTGTATGATACCGAAGTATTGGAAGCTTTTGATTATAGATCTCAAAGATTGCTTTTTTACAATCCCTCTGCATAAAGATGATGCCAAACATTTTGCATTCTCCGTCCCAAGTACAAACAAGGCGCAACCCATGCAAAGATATCATTGGACAGTATTGCCACAAGGCATGAAAAATTCACCCACGATGTGTCAAATTTATGTAAATTGGGCTTTACAGCCAATCAGAAAAAGGTGGCCTCAATATTTCATCTATCATTATATGGATGACATATTGTTGGCTGATGATCAATTAAATCCAGAAGAAATGATCGGGGAGCTCGTTGAGCTTTTGAGACAAAGTGGGCTGCAAGTGGTGCCGGAAAAGATACAAGCTGAAGCGCCTTGGAGGTACTTGGGGTGGATGATCACTGAAACGTCGGTGACCCCCCAGAAGGTTGAATTAAGAATTCAGATTAAAACATTAAATGATGTACAAAAATTGGTAGGAGACGTTAACTGGATTCGACCTATTTGTGGGATCACAAACCAAGATATGGAGCCCTTGGTTCAGCTCTTGCGAGGGGATAGCAGGTTAAACTCTCCTCGGCAATTGACCAAGGAAGCCCGGGAAGCAGTAGCAAACATTTCTGAAAAGGTGACTCAAGCATTTAGTTCTAGGGTAGACCCCTCGATAGGGATCCCTTTGGCAGTAATCAATCACGAGCGACATCCCTATGCGCTCATAATACATTGGATAACAAAGCTAGAATCAAAAGCGGACCCATTGAGAATTTTAGAGTGGGTCTTTTTGCCTCAGCAGCAGAGAAAAACCATCACCACAACAGCAGAGTGTTCTGCAAATTTGATTATGAAAGGGCGCAACAGAATTATTGATATATCGGCAAAGGACCCGAAAACGATTTTAATACCATTACAACAAGAATATTTGACTTGGGCTTTGCAGCACTCTGTTCCCTTCCAAACTGCATTAGCAGGATTTGAAGGTGACATTCAGATTCATTATCCATCACACAAAATGTTTACCTTTTTTAAAAACCATGAAGTAGAAGAAAAATCAAAGTGTAGTCAATATCCAGTTCAAGGTGCTACAGTGTTTACGGATGGTGGTGGGAAAACAGGCAAGGCAGCAATAGTATGGCGAGAGCACGGAGAATGGAAAGAACGGGTACTCGTCGTGCCAGGATCAGTTCAAAAGGTAGAACTACAGGCAGTAATTGAAGCCTTTAAATTATGGTCTGAAGAACCTGTGAATATAATTACTGATTCTTTATATGTAGCTGGAGTACTCCAAAGATTGGAAGGTTCAATCCTCAGACAAGTACAGCAGGAACAGCTATATCAACAATTTAGAACGCTTTGGTTTTTATTGCAGAAAAGACGACATCCTTATTACGTTATGCATATACGCAGCCATACCAACCTTCCAGGGGAATTGATGGAAGGAAATGCAAGAGCTGATCGGCTGACTGCAGCAGTATGGGCTGGACCTGCTCCGGACCGTTTAGGTCAAGCACAGGCCTCTCATGCCTTTTTCCATCAATCTGCCAAAGTTTTAGCGAGACAATTTAATCTAAGTGCAGGTGACGCTAGAGCTATTATACAGACTTGTGCCGATTGTCAACAAATAGGCCCAGGAATCACGATTACAGTAAATCCCCGAGGAATGCATTCGCTACAACTATGGCAGATGGATGTGACACATGTCTCTGACTTTGGAAGATTTACATATGTTCATGTTTCAATTGATTGCTATTCTGCAGTAGTTTGGGCCACTGCACAAACAGGAGAAACTAGTAGGCATGTACAAAAGCATTTGCGAGCTGCATTCGCAGCCCATGGTATACCCCTACAAATTAAAACCGATAATGGTCCTTGTTACGTAGCCCAGTCAACCCAAAGATTTTTTGCTCAATGGGGAGTGACGCATGTTACTGGAATACCGCATCCCCCAACTGGACAAGCTGTTGTTGAACGAATGAATCATTCCCTGAAGTGTTTATTGCAAAAACAAAAAGGGGGAGAGGCTACCACACCACCCCAAGAACGTTTGAATAAAGCCTTATATGTGTTAATTTATTTACGTCTAGCAGAAGGAGAAACAGTGCCTCCCATAATAAAACATGTAAAAGGAATGACAGGAAGTCTGTTTGAGTTAACACAAAATGTGCAAGTAAAAGTAAAAAATTTGGAAAAGAATATGTGGGAAGGACCTTTTCAACTGCTAACCTGGGGACGAGGTTATGCTTTTGTCATTACAGATTCTGGAACTCGTTGGGTACCCGCAAAATGGGTAAAACCATGGGCGAAACAGTCACCATCGTCATCGTCAGACACATCTTGACACTATCAGGTGTCATCGCAATCTGGATGCCACCTCAGCCAAAAGAAAATGTATGGGTAACATTAGCAAATCAAACAGGACAGGACACCTTCTGTCTGTCTCTTTCCTCCCTGGGCAATCCCTTTTCAATCTGCCAGAAGGGTTATGGTGGCTGTGTGGAGATCAATGGGCTGGGAAACAGCTGCCCGGGAACTGGTCAGGGGACTGTACCATGGGCGTCCTAGTTCCTAATTTGCAAATAATTAACCACACTGAAATTAGCAGTATCATTAGACAAACATGGAAAGCTTTTAGGGCAAAGTCCTCTATAACTACAAATCCTTTGGTAAGATATAATATTGGTTTTCATAGCTTTGTGCAAGCACTTTTTCCATCACTAGGAGTTGTTTCTATCTCTAGGAGTAGTACAGCTAGAATTGTTTGCCTTGTAACATTCTGCTTTTGGCTTAAGCATAGTTGATATGTGACTGCTGGATTATGGTAATATGCCGTGTGAACAAAGCCTACGAACCAATAGACGGGATGGCTGTGGCGCATGCAGCACGTCTGGCCAGCGGGCGCATGCGCCATAGGCTCCCTGTGTTAAAAGGTGACAACCGAGGCGTGATCCGACACTCGCTGGCCACATGTGTCGAAACTCGTTCCTCTGCAAATGTATAAATACGGGATTTCCCGAAGGGCAGTGGGCCAGTGTACGGCAAGGCCACCGTTGCCTCCGTGGGGAAGCCCACGTAAAGCTGGCACCTACTGACTGCTGGGCTGAGTTTGTGGCACAGGACGATACAAGAAAGTACAGATGGTCCATCTTCCTCACAGTCCTCGGGTTGTGAATGATCCATCAGGTTTTGTTTATAGATGTTGGGATCACTCTGCACGGCTCGACCTTAAGGAGAAGGAGCTGTTGCGTTGATCTGCACGGCTCGACCTTAAGGAGAAGGAGCTGTGGCATTGAGAAGCTGGTAAACAGCTGGATATCTGCACGGCTCGGCCTTGAGGAGAAGGAGCTGTGGTAAACAACTAAGAAGAAGCAAAGGAGTGCAGGAACACCTGCAAGCAGTGAATCCTGACTGTGTGAGAGGCGCATGGACAGCGCGTGATATTTTGTATATAGCCAATTGCAATAATGTGTGTAACAAGCTGTAACCAATCATGAGTGTGTGTGTGCAGTGACTAAGCAAAAATTATTATATATATTGGAGTCAGACAAGACAATAAACGGCTTCGGAATATAGCTCTCATAGAGTTGTGAAGTCCATCCTTCTCCCGCACTTGTGGGTAACTGGTATACTCCAAGCTCTGGAGAAGGGCTACAGGATTTGTAAAATCTATGAAGTTTGGCATTTTGAACAGAGGACTAGCGGTTTTTTCTCAGAGTTTATATAATTCCACCTCCACCAGAAGCAGGAAGCTTCAGGCTACCCAGTCTGGTGCACAGATGATAACAAAAAAGCTGAATATGTTGAAGATTACAGGCAGAAAGAAGACATCCTTTTGTGGCCTGAAGATATTAAGAAACCCCCCATGAAGCACCAAATTGTGAAACTGTTCTTAAATTCTCTGTGGGGAAAACGTGGATATTTTTGGGGACATTTTCAGGTCTATTCCTGAAGGACCCATGGAAAAGGACCCCGTGGAAAGGACCCATGATGGAGCAGTTTGTGAAGAACTCACATGGGAGAAGTTCGTGGAGGACAACCCACTACATACAGCCAAATAAATAAACATCTTGCACGCACTACCATTAGCCTTAATGAATATTTAACAAAAACCTCAGCAAACAATAAAACTGTCTTTCTATGAAATACTGATACAACTCCATGGAACTTATGTACCCGCTCATGTAAGTTTATTAGCAGGAAATGAAAATGTGACCCAGTATATTTTACAGGTCCATAAATTATTAAAATACAATAAGGCCCAGGAACAGCTAATACAACCAGTACCTCTAGAAGGGGCTCTGCACCCCTTCAATCTAGGGAATTACATTTGGGTAAAAGTACGCAAAAGAAAGGATAACTTATCTCCTTGGTGGGAGGGACCATTTTTGTTATTGCTAACCTTTCTCAGCAGGAAAGGTGGCATTAAAATCGACTTAAATCCATCACTCCCACCTAAAAGCTGGAAGTGGAACCAGGAAACCCTCCTGCCACTAAGGGAACATCCACTGCAGAGACTGATTCACCTGCAGCTGGGAACTTACACAAAGCCAGTGGATAGGCTGTGAAACCACTGGTCTTGCATAGGAATTCAACAACAGGAAAGTAGAAAGCAATCTGACACTTATGAATTGCAAATGGACTGAACCATACCCTTCATTAGAATTAGAGTACAACCAAGGTATAATTATTTTTGCTATTTGGGTCTGTTTGTTTTTCCTGTTAATAGTCATCTGGAAGCCTAGATTTTAATATGATAGCCTTTCTTATAAGCCCATGGTGGAATATCGATTATATGTATTCATTCCATAATTCAACCATAGCAACAGTCCAAACTATAGCAGCAGCGACAAATAAGCCCGATTGTTGGATATGCACTAAAAGCCTGTCTTCTACTGGAAATCAACCCTTCTGGGTTTCTGTCCCATTGAATTCTCAGTGGTACAGGGATGGGCATATACATTATGGATTTTCACTAAAGAGAGGAAGGATATCATCCTTCCATCAGGAAAGGTTTGTCACTAGTTTGAAAGCAGACCCCTGGGTATGCTTGGAGAGCAAACCTATTGACAAGCATACACACTTTGTAGGGGCTGGGAACTGGAAATGTTAATCTATCTTTAAAATTAATAGAATTAATGGAAATGGACAATTCAGATCATGGGACCATATAGATGAAAAGGGATTCTTATGCCTGGAATGTTCCATAGATCTATTCCTATGCTTAAAGGCAATCAGTATTCCTCCACAGATTCTTCCAAAACCGTACTATATACTACATCCACTGAGTGTGAAAGGGGAGATTCTCCAAAAGCCCTTACATAAAAACTATTATAATAAGACACCACACTGTAGATTTGTTCTTGGATGGAGTTTATCAGGCCCTGCAGACTGAGACAATGTGGATAGTCGCAGATAGATTAAATTGTTATTCTGTAGGAAGCCATAATCAAACTAAAGATGATTATAAAATTTTCATTTCCACTATGGGCCTATAGGATCCTGATTCCTCCGAGTCATGTAGTCTGGGTCCGAACCTTACTGGTTTACCTAAACAACCAAATCTGGCACATGCTAACCGTTTTGCAGGAAATAATTGTTTACATGACTCAGATTTGTTTGAGGATTACGCTACCCTATTTACACAACTACCAGGGCAATGTTGTATATGTGGAGAAAGGGCATTTGAGTATTTACCCTCAACCTGAGCTGAAAAGTGTATTTGAAGTGCATTAATACCATCTGCAAGGTTAGAACCAGTATGTCTTCTGCCTCCGTAGCTCATAACTGCTGGTATATATGAGAAAAAGTGTTACAACCCTTTGATAGAGTGTGGCACTAAATTCTACCTGTTTGTAAGAGCTTTTCTCCCATGGTTAGGGGCTGCACATCGAGAAAGAAGTATTGCAAATGTGTCAAAAGGTTTAGAAAAAGCCATTAATATAACTGCAAATACTATAGTAGCCTTACAGGAAGAGATCAAATTATTATCACAAATGGTAATACAGAATCGATTAGCCTTTGACTATCTATTAGCAGCACAGGGCGGAGTATGTGCATTATTGAATAATAGCTGCTGCTTTTATGTAAATCAAGAACAGAAAAAATAAAACAGATATAAACTAATAAATAAGATAAAGGCTCATTTAAAAATATTACATGAAGTAAGACAGGGATCTCCCCTAAATCTACTGGAGTGGTTAACCTCTCGGATCCCAGACTTAGGTATAGGACTGTGAACTAAAAGGATTTTGGTTGTCGCATTCACTACCTTATCTTGCTTTGTAAATATAGATGTGTGTTTACAGTGTTGTATTACAGTGTTGTATTAGGAAACTCCCTGGTCTGGTATGGCCCAGTGATTACTACCTGCTGTTGGTTATGCAGGTTGGCAGCAATGAGGTCACGCAAAGAAGTATAAAAGCAATTAAAAGGGACTTAAGAGCGCTGGGGCGACTGGTTGATGGAGCAGGAGCACAGGTAGTGTTTTCATCAATCCCTTCAGTGGCAGGGAGGAATACTGAAAGGAACAGGAAAACACACCTGGTTAACATGTGGCTCAGAGGCTGGTGCCATCAGCAGAATTTTGTGTTTTTTGACCATGGGGAGGTTTACACAGCACTGGGCCTGCTGGCAGCAGATGGAGTTCAGCTATCTCCAAGGGGGAAAAGAATTCTCTCTTATGAGTTGGCGGGGCTCATCGAGAGGGCTTTAAACTCGATTTGAAGGGGGAAGGGGATAAAACCAGGCTCACTAGAGATGAGCCTAGGGGTGGCATGCTGATGTTGGGGGTGAAATTGATAGCCCAGCTCAAGTGCATCTACACCAATGCACGCAGCATGGGCACCAAACAGGAGGAGCTGGAAGCCATTGTGCAGTGGGACAGCTATGATGTAGTTGCCATCACAGAAACATGGTGGGATGCTTCTCATGACTGGAGTGCTGCAATGGATGGCTATAAGCACTTCCGAAGGGATAGGCAGGGAAGAAGAGGTGGTGGGGTGGCTGTGTATGTTAGGGAGTGTTTTGATTGCATAGAAATCAATGATTGTGAAGACCAAGTAGAGTGCTTATGGGTAAGGATGAGGGGGAAGGCCAACAAGGCAGATATCCTGCTGGGTGTCTGTTATAGACAACCCAATCAGGACGAAGAGGCAGATGAAGCATTCTATAAGCGAATGGCAGAAGTCTCACAATCGCTAGCCCTTGTTCTTGTGGGGGACTTCAGTCTACCAGACATCTGCTGGAAGTATGACACAGCAGAGAGGAAACAATCTAGGAGGTTCCTGGAGTGTGTGGAAGATAACTTCCTAACAGAGGTGGTAAGTGAGCCCACCAGGGGAGGTACCCCGCTTGACCTGCTGTTTACAAACAGAGAAGGACTGGTGGGAGATGTGGTGGTCAGAGGCCATCTTGGGCTTAGTCATCATCACATGATAGAATAATCAATTCTTAGTGAAGTAAAGAGGGGGGTCAGCAAAACCACTACCATGGAATTCCAGAGGGCAGACTTTGGCCTGTTCAGGTCACTGGTTGAGAGACTCCCTTGGGAGACAGTCCTGAAGGGCAAAGGGGTCCAGGAAGGCTGGACATTCTTTAAGAAGGAAGTCTTAAAGGTGCAGGAGCAGGCTGTCCCCATGTGCTGTAAGACAAGCTGGCAGGGAAGAAGACTAGCCTGACTGAACAGGGGGCTTTTGCTGGGACTCAGGGAAAAGAGGAGAGTTTATCACCTTTGAAGGAAGGGGCAGGCAACTCAGGAAGAGTACAAGGAACTCGTTAGGTCATGCAGAGAGAAAATTAGAAAGGCAAAAGCCCAGCTAGAGCTCAGGTTGGCCACAGTCATAAGGGACAAGAAAAAATGTTTTTACAAATATAGTAACAATAAAAAGAGAGCCAAGGAGAAACTCCATCCTTTATTGGATGCGGGGGGAAACAGTCACCAACGATGAGGAAAAGGCTGAGGTACTTAATGCCTTCTTTGCCTCAGTCTTTAATGGACAGACTAAGTGTCCTCAGGGTATTCAACTCCCTGAGCTGGAAGAAAAGGATGGAGAGCAGAATAAACCCCCCATAATCCAGGAGGAAGCAGTTAACAACCTGATACACCATCTGGACACCCACAAGTCTATGGGGCCTGATGGGATCCACCCAAGAGTACTGAGGGAGCTGGCAGAGGAGCTTGCCAAGCTACTCTCCATCATTTATCAGCAGTCCTGGTTAACAGGAGAGGTCCCAGACGACTGGAGGCTTGCCAATGTGATGCCCATCTACAAGAAAGGCCGGAAGAAGGATCCCGGGAACTACAGGCCTGTCAGCCTGACCTCGGTACCGGGGAAGATTATGGGGACATTCGTCTAGAGGGCGCTCACAGGGCACGTGCAGGACAACCAAGGGATCAGGCCCAGCCAGCACGGTTTTATGAAAGGCAGGTCCTGCTTGACCAACCTGATCTCCTTCTATGACCAGGTGACCCACCTAGTGGATGAGGGGAAGGCTGTGGATGTTGTTTACCTGGACTTTAGTAAAGCCTTTGACAGCGTCTCCCACAGCATTCTCCTGGAGAAACTGGCAGCTCATGGCTTAGACAGGTGTACCCTTCGCTGGGTAAAGAACTGGCTGGAGGGCTGAGCCCAGAGAGTTGTGGTGAACGGAGTTAAATCCAGTTGGTGGCCATTCACAAATGGTGTTCCCCAGGGCTCAGTTTTGGGGCCGGTCTTGTTTAATATCTTTATCAATGATCTGGATGAGGTGATTGGGTGCTCCCTCAGTAAGTTTGCAGATGACACCAAGTTGGGTGGAAGTGTTGATCTGCTGGAGGGTAGGAAGGCTCTGCAGAGGGATCTGGACAGGCTGGATTGATGGGTCGAGCTCAGCTGTATGAGGTTTAATAAGGCCAAGTGCCGGGTCCTGCACTTTGGCCACAACAACCCCATGCAATGCTACAGGCTTGGGGAAAAGTGGCTGGAGAGCTGCCTGGCGGAAAAGGACCTGGGGGTGCTGGTTGACAGCCAGCTGAACATGAGCTGGCAGTGTGCCCAGGTGGCCAAGAAGGCCAATCCTGTCCTGTATCAGCAATAGTGTGGCCAGCAGGAGTAGGGAAGTGATTGTGCCCCTGTACTCGGCACTGGTGAGGCCGCACCTTGAATACTGTGTTCACTTTTGGGCCCCTCACTACAAGAAGGACATTGAGGTGCTGGAGCGTGTCCAAAGGAAGGGCAATGAAGCTGGTGAAGGGTCTATTTCACAAGTCTTAAGAGGAGCGGCTGAGGGAACTGGGGTTGTTTAGTCTGGAGAAGAGGAGGCTGAGGGGAGACCTTATCGCTCTCTACAACTACCTGAAAGGGGGCTGTGGTGAGGTGGGTGTTGGTCTCTTCTCCCAAGTAACTAGTGATAGGATGAGAGGAATTGGCCTCAAGTTGTGCCAGGGGAGGTTTAGACTAGATATTAGGAAAAAATTCTTCACCGAGAGAGTGGTCAAACATTGGAACAGGCTGCCCAGGGAGGTGGTGGAGTCACCGTCACTGGAAGTGTTCAAAAAACATGTGGACGTGGCGCTTCGGGACATGGTTTAGTGGGCATGGTGGTGTTGGGTGAACAGTTGGACTTGATGATCTTGAAGGTCTTTTCCAACCTTAACAGTTCTATGACTCTATGATTCTGTTCTATGATTATTGGAATCATTGGGGAAGGAGAACTTTGAAAATGTGCAGATAATCCTTTGTCAGGATGGGTTTACTGAGGGACTCAGTTGTTGTGTTGTGGGTTATTTTGTAATGAGTGAAAATCAGAAGGTCATGCTGGTGTTCTGTAAAGTAGCAACAACTCAATCAGCCTGAGAACACACCTGAAAGCAATCGAAAAAAGAAGCTGTGATACTGCATTTAGTCATGCTTTCCAAACCAAGCAGGCATGCAAACATAAAACTTTGGATTAAATGAAGTAGCAGATTGTACACTTACTTACATTCACTGCTATACAAATGGACCTCCAGCCTTGAACTGGACTTTGCAGTTCCACCTGGGAGATTCTGGCCTTTGGAAGGCCAGTCTCTGCCCAGGGAAAATCCTACAGTTGCCACATTCACTGGTAGTCCTTGGAAAGTTCACTGAAATCAAGGTATTTTTCAAGAAACGTGAATCTCAGTAAACATTCCTCTTGCAATGAAATATAAGCTATGGAAAGAATCAATTTCTCTGTTGCATAGAGATAGGTAATGGACTTCTGTATTGGGTATAAATTGCAGGGTTTTGGTAGCTGGGGGGAGCTGCTGGGGTTACCTCTGTGGGAGGAGGTTGGGGACTGCCCTGTGCCAGTCACAACCAGTTCTATTTGTCTGGTTCAGCAATGGCCCCACTGCAGGCCAAAGCTGAGCCAGTCAGAGGAGTTTGTGGCACCTCTGTGAAAATATATTTAAGAAAGGGCAGGAAACACTGAGACAAAGGAACAATAAAGCCAGTGCAGTAGGAGGTGCTTCATGGTGGAGGTCTGATTCTAAGTTCTGGTTATTACAATACTTGTTTTTAATGGCTGTCATAGCTGGAAAAGATACCTCACAAAGATATGTAGCTCCAAATGGAAGAAGTGCATCACTGGCTGCACTTACTAAATCATGATACTCATTTTTCAATCCCATCTACCAATTATGCAAAGTTTTTTCTTGAAATTCAGCTAGTAAATTTCCATCTTGCCTTATGTCCATCAGTTGTTCTTGCAAACTAATGGGAAGGTGTTGCATTCTTATATTCTTCACAAATGGGTTCCAAATCCACTGAAACTCTTTGGAAGATTTTTAAACAGGCTAGGAAATACTGTTTCCAAGTTTTTTAAATGTACAGATACGAGAGTTTTTATAGATGACACACTTGCATTGTTTTTGGCAACAAAATCACATAATGAGGGAAACATTTTCAAAGAGCTGTTTTCAAAATGCTCTCTGCATAGCACAATTTTCTTTCAAAAAGCAGTTACTTTCTCACTCAGTCTTAAGACATCACTTCTATCTTGAAGGTACACATTAAATGTGTTTATTTTTTCAAAAATATCTGCTAGGTAGCATACTACTGACAGTTACTTGTAATCACAGAAAAGGTCAGCAAATTTGGAAGGTGTCTTTTTGTGAAAGAAAAACACATATGTAATATTTAAGTTCAACAACTCTTTTAAGCACTTTTCCATGAGATAACCAACAAACCTTTGTGTGGTACAAAGGATTTTCACAGTCACACCCCATCTCATTACAAAGTATTGTAAAGAGTCTACTATTTACAGGTATTGGTTTTATAAAACTGACTACATTGATGACATCCTGTAGCAGTTTGTGCACTTCTGGCTCCAACTTCTTTGCTGCAATAGTTTGCCTGTGAATAAGACAGTGCGATGAAATCAACCTCTGTAACCTTACCCTGGAATCCTTTTTTTATTCCAGTCAAAGCAATCACTCCATCAGTGGTTATACTTACACAGTTTTTCCATAAAGCATTGTTTTCATTCAAGAAGTAATTTACTGTTGAGAATATGCCTTCTCCAGTACATCTTTCCTTTAGTGGCTCACAAAAAAGTAGTTCTTTGTACATTTCATTATTGAAACTGAATCTAGCAAATGCCATATGCCATATGCTGAGACATGTTAGAAACATCTGTACTTTCATCTAACTGCATAGCAAAACTACATGTTCTGGATGCTTAGTTTTTAAATGTCTTGCTAATCATGATGGCTTTTATCATTAACACATCACCACAGCTCTAAATGACCCAGAGCTTATAAACAGAGGTCATACACCATCTTGTATCCAATTCTACCATCTTTACTCTAGAGAAATGTTCACAGGACTCAAGTTTTGATTTAGCAAGTGCCTAACTGTTTGTCTGCACAAAGAATTTCATAATCACAATCATAGTCCAGGTCTTTGTAGGCCTGTAATGCTTTAAACAAAACCATGTTGTTGCATATTAATAACCTATGGTACAGTAACAGTGGCATAGGAAAAGGTATAACTAGCTTGTATAAGTGGGGGTTTTTTTAACTTTTTCTTCATTTTAAGAACTACTTTTCCTAAATAAACATGATTATGATTTTATGAAAACATGCTAGGTTGGCATTCCTTATTTCTTTAAAGGAAACCAAATACTGTGTATTCCTTTTATGTTTGCACAGTATAATAGCACATAGCCCACACAGCGGGTAATTTAAATAAACAGCAGGCATTCAAATTACACTGAAAAGGCTGTTATATTTCAAGCAGGGAACATTTTTATTACAGTCACATTCCTGACATCCTATAGAATAAACTTTTTAATTCTTTCCTGTCTCAGACAGACAACCAGCTACGATAAGTGGGCATCTCTGAGATACCCATGAACAGTTTATGAATACAGGTATCTGACCTTTTGATTCTGGAATATTTTGTACATGGGGAAAACTGTATTTTGTACTCAGGAGCTGTAGCATGAATGGCATGCATGAAACCTCATCATATACAATGTGATCCACAGTTCCATTCATAGCAGACAACTACTAATGGCATTATGCAGCCCACTGAGCAGGGACTTGTGTAAAAGGGCTTCCAAAAAGTATTAACACAGTAGTAAAGGGAGGTGGCTGCTCAATGTTTTTCCTTTGTGTTTGACCCTTTAGCATGCTTTGGTCCTTGATACAGCCTCGACTGCTTCCCTCTTGCTTTAGAATGAATCTGGCCGACTTTTCTGTAGGGGCTCCAACTGATGGTACCCTACACCTTCAACCTGTGTTTATTTTCTCACCTTGTTAGCTTCCTCCTTCCTCCTTCTCCCTACCTTTTTTAATTTCAAGGATACAGAAGCTGTAATTTGCTAGTGGTGCTCTCCCAGCTGTACACTTGTGCTTGTTTTGACTGGGATAGAGTTAATTTTCTTCATAGTAGCTAGTATGGGGCTATGTTTTGGATTTGTGCTGAAAACAGTGTTGATAATACAGGGATGTTTTCATTAATGCTGAGCAGTGCTTACACAGAGTGAAGGCCTTTTCTGCTTCTCACACCACCCCATCAGCAAGTAGGCTGGGGGTGCACAAAAAGTTGTGAGGAGACACAGCTGGGACAACTGACCCCAACTGAACAAAGAGATATTCCATACAATATGGAAACGTCATGGGAGTCAATCCCCAGTGACTAGAAAAAAGGAAACATCACAACCATTTTTAAAAAGAGTAAAAAGGGACTCGACCCTGGGAACGACCGACCAGCCAGCCTCCCCTCCGTGCCCAATAAGATCATGGAACAGATTGTCCTGGAAGACACATCGAGATATATGGAAGACAGAGAGAAGATTAGAGACAGCCAACATGGCTTCACCAAAGGTGATTCGTGCCTGACTAATCTAGTGGCCTTCTACAGTGGAGTGACTGCAACAGAGGACAAGGGAAGAGCTACGGATGTCATCTACTTGGACTTCTGTAAGGCCTTTGACATGGCCCTTGCTGCTACATTGGAGAGATATAGGTTTGACAGATGGAGTAGTAGATGGATAAGAACCTGGCTGGATGGCCATATCCAAAGAGTTATTTTCAACGGCTCAATGTCCAAGTGGAAACCAGTAACGAGTGGTGTCCCTCAGGGGTCTGTATTGGGACCAGTACTGTTCAATATCATTATTAATGACATAGTGGGATTGAGTGCACCCTCTGCAAGTTTGCAGATGACACCAAGCTGAGTGGTGCAGTTGATTGGCTAGAGGGAAGGGATGCCATCCAGAGGGACCCTGACAGGCTTGAGGAGTGGGCCTGTGTGAACCTCATGAAGTTCAACAAGGCCAAGTACAGGATCCTGCACCTGGGTCGGGGCAACCCCCAGTATCAATACAGGCTGGGGGATGAAGGGATTGAGAGCAGCCTTACAGAGAAGGACTTGGCGATATTGGTGGATGAAAAGCTGGACATGAGCTGGCAATGTGTGCTCGCAGCCCAGAAGGCCAACCATATCCTGGGCTGCATCAAAAGAAGTGTGGAGTACTGCACCCAGCTCTGGGGTCCTGTGGTGGGTTGACCTTGGCTAGAGGCCAGATGCCCACCAAAGCCACTCTATCACTCCCCCTCCTCAGATGGGCAGGGGAGAGAAAAATATAACGAGAAGCTTATGGGTCAAGATAAGGACAGGGAGAGAGCATTCAGCAATTATCGCCACGGGCAAAACAGACTCAACTTGGGGAAATTAGTTTAATTTATTGACAATCAAAATCAGAGTAGGATAATGAGAAACAAAACCAAATCTGAAAACACCTTCCCCCCACCCCTCCCTTCTTCCTGGGCTCAACTTTGCTCACAATTTCTCTACCACCTCCCCCCTGAGCAGCGCAAGGGGACAGGGAATGGGGGTTGCGGTCAGTTCATCATATGTTGTTTTCTACTGCTCCTTCCTCCTCAGTTGGAGGACTCACACTCTTCCCCTGCTCCAGTGTGGGATCCCTCCCATGGGAGACAGTTCTCCACAAACTTCTCCAACATGAGCCCTTCCCACGGGCTTCAGTTCTTCACGAATAGCTCCAGCCTGGGTCATTTCCACAGGGTTCAGTCCTTCAGGAACAGACTGCTCCAGCATGGGTCCCCCATGGGGTCACAAGTCCTGCCAGCAAACTTGCTCCATTGTGGGCTCCTCTCTCCACGGGACCACAGGTCCTGTCAGGAACTTGCTCCAGCGTGGGCTTCCCATGGGGTCACAGTCTCCTTTGGGCATCCACCTGCTCTGACGTGGGGTCCTCCACAGGCTGCAGGTGGATATCTGCTCCACCATGGAGCTCCATGGGCTGCAGGGGCACAGCCTGCCTCACCATGGTCTTCACCAGGGGCTGCAGGGGAATCTCTGCTCGGGCACCTGGAGCACCTCCTCCCCCTCCTTCACTGACCATGGTGTCCGTAAAGTTGTTTTCACATATTCTCACTCCTCTCTCCAGCTGCAAATTGCTGCCTGCCATTTTTTTTTCCCCCCTTCTTAAATATGTTATCACAGAGGCACTACCACTGTTGCTGATTGGTTTGGCCTTGGCCAGTGTCAGGTCCATCTTGGAGCTGGCTGGCATTGGCTCTATCAGACACAGGGGAAGCTTCTAGCAGCTTCTTGCAGAAGCCACCCCTGCAACCACCTCCACTACCGAAACCTTGCCACACAAACCCAATACAGGTCCCCAGTACAAGGAAGACATGGACCTGTTGGAGCAGGTCCTGAGGAGGGCCATGAAAATGATCAGAGGGATGAAACACCTCCCCTATGAAGAAAGGCTGTTAGGGTTGTTCAACCTGGAGAAGAGAAGGCCTCGAGGAGACCTTATTGCAGCCTTTCAATACTTAAAGGGGGCTTATAGGAAAGCTGGAGAGAGACTTTTTGCCAGGGCCTGCACTGATAGGATCAGGGGTAATGTTTTTAAACTAAAAAAGGACAGATTTAGATTAGATATTAGGAAGAAATTCTTCATTATGAAGGTGGTGAGACACTGTAACAGGTTGCCCAGAGAAGTTGTGGATGCCCCATCACTGGAAGTGTTTGAGGTCAGGTTGGATGGGGCTTTGAGCAACCTGATCTTGTGAAAGATGTTCCTGCCCATTGCAGGGGTGTTGGAACTTGATGGTCTTTAAAGCTCCCTTCCAATCCACACCATGCTTTGATACTATGATAGTGTTATACTGTGAATATGCATTTTTTTGTAACTACAGAAACACTTTGCGGAATCTAGAATAAGTACAGACAGATATTGTACTCATACTGCCATGGGGCTGTACCTGGAAAAAACCAGAGGGTGGAATCCCTGTACAGTATTAGAAAGTTCATAGATTAAGCTTTCCTGTGTTGCAGTAATCAGTCTTATCACAATCAAAACCTTGACTTTTTGGCTTCAAGATACTAATTACCCAGTCCTCCAAGCACACAGGATTATTAAATTATTGCTCAGAACTCATGGCAAAACCAAAAGCAGAGCTTTGCTTCCAGGCTGTACAAGCAGACCTGTGACTTAGAGAGACACATGATTTGATCCATGGGTCACTGTCAGGGAACCTGTAGAAACAGGAGTCAGGATTAATCTGTACCAGACCTTCACAGTAGTGCAAATTTCTTCCTTGGGATATATTGGCCAGGTCATCATGTATCCTAATAGACTTATTCTATAAAATGCACATGTAAGGAGAAACCTTTTAATTTCTGTGTGCAGAGATATTGTTAACGTAATAAATGGATGTTTTGTAAAAACAAGCAAAACAAAGCCATCCTTTACCGAAAGTGGCATTTAACAAATCTTATTGGCTATTGTGAGCTAACTGCTCAACCCTTGCTTATCCCAGCAATCACAGCAAGCCTAAAAATTGAACGCTTTCCATGCCACTGTGCTGGGGTGCTGGGTACCACCTCTGCAGAGCAGGGCTCTCCAACAGCTCATGCTATGGCAGGATGCAGTGGAGAGATGAACATAGAGCCCTGTATTTCATGACTCTGCTCAGCTATGGCTATGTGTTGTGAGTTTAAAGAAACTATGATACCCCTGCTACTGGGTTATAAAAATATCACCCCCACACACCTTCCCTTGGAGATTCACGAAGAGATACTGTACTTAAATTTCTTTTTTGAGGTGGGGGTTCAAGCATCTCCAACTGGACCCTAGACTTGTAGTCTAGAAAAAGAAACCATTTCTGAGTGTTTCTAGAAGCTGCTTTAGAAAGAAATAGCTGAAGGAGAGATTAGATTTTTTCTTTGGATTTTAAAAAAATATCACCATTAAGGATGGAAAAATTATATACTTGCTTTTTTAATGTTTGCTCATAAAACCCAAGAAAACCATTTTGCTCTGCTATCTAAAAAACCAGAAAAAAGTATCTCGTTTGCTTCAGGTGAGTGAAATTTTGAGGGACTGTGTTAGACTAAAGCTATTTTTATGGCATATTTTTAGTTCTTGATTTCTGCTGTATTTTTGCAAACACATTTTAGACCTAAGGGACCAATTTCTCAGCTAATATAAATGAGCACAGCCCCACTGACTTGAATGGGGCTATGCTGGTTTATGCCCACTGGGGATTAGCTGAACCACAGGCTTTATAAGCTTTCTAAAGTTAAAGGAACAGGCTTGTTCCATATTTAGCTGCTGAAAGAAAAGGAGAAGTATGCACACAGATTAATGCAAACTACAGCTTTAAATAATAAACTACTAAATATTTGGATGACAAATATTAATTGTAAAAATGTACTACATTTGGTGAGATAGCCAGAAAATTACAGCCTATATACATACATATGCATATTCCACAACTGTTCAGTAGGTGGCAGTTCAAAGCTTAGATAAGCTTTGCAGTCAGCATTTAAGCAGTAGCACCAGCAGAGGCTGGAGTCAGTCCATCCCTAAAAGCAGAAAGTGAGAGAGAGGCTACAGTCAAGTCCACAAAAGCATTAAACACTGCTCAGGCACTTGGGGAGAAAGCAGGAGAAGAGCAGAGCCACAAGAGCACAAGCCTCAGCACACAGCAGACAAAAGCCACCACAGTACACAAGGGAAAGAAGCAGATGATGGAGCTACAGCCTCTTGATTAAAACACGGACACCTTTCTAGTGGAGAAAACCCACAGCAGAGAGGGTAAACAGTTGATGCAATGACAGGCAGAAACTGAAGAGCATTTGGAGCCTTCTGTTCCTTCACAGGTAAATTTTTTCCATCATTTTTCTACGTCACCTCATATAACAAACATAGCATTGCATTGATATTATTTCCTTTGGCCAAAATCCACAGTCCTCACTTTGGCAAAATTCCCACCAAAGTCAATAGAGTTTTGCATGAATTATGACTGAAAGATTTGATCTAATTTTATATGAAGAGAACATGGAATGTTATAAGTTGGGCTGGAAAGGAAGCCAGAAGCTGGTCACATCCATACTGACCAGATAACAACATTATTTTTCAGTGTGCTTGGATGCTAGTAATGGCATTATAATATTTCTTTTAACTGCCTTTCATTAAAACTCAATGATGTGCTGAATTTTTCCCTAATTTATACCACTGCCATTGCAGTGGTTTAGGGAAAGGCTGCATTTTTTGAAATGAAAGCTACATTTTACCTTATGTTATAAAAGAATATACAAGTGCTGAGTCTGAATAAAATAACACCAGGTGTTGCTTTCTTTGAAACAAATATAACTTTGCAGTATTCCACTCACAGGTGGGCAATATTTTATTTATTCAGTAGCTTGTGTCACTCTCAAAAGAAAGAATATAAATCATGAAGGGGCATGTGAGCATCTGTGAGTGACATTAATTCAGAGCTAATAATACTTCCTCTCTTGCTGTGTTCTCCATAAACTGTGGGATGTTCTATATGCTGCAGCATTCAGTCACTGCCAGGTGAGCTCAGAATGGAGCACCAAGTTCTGATGTAATTTCTTTAAAGGACTTTTGAAATGTGTTGGGTTTGTGAGTGCTTAATTATACAAGAATATGTATATGCCTATTTATAAATGGACATATGTATAGGCATGTGCCACATATTCTTCCATATAAATGAAGCTGTTACAATTGATTTTTGTTATACCTTTGCCAGGGTTTACAATTTATTGTGTCTAGAATGTTTCCAGATCCCAAGTTTTTTAATTCTGGGTCAGATAGCTATTTTGGCTTGGGATTTGTTTGGGGTTTTTTTTTCATTTCTGACTGATATACTTCAGTCGTTTTTCAGGAGCTGCCCTCTAAGAAATCCAGCTGTACTTACTCTACTCAGTAGTGCTCAGTTCTTCTGGAACGGCATCTGAGCCATCATTCAGGAACTATGAAATGTGATATCCCTCCAGGTTTAATGTTATCTCTTGCACTGCACACTGCATTTGTGAATATTCATGCAATATACTTGCATGAATAACTGTCCAAACACATAAAAGGTTCAAACACACAGCTGCAAATCAACGGCCCCATGTAACTGAACATCTGGGGCAATAATTGCAATGTACAGCTATTTATCTTAATTCCTGAGAAGACAGAAGAATGACTGGGTATAAATGGGTTGTGAATACATTTACACTAGAAGGTTTCAAACCATTAGAGTGGCAAAGTTCTGGAATTACCTTCTCAATGAAGTAACAGAAACAAAAGGCTTTAAATGTTTTTTTTTTTAAGTGGAACTTGATTTGTTTATAGGAACATAGAGTCAATTAGGTTGGAAAAGACCTTTAAGAGCATCAAGTCCAACCGTTAACCTACCACTGCCAAGTCCACTGCTAAACCATGTCGCTAAACGCCACATCTACACGTCTTTTAAATACCTCTGGTGATGGTGACTCAACCACTTCCCTGGGCAGCCTGTTCCAATGCTTGACAACCCTTTCAGTGAAGAAATCTTTTACTAATATCCAATCTAAACCTCCCCTGGTGCAAGTTGAGGCCATTTCCTCTCGTCCTATCCCTGGTTACCTGGGAAAAAAGACCGACACCCACCTCAATACAACCTCCTTCCAGGCAGTTGTAGAAAGCGATAAGGACCCCCCTGAGCCTTCTTTTATCCAGACTAAAAAAGCCCAGATCCCTAAGCCACTCTTCATAAGACTTGTTCTCTAGACCCTTCACCAGCTTCATTGTTCTTCTTTGGATGTACTCCAGCACCTCAATGTCTGTCTTGTAGTGAGAGGCCCAAAACGGAACACAGTATTCAAGGTGCGGCCTCACCAGTGCCGAGTACAGGGGCACAATCACTTCCCTACTCCTGCTGGCCACACTCTTTCTGATACAGGCCAGGATGCTGTTGGCCTTCTTGGCCACCTGGGCACACAGCTGGCTCATATTCAGCTGGCTGTCGACCAGCATCCCCAGGTCCTTTTCTGCTGGGCAGCTCTCCAGCCACTTTTCCCCAAGCCTGTAGTGTTGCGCAGTGTTGTTGTGACCCAAGTGCAGGACCCAGCACTTAGCGTTGTTGAATCTTATACAACTGGCCTCGGCACATCGATCCAGCCTGTCCAGATCCCTCTGCAGAGCCTTCCTACCCTCCAGCAGATCAGCACTCCCGCCCAACTTGGTGTTTTCTGCAAATTTACTGAGGGAGCACTCAATCACCTCATCCAGAAAACCGATAAAGATATTAAACAGAACTGTCCCCAGTACTGAGCCCTGGGGAATACCACTTGTGAATGGCCACCAACTGGATTTAAGTCCATTCACCACCACTCTTTGGGCCCAGCCATCCAGCCAGTTTTTTACCCAGCGAAGCATACGCCCGTCTAAGCCATGAACACCCAGTTTCTCCAGGAGAATGCTTTGGGAAAAGGTGACAAAAGCTTTATTACAGTCTATGTAAACAACATCCACAGCCTTCCCTTCATCCGCAAAGCAGGTCACGTTGTCATAGAAGGAGATCAGGTTGGTCAAGCAGGACCTGCCTTTCATAAATCCATGCTGACTGCGCATGATCACCTGGTAGTCATGTATGTGCCGTGTTATGGTACTCAAGATGAACCGCTCCATAATCTTCCCTGGTACTGAGGTGAGACTGTGTCCTGGTTTCAGCCAGGATAGAGCTGGTTTTCTTCACAGAAGATAGCGTGATGCTATGTTTTGGATTTGGGATGAGAAACTGTTGATAATGTGCTGATGTTTTGGGTTGTTGCTGAGCAGTCAAGGACAGTCCAGATTCTCATGCTGGCCTGCTAGCAAGAAGGCTGGGGGTGCATGGGAAGCTGGGAGGGGACACAGCCGGGACAGCTGACCCAGGCTGGCCAAAGAGATATTCCCTACCATACAACGTCATGCCCAGTACATAAACTGGATTTAGCCGGGGGGTGGAAATCGCTGCTTGGGGACGGGCTATCGATCACCAGGTGGTGAGCAATTGCTGTATTGGGCATCACTCGTTCTTGTACATTCCTTTGTCGGTATTATTATTGTTGTTATCACTGTTGTTTCTTTCTCTCTTGCTGTCCTATTAAACTGTTTTTATAACAACCCACGAGTTTTTTTCCCAATTTTCTCCCCCGTCCCACTGGGGGAGGGGGGAGTGTGCGAGCGGCTGTGTGGTGCTTAGTTACCGGCTGGGGCTAAACCACGACAGTCCTTTTTGGCTCTCAACGTGGGGCATGAGGCTTGAGATAATAACGGTTGGAGGTCACAATATCAGTTTATTTGATTTGCATCATGCTCTCGTCTTTGCCGTACATGTTCAGGATCGGTGTTGGTTTCTGCAGGCTGCTGTACTCCGCAATGTTTAGTAATGTCTTGCCTGCGAGATTTGTTTTTAGGACACTGACCTTGAGCTTAATGTAGAATCTGAGCTCTGTACTAAAGCCGTTACTGTATTTCGGATACTATCTTGTGGAGACGATTAGCAATTATACTTCTGCCTCTGAAAGGCTTTTTATGGAGGAAATGCTACCCTCTATCATAATGTCTCCTCCTTCATCACAATAAATTTTCAGTATTTTGAACACCCTTGGGTAGTTAAAATACCTCTATTGCTACTTCTGGGGAACACTGTTTCGGTTTTGTCTAAGGTCAGCAAGCAATTTAAGAATATCACCCGGAGAGCTGCCCCAAGGCTGGATAGTTATGAATGGCAGGGTGTGTGGAACAGCATGGGCAAATGCCTAGGGCGGTGGGCACCTCCACAGTTTTGGAACTTTACTCCCAAACAAGTGCAGAATCCTGATAAACTAGCAGAATATTTGGAAGAAGTATGCTGTCAGCCTGGCAGTTCCAAGGAGACACAAATCATTGCAATGTGCTGGGGCCTGGTGCACGCCCACCGAGCTCTGTTTAACACTGTGCAAAGGGGAGAGAGGCTCTCTGGATCTGATGACAATGTGACAGGTACTGCGACGCCTCCAACCCCTGCGATGGGCACTGTAGCTACTCAGACTGTTGCAGCTGAACCAGAGAACCAGCCCATCCCGGTATCAGTCACCCCTGTACAAAAGAAGAAACGTTGGAAGCAGAAGTCAGCTCGTTTAGTAAGGGATGAGGAAGATTCTTCTAAGAAGGAGGCAGAGGAAGAGAGTGAGGAGGCAGAGTGCTCTGAAGCAGGGCCATCACAAGGACCGAAGAGGGAAGAGAGCGGGTCATCGCTTGAAGAGGAGGAAGAGGAAGAATTCATAAAAGAGACAGTAACTACCTGATCTCTATCCCTGAGTGAATTGGGAGGTATGCGAAAGGATTTCAGCCGTCGTCCAGGTGAGCACATTGTCACCTGGCTGCTCCGATGCTGGGATAACTGGGCCAGTAGCCTGGAATTAGAGGGTAGGGAAGCCAAGCAGCTGGGATCCCTTTCTAGAGAGGGGGGCATTGACAAAGCAATTGGAAAAGGTGCACGAGTCCTCAGCCTCTGGAGACGACTCCTGTCGGGTGTGAAGGAAAGGTATCCCTTCAAGGAAGATGTTCTATGTCACCCAGGCAAGTGGACCACCATGGAGAAAGGTATCCAGTACCTGAGGGGGTTAGCCATGCTGGTGCTGATTTATAATGACCTGAAAAACGAGCAGTTATACAAAGATCCAGATGAAGTCAAGTTCACGTGACCCATGTGGCAGAAGATTGTACGGAGGGCACCATTGTTGTATGCCAAGTCATTGGCAGCAATGACCTGGAAAGACAGAGAGGGACAAACCACAGATGTATTGGCTGGCCAGCTCTGGCAATATAAGGAAAATCTCTCTTCCTTCCTCGTCTCGGCTATGGAGAAACTGGTCCAGCAACTCAAGGAGGATATGCCCTACCCTCCACCCGTACGGACCAGTGTCTCAGCTATTAGGAGTAAATGTTCCATTGCTCAAGAGAGAGGACATAATGGGTACACACCACAGGCCACCCTGTTCTTTTACCTGTGTGACCACAGAAAGGACATGAGGAAGTGGGATGGAAAATCTACCTCAAACCTAGAGGCACGGGTATGTGAATTGCAGGGAACAAAAATCACAAAAGGGGGTCTCCCAGGAAAATTGCTGCTCCAGTCTGCAGTGGGCAACTCCCCAGAGTGGAAGGGCCGATCTTACTCCTGATCTTAATGAAGGGACTTCTGATTTGTATCTACAAGAAGAGAGAAGCGAATAATATGACATGGACTAGAGGGGCCTTGCCTCCGGCCAGGCGGAGGAAAGGGACAACTGAGTTTATTGGACTATGTGGATTCAATGGCCTGGCACATCAGACCCACAGGAATATAAGGCTTTAGTGGACACTGGCACACAGTGTACCCTAATGCCATCAAGCCATATAGGGGCAGAACCCATCTGTATTTCTGCAGTGACAGGGGGATCGCAACAGCTGACTGTACTGGAGACCGAAGTGAGCCTAACTGGGAATGCGTGGCAGAAGCACCCCATTGTGACTGGCCCAGAGGCTCCGTGCATCCTGGGCATAGACTACCTCAGGAGAGGGCATTTCAAGGACCCAAAAGTGTACTGGTGGGCTTTTGGTATAGCTGCCTTGGAGACGGAAGAAGTTAAACAGCTGTCCACCTTACCTGGTCTCTCAGAGGACCCTTCTGTTGTGGGGTTGCTCAGGGTCGAAGAACAACGGGTGCCGATCGCTATTACAACAGTGCACTGGCGGCAATATCGCACCAACAGAGACTCCCTGATCCCCATCCATGAGCTGATTCATCAGCTGGAGAGCCAAGGAGTGATCAGCAAGACTCGCTCACCCCTTTAACAGCCCCATATGGCCAGTGCGAAAGTCTAATGGAGAGTGGAGACTGACAGTAGGCTCTCGTGGCCTGAATGAAGTCACGCCGCCACTGAGTGCTGCTGTGCTGGACATGCTAGAACTTCAATATGAACTGGAGTCAAAGGCAGCCAAGTGGTACGCCACCACTGATATTGCTAACGCGTTTTTCTCAATGCCTTTGGCAGCAGAGTGCAGGCCACAGTTTGCTTTCACTTGGAGGACTGTCCAATACACCTGGAATCGACTGCCCCAGGGGTGGAAACACAGCCCTACCATTTGCCATGGGCTGGTCCAGACTGCACTAGAACAGGGTGAAGCTCCAAAGCATCTGCAATACATTGATGACATCATCGTATGGGGCAACACAGCAGAAGAAGTTTTCGAGAAAGGGAAGAAAATAATTCAAATCCTTCTGAAAGCTGGTTTTGCCATAAACCAAAGTAAGGTCAAAGGACCTGCACAGGAGATCCAGGTTTTAGGAATAAAATGGCAAGATGGATGTCGTCAGATCCCAATAGATGTGATCAACAAAATAACAGCTATGTCTCCACCAACTAGCAAAAAAGAAACACTAGCTTTTTTGGGCATTGTGGGTTTCTGGAGAATGCATATTCCGAATTGCAGCCTGATTGTAAGCCCTCTTTATCAAGTGACCCGGAAGAAGAACGATTTTAAATGGGGCCCTGAGCAACGACAAGCCTTTGAACAAATTAAACAGGAGATAGTTCATGCAGTAGCCCTTGGGCCAGTCTGGGCAGGATAAGGTGTTAAAAATGTGCTCTACACCACAGCTGGGGAGAATGGCCCTACCTGGAGTCTCTGGCAGAAGGCACCAGGGGTCGACCCTTAGGGTTTTGGAGTTCAGGATATAGGGGATCTGAGGCCCACTATACTCCAACTTAAAAGGAGATATTGGCAGCATATGAAGGAGTTCGAGCTGCTTCAGAAGTGATTGGCACTGAAGCACAGCTCCTCCTGGCACCCCGACTGCTGGTGCTGGTTCAAAGGAAGGGTCCCGTCTACGCATCATGCGACTGATGCTACATGGAGTAAGTGGGTCGCACGATCACACAGTGGGCCCGAATAGGAAACCTCAATCGCCCAGGAATTTTGGAAGTGATTATGGACTGGCCAGAAGGTAAAGATTTCAGAATATCACCAGAGGAGGATGTGACGTGTGCTGAAGAGGCCCCACCGTATAATAAATTGCCAGAAAATGAGATGCAGTATGCCCTGTTCACTGATGGGTCCTGTCATAGTGTTGTCAAGCATCAGAGGTGGAAGGCTGCGGTATGCCTATACGACAAGTACTAGAAACTGCTGAAGGAGAAGGTGAATAGAGCCAGTCTGCAGAAGTGAAGGCCATCCAGCTGGCTTTAGATATTGCTCACTGAGAAAAGTGGCCAAGTACTCTATCTCTCTAGTGACTCATGGATGGTAGTGAATGCACTGTGGGGGTGGTTACAGCAATGGAAGCAGAGCAACCGGCAGCACAGACGTAAATCCATCTGGGCTGCTGAATTACGGCAAGATATTGCTGACCAGTTAGAGAATCTGGTTTTGAAAGTACGCCTTGCAGACGCTCATGTACCCAAGAGTCGGGCCACTGAAGAACATCAAAACAACCATCAGGTGGATCAGGCTGCTAAGATTGCAGTGGCTCAGGTGGATCTGGACTGGCAACATAAGGGTGAATTATTTATAACTCGGTGGGCCCATGACACCTCAGACCATCAGGGAAGAGATGCAACATATAGATGGGCTCGGGATCGAGGGGTGGACTTGACCATGGACAGTATTGCACAGGTTATCCATTAATGTGAAACATGCATTTAATCAAACAAGCCAAGCAGTTAAAGCCTCTCTGGTATGGAGGATGATGGCTGAAATATAAATATGGGGAGGCCTGGCAGATTGACTCTATCACACTCCCACAAACTTGCCAAGGCAAGCACCATGTGCTCACAGTGGTGGAAGCAACCCCTGGATGGCTGGAAACATATCCTGTGCTGCGGGAGAAGGATGGACTTCACAACTCTATGAGAGTTATGTTCTGAAGCTGTTTATTGTCTTGTCTGACTCCAATATATATCATAATTTTCACTTAGTCACTACGTACACACTCATGATTGGTTACAGCTCGTTACACACATTATTGCAATTGGCTATATACAAGATATCACGCGCTGTCCATGCGCCTCTCACACAGTCAGGATTCGCTGCTTGCAGGTGTTCCTGTTTTCCTCGCTTTTTCTTAGTTATTTACCACAGCTCCTTCTCCTCAAGGCCGAGCCATGCAGATATCCAGCTGTTTACCAGCTTCTCAATGCCACAGCTCCTTCTCCTTAAGGTCAAGCCGTGCAGATCAACACCACAGCTCCTTCTCCTTAAGGTCGAGCCATGCAGGGTGATCCCAACATCTCCCCCTTTTTGTTTATCTATAAACAAAACCTGATGGATCATTCGCAACCCAAGGACTGTGAGGAAGATGGACCATCTGTACATTCTTGTATCGTCCTGTGCCGCGAACTCAGCCCAGCAGTCGGTAGGTGCCAGCTTTACGTGGGCGTCCCCACGGAGGCAACGGTGGCCTTGCTGTACACCGATCCCCCTGCTCTTCGGGAAATCCCGGTATTTATACATTTGCAGAGGAACGAGTTTCGACACACGTGGCCAGCGAGTGTCGGAACACACCTTGATTGTCACCTCTCAACACAGGGAGCCTATGGCGCATGTGCCCACTGGCCAGACGTGCTGCACGCGCCACAGCCATCCTGTCTATTGGTTCGTAGGCTTTGTTCACACGGCATATTACCATAATCCAGCAGTCACATATCAACTATGCTTAAATCAATAGCAGAATGTTACAAGGCAAACAATTCTAGCTGTACTACTCCTAGCGATAGAAGCTACTTCTAGTGATGGAAAAAGTGCTTGTATAAAGCTATGAAAACCAATATTATATCTTACCAAAGGATTTGTAGTTATAGAGCACTTTGCCTTAAAAGCTTTCCATATTTGTCTAATGATACTGCTAATTTCAGTCTGATTAATTATTTGCAAATTAGGAACTAGGACGCCCATGGTACAGTCCCCTGACCAGTTCCTGGGCAGCTGTTTCCCAGCCCATTGATCTCCACACAGCCACCATAACCCTTCTGGCAGATTGAAAAGGGATTGCCTGGGGAGGAAAGAGACAGACAGAAGGTGTCCTGTCCTGTTTGATTTGCTAATGTTACCCATACATTTTCTTTTGGCTGAGGTGGCATCCAGATTGCGATGACACCTGATAGTGTCAAGATGCGTCCGACGACGACGGTGACTGTTTCGCCCATGGTTTTACACATTTTGCGGGCACCCAACGAGTTCCAGAATCTGTAATGACACAAGCATAACCTCGTCCCCAGGTTAGCAGTTGAAAAGGTCCTTCCCTGCAAAGGTATTCTTTTCCAAATTTTTAACTTTTACTTGCACATTTTGTGTTAACTCACATAGGCTTC
Source organism: Phaethon aethereus (assembly GCF_964289735.1). Lineage (NCBI taxonomy): Eukaryota > Metazoa > Chordata > Aves > Phaethontiformes > Phaethontidae > Phaethon > Phaethon aethereus. The sequence goes on from NC_138581.1 coordinate 12,691,115, forward strand.
CTGTCATTCCTTTTACATGTTTTATTATGGGAGGTACTGTTTCTCCTTCTGCTAGACACAAATAATTTAACACACATAAGGCTTTATTCAAACGTTCTTGGGGTGGTGTGGTAGCCCCTCCCCCTTTTTGTTTTTGCAATAAACGCTTCAGGGAATGATTCATTCGTTCAACAACAGCTTGTGCAGTTGGGGAATGCAGTATTCCAGTAACATGCGTCACTCCCCATCGAGCAAAAAATCTTTGGGTTGACTGGGCTACGTAACAAGGACCATTATCGGTTTTAATTTGTAGGGGTATACCATGGTGTCCTGGTTTCAGCCAGGATAGAGCTGGTTTTCCTCACAGAAGCTAGTGTGAGACTGTGTTTTGGATTTGGGATGAGGAACTGTTGATAATGTGCTGATGTTTTGGGTTGTTGCTGAGCCGTCAAGGACAGTCCAGCTTCTTGTGCTGGCCTGCCAGCGAGCAGGCTGGGGGTGCACGGGGAGCTGGGAGGGGACACAGCCGGGACAGCTGACCCAGACTGGCCAAAGAGATATTCCCTACCATACGACGTCATGCCCAGTACATAAACTGGAGTTGGCCGGGGGGGCGGAAATCGCTGCTCGGGGACGGGCTGTCGATCACGGGGTGGTGAGCAATTTCTGTATTGGGCATCACTCGTTCTTATACATTCCTTTGTTGGTATTATCATTATTGTTCCCTTCTTTCTTTCTGTCCTATTAAACCGTGTTTATCTCAACCCACGAGGTTTTTCCTAATTCTCTCCCCCGTCCCGCTGTGGGAGGGAGAGTGAGCGAGCGGCTGCGTGGTGCTTAGTTGCCGGCTGGGGCTAAACCACGACAGTCCTTTTTGGCGCCCAACGTGGGGCACGAGGCTTGAGATAATAACGGTTGCAGGTCACAATATCAGTTTGATTTGCATCATGCTCTCGTCTTTGCTGTACATGTTAAGGATCAGTGTTGGTTTCTGCGGGCTGCTGTACTCTGCAATGATTAGTAATGTCTCGCCTGTGAATTTTGTTTTTAGAGCACTGACCTTGAGCTTAATGTGGTATCATCTGAGCTCTGTACTAAAGCCGTTACTGTATTTTGGCTACAGTCTTGTGGAGACGATTAGCAATTATACTTCTGCCTCTGAAAGGTTTTTTATGGAGGAAATGCAGAATGGTACCTTTGATACCCTCTATCATAACATTTCCTCCTTCATCACAATAATTTTTCAGTATTTTGAACACCCTTGGCTGGTTAAAATACCTCTATTGCTACTTCTGGGGAACATGGTTTCAGTTTTGTCTAAGGTTGGCAAGCAATTTAAGAATATCACCCGGAGATCTGCCCCAAGGCTGGATAGTTATGAATGGCAGGGTGTGTGGAACAGCATGGGCAAATGCCTGGGGCGGTGGGCACCTCCGGTGTTTTGGAGCTTCACTCCCGAACAAGTGCAGAATCCTGATAAACTAGCAGAATATCTGGAAGAAGTATGCTGTCAGCCTGGCAGCTCCAAGGAGACACAAATCATTGCCATGTGCTGGGGCCTGGCCCATGCCTACCGAACCCTATTTAACACTATGCAAAGGGGAGAGGGGCTCTCTGGGTCTGATGGCAATGTGGCAGGCACTGTGACTACTCCAACGTCTGTAGCAGGCACTGTCACTACTCCAACCCCCACGGCGGGCACTGTAGCTACTCAGACTGTTGCAGCTGAACCAGAGAACCAGCCCATCCCGGTATCAGTTGCCCCTGTACAAAAGAAGAAATCTTGGAAGTGGAAGTCAGCTCGTTTAGTAAGGGATGAGGAAGATATTTCTAAGAAGGAGCCAGAGGAAGAGAGTGAGGAGGCAGAGTGCTCTGAAGCAGGGCCATCACAAGCACGGAAGAGGGAAGAGAGCGAGTCATCGCTTGAAGAGGAGGAAGAGGAAGAACTCATAAAAGAGACGGTAACTACCCGATCTCTATCCCTGAGTGAATTGCGAGATATGCGAAAGGATTTCAGCCGTCGTCCAGGTGAGCACATTGTCACCTGGCTGCTCCGATGCTGGGATAATGGGGCCAGTAGCCTGGAATTAGAGGGTAGGGAAGCCAAGCCGCTGGGATCCCTTTCTAGGGAAGGGGGCATTGACAAAGCAATTGGAAAAGGTGCACAAGTCCTCAGCCTCTGGAGACGACTCCTATCGGGTGTGAAGGAAAGGTATCCCTTCAAGGAAGATGTTCTATGTCACCCAGGCAAGTGGACCACCATGGAGAAAGGTATCCAGTACCTGAGGGAGCTAGCGGTGCTGGAAGTGATTTATGGTGACTTGGACAATGGACAATCATCCAAAGATCCAGATGAAGTCAATTGCATGCAACCTATGTGGCGGAAGTTTGTACGGAGTGCACCATCATCATATGCCAACTCATTAGCAGTAATGGCCTGGAAGGACGGAGAGAGACCAACGGTGGATGAATTGGCTGGCCAACTCCGGCAATACGAAGAAAGTCTCTCTTCCACTCTACGGGCCTGCGTCTCTGCTATAGAGAAACTGTCCCGAGAGTTCCGGCAATTCAAAGAGGATATGCCCTACTCTCCACCCATACGGACCAGTGTCTCAGCCATTAGGAGTAAGCGCTCTTCTGTTCAAGAGAGAAGATATAGAGGATACACACCACGAGCCACCCTGTGGTTTCAATTGCGTGACTACGGAGAGGACATGAGGAGGTGGGATGGAAAACCTACCTCGACCCTAGAGGCACGAGTACGCGAGCTGCAAGGAAAAACAATTACAAAAGGGGGTTCAGGTTCCTCGAGGAAAATCGTCGCTCCACTTTCCAGTGGGCAGCTTCCCAGAAAGAATAGAAGAGCTGATCTCACCTCTGATCCTCTTGAAGGGACTTCTGATTCCTATTTACAAGAAGTGGGTAACGAGTACTATGAGCAGGATTAGAGGGGCCCTGCCTCCAGCCAGACGGAGGAGAGGGACAACCGAGTTTATTGGACTGTGTGGATTAGATGGCCTGGCACGTCAGACCCACAGGAATATAAGGCTTTAGTGGACACCGGTGCACAATGTACCCTGGTGCCATCAAGCCATATAGGGGCAGAACCCATCTGTATTTCTCGAGTGACAGGGGGATCCCAACAGCTGACTGTACTGGAGGCTGAAGTGAGCCTAACTGGGAATGAGTGGCAGAAGCACCCCATTGTGACTGGCCCGGAGGCTCCGTGCATCCTGGGCATAGACTACCTCAGCAGAGGGTATTTCAAGGACCCAAAAGGGTACCGGTGGGCTTTTGGTATAGCTGCCTTGGAGACGGAAGAATTTAAACAGCTGTCCACCTTGCCTGGTCTCTCAGAGGACCCTTCTGTTGTGGGGTTGCTCAGGGTCAAAGAACAACAGGTGCCGATCGCTACCACAACAGTGCACCGGCGGCAATATCGCACCAACAGAGACTCCCTGATCCCCATCCATGAGCTGATTCGTCGGCTGGAGAGCCAAGGAGTGATCAGCAAGACTCACTCACCCTTCAACAGCCCCATATGGCCAGTGTGAAAGTCTAATGGAGAGTGGAGACTGACAGTAGACTATCGTGGCCTGAATGAAGTCACGCCGCCACTGAGCGCTGCTGTGCCGGACATGCTAGAACTTCAATATGAACTGGAGTCAAAGGCAGCCAAGTGGTACGCCACCATTGATATTGCTAACGTGTTTTTCTCGATCCCTTTGGCAGCAGAGTGCAGGCCACAGTTTGCTTTCACTTGGAGAGGTGTCCAATACACCTGGAATCGACTTCCCCAGGGGTGGAAACACAGCCCTACCATTTGCCATGGGCTGATACAAACTGCACTGGAACAGGGTGAAGCTCCAGAGCATCTGCAATACATTGATGACATCATCGTATGGGGCAACACAGCAGAAGAAGTTTTCGAGAAAGGGAAGAAAATAATTCAAGTCCTTCTGAAAGCTGGTTTTGCTATAAAGCAAAGTCAAGTCAAGGGACCTGCACAAGAGATCCAGTTTTTAGGAATAAAATGGCAAGATGGACGTCGACAGATCCCAACGGATGTGATCAACAAAATAACAGCTATGTCTCCACCAACTAGCAAAAAAGAAACACAAGCATTTCTGGGCATTGTGGGTTTCTGGAGAATGCATATTCCAAATTACAGTCTGATTGTAAGCCCTCTTTATCAAGTGACCCGGAAGAAGAACGATTTTAAATGGGGCCCTGAGCAACGACAAGCCTTCGAACAAATCAAACAGGAGATAGTTCATGCCGTAGCCCTCGGGCCAGTACGGGCAGGACAAGATGTTAAAAATGTGCTCTACACGGCAGCCGGGGAGAATGGCCCTACCTGGAGTCTCTGGCAGAAGGCACCAGGAGAGACTCGAGGTCGACCTCTAGGGTTTTGGAGTCGAGGATATAGGGGATCTGAGTCCCGCTATACTCCAACTGAAAAGGAGATATTGGCGGCATATGAAGGAGTTCGAGCTGCCTCAGAAGTGGTTGGTACTGAAGCACAGCTCCTCCTGGCACCCCGACTGCCGGTGCTGGGCTGGATGTTCAAAGGGAGGGTCCCCTCTACGCATCATGCGACTGATGCTACGTGGAGTAAGTGGGTCGCGCTTATTACACAGCGGGCTCGAATAGGAAATCTTAATCGCCCGGGAATCTTGGAAGTGATCATGGACTGGCAACATAAGGGTGAATTATTTATAGCTCGGTGGGCCCATGACACCTCAGGCCATCAGGGAAGAGATGCAACATATAGATGGGCTCGGGATCGAGGGGTGGACCTGACCATGGATGCTATTGCACAGGTTATCCATGAATGTGAAACGTGTGCTGCGATCAAACAAGCCAAGCGGTTAAAGCCTCTCTGGTATGAAGGACGATGGTTGAAATATAAATATGGGGAGGCCTGGCAGATTGACTATATCACACTTCCACAAACTCGCCAAGGCAAGCGCTATGTGCTTACCATGGTGGAAGCAACCACCGGATGGCTGGAAACATACCCTGTGCCCCATGCCACCGCCCGGAACACTATCCTGGGCCTTGAAAAGCAAGTCTTATGGCGACATGGCACCCCCGAAAGAATTGAGTCAGACAATGGGACTCATTTCCGAAACAACCTCATAGACACCTGGGCCAAAGAGCACGGCATTGAGTGGGTGTATCATATCCCCTATCATGCACCAGCTTCCGGAAAAATTGAACGATACAACGGACTGTTAAAGACTACACTGAGAGCAATGGGTGATGGGACATTCAAAAATTGGGATAAACATTTAGCCAAAGCCACCTGGTTAGTCAACACTAGGGGATCTACTAATAGAGCCGGCCCTGCCCAATCAAAACTTCTACGTACTGTAGAAGGGGATAAAGTCCCTGTGGTGCATGTGAGAAACATGCTGGGGAAGACAGTCTGGGTTACTCCTGCATTAGGAAAAGGCAAACCCATTCGTGGGATTGACTTTGCCCAGGGACCTGGGTGCCCTTGGTGGGTAATGCGGAAGGATGGGGAAGTCCGATGTGTACCTCAAGGAGACTTGATTTTGGGTGAAAATAGTCAATGATTTGAATTGTATTATTCATTATGTTAATTGTTCAGAATGACATTACTACTATGGCTGCTATCTACCATATCAATGGTATTATAGTAAGAATCACCCAGACTGATGAAGAATGAGCTTCACTGAAACCAAGCAACGTGCAGCAGTGATGAAACCAGAACTGGCTTCAGCAGCTTGCGCCCAACAAATCCCTCGAGATCGACATCTTCGACCTGCAGATCATGGACATGGACCGTGCCAGATGACAATCCAACACCACATACCATCTCCCCTGCCCTGAGAGACTGCTATGATGGATGAAGCCCAGAGTCATGGACTGACTGAACTCCATAGACATTTTAAGTGATGGACCATGGACTAAGAGAGTGATATCTGTGTGTATATATTAAAGGACAGGAAGAGTAATAATGAATAATTGGAATGTATTGAAAAGTATAGGACCTGGGCATGACGTAAATGGTATGGAATAAGGGGTGGATACTGTCCTGGTTTCAGCCAGGATAGAGCTGGTTTTCCTCACAGAAGCTAGTGTGAGACTGTGTTTTGGATTTGGGATGAGGAACTGTTGATAATGTGCTGATGTTTTGGGTTGTTGCTGAGCCGTCAAGGACAGTCCAGCTTCTTGTGCTGGCCTGCCAGCGAGCAGGCTGGGGGTGCACGGGGAGCTGGGAGGGGACACAGCCGGGACAGCTGACCCAGACTGGCCAAAGAGATATTCCCTACCATACGACGTCATGCCCAGTACATAAACTGGAGTTGGCCGGGGGGGCGGAAATCGCTGCTCGGGGACGGGCTGTCGATCACGGGGTGGTGAGCAATTTCTGTATTGGGCATCACTCGTTCTTATACATTCCTTTGTTGGTATTATCATTATTGTTCCCTTCTTTCTTTCTGTCCTATTAAACCGTGTTTATCTCAACCCACGAGGTTTTTCCTAATTCTCTCCCCCCGTCCCGCTGTGGGAGGGAGAGTGAGCGAGCGGCTGCGTGGTGCTTAGTTGCCGGCTGGGGCTAAACCACGACACATGGGCTGCGAATACAGCTCGCAAATGCTTTTGTACATGCCTACTAGTTTCTCCTGTTTGTGCAGTGGACCAAACTACTGCAGAATAGCAATCAATTGAAACATGAACATATTTAAATCTTCCAAAGTCAGCGACATATGTCACATCCATCTGCCATAGTTGTAGCGAATGCAAGCCTCGGGGATTTACTGTAATCGTGATTCCTGGGCCTATTTGTTGACAATCAGCACAAGTCTGTATAATAGCTCTAGCGTCACCTGCACTTAGATTAAATTGTCTCGCTAAAACTTTGGCAGATTGATGGAAAAAGGCATGAGAGGTTTGTGCTTGACCTCAACGGTCCGGGGCAGGTCCAGCCCATACTGCGGCAGTCAGCCGATCGGCTCTTGCATTTCCTTCCATCAATTCCCCTGGAAGGTTGGTATGGCTGCGTATATGCATAACGTAATAAGGATGTCGTCTTTTCTGCAATAAAAACCAAAGCGTTCTAAATTGTTGATATAGCTGTTCCTGCTGTACTTGTCTGAGGATTGAACCTTCCAATCTTTGGAGTACTCCAGCTACATATAAAGAATCAGTAATTATATTCACAGGTTCTTCAGACCATAATTTAAAGGCTTCAATTACTGCCTGTAGTTCTACCTTTTGAACTGATCCTGGCACGACAAGTACCCGTTCTTTCCATTCTCCGTGCTCTCGCCATACTATTGCTGCCTTGCCTGTTTTCCCACCACTATCCGTAAACACTGTAGCACCTTGAACTGGATATTGACTACACTTTGATTTTTCTTCTACTTCATGGTTTTTAAAAAAGGTAAACATTTTGTGTGATGGATAATGAATCTGAATGTCACCTTCAAATCCTGCTAATGCAGTTTGGAAGGGAACAGAGTGCTGCAAAGCCCAAGTCAAATATTCTTGTTGTAATGGTATTAAAATCGTTTTCGGGTCCTTTGCCGATATATCAATAATTCTGTTGCGCCCTTTCATAATCAAATTTGCAGAACACTCTGCTGTTGTGGTGATGGTTTTTCTCTGCTGCTGAGGCAAAAAGACCCACTCTAAAATTCTCAATGGGTCTGCTTTTGATTCTAGCTTTGTTATCCATTGTATTATGAGCGCATAGGGATGTCGCTCATGATTGATTACTGCCAAAGGGATCCCTATCGAGGGGTCTACCCTAGAACTAAATGCTTGAGTCACCTTTTCAGAAATGTTTGCTACTGCTTCCCGGGCTTCCTTGGTCAATTGCCGAGGAGAGTTTAACCTGCTATCCCCTCGCAAGAGCTGAACCAAGGGCTCCATATCTTGGTTTGTGATCCCACAAATAGGTCGAATCCAGTTAACGTCTCCTACCAATTTTTGTACATCATTTAATGTTTTAATCTGAATTCTTAATTCAACCTTCTGGGGGGTCACCGACGTTTCAGTGATCATCCACCCCAAGTACCTCCAAGGCGCTTCAGCTTGTATCTTTTCCGGCACCACTTGCAGCCCACTTTGTCTCAAAAGCTCAACGAGCTCCCCGATCATTTCTTCTGGATTTAATTGATCATCAGCCAACAATATGTCATCCATATAATGATAGATGAAATATTGAGGCCACCTTTTTCTGATTGGCTGTAAAGCCCAATTTACATAAATTTGACACATCGTGGGTGAATTTTTCATGCCTTGTGGCAATACTGTCCAATGATATCTTTGCATGGGTTGCGCCTTGTTTGTACTTGGGACGGAGAATGCAAAATGTTTGGCATCATCTTTATGCAGAGGGATTGTAAAAAAGCAATCTTTGAGATCTATAATCAAAAGCTTCCAATACTTCGGTATCATACAGGGAGATGGTAGCCCTGGTTGCAAGGCTCCCATGTCCACTATAACCTTACTGACTTCTCACAAGTCATGTAATAATCTCCATTTTCCACTTTTCTTTGGAATCACAAAAACAGGTGTGTTCCAAGGACTAGTGGTTGGCACAATATGGCCTTTTTCTAGCTGTTCTTTTGCCAAATCTTCCAGGTGGGCAACCTTTTCTGCGGTCAGCGGCCATTGATTTACCCACACTGGATCATCGGTTTTCCATTCCAGTTTGAGCACAGGTCGCGTTTCAATGGCCGCTACCGAAAACCCTGTGGATTGCTAGAGAGTGATACATTCATTTGACTCAATACATCCCACCCAAGTAGACTTAATGGTAATGCGGCTACATAGGGTTGTACTGAACACACTAGCCCGTCTGGATTTTCACAGGTTAGAGTTGTTACGCTCTGTTGTGTTGCAGAAAACCCACCAACCCCTACAAGTCCGTGAGCTGGAGACTGAGCCAGCCAGCCTGGCGACCACTCTCGCTGACTGATTATGGTCACATCAGCTCCTGTATCCACTAACATATCGATGGTCCATTGTCGCGGTCGCACGGTGGGGTAAGGATGCCTAAACTTCGTTTTCAAAGTCGGTTTTCTTCTGCTGATATCTAATGCTAGAAAGATTTGTGGTCTTCCTGTTGAGCCAAACCCTCCATTCCCCCTCACTGATTGCGTTGCCTGAGGTACAGAAGCAGTAAAAGGCATCAGTTGTGCAATACGTGTGCCTGCAGGAACCGCAACAGGAGGAGATGGAGTCCACAACATTACTTTGATGGTTCCCGTATAATCAGCGTCAATGACTCCAGGGAGAACAAAAAGTCCCTGCTTTGTTGCTGAAGATCGTCCTAATAACAAAGCACTCAATCCATATCCTAATGGTCCATTCACGTTAGTCGGGACATCATAAACCGACGTGTCCCATAAGGTAACTTCTACTGTTGTTTCCACCTCCATTCCGGCACTCCCTCTGGTTCGGGCGCTGAGGCTTGCCAAGCAGCCTGGTGGTGCTTCCCCATTTGTGTCGTCGCGCGGGGTGCCTTCATGCTCGGTCGCCCGTTTCCCAATTTCATACCATCCCAATGATACTTTGAACAGCATTCTGAGGCTTGATGACCAAATTTTTGACATCGACTACATGGTACTCCTGCTGGGCCTGTTCCTTGCTGAAAGGGTCCTTGTTGGAAGGATTTATGACCTGTCTCAATCTGCCTAGGTCCTTTCCTTGTGGCCTTGCGCTGAGCTCTAAAATGGCCTGTTTTTCCACAATTAAAACATTTTTTCTCCCCTTTTCCATTTATAAATGGCTTAATTGATGCTGCAAAGGCACTTGCGAGTGTCTCTGCCTGATGTGTGGCAGAGCCTACTCTGTTGCAGGCTTCTACCATTTGTACTAATGTTGCTTCTTTTGGCAAAATTAACAAAATTCTTTTACAATCTACATTGGCATTTTCTACCGCTAAATTCAACAACACTGCTAGTTTTGCGTCTTCATTGGTATACACCTTATTCAAAGCGTCTCTCAGACGATCAACAAAAGACATATATGGTTCATCTCTCCCTTGTCTAATTTGAGTATAAGATGGTTGCCTCTTTCCCTCCTCAGGGATTGTTCGCAATGCATTCAACGCTAGTCGCCCAACTAATTGCAAGGCTTCTAAGGGCAGCTGAGCTTGCAATCTAACATCCACAAAGGGTCCCTGGCCTGTCATTTGTTCCATAGTAATGTTCTGAAGCGGATCGCCATCTTGACGCTCCAGATTTCTCAGGGCTTCTTGCATACAGAGTTTATACCATCTGTCTGCCCACAATAACCTTTGGGTTGGTGTCAACAACATATCTATCATCTGTCGACAATCCCATGGTGTAAGAACCATTCCCGTGAATATGTTATCTAATAGAGCTTGTGTGAAAGGTGATTGCAAGCCATAATTTTGCACTGCCTTCCGCACTTTCTTAATCAAGTCCCAATGAAATGGGTCCCAGCGATTGGGCCCATGAGGCTGTACACTAACAGGAAATGCCATCGGTAACTCTGTTTCCTCGTCTTTCATCGCTCCTAAAAAAACATCTTTCCACCGCTCCCTAGGGTTGCCTTTCATCCTAGGCTCTTGCCTCCCTATAGTCTCTACAACAGGCTCTTCTCCTTCGTCGCTGCTATCAGGCAACGGGGGCCGTAAAGGTGGCAGGGGCTCGGCTGAGGGTTTCAAAACTACGGCTTTCGATCAGTTAAGTCTGGGTGGTTTCGGGGGTGGTGAAGCCCGTCCCATCAATCTTTCACATGGGCACACAGGGGAACATTGAGTACATTGTTCTGGGCAACGTTGTCCCGTCTTGCCCTCACATATATCATTGTAGACCTGTTTCTCTGACTTATGTGATGCAGCCGGTTCACCCTCAGGAGGTGCAGTCGGAGTCGCTGAAGGTCCTGGCTCGGTTAAGAAGGGATTGGTTGAAGGCGGTTTAACAGCCTCCTCCATACCAGCTGCCGTTTTTCTCTCTGCCTTTAAGGCTTTTAATGTGGTTAATATCAACTTCCACGACGTCACTAACTCTACAGCGGTTTTCTCAATATGTTCCCATAACATTTTTCCTATCTCCTCCCACGTCTCTGCCTTAAATGCCACAGACGGATCGGGGGGGTACCCTTTCTTTTGGCTCCAAATTAGAAGCCTTCTAAGTGTATATCCATCATATTTCAGTCCTCTCTTAGAGAGCATATGCAGCAGGAGTCTGACTATCGCCCCTTCTTCCTGCGATGTGTTCTGCCCCATGCCGCCCCGGTTGCTCACCTCACCTCGCTGGGTGCTTTTCCGTTGCAACGTATTCCTTTTTCTTTTTCCTTGCGTCAGTCCCGCTGACTGCAATTCTTCCAGCCGGACTTCTCCCGCGGCATCCTCTGCGCTCGACCGGTGTTCAACGATGAGATCCCAGAGATCGTATCACGTCGGGGTCACCGGTTGCGGGAGAAGGATGGACTTCACAACTCTATGAGAGTTATATTCCGAAGCCCCTTATTGTCTTGTCTGACTCCAATATATATCATAATTTTCGCTTAGTCACTGCGCACACACTCATGATTGGTTACAGCTTGTTACACACATTATTGCAATTGGCTATATACAAAATATCACGCGCTGTCCATGCGCCTCTCACACAGTCAGGATTCACTGCTTGCAGATGTTCCTGTACTCCTTTGCTTCTTCTTAGTTGTTTACCACAGCTCCTCTCCTCCTGCCACTGCCCAGAACACTATCCTGGGCCTTGAAAAGCAAGTCTTATGGCGACAGGGCACGCCTGAAAAAATTGAGTCAGACAACGGGACTCATTTCCGAAACAACCTCATAGATAACCTAGGCCAAAGAGCATGACATTGAGTCAGTATATCACATCCCCTATCATGCACCAGCCTCTGTGAAAATGGACTATTGAAGACTACCCTGAGAGCAATGGGTGCTGGGACATTCAATCATTAGCAAAAGCCACCTGGTTAGTCAACACTAGGGGACCTGACAATTGAGCTGTCCCTGCCCAATCAAAACTCTTACGTGCTGTAGAAGGGGATAAAGTCCCTGTGGTGCATGTGAAAAATATGCTGGGGAAGACAGTCTGGGTTTCTCCGGCCTCAGGCAAATGCAAACCCATTCGTGGGACTGCTTTTGCTCAGGGACCTGGGTGCACTTGGTGGGTGATGCAGGACGATGAGGAAGTCCGATGTGTACCTCAAGGGGATTTGATTTTGGGGGACAACAGCCAATGATTTGAATTGTATGATGTTAATTGCTATATAATACTGTATGTTATCACTACTATGGTTGCTATATGTCATATTGAAGTAAGAACCACCCAGGTTAATGAAGAATGAACTGTGTGGAATAACAGGGCACGGACTCTGGCGGGGTTTCAGGCCAAAGACCTTTATTGCTACAAGTGTCCGCTTTTTATGCAGTTACAGCTCTTTCATGCGCCACAAAATACGTCCTGGGTGGTTACCACACACAGTCCACGCACTTCTCCACAGTCAGGATTAGCTGCCTGCAGATGTCCATGTGCTCCTTTACTTCCTCTTAGTTGTTTACCACAGCTCCTTCTCCTCAAGGCCGAGCTGTGCAGATATCCAGCTGTTTACCAGCTTCTCAATGCCACAGCTCCTTCTCCTTAAGGTCGAGCCCTTGCAGGGTGATCCCAACAAAACAGTAATGAAATTGAACAAAGAGAAGCAGTGATGGAACCAGAACTGGCCTCAGCATGCAACAATCCAACACCACACACCACCTCTTCTCTGAGAGACTCTTATGACAGAAGGAGCCCAAAGTCATGGACTAAATGAACTCAGCGGACATTTTAGAGGGATGGCCCATAAACTAAGATAATGATATCTGTGTGCATATATCAAAAGATAGGAAAAGTGGTAATGATTAATTGGAATGTATTGGAAAGTGTAGGACCTGGGCATGACATAGATGGTATGAAATAAGGGGTGGATCCTGTCCTGGTTTCAACTGGGATAGAGTTAATTTTCTTCCTTGTAGCTGGTATCGTGCTATGTTTTGGATTTGGGATGCTCGGGAACTGGCTGGGCATCGGTTGGTGGGTGGTAAGCAATTGCATTGTGCGTCACTTATTTTGTATATCCTTTTATCATTATTATTTTTTTCCCTTCCTTTTCTGCTCTATTAAACTGTCTTTATCTCAACCCACAAATTTAACTTTTTTTTTTTTTTTGATCCCACTGGGGTGGGGGCAGTGAGCAAATGGCTGTGTGGTGTTTAGCTTTCTGCTCGGTTAAACCACAACAATTCTACATCTTCCTTGTGCCAAGGGACTGTTCTCGACAAAATATTCAAAAGGACCCCATCATTGCAGCTCTTACTGACCACGCTCTTCATCCTCTGGTGAAACTGTGTGCAGTCCTGAAGGCTGAACTTCATAGTCTTCTGTGGCATATTTACCCAAATATTTATTTAGTGGAAGTTCTGTAAAGAACATTTCAGAATGTTTTCTGGTCCTCATTATTCAACTCTGCGCTGTATATGGAGGCTGATTTGTGTGTGCAAGTGGAAATCAAGAGAAATGTAAAGAGAAAACACATAGAAAGCTCTTTGAATTTGCAGGAGCAGCTAGCATTTGGCCTCTGCACATGTATAAAGTGAATGTGACACTTTAAAAAAAATATGTGTACACTCTGTAGGCACAACAGTGACATAATTTATTTTATAGTAAGTCTGAAAGAATCCTTAATTCAATACATTTATTTGACCAGATCTGAGGGAAGATGATAGGAAGGAATCACAGATTTTTTTAATGTATGTCAATATATTGCCTTGTAAAGGGTATTATAATTAGTAATAACTGATAAGGGTCACATTTTTAGATGCATTTTATTATGGAATTTAAACAGTAATAGAGGTAGCTAGAGAGATTCTCTAGATGACATAAAAACCAAGGGGACAGCAGTGTTCCAGCTACCTGTAGTTAAGGTATTTGCCCAAGATGCAGTGGGTTTAGTCTTGAGGTTTTCCTCTGATAACACTGGAGCAAGCTTTTGTATCCAAATTTTCCATCTTTGAAGAAGTGTGTCCTACCCATGAGTTCACCACTGTTTCAGAATCTACTCACAGCATTCAGGGTGCAAATACCTCCTCCCATGTCCCATAACTGGGGATATCCTGACTCTTACTGGATTACTTCATTGCTGTTTCTAAAAGGGGAGGAATCTGTGGCTACCTCTAGAGAACCTGTACCTGTACTCTAAAAAGGCAGCTTTTGTTTTTCAATTTCTGCTCTGAACTGTGAATGAAGGAGAAAGAGAGATTGAAACCTGGTTCTTCCATGTTCTAGATAATCATCATGGCTCCTCTGAGTTTCAGTTGAATTTATTAAAAGTTTTATGTTGTTTAAAAGTGGATTTTTTCTGAAATTATTTTTTTCAGAAGTGTCTATATATCACTTGAGTATAAGTACTTTGCAGTTGTAACAATGCATGTTGCATCTGCATTGACTTAATCTTTCTCATTATACCAAATGTAGGTCATTCCACTGAACATCTATTCAACTGAATGTATTACTTGTGGTCAAAACAGCATATTTTATGTCATGTAGCAGTACGTATTAGGAAGAAATACAGTTACACGAAAAAATCAAGTGCTTTAACTGAAGAAGCCAAAAAAAAAACCAGTCTCAAACTAGATACATTTCAAGGTCTCAGAAATAACTCCCCGGAATGTCAAAATGCATATACAAGATTTGTGAAGGTGTCCCAAAAAATTTTAAGGCACTTGTTCTGCAGTTATTAGGCACCTAGGAACTAGATGTCTAATATTGTCTATTACTAGTAGATTCCTCAGTAGATTTCATTAGAAAATAAAGAAAAGTACAAATATTTTCTGCATAGGTTGTTTTGTTATTAAATTCTAGTTCTGTCTGATAAAACAAAGAATCTTTATCTAGACAAAACCAAGTTTAACACACATTCTGGACTCATAACACTATAAATACTCTCTAATAAAAAAGAAAAGATACACATATTTTTCCAGGGAAACAGTGTATTTTGTGTAAGACTGTCTGTTACTTAAAAAATTGAAAACTGAACTCCAAAAGCCTGTGACAGCAGCACCTTTCATCAGCTGACTGAAATTAACAACGAAGCTGGTGAGGGGTCTGGAGCACAAGTCTTATGAGGAGCAGCTGAGGGAACTGGGGTTGTTTAGTCTGGAGAAGAGGAGGCTGAGGGGAGACCTTATCGCTCTCTACAACTACCTGAAAGGGGGTTGTGGCGATGAGGGCACTGGTCTCTTCTCCCAAGTAACTAGTGATAGGACAAGAGGAAATCACCTCAAGTTGCACCAGGGGAGGTTTAGATTAGATATTAGGAAAAATTTCTTCACCAAAAGAGTGGTCAGTGTCAGGTCCTACAGGAGTGCTTCATAGTTTATAAGCTGGATGCCCAGGGTCAGAAACTGAGATGCATTAGAAAGGCGCCCACAGCTGGTTCAAGGAGCGTCCTGGCTGCAGTAACAGAAATCCCATGCAAGGGAGATGTCTGGATCTCCTTACACTCTGGGGTCTGGCAGTGCCATTCGTTCAGCAGAGCAGTACCCTACCTTTCCTGAGGACAAACACTTACTCAAAAGGGCTGTCTTTGACACATGATCAGATGAGGACAGCCCACTCTTTTGTTTCATGGTATGGCACATACAGCATGCACCCAAGAATAGCAGACATGGGCTTAATTTCTAGAGCATCCTGGGATTTCCTGAATCTCTTTGATTATATTTAAACTCACATCTGTCATGAAAATGCTGTAATGACCAAGCTTTTTGCAATCATGCTGTTGCAAATGCACATATCAAGCCATGTTTGCTGACTATCAGTACATACCCACAAAAGGACTGAGGAATACTAGCATATGGCTAAATAGTTCAGTACTTTGAACTGCAGTGCATCCTGGAGTTCTGGTCCACTGTTTCTCCAGGTCAAGAACCTGGCTGCATTTTGGTGTGAACTCTTCTTCACTAAACACTCATAGGTGAGGTCTGGAAAGTGAGCAAATACTTCAAGAGTTGAGGCTTGGCCAAGGTTATTACATATAATGCATCTGATGCACAGCTGTAATTTTACAGCTATTATATATGACAGTTCTTCCATACTCAGAATTTAATCTGGTTATTAGAAATATGTTAATAAATTTCAGACTTTCTTTTTAAATGGTTTGCAAGCACATTAGGAAGTTATAAATTGAGTGCTACTATATTTGAGAGAAAACATTAGTACTGAAGTTTTATTGTAAATTATTTAAAACCTTCTAATTTTTGGTTCATTGCTATGAAACAAATGGTTGTAGAATCATAGGTCATTTCATATTGACTTTAATATGGTGCCATTCAGAAAATGATGTATTATTTGACTATCATTGAAGAAGGAAAAAAAAAATCCTTGAAATAAAAGTTATATAGTGTGGGTTTTTTTTTACTGGGGCGTTAATAGGCCATTTAACTGAAAGATGCATGTGTGGTATTTAATCTTTTTTAATGTATTACAGACAAAGTGTTTAGACATTTACAAAGGGAAAATTCTGTTGCGTTTCAAATGTACTTGCAGTAGCAACAAATTTGGTTCAATTTTCTAATGTACATGGGCAGCTTGAATAGTGAATGACTTTAATATATTTGCCTGTGGTTTACTTTATTCCTGTTGTTGGGATTATGTAATGTAATGCATATGCATATGAACATACATACACTATCATTGGACATATGCTTCCTTGGAAGATTTCACATATGCTCTTATTTTAATAGGGACTATGCAGAGGAAGGATGGTTTATGATGATTATAGGGCTTAATTCCCACAATCCAGGTTCTGTTCACAGAATTTTCTGCCCTAGAGTTCCTGTGTGACCTTGAGCAAACCTGTTTGTGTCTGTGCCTTCTGTTTGGGTCTTTGGTGCTTCTCGGTGTTGTCCATCTCCAATTGTTGTGTCTGTCTTGTCATCCTTTCTGCAACTGGCTTAGAATATTAGAATCATAGAACTGTTTCAGTTCACAGAGACCTTAAAGACCACATAGTTCCAACCCCCGACACGGTCAGGGACACCTTCCACTAGATCAGGTTGCTCAAAGACCCATCAAACATGACCTTGAATACCTCCAGGGATGGCATATCTACTATCTCTCTGGGCAACCTGTTTCAGTGTTTCACCACACTCTCATAAAAAATTTCTTCATTATACCTAGTCTGAATCTACCCTATTTTAGTTTAAAACCATTACCCCTTGTCCTATTGCTACAGGCCCTACTAAAAAATCTGTCCATATTTTTCTTAAAAGCCCCCTTTAAGTATTGAAAGGCTGCAACAAGGTCTCCCCGGAGCCTTCTCTTCTCTAGGCTGAACAACCCCAAATCTCATCCTTTCCTCATAGGAGAGGTGTTCCAGCCCTCTGATCATTTTTGTGTCCCTCTTCAGGACCCGCTCCAACATGTCCATGTCTTTCCTGTGCTGAGGGCTCTAGAGCTGGATGCAGTACTCCAGGTGAGGTCTTACCAGAGTGGAGTAGAGGGGCAGAATCCCCTGCCTCGACCTGCTGGCCATGCTGCTTTTGATGCAGCTGAGAATACAGTTGGTCTTCTGGGCTGCAAGCGCACATTACGCGGCTCCATGTCCAGCTTTTCATCTACCAGTACCCACAAGTCCTTCTCGGCAGGGCTGCTCTCAATCCCTTCATCACCCCAGCCTGTATTGATACTGGGGGTTGCCCTGATACATTTATGTACTTTCTGGAAGGTTATTAATTGCATGATTAGTTTAACTTTTAAAGATTTCTTTAGCCTAATAACTGTGATTATGTTTAACAACCTACTCTCATAGTCCTTAGGCTATACCTGCCTCAAGGCTAACATTTCAGCTATGCGTAAATAGTTAATCACAAGAAATGCGTGTGTGTAGAACCAAGAGACGTCATGAAATTAAAACAAAGAAGAGTTAAGAGAAAGGACTGAGAGATTAATGAGTACAGAGAAGATATCTTAACCTTGAGAATGGAAACATCCTAGCAGGAGTGCTCAAACAAGGATGATAAGAAGGAACTGCTTGGCTGGACAACAGAAGGGGCAAACATCCAAGGAGAAGAAACTATCCTCAGGAGACCCATGACCATAAAAGAGAAAAAGGAGTAGGGGGCTAACTGTCCAAGCGACCACCAATGACCACCCGAGACCCCCACACATGCATAGTGTAGTTTTGCAACGCCAGCATTATGTAAATGTAGTAGATAGGCAGGGAGGCGGAGATTTCTCAGAAAATGTAATGAATATGTATAGCTTGTTACAATAAAAGAAGTGCTTATGAAACTCAAGAGACACACTGGGTGGAGTTATCCCCTGTGTCTCCAGTACTGCAATAAAGAATGCCTGCCTTCTAAAACTTCAAACTAAGTGTTAGAGGATTTTCTTGCTGACTTTTTTGGTATCAGCCCTGACCCAGGTGCAGGACCCTGCACTTGGACTTGTTGAAACTCATGAGGTTCACAGGGGCCCATTCCTCAAGCCTGTCCAGGTCCCTCTGGATGGCATCCCGTCCCTCAGGCATGTCAACTGCACCACTCAGCTTGGTGTTGTCTGCAAACTTGCTGAGGGTATGCTCGATCCCACTGTCTATGTCATTGATGAAGATATTAAACAGTACTGGTCCCAATAAGAACCCCTGAGGGACACCACTTGTCACTGATCCCCATCTGGGCACTGAGCTGTTGACCACTACCCTCTGGGTGCGACCAGCCAACCAGTTCCTCATCCACCCAACAGCCCACCCATCAAATCCATATCTCTCCAATTTAGAAAGAAGGATGTTGTGGGGGACTGTGTTGGAAGTCCAGATAGATGACATCCATAGCTCTTCCCTTGTCCACTGATGTGGTCACTCCATCACAGAAGGCCACTAGGTTGGTCAGGCAGGACTTGCCCTTGGTGAAGCCATGCTGGCTGTCTCAAATCACCTCCCTGTCCTCCATGTGCCTTAGCATAGCTTCTAGGAGGATCTGTTCCATGATCTTCCCAGGCACAGAGGTGAGGATGATGGGTCGGTAGCTCCCAGGGTCCTCCTTGCTACCCTTTTTAAAGACGGGTGCAATGTTTCCCTTTTTCCAGTCTCCAGGGACTTCACCTGACTGCCAGGACTTTTCAAATATCACGGAGAGTGGCTTGGCAGCTACATCAGCCAATTCCCCCAGGACTCTGGGATGCATCTTGTCAGGTCCCATAGCCTTGTGCATGTTCACGTTCCTCAGGTGGTCTCGAACCTGATCTTCTCTTACAGTGGGAGGGGCTTTGCTCCTCCAGTCCCTGTCTTGCAGTCCATCCCCTTGAGAGGTGTGGGAAGAGAGACTGCCAGTGAAGACTGAGGCAAAGAAGTTGTTGAGTTCCACTGCATTCTCCTCATCTGTTGTTACCAGTCTGCCAGGCTTGCTCGTCAAGGGGGGTACGCTTTCTTTGACCTTCCTTTTCTGGCTGACATACCTGTAGAAGCCCTACTTATTATTCTTTGCGTCCCTTGCCAAGCTCAGCTCCAGCTGCGCCTTGGCCTTCCTGACCCCATCCCTACACTACCAGGCAGTGTCTCTGTACTCTTCCCAGGATACCTGTCCCTGCTTCCACTGCCCTTTAGTTCGACCAGCAGGTGTTGACTCATCCATGCCGGTCTCTTGCCTTCCTTTCCAGATATAGGAAAATATAATTAAAAATATATAATAAAAACAAATACCAGATTACTGTCATGACTAGCCATTTTATCATATCATAAGCTGCTGTTACAATGCACAGCACGATAACCTTGAGCCACCTCCAAGAGATGATAAACAGCACAACAGGAAACATATACAGCAAGTAAGGTGTCACAGAACACAACCCTGAGAACAAGCACAAGAACTTTGAGAGCAAATAAATCAACATTGTGACCAGCGACTATCAGACTAATATAATGAATGTTTATAAGAAATTTGTTCTAATGCGCTCTAGTCAGATCTATTGTTGTCTCAAGCTGTTGTGCCCCACGTTGTCCGCCAAAAAGGACTGTTGTGGTTTAACCCAGCAGGCAGCTAAAACAACCACACAGCCGTTTGCTCAGCAGGATGGGGGAGAGAATCAGGAAAACAAAAGTTAGAACTCGTGGGTTGAGATAAAGACAGTTTAATAGGATGGAAAAAAAAAAGATAAAAGAATATACAAAACAAATGATGCACAGCACAGTTGCTCACCACTCACTGCCCAGTTAGTTCCTGAGCTGCGGCCCCTCCCTGGTCAACTCCCCCAGTTTATTTACTGAGCATGACATTGTATGGTATGGAACATCTCTTTGGCTAGTTTGGGTCAGCTGTCCTGGCTGTGTCCCCTCCCAGCTTCCCGTACACCCCCTCACCTTCTCACTGGCAGGCCAGAGCATGGGAAGCTGGACAGTCCTTGACTGCTTAGCAACAACTAAAAACATCAGTACCTTATCAACATTTTTTTCATCCCAAATCCAAAACACAGCACTATACCAGCTATCAGGAAGAAAATTAACTGTATCCCAGCCAAAACCAAGACACTTCGTTTGCAGGGTAATCATAGGTGTAACTTAAAAAAGCTGCAGATATTTAGGTTAAACAACCTGGCTCAGAGTAACACAAGAAATTATCCCACATATGTGCTGAACAGTCTCGTCAGCCTTTAACATGACAGCTATAGCTCCAAAGATAGGAAAGAAAGATCTCTTTGCTTAATGATGTTTATTAACATGAAGCAACAGAAAAAGAAGAGGCAAAGAGCTTTTGCATATAGTTTATCTGCTAAGGATCTGTCTTCTCTTGCAACTGTTATGACTACATTATTCACATTTCTTGACTGAGAGGTATCTTGATCCACCAATAAGCTTATTTGGTTTAACATTGCTAGTTGTTACATCTGGCACATTGGTAACAGACAGATTGCAGAAAGAAATTGGGCACCTCTGAGAATGGTGCCATAATGTCTAAGATGCCAAACTGGGAATTCAAAACTGAGTCTATGGTACTAAACCTCCAGACTTAATAACTTTGGTTTCATACATGCTGTGTGAGGATAATTAAGTTCCTTAGTATGTTTAAATTTCCACTTGTCAAATATCTAGTCAAACTCTTATCTAGTTTTTAAGTTTCAAAGCCAGTATAAGGCTGCTTAGATTGGACTGAGTATGCACACAGTTCAGAAGAGGCAGGAACAGTGCTTTTACTATTATCTTTTGTACTTGAGATTTCTAGATAACTGCTACCAGTCCAATCTGTAACCGCTACCAATCTATCCTATTGGTGATGCTTGTTTGTATATCACCTGATTTTCCTACAGTTCTTTTCAAAAGCACTTGCCCCAGCAGGACTGTCAGAATCTGAATGGCCTCTTCCCAGTCCTTTTTATTTTGCTTGCATTTCATGTACAATAGACTTCTCTTTGCATCATGCTTGATTTTTTTACCCCCTTTTCATTTAAAGGACTGGGTTCATTTTAAAATACTGGTATTTTCTTCTTTTTCTTTTTTTTTTCAGAATGTTATGCATTTTGATTTTTTAAAGATACTAATAGGCTTTGCCAATGAGGTTAAAAATTCCTGACATTGGAAGGATACCCAGTGCTTACCGGGAAAAAAAGAAGATAGAAAATATCCTTCCACAATTCAATGAAACTTTTTCATCAGGAAACTACTTGAATAAAACAGACAAACAAGAAGAGAGAGTCAGTAAAAAATGTAAAAAAACCCCTATATTTTAACAGCTGCTACTACCTGTACCTACCACATTCTAATTCAATACCTTTACCGCTGAGTTGTTGAAAGGGTGGATAACTCGATACTGTCTCAGTCTGCAGGAAAGAAGTAGTGTAGCGGGCTCCTAACGAGCGGCAGCTCTGACTCAGCGTGGGCGGGGCTCAGGGCGGCGGCGGCAGTTTAAAAGCCAGTGCGCCCGCCATTTCAGCGAAGCTACCGAGGCGAAGGGCTATGGAGTGAAGGAGCGCGCTGGGGGAACCCTTCCTGAAGCGGCCAAACCGCAAAGGTGGCAGCACAGGGAGCGAGAGAGTGCCCCAGCCTCACCCCCGACCCCCAGCCGGCGGAGCGGGCTCCTAACGAGCGGCAGCTCTGACTCAGCGTGGGTGGGGCTCAGGGCGGCGGCGGCCAAAATACCTCGCCTACAAGAGCCGCCCCCGGGAGCGCGAGCGACCCGGAGCGCGGCGAGCAGGGCGTGGCGCGGCAGTTCGCGCGGGCAGGGCGTGCAGGGAAGGCGTGCGGGCGGGGTACAGTATAAGTGGCCATCGTCCACCCAGAGGAGGCTCAGCCATGGTCGCCTCTCGGCTGAAAACCGGGGCCAGAAAGAATGTGGTGACACAGAGCTCCTGCTCAGGCACGTGGCTGTCCAAGTATCCGGATGCAAAGAGTGCCTGAGCCTGTCGGTTGTTCCAGAGACCAATGGGGGCACCACCTGTGTGTGGTGTGACCAGGTGAGTGACCTGCTCAGCCTGGTAGCAGAGCTGAGAGAGGAAGTGGAGAGGCTGAGGAGCATTAGGGAGTGTGAGAGAGAGGTAGGTGGAGCCGCACCCTGCCACCCCTGAAGCAGGGGCAGCTGGTGGAGGCTCCACAAGCAGCAAGGGATCCCCTGTCCTCTTGCTGCCAGGCAGAAGGAGAGGACCTAAGAGATGAGGGGAAATGGAAGCAGGTCCCTCCTTGGAGAGGTCTGTGAATTCCCTCTGGGCCTCCCTCACCGTCCCAGCTGCCCTTACACAACAGGTATGGGGCTCTGGAATGTGAGGGACAGGAACATGAGGACCCTGACAAAGGTCCGTCCCGGGGGTGCCTAGGGTGAGTCAACCAGCCCCACGCATCAAGATGTCCTGTGTTAAGAAAAAAAGGAGGGTAATTATCGTAGGCGACTGCCTTTGACAGAGGGCCCAATATGTTGACCAGACCCAACTCACAGGGAAGTCTGCTGCCTCCCTGGGGCCTGGGTGAGAGATGTCACCAGGAAACTCCCTGGTCTGGTTCGGCCCACTGATTACTACCCACTGTTGGTCATGCAGGTTGGCAATGACGAGGTTGCGCTAAGAAGCCCAAAGGCAGTCAAAAAGGACTTGAGAGCACTGGGGTGACTGGTCGATGGAGCGGGAGCACAGGTAGTGTTTTCATCAATCCCTTCAGTGGCAGGGAAGAACGCTGAAAGGAGCAGGAAAGCACACCTGATCAACACGTGGCTTAGGGGCTGGTGCCGTCGTCACAATTTTGGGTTTTTTGACCACGGGGCGGTTTACATGGCACCGGGCCTGCTCGCAGCTGATGGAGTGCAACTGACACCAAGGGGCAAAAGGATTCTTGCTCATGAGCTGGCAGGCCTCACTGATAGGGCTTTAAACTAGATTTGGAGGGGGAAGGGGATAAAACTAGGCTCACTAGAGTTGAGCCTAGGGGTAGGTTCAACATGCCAGAGTTGAAATCGATAGCCTAGCTCAGGTGCATCTACACCAATGCACACAGCATGGGCACCAAACAGGAGGAGCTGGAAGCCATTGTGCAGCGTGACAGCTATGATGTAGTTGCCATCACAGAAACATGGTGGGATGCTTCTCATGACTGGAGTGCTGCAATGGATGGCTATAAGCTCTTCTGAAGGGATAGGCAGGGAAGGAGAGGAGGTGGGGTGGCTCTGTATGTTAGGGAGTGTTTTGATTGCATAGAAATCGAAGATTGTGAAGACCAACTAGAGTGCTTGTGGGTAAGGATGAGGGGGAAGGCCAACGATGCAGATATCCTGCTGGGAGTCTGTTACAGACCACCCAACCAGGATGAAGAGACAGATGAGACATTCTATAAGCGACTGGCAGAAGTCTCGCATTCGCTGGCCCTTGTTCTTGTGGGGGACTTCAACCTACCGGACATCTGTTGGAAGTATAACACAGCAGAGAGGAAACAATCTGGGAGGTTCCTGGAGTGTGTGGAGGATAACTTCCTGACGCAGCTGGTGAGTGAGCCCACCAGGGGAGGTGCCTTGCTGGACCTGCTGCTTACAAACAGAGAAGGACTGGTGAGAGATGTGGTGGTTGGAGGCCGTCTTGGGCTTAGCGACCATGACATGATAGAATTCTCAGCTGTGAGCGAAGTAAGGAGAGGGGTCAGCAAAACTGCTGTCATGGACTTGCGGAGGGCAGACTTTGGCCTGTTCAGGTCACTGGTTGAGAGAGTCCCTTGGGAGACAGTCCTGAAGGACAAAGGGGTCCAGGAAGCCTGGACAGCCTTCAAGAAGGAAATCTTAAAGGCGCAGGAGCAGGCGGTCCCCATGTGCCATAAGAAGAGCTGGCGGGGAATGTGACCGGCCTGGCTGAACAGGGAGATTTTGCTGGGACTCAGGGAAAAGAGGAGAGTTTATCACCTCTGGAAGAAGGGGCAGGCAACTCATGAAGAGTACAAGGATCTAGTTAGGTCAAGCAGGGACAAAATTAGAAAGGCAAAAGTCCAACTAGAGCTCAGTCTGGCCACAGTTGTGAAGGATAATAAAAAATGTTTTTACAAATATATTAGCAACAAAAAGAGAGGCAAGGAGAATCTCCATCCCCTACTGGATATGGCGGGGAACATTTTCTCCAAGGATGAGGACAAGGCTGAGGTACTTAATGCCTTCTTTGCCTCAGTCTTTAATAGCCAGTCCAGGTATCCACAGGGTATTCAGCCCCCTGAGCTGGAAGACAGGGATGGAGAGCACAATGTACTCATAATCCAGGAGGAAGCAGTCAAGGACATGCTAAACCACCTGGACACCCACAAGTCTATGGGGCCTGATGGGATCCACCCAAGAGTACTGAGAGAGCTGTCAGAGGAGCTTGCCAAGCCACTCTCCATCATTTATCAGCAGCCCTGGTTAACAGGGGAGGTCCCAGAAGACTGGAGGCTTGCCAATGAGACACCCATCTACAAGAAAGGCCGGAAGGAGGATCCTGGGAACTACAGGCCTGTCAGCCTGACCTCTGTACCGGGGAAGATTATGGAGCGGTTGGTTTTGAGAGTGCTCACAGGGCATGTGCAGGACAACCAAGGGATCAGGCCCAGCCAGCATGGGTTCATGAAAGGCAGGTCCTGCTTGACCAACCTGATCTCCTTCAATGACCAGGTGACCTGCCTAGTGGATGAGGGAAAGGCTGTGGATGTTGTCTACCTGGACTTTAGTAAAGCCTTTGACATCGTCTCCCACAGCATTCTCCTGGAGAAACTGGCGGCTCGTGGCTTAGACAGGTATACTCTTTGCTGGGTGAGGAACTGGCTGGATGGCCGAGCCCAGAGAGTTGTGGTGAATGGCGTTAAATCTGGCTGGCGGCCGGTCACAAGCGGTGTTCCCCAGGGCTCGGTTCTGGGGCTGGTCTTGTTCAATATCTTTGTTGATGATCTGGATGAGGGAATCGAGTGCCCCCTCAGTAAGTTTGCAGACGACACCAAGTTGGGTGGGAGTGTATATCTGCTGAAGGGTAGGAGGGCTCTGCAGAGGGATCTGGACAGGCTGGATCGATGGGCAGAGGCCAACTGTATGAGGTTTAATAAGGCCAAGTGCCGGGTCCTGTACTTTGGCCACAACAACCCCATGCAACGCTACAGGCTTGGGGAGGAGTGGCTAGAGAGCAGCCTGGCAGAAAGGGACCTGAGGGTGCTGGTTGACAGCCGGCTGAACATGAGCTGGCAGTGTGCTCAGGTGGCCAAGAAGGCCAACAAGCATCCTGGCCTGTATCAGGAATAGTGTGGCCAGCAGGAGTAGGGAAGTGATTGTGCCCCTGTACTCGACACTGGTGAGGCCGCACCTTGAATACTGTGTTCAGTTTTGGGCCCCTCACTACAAGAAGGATGTTGAGGTGCTGGAGCGTGTCCAGAGAAGGGCAACGAAGATGGTGAGGGGTCTGGAGCACAAGTCTTGTGAGGAGCGGCTGAGGGAACTGGGGTTGTTTAGTCTGGAGAAGAGGAGGCTGAGAGGAGACCTTATGGTTCTCTACAACTACCTGAAAGGGGGTTGTGGCGAGGTGGGTGTTGGTCTCTTCTTCCAAGTAACTAGTGGTAGGAAGAGAGGAAATGGCCTCAAGTTGTGCCAGGGGAGGTTTAGATTGGATATTAGGAAAAATTTCTTCACCGAGAGTGGTCAGGCATTGGAACGGGCTGCCCAGGGAGGTGGTGGAGTCGCCATCTCTGGAAGTGTTCAAAAAACGTGTGGATGTGGCGCTTCAGGGCATGGTGGTGTTGGGTTGATGGTTGGAAATGATGATTTTAGAGGTCCTTTCCAACCTTAATGATTCTATGGGTAATTTTGTGTGTGCGCATGTGTGTTTTATTCATGTTAGGTATAGTTTTTGTGTATGAGAGAGATTATACACAGTCATAGAAATTATGTAAAAAATACATGCCAAAAGAAAAAGGTAATCCATATTTTCAAAAACATATCAGCTTAATAGAGTATGGTTATACAGCTAGTAAATACATATGTGTAGACACATAAAAATAAGTATTTATATACACATGCACATATATAGATACATATATAAGATTGCATATTGTATATGCCTCCTACATCTTTAATATCTTTAAAAACAAACATGAAGAAAAACTATTGAAAGAAATTAATTAGGCTAAGTACAAGATCACAATCCACAGTACCATTTGGAGGTTATACTTCAGGGACTTACCTTGCTTAGAATTGCTTTTTATAATTCTCTTCACATTCAGGACTGAATCCCACAAAAAACTTAGCACCTTACATGATTATGTAATAAACTGGTTTATCAGTCATACTTCTCACTTCCTTGACACTGAGCTCTACCCAGAAGCTAAAACGTCTTTCAGTCATTAGTCCATGTTCACAAAATGTTAACTGCCTTTGAAAAACAAATAAGCAAAATTAATTCCACTTCCAATTCCTTTTGTGAGCTTTCTACTGCCTTTCATAGACCACTATCAAATTTGTACAAAGGAAGAAAAGACCCCAGTGTACCACAAATATGCTACATGTCTTTGGGTGGTTGATGAATTTCCTGGTGTCAATTTAGTGGCCTCAAGGAATCTGGAAGAATAATTAAGTTTAAATTGTTTTTTTAGGAATTGAATAGTAGAAAGCACAAGAAGGAAGACATAGTTTGAGTAATTAATTCTTGGAGAATCTCTCTGCTTAGGAGTCTGTACCACTGTTCTTAGATGACACAAGTCATACAAGAATAATAAACCAATCATGAAGGTTCTTGTAGAATGTCAGTCTGGTTTAGGCAGTTAACCAATCACTAGAGGCAGGAGGTGAATATTAAGATATCAACCACACAATATATTTTTCTTTTCTTTACACATATCTTATAGATATGGCACTATTTGCATGATACAGTACTAAGATTTTCATTAAATAAACTATCAATGGGGATATTTTAGTTAACAAACTGTTCGTTGGGGAAAAGGCTATTTACGTGGAAAATAAGTGAAAGGATGAAAATGTGAAAATTAATATCCTGGTGGGACAATTGGCTCAAAGAAGGATGCAAAACCAAGAGCTGTTTCTGAATCCAAGTCATTATTTCAGTATTTTCCCCTCCCTGCTTTTGTTAATTAGTTAGCAATTCTAATAAATTCTAAAACGTGCAACAGCAACAAGAAAGTTTCCAGCAGCACATGCAAGTGTCTGGCTAAAGAAAAGTGACACTTCTTGAAGTGGCTGCCAAGGAAAACAAGTACATGGTGAATCACCCATTTGCACATGGTAGGAATAAAAACAGGGCAGCAATCCAAGCTGCTAGAGCTGCCACACACTGCTCCAAGCCAAATAGCATTAGGAAACACACAATACTATGTAGTAGAAGTTTTGAGAAAGGCCACACTGGGTTCAGTCTCTTTCAGGAATGCCATTTGAATTGTGGTTTAGCCCAAGCCTTGCAGTCTTGGATTTACTATTCCAGTTAAAGTTACAAACACAGTCCACATGAAACAGTGCATACTTCTGTCATGCTATTTAAAGATTGATGGTCTTGTGTGTGATAACCCTAGTACTGATGGCAGGGAGAACAGATAGATTTTGTAAAAGCTGGAAGATTCTAGATATGCTAAAATACACGCACACTCACACAAAACCCTCATCCAAAGATAATGAGTAATGTCCTAAAAATAATAAGCCTGGCTTCCAGACTGAGATAAATTAAATTTTATTTATAAAATTAATTAATTTATTAAATTAATTTAAATTGTAATGCATCCTGAGGTTTTTTTAACGGCTCTCTGAATTTTAAAATCATTAAGGAGGAGGTAGTTTGGTTGAATTTTTCAAGCTTCTTACCACAAGGACCCTAGCTACAAGATTATTTAAAAGAGAGAAAAAAATGGAAACTTTTGTGTATCCCTATAATTCTAACTCGCACACAGCATCCAGTAAAACTGGATGTGCAACACTGCAAAGAGCAGATTCCAGCATGTATATTCTTTGCCTTGATGCTGTCCTAAACATTTTTAAGCCAGTTGAAGGCAATACCAGGGTTAGGGGTATTACTATTGTGCTAGAGACTGTTCTACAGTCTATTACAGACACAATGAGTGTTTTGGGCTCCTTGAGTTTATACTCATGTGTGTCAGTATTCCTGAGGATCTGAAGTTCCCTACTTCATTATTTTCCCAACCATCTGAGTATAAAGTTTGCAGAAAGCTTTATACAGTGTGTGCATATGTGATGCTGAGTATGTTTTTAGTTTACTTCTCTGGTAGGCCTATGGGAAGAGGAAGAATTATTTTAAAAGGAAAAAGATTTTTAGTTTATCTATCTGAATAATGTCACAAGTGAGCCAGATAAACACAAAACCAATAAAAGAGTCAATATTTCCACAGACCACATGGACAAAATCACAGGTGATTTTGCTTTTGTCGCTGAAAAGGCAAAAACACAGTGCACTAGGTTTCACCAAAACCAAAACACAAACAGAATCTGTATCCTGAAATGACTTTATGTCAATGTCAAAAGGTTTTGCCTCCAAAGGCAAAACAACCTGTGCCAAAAATTCATGCCAGGAATTGACTCTTTTCTCACTACTAGATCCAATACTGTGCTCACAGTATTAATCATTTAGCAGCACCAGCTAGGCACTACACCACACACAAAGTACAAGCACCAGTTGTTGCTGTGAACACAGTACTATATCATTAGATCCATGATGTTCTCTTTCTACATTGAGTTCTCTCAAAAAATGTGAAGATGGGATATTAAAAGCAGAGATTTTAAGGATTTTGGAACTATAAAGTCTGCAAAATATATATAGTTTGATCTTGGCTATAGTTTGGTCTTGGGATTGAGTAGTACAGACGACTGCATCAGGTTTGGCCCCCTCCACTCTAGCAGTTCTTCCAAGCTATCCCTGTGGAGTATTAAGGCACGGACTCTGGCGGCGATTCAAGCCAAAGACCTTTATTGCTACAAGTGTCTGCTTTTTATACAGTTACAGCTCTCTCACGCGCCACAAAATGCATCCTGATTGGTTACCATACACAGTCCATGCGCTTCTCACACAGTCAGGATTGGCTGCCTGCAGGTGTCCACGCATTCTTCTCTAACCATTCTCCTTCCTTCTTCTGCTTCAGTACCTCCCCTTTGGCTGCTCACAAGAATGTCATGCGCTTCTACTTCCTCCTTAGTTGTTTACCACCTTCTCAGTGCCACAACTCCTTCTCTTCAAGGTCAAGCTTTTGCAGGGTGATCCCAACATCTCCCCCTTTTTTTTTCTACAAACAAAACCTGATGGACCATTCGCTGCAACATGGTACGCAAACATGAAAGCAAACAGGGAACAATCAACAAAATACAACAAAAGATGGCTAATGCTAAGAGTATCATTTTACACAGAGATTTCAACCATCCTGAAAGGCCCCAATCCTGCAATAACTTGTCAAACCAAGAGGTATTGTCAGATGCCACGGCATGTAATACCTTGGCGTGCTTCCAAATGTCATTAACGTCTGTAAGTATTCATCTGGTGTTATCCACAAAAGCACAACAGGTCTCATTTATTAGAGTACAGATTCCACCTGCTTGAGCAGTGAGAATATCTAACGCCTCACGGTTTTGCCATACTACCGCTCTGAGAGATTCGACCTCTTGCTGCAAGCCTAAAATCGCATCTACACTGTGATTAGCAATAATTTCCATTTCTGCTGACAAGTTAACTATTGCTTTTTCTAGCTGTACTACTCCTAGTGATGGAAAAAGCGCCTGTACAAAGCTATGATAACCTTTATTATATCTCACCAAAGGATTTGTAGTTATAGAGCGCTTTGCCCTAAAAGCTTTCCATGTTCCTCTAATGATATTGCTAATTTCAGTCTGATTAATTATCTGCAAATTAGGAACTAGGACGCCCATGGTACAGTCCCCTGACCAGTTCCCGGGCAGCTGTTTCCTAGCCAATTGATCTCCACACAGCCACCATAACCCTTCTAGCAGATTGCAAGTGGCATTTATCCTTTGGCTGTTGTTGGTGGTGCTTTGTCCCCAGAAATAGTCCGCCCATGGCTGCACCCTATATCCCTCTGAGTAATTGCTCACGCCGCTATCGCTGTCCAGTTCCCCTCAGTCTGATTAAACCTCCCCAGGTTTATACTGTTCACAGCTGTATAATTAACATATACTACCGTTTCATTGATCAACGTTAAAACATAACGTTGATCTTGATATGGTACATAGTGTTGCTTACACTGGTAGCTTGTATTGAACATCGCATAGGGGTTCCTTTCCGTCCAATTACTCAGAGGAAGGCCCAACAACGGGCCCTGTATCTCATCTGCAGTTCCACAGATCCAGCAGTTGGTAGCGTTAGTATAATTAACCGCACTCTGCAGCAGTGACACAAACGTGTTTGCTGTAAAGACAGCACAAACGCTGCCCACAGCTATCAGCCCAAGCAGCACCCTTACCATGAACTTACTGCCTCCCTCCATCATCATTGCCTGATATATCATTCTATATTACAACAGAAATATCGAATATACCCAAAATTCTCTATCCCCTCAACTCCGTTACACCATATACACCGTGGGGAAAGTGTCTGGTTCAGGTATACTCTTTGATTTCCTGTAAAAGAAATGATATATTTATGACAATAAATACAACGACTGTATGAGGTTTAATAAGGCCAGTGCAGGGTCCTGCACTTTGGCCACAACAACCCCATGCAACGCTACAGGCTTGGGGAGGAGTGGCTAGAGAGCAGCCTGGCGGAAAGGGACCTGGGGGTGCTGGTTGACAGCCGGCTGAATATGAGCCGGCAGTGTGCCCAAGTAGCCAAGAAGGCCAACAGCGTCCTGGCCTGTATCAGAAATAGTGTGGCCAGCAGGAGTAGGGAAGTGATCGTGCCCCTGTACTCGGCACTGGTGAGGCCGCACCTTGAATATTGTGTTCACTTTTGGGCCCCTCACTACAAGAAGGATGTTGAGGTGCTGGAGCGTGTCCAGAGAAGGGCAACGAAGATGGTGAGGGATCTGGAGCACAAGTCTTATGAGGAGCGGCTGAGGGAACTGGGGTTGTTCAGTCTGGAGAAGAGGAGGCTGAGAGGAGACCTTATCGCTCTCTACAACTACCTGAAAGGGGGTTGTGGCGAGGTGGGTGTTGGTCTCTTCTTCCAAGTAACTAGCGATAGGACAAGAGGAAATGGCCTCAAGTTGCGCCAGGGGAGGTTTAGATTGGATATTAGGAAAAATTTCTTCACTGAGAGAGTGGTCAGGCATTGGAACAGGCTGCCCAGGGAGGTGGTGGAGTCGCCATCTCTGGAAGTGTTCAAAAAACGTGTGGATGTGGCACTTCAGAACATGGTTTAGGGAACATGGTGGTGCTGGATTAATGGTTGGACTTGATGATCTTGAAGGTCCTTTCCAACCTAGTGATTCTGTGACATAGAACAAACCCACAACACCGTTTACAAATAGGGCATATTGAGGTTCCTGCTCTTGAACGTCCAGGGAGTGCTGCTGAGACGGTCAACGAGCCGTCATTTCCCATACAGAAGAGCGAAAGCGTCAGCTGGCGATACGTCGGAGTCAGACTCCGCGTCTGTGGGACGTGTGACAGGATCCAACCTGGCCGGTACCCACTTTGCTCCGTCCCCTGTTGAGACATAAGCATACCCTCGACCCCAGGTTACCAGCCTGAATGGACCTTCTCATTTCCCTGTTAACAAAGATTTTACCCAAACTTCCGCGCGACTATCCGTGCCAATACCATTCAGTCCTGTCAGGGATGAAAAATGCTTTAATAATACTGGCTGTTGGGTGGCATCATCAATGGTCAAATGATTAAGAACATATACTGCCTTTTGCAGTCGGGCCTGCGGGGATTCCCCAAGCATTCCCCCTTTTTGTTTTTCTAACATGCTTTTCAAGGTTTGATGGGCACGTTCAACTATGCCTTGGCCTTGCGGGGAATGTGGAATACCTGTGATATGGACTAGGCCCCAGTCCTGGAAAAACTTTTGAGTCACAACACTGATATAGCCAGGGCCATTATCAGTCTTCACTTGTTGCGGAATTCCAAGGGCAGCAAAAGCACCTTGGAAGTGTCGGATAACATCACGGGCTTTTTCCCCAGTCTCGGCCGTAGCCCAGAGGGCTCCAGAATAGGTATCCACTGAGACATGTACATACTTCTGCTTTCCAAAAGAAGGAACATGTGTAACGTTGGTTTGCCAAAGTTGAAGCGCCTTCAAACCACGAGGATTCACTCCAATTGAGTGACCCGGGGCAAAGGGTTGACAATCTGGGCACATTTGTAAAATGGTTCGGGCAACCGACCAGGGTAAGTGGAACAGTTTGCGTAAGGCCTTTGCCAACTGATGGAAAAAGGAATGTGACAATTGTGCCTGTTCTCGAAGAGATGGGACTGGTGTGGCCCAGGCTAGAGCAGCAAGACGATCTGCCCGCCTATTGCCTCCTGCCATGAAACCAGGCAACTTGGTGTGGCTGCGGATATGCAGTACATAGTAGGGATGTTGTCGAGCACTTAATAAGGTCCATAGCTGTTTAAATAAACAAAAAAGCTTTTCCTGATCAACCTGTTTTAGCCAACCTTTCTCCAGTCTCCTGACAACTCCGGCAACATATTGTGAGTCTGTTACCAGGTTCAGCGGTTCAGACCATTTCCGAAAGACTTGGAGAACAGCGGTGAGTTCTACAATTTGAGGGGAACCTTTGACCTGATGGACTTCCTGTCGCCAGTCACCTCCCTCATACCATACCACCACCGCCTTCCCAGTCTTCCCAGATCCATCTGTAAATACAGTGATTCCATCAACAGGTGTGGGCCTACATAGTGGTGGCACTATCAAGCGACACTTCCCCGCAAAGAGAAAATAGCTTATGAGCGGGCAAGTGAATTGATAGATGCCCTGGATATCCTTCCAGTGCAATTTGTAGTGGTAGGCTATTAGCACGACACCAGGTTAAATACTCCATGGTTAATGGTACGTATGTTGTGTGAACTTCTTGTCCACTGAGCTCAACTGCTCTTTTCCGTCCCTTGTGGATCAGAATAGATAGCATTTCTACCCTAGTGACTATGGTTTTAGTAGGCTGATGTGATAAAAACACCCATTCAAGGATCACCAAAGGATCACGTTTCAAATCTGGAACCCACTGAGCGATCAACCCCAAAGGCTGTCGGTCGTGATCGATGATAAACAGTTGTAAGTCCTTTCCTTCCATGAGTCGATGGGCTTGGTTCTCCTGTAATTTCACAGCTATTTGTTCTAACGCTGCTTTCGCCTCAGTGTTAAGCTCGTGCTTTGAAGCGATATTCGGATCCCCCTTCAATAGGCTAAATAGAGGCGCCAATATGTCATTGTTAATGCCTAAGAGAGATCGCACCCAATTGATGGTGCCAAGTAGTTTCTGTAGATCATTCAAGGTCTGTACGTTGGGATCCAACTTCATGGCCTGGGGTTCGATTGTACCATCTAGGATCTTCCACCCCAGGTATTTCCAGGGGGGTATAGTTTGTACCTTTTCTGGTGCTATTTGCAGACCAAACTCTTCCAGACTTTTCTTTGCATCCTGTATCACCGGTGCTAATAGATCCAGCGCAGCTCCATAGAACAAGATGTCATCCATATAGTGGTAACATATGATATTCGGATGACGACGCCTGACACCAGAGAGTGCTGCGGCTACGTACATCTGACATATCGTGGGGCTATTCTTCATCCCCTGTGGTAGAACAGTCCAGTGATAGCGCTGCATTGGGCGGTGCTGGTTTACTGCTGGTACTGAAAAAGCAAATCGGGGTGCATCCTCAGGTGCTAGTGGAATAGTAAAAAAGCAATCTTTAAGGTCCACTTAAATGTCCCAATTTCGAGGTAACATTATAGGTGACGGTAAGCTGGGTTGTAAGGCCCCCATATTTTCAATGACGTTATTTACCTCGCGCAGATCGTGCAACATTCACCATTTTCCACTCTTCTTCTTGATAACAAATACAGGAGTATTCCATGGGCTCGTGGTGGGCATGAGATGTCCTTGCTGGAGTTGTTCGGTAACTAGTTCCTCGAGCGTCTTGGCCTTCTCCTTCGGTAGCAGCCACTGGTCCACCCAAACTGGATCATCGCTAAGCCACATTAGGCGGAGAACAGGCCGCTCTGCAGTGGCCCCCCCTAAAAATGTCTTGACTCACAAGTTTGGATAGTCACTCCCCAGGAACCCAATACATCTCGACCCCACAGGTTCAGGGGCACCCGGACGACGTAAGGTCGGATATTGGCTGTCTGGCGCTCTGGACCTACAACTTGAATGACTTGGGCACTCTGCCGAGAAGCAGAAACTCTGCCGACTCCAGCGATGTTAGCACCTGCAGCTATGGTGGGCCAGGTCGGCGGCCAGCATGAGGCGGAGATAATGGTAACATCTGCTCCAGTATCTATCATTCCAGTAATGGTAATAGATTCTGGAGTCCCTGTCACATTTCGCAAAACATACTTCAGATTCGGGCATGCGGTCTGGATGCGCTGAGCCCAAAAGATCTCTGGAGCTCCTGTAGAACCAAAAGCTCCCTCACCTCTTTCCGCCTGGGTGGCGTGTGGTGCCATGCCTTTGAAGGGTACTAACTGGGCAATGCAAGTCCTGGCCGGGATGGAAACAGGCGGGGACGGTGTCCATACCATCGCCTGGATCTGTCCTGTATAATCAGTGTCTATTACACCCGGTAGGACGAACAAGCCTTGCACGGTTGTACTTGACCGTCCCACCAGTAAAGCACTAAGGCCTGACCCCAAAGGGCCTTGCACTGACAAAGGGACCCGGTACACGCCCTGATCTAAAATGGTGAGGTCGGCGGCTGTGGTGACATCCACTCCAGCGCTGCCTCTGGTGGTGGTGCAGAGGCCATCCAGGCCCGTGGTTGGTGGTAGTTCGGGCCTAAACTGTTCTGGCTCGGGGGATACTGAGAGCAGGATACTTGTGTCAGAGCGTGCCCCTGAGTCACGCTGGCTTTCCCATTTCCCTGTTTTTGTGCTAAAAACTGCCTGTTCTTCCTGTACTTAGAACGGCATTGGTTGGCGAAATGCCTGCCCTTCCCACAGCAGGGGCAAATACCCGGGCCTATTCCTCCCACTGCACCTTGCTGTGGACAGTTTCTTTTAAAACGACCTGGTTTGCCACACCTAAAGCATGCTTTGTCTTTGAATTGTACTGCAGCGGCAAACGCTGAGGCCAGAGCCTCAGTTTGATAGGTAATGGATCCGACCTTATTACACGCTTCTATCATCTCAATAAGGTTTGGATTCCTTAAAGTCTGCAAAATTCGCTTACAATCTACATTCGCATTCTCAACCGCCAACTGCAAGATCAATGCCTCTTTGGCCTCCATATTGTCAACCTGCTTGTTAATCGCCTCCTGCAGCTGGTCGATAAAAAGCATATATGGTTCATTCGGTGCTTGCTTAACAGCAGTAAAGGACTTCATTGCTTTACCGGTGTCGGGAACATTCAACAAGGCTTGATGAGCCAGATCAGCAGACTGTCTAAGAATCTTGGGCGCCAATCGTGCCTGCAGTTGTGGCGAATCAATTGGCACCTCCCCTGTAAGTTGAGGAATGCCTGCCCCCCTTAAAGGATCCCCTTCACCCCGCCCCAGGTTATCTACCACCGCCCTGTTACACAGGTCTCGCCACTGGGACATAAAAAGTACTCTCTGTGTAGGGGTGAGTATAAGGTCCATCAGCTGCTTGATGTCAAAGGGAGTTAACAGCTGCCCTCTCAGCACAGTGTGCAACAGTCCTTGCGCAAAAGGTGAAGTCAACCCATGCTGCATGACCATCTTCTGCACCTCCTTGACCATCTCCCACTGCATCAGTTCCCAGGTATTCGGCCCATTTTGTCACATTACAACAGGGCATGAGATGTGAGTGGCGATCTTTACCTCCCCCTCTGCCAAGGCCTGTTGTCTCATACTTTGCCAGTGTTGGGCAGGGTCGTATCTTGACTTGGGGGAAGGATCGCCCCAGGCAGCCCCCTCCTGTTGCGGCACGGGCGACCAGCGCTCGTGTTCCGGGTCAGGAGGCGGGGGCCAAGAAGGACTCACCACCTCCGTTGGTTGCGTTAGCGGTGGGGCACTGGGCTCGGATCGCTCGTTCTCATCATCCCCAGCTCGGCCTCCCTTCTCTCCCAGGGCTGTGGCAGCGGCAGCTGCTGCCGCCGCTGTCCGTTCTGATTTTATCGCCTTTATAGAGTCTCTAACTAATCGCCAGGTTGTTAATACTTTCGCAGCCTTATGATCCCCTTTGGAGGCTGCCTCAAACACCAATTTCCCTGCTTTCTCCCAAGTATCTAGCTCAAAAGCTGTTGCAGAGTCTGCTGCTATCCCCTGGCTCTTCAAAAACGCTAACAATAATTGTAACGTTGTTTCATCATAAGTAATCCCCCTCTTCTTCAAAATCTTTACTATAATACAAAGAATTGCTTTTTCTTCCGAGGACATTTGCGACCCCATTACTTAACGTCCCCAGCTGCTCACCTCTTTGGTGATTATTCATCCGGACTGCAGCTCTCTGTCCCGCTGCTTCTATCTTCGTTCAGCTGGGCTACTCCACCGGTCCCTCTCTTACCACGATTCAAGTCCCTGTTCGGGCGCCATTTGTGGAGTATTAAGGCACGGACTCTGGCGGGGATTCAAGCCAAAGACCTTTATTGCTACAAGTGTCTGCTTTTTATAGTTACAGCTCTCTCACGCGCCACAAAATGCGTCCTGATTGGTTACCACACACAGTCCATGCGCTTCTCACACAGTCAGGATTGGCTGCCTGCAGGTGTCCACGCATTCTTCTCTAACCATTCTCCTTCCTTCTTCTGCTCCAGTACCTCCCCTTTGGCTGCTCACGAGAATGTCATGCGCTTCTACTTCCTCCTTAGTTGTTTACCACCTTCTCAATGCCACAGCTCCTTCTCCTCAAGGTCAAGCTTTTGCAGGGTGATCCCAACATCTCCCCAAAGTCCCTGTCCCCAAAAGCCCCTAAACCTCACCATGCTGTGCTGCAGAATACGCAATCTCAGTTGCCTGTTGCAAAAATACCATTGCAACAGGCTATGCTGTGTCTTGTTATTTCAGACAGTTTAAGCTGAAAAACTACACATGGTTGTGCATGTACATGCATATCGTAATCACAGAAGCAACACATGGAACCCATAGAAGATCCAGGTCAGCTGCTCTATGGATCTGGCCTAGGCCTCACAGGGCTCACCCTGAGCAGATTGGAGTTGAGCCACCCTGCACACCTGTCTTGGAGGCCAGAGATCATTCTCTGGGAAAGATGCTTCTATTAGTGCATACACAGCCAAAGTTATCATATAATGAAAAATGAATGTCTGGAAAAAATGCTGTATAGAGGTTGATTGCTGTATAGCTCACAGATTCTTGTCTGTAAGACCTCTCCTCCTGCAGGGAATACCATGCAGAAAGGACATTATTTGCATTTATGTGCATTTACAGTCTTAGAGTTTTCAGTTATGTCTATCCTGCAGGAATAGACTATTTTTACCACAGCAAAGTAATGATATTCAATGGAACTCATTTGAAGGCCAGTACTGCATGTTTGTACTTTTCATTAAAAGGTATTGTTCTAATTATAATGTAATGAAATTTTAATTTCAGTAAAAATTCCTATTATATTTTAACAACTCAGTAAGACTACATTTGACTCTTTCCCTCTCATTGTAGTCAAATGTTCCCTATTCACCTACATGCAGTTTG
Organism: Phaethon aethereus; assembly: GCF_964289735.1. Taxonomy (NCBI): domain Eukaryota; kingdom Metazoa; phylum Chordata; class Aves; order Phaethontiformes; family Phaethontidae; genus Phaethon; species Phaethon aethereus. The sequence goes on from NC_138581.1 coordinate 12,729,315, forward strand.
CAACCAAATAATTAAATTTAAATTACTATATTCTTTTTTCATAACCTAGGGTAAAAAGTAATTACAAATCTGTGCATGATTCTTAGTAATAGGCCTGATATTCAACTAAATAATCAGTGTCATTCAATGGCAGAATCATAAAGACTTTAATTTTTTTGAACTAAAATTTTCTTTAAGAAAAGAACAAAATGATTAAGACTAGAACCATAGAAATGAAAGCTAACACCTGTGTCTGCTGCAAACCTGCTATTTAACATTGGGCAAGTTATTAAATTTTTCTGCACCTCTGTCTATGTTATAACATATTGTCTGTTGTATTCTAAGTATGAAACTCTTCAATTAGATACATTTAAAATGTTTTTTTCTTCCTTTTTACCATGAAGTGGTTAATGGTGCCAAAATAATGTTTTGTAAAGGAAACAGAATAGCTGACATTATATGCAATATAATTATTTTTTTATTAATTGAATTGAAACACTGAACATTAAATTGTGATACTTAGCGTGGTGGGTTGATCTTGGCTAGCTGCTAGGTGCCCACCAATCCACTCTATAACTCCCCCTTCTCAACAGGAGAGGGGGGAAAATATAAAAAAAGGCTTGTGAGTCGAGACAAGGACAGGGAGATCACTCAGCAGTTACCATCACAGGCAAAACAGACTTGACTTGGGGAAATGACTTTCATTTATTGCCAATCAAAATCAGAATAGGATAATGATAAACAAGAACAAATCTAAAAACACCTTCCCCCCACCCCTCCCTACAGGGTCACAAGTCTTGCCAGAAAACCTGCTCCAGCATGGGCTCCTCTCCACGGGGCTGCAGTTCCTGCCAGGAGCCTGCTCCAGCACAGGCTCTACACATGGCCACAGCTTCCTTCAGGGCTCCAGTCTGGGGTCCTCCACGGGCTGCAGGTGGATACCTGCTCCACCGTGGACCTCCATGGGCTGCAAGGGGACAGCCTGCCTCACCATGGTCTTCACCATGGGCTGCAGGGGAATCTCTGCTCTGGCGCCTGGAGCACCTCCTCCCCCTCCTTCTTCACTGACCTTGGTGTCTGCAGAGTTGTTTCTCTCACATATTCTCACTCCTCTCTCCCAGCCGTTGCAAAGCAGTTTCTACCCTTTCTTAAATATGTTATTACAGAGGTGCTACCACCATCGCTGATTGGTTCAGCTTTGGCCAGCGGCACGTCCATCGGCACCAGCTAGAACTGTCTCCATCCGACATGGGGACAGCTTCTGGTATCTCCTCACAGAAGCCACCCCTGCAGCCCCCCACTACCAAAACCTTGCCACACGAACCCAGTACACTTAGTTATATAATACTTTGCAATTACATATTCTACAAATAACTGAATTTGAATTACATTTTATTCGAAGCCAAAACTTCAAACAGCACCCATTTTTACAATAGAAGCAAGCATCATACTTTGCTTATCTAGCAGTCAGTACCTAAGCCTTTAGAATAATTTTTCTCAGAAATTAAGAGCAAACTGAAAAAAACAGTCAATATTTTGTCATTTTAGAATTACAACATTTGCCCACCAAATCCTACACAGATGGAGATAAAAGCTCCTCCAAGAGCAAAAAGCACATCTTTTTTTCTGTTGCAACAAAATATTGATGAAGTGCTCTATTGAGGTAGAGATCTCATTAATTATTTGATTTACAGAAAAAGAAGACAGAGGGAAATGAGTGCCCTGGCTAATGCCATGATGTACCATCTTGAGACTTAAGATCTTTTTAATGTATTCAGCAGTGATGCAGCTGAAAGAGGAAAGAGGGAGTTGAATGGACCCATTTATTTAATTGAAGTGAGCTCTGACAAGAGATAAAACATCTCAGGCCCTGCATCTTTTCAGACTGCATCAGCACTATAGTAAACAGTCAATGATCCACAGACACACAAAAATAACTCCCAAGGTTAGCTATAAGTGATTCAGACATTTACAGAAAAGTGCATTTGTTCTTTTTTTCAAGCTTCAGGGAAATGACAGATCTCATTGTCTCTTGAAAGGCAGAGGGGAGAAATAGACTTCTACTGCTCTTTAAAGAAATTCTGATGATGGTGCTGTCTGTCTTTCAAGTGTCATACCCCTGCCCTCCATATGGCTGCCAGAAGCTTGTTTTAAAATAATGGTACCACTTCTAAATATATAATTTTTTCTTAGTTAGCAGTCACCATGAAGATACTCAGTTAATACTGTAAACAATTTTCACTAATAATACATCACCACATTTTACCAATGACATGGAATTACATGAGTTCATATCCCATTATTGCTTTCTATTAATGTAAGAATTAATTTTTGATCTTGATAGAGTATGGTTAATATCACAGGGTAAATACAGCTGGCCAGTCCTAAAGTGGCATAAATTGATGCAGTTTTCCTGATCAAAGAGTTGTAATGGTGGCTTGCTACCTGAGATCTGGGCTAATATCTGGAGAATTAAATAAGATCAGAAGGAGGAGTTTATGATAGATACTGCATTTAAATATTGGTCCTGAACCCTCTGAATTTCTTGGGGAATTTGTTAATTGACTTTCCAGTCACAGAATGTGGCTCTTAGGGAATAGGTCTGGCAATTTGAATTTTAACTTTATTATGTAAAGATAATTAGAAATTGGAGCTGCCTGTGAGCATAATGTGAGAGAAATGTTGAAGGAGTGAAAAAAGATGTGTCAGTTATGTCTAGACAGATAAAAATTCAAACTGTAAAGATGGGTATGGAAACATATGATAAAGTGATTGAATTACTGCAGCATGGCAGACACCTACTTAACAAGTTGAGCTGTGGTAGCTGCATATGCATGTGGCTTTAACTTTTCCCAATTCCAAAGAAAAATGTATCACCTTAAAATCTGACCGTTGTTAAGAAACTGATAATTGAGAGAAGACTGGATAACTGAAAAACTAGAACAGAGCAAGCTTGAAGGTGATATAAAGAAATGAGCAGTCACTCACGAAGTGCAATAACTGGATCATTTCAAATCAAGTTTCTACATGGATAACTGTCGTGGTTTAGCCCCAGCCGGCAACTAAGCACCACACAGCCGCTCACTCACTCCCCCTCCCACAGTGGGACAGGGGAGAGAATTAGGAAAAAAAAACCCTCATGGGTTGAGATAAACACGGTTTAATAGGACAGCAAGAGAGAAGGAAACAACAACAGTAATACCAACAAAGGAATGTACAAGAACAAGTGATGCCCAATACAGCAATTGCTCACCACCCAGTGATCAATAGCCCATCCCCCAGCAGTGATTTCCGCCCCCCGGCCAACTCCAGTTCATGTACTGGGCATGACGTCGTATGGTAGGGAATATCTCTTTGGCCGGTCTGGGTCAGCTGTCCCGGCTGTGTCCCCTCCCAGCTCCCCGTGCACCCCCAGCCTCCTTGCTAGCCGGCCAGCACGAGAAGCTGGACTGTCCTTGACTGCTCAGCAACAACCCAAAACATCAGCACATTATCAACAGTTTCTCATCCCAAATCCAAAACACAGTCTCACACTAGCTTCTGTGAAGAAAACCAGCTCTATCCTGGCTGAAACCAGGACAGTATCCACCCCTTATTCCATACCATTTACGTCATGCCTGGGTCCTATACTTTTCAATACATTCCAATTATTCATTATTACTCTTCCTGTCTTTTAATATATACACACAGATATCACTTTCTTAGTCCATGGGCCATCACTTTAAAATGTCTGTGTAGTTCATTCAGTCCATGACTCTGGGCTTCGTCCATCACAGCAGTCTCTCAGGGCAGGGGAGATGGTATGTGGTGTTGGATTGTCATCTGGCATGGTCCATGTCCATGATCTGCAGGTCGAAGATGTCGGTCTCGAGGGATTTGTTGGGCGCAAGCTGCTGAAGCCAGTTCTGGTTCCATCACTGCTGCAGGTTGCTTGGTTTCAGTGAAGCTCATTCTTCATCAGTCTGGGTGATTCTTACTGTAATACCATTGATATGGTAGATAGCAACCATAGTAGTAATGACATACTGTATTGTGTAACAATTAACATAATACAATTCAAATCATTGACTATTTTCACCCAAAATCAAGTCTCCTTGAGGTACACATCGGACTTCCCCATCCTTCCGCATTACCCACCAAGGGCATCCAGGTCCCTGGGCAAAGGCAATCCCACCAACGGGTTTGCCTTTGCCTGAGGCAGGAGTAACCCAGACTGTCTTCCCCAGCATATTTCTCACATGCACCACAAGGACTTTATCCCCTTCTACAGTACGTAAGTTTTGATTGGGCAGGGTCGGCCCTATTAGGAGATCCCCTGGTGCTGACTAACCAGGTGGCTTTTGCTAAATGTTTATCCCAATGTTTGAATGTCCCGTCACCCATTGCTCTCAGGGTAGTCTTTAACAGTCCGTTGTATCGTTCAATTTTTCCGGAAGCTGGTGCATGATAGGGGATATGATACACCCACTCAATGCCATGCTCTTTGGCCCAGGTGTCTATGAGGTTGTTTTGGAAATGAGTCCCATTGTCTGACTCAATTCTTTCAGGGGTGCCCTGTCGCCATAAGACTTGCTTTTCAAGGCCCAGGATAGTGTTCTGGGCGGTGGCATGGGGCACAGGGTATGTTTCCAGCCATCCGGGGGTTGTTTCCACCATGGTAAGCACATAGCGCTTGCCTTGGTGAGTTTGTGGAAGTGTGATATGGTCAATCTGCCAGGCCTCCCCATATTTATATTTCAACCATCGCCCTTCATACCAGAGAGGCTTTAATCGCTTGGCTTGTTTGATCGCAGTGCATGTTTCACATTCATGGATAACCTGTGCAACAGTGTCCATGGTCAGGTCCACCCCTCGATCCCAACCCCATCTGTATGCTGCATCTCTTCCCTGATGGCCTGAGGTGTCATGGGCCCACCAAGCTATAAATAATTCACCCTTATGTTGCCAGTCCAGATCCACCTGAGCCACTTCAATCTTAGCAACCTGATCCACCTGATGGTTGTTTTGATGTTCTTCAGTGGCCCGACTCTTGGGTACGTGAGCATCTACATGGCGTACTTTTATGACTAGATTCTCTAGTCGGGCAGCAATATCTTGCCACAATTCAGCAGCCCAGATGGGCTTGCCTCTGCGTTGCCAGTTGCTCTGCTTCCATTGCTGTAGCCACCCCCATAGAGCATTTGCCACCATCCATGAGTCAGTATAGAGATAGAGTATTGGCCATTTTTCTCGTTCAGCAATATCTAAAGCCAGCTGGATGGCTTTCACCTCTGCAAACTGACTTGGTTCCCCTTGTCCTTCAGCAGCTTCTGCGACTCGTCGTATAGGGCTCCATACAGCAGCTTTCCACCTTCGATGTTTGCCTACAATACGACAGGACCCATCAGTAAACAGGGCATATTGCCTTTCGTTCTCTGTCAATTTATTATATGGTGGAGCCTCTTCAGCAGGCACCACCTCCTCTGCTGGTGATATTCCAAAATCTTTGCCTTCTGGCCAGTCCATGATCACTTCCAAGATTCCCGGGCGATTAAGGTTTCCTATTCGAGCCCGCTGTGTGATAAGCGCAACCCACTTACTCCACGTAGCATCAGTCGCATGATGTGTAGAGGGGACCCTCCCTTTGAACATCCAGCCCAGCACTGGCAGTCGGGGTGCCAGGAGGAGCTATGCTTCAGTACCAACCACTTCTGAGGCAGCTCAAACTCCTTCATACGGTGCCAATATCTCCTTTTCAGTTGGAGTATACGGAGACTCAGATCCCCTGTATCCTCGACTCCAAAACCCTAGAGGTCGACCTCACGTCTCTCCTGATGCCTTCTGCCAGAGACTCCAGGTAGGGCCATTCTCCCCGGCTGCCGTGTAGAGCGCATTTTTAACATCTTGTCCTGCCCGGACTGGCCCGAGGGCTACGGCATGAACTATCTCCTGTTTGATTTGTTCGAAGGCTTGTCATTGCTCAGGGCCCCATTTAAAATCGTTCTTCTTCTGGGTCACTTGATAGGGAAGTATCTGGGTTTAGCCCCAGCCAGCAACTAAGCACCACGCAGCCGCTCACTCACTCCCCCTCCCACAGTGGGACGGGGAAGAGAATTAGGAAAAAAACCTCGTGGGTTGAGATAAACATAGTTTAATAGGACAGAAAGAAAGAAGGAAACAACAATGATAATACCAACAAAGGAATGTACAAGAACAAGTGATGCCCAATACAGCAATTGCTCACCACCCGGCGATCGATAGCCCGTCCCCGAGCAGCGATTTCCGCCCCCCGGCCAACTCCAGTTTATGTACTGGGCATGACGTCATATGGTATGGAATATCTCTTTGGCCGGTCTGGGTCAGCTGTCCTGGCTGTGTCCCCTCCCAGCTCCCCGTGCACCCCCAGCCTCCTTGCTAGCAGGCCAGCACAAGAAGCTGGACTGTCCTTGACTGCTCAGCAACAACCCAAAACATCAGCACATTATCAACATTTTTTCTCATCCCAAATCCAAAACACAGTCTCACACTAACTTCTGTGAAGAAAACCATCTCTATCCTGGCTGAAACCAGGACAATAACCAAACTAGCTAGTTGAGGAACTGAGCACAACACAGATTATGGCAGCACAGGCCATAAACCATCCCACAAACATAGCCAGTTCAGCTGTACTATCAGGCACTTGTAACTCTTTTACTTCACTTGCACTTGCTGTCAGCCAGTCTTTCTTGCCAAATACGGAGCCTAGCCCAAAACAAATGACTGCTCATGTTTTGGATTCAGTGCCCTGAGTAGTGTGACTTTCAGCGCTCTTCAGTTTTGGCCAAATGCCAAGTGCACCAGCCTTATTACAAACTCTTGAAAATTGGCGTTTGTAATGGAAGTGCTGACACAGCCCTAAATATTGGCATGAACAGCACAACTATAATTATGCAAGGACGGATGGTGTCCTGGTTTCAGCCAGGATAGAGTTGGTTTTCTTCACAGAAGCTAGCGTGAGGCTATGTTTTGGATTTGGGATGAGAAAAAATGTTGATAATGTGCTGATGTTTTGGGTTGTTGCTGAGCAGTCAAGGACAGTCCAGCTTCTTGTGCTGGCCTGCTAGCAAGGAGGCTGGGGGTGCACGGGGAGCTGGGAGGGGACACAGCCAGGACAGCTGACCCAGACCGGCCAAAGAAATATTCCATACCATATGACGTCATGCCCAGTACATAAACTGGAGTTGGCCGGGGGGCGGAAATCGCTGCTCGGGGACGGGCTATCGATCACTGGGTGGTGAGCAATTGCTGTATTGGGCATCACTTGTTCTTGTACATTCCTTTGTCGGTATTATTATTGTTGTTATCGTTGTTGTTTCCTTCTCTCTTGCTGTCCTATTAAACTGTTTTTATCTCAACCCACGAGTTTTTTCCCAATTCTCTCCCCCGTCCCACTGTGGGAGGGAGGAGTGAGCGAGCGGCTGCGTGGTGCTTAGTTGCTGGCTGGGGCTAAACCACGACAGATGGGCAAGAAGAACACATGACTGTTTAATGCAGGAAAAAGCTGCTCTCGTTAATCATCTCATACATTTGAGAAAATGACTGGAAAAGGAAAGGTTAAAATATTGAAGTACTGAAAGAAGGTGAACAGAAGACCACAGTTCATCCCTATTATAGCACCCAAAGCTAAAACAGAGATTGAATTTCTCTGAATAAGGACTATGATAAGTAGAATTGTTGTTTCCTGAGGGTTCGATATGAAGTATTGTAGCAAAACAAAACAGAAGAAATTGGAGCCAAACTCTGAGAGAAGCTGATATGGATGCTCTGCTTCAGGTATTTTTTTTTCTAGGCTGTAGCATGGTTTCTTAACTTTACATTGGCTTTCAACAAGCCATTATTTTATTAGAATTAGACTAGTCACACCCTGTGACTAGTCCTTTCAACCTGAGAGAATGAGTAGCAAATATGTAGATAGACAGAGGGGTTTGTGTGTGTCTATACTTACTGTATAATGACAATATATACACATATTGTAAAATGGCAAATGGGGATTCTATAACAGCTATAACAAAGGGAAAACAAAGCTTCTGTGGGGAAAAAATATGCTTTGAAAACCTACTGGACTTCTTTGAAGACTGATTATAAAGTAAACCAAAATTGATCACTTTGCTAAATGGATTGACGATTTCATGTAGTTCTTGTATCACAATCTCAAAATAAAATGGTAAATCTAGAAAACATCCCAAAGAGGGATGACTGGATCATCAGAGGTATGTGGTAGCTTCTAGATGTGGAGAGGTTAAACATAAAACTCTTCAAACTGTGAAAAATATGAGACACAATAGAATCAAGGAAGGTGAACAGAGAATAATTAACTTCTATTTTCCATAACAGGAAAACAGGGACACCTACTGAAATTGCCAGGCAAACAGGATTAAAACAAACAAAAAGAGAGTTTTTAATAAACTGAAAAATTGTATCATAGAACATATTGACATAAATTGCATTGCATGCTAGAAGTTTATACAAATGGGTTTAAAAAGTAATTAGCCAACTTAATGGAAGAATGGTCCATGAATGACTCCTGTTGACTCTCTTGAGGGACAAGATGCCTTGCAGAGGGATCTAGATAGATTGGAGCACTGGGCAATTATCACAGAATGGTAGGGGTTGGAAGGGACCTCTGAAGACCATCTGGTCCAACCCCCCTGCCAAATCAGGATCACCCAGGGCAGATTGCACAGGAACGCGTCCAGTCGAGTTTTGAACGTCTCCAGAGAAGGAGACTCCACAGACTTTCTGGGCAGCCTGTTCCAGTGCTCCATCACCCTCACAGTAAAGAAGTTTTTCCTCATGCTGAGGTGGAACTTCCTGTGCTGCAGTTTATGCCCATTGCCCCTCATCCTATCACTGGGCACTACTGAAAAGAGACTGGCTCCATCCTCCTGACAGCCACCCTTCAGATATTTATAGACGTTGATAAGGTACCCTCTCAGCCTTCTCTTCTCCAGACTAAACAGCCCCAGGTCTCTCAGCCTTTCCTCATACGAGAGATGTTCCAGTCCCTTAATCATCCTCGTAGCCCTCTGTTGGACTCTCTCCAAAAGTTCCCAGTCTCTCTTGAACTGGGGAGCCCAGAACTGGACACAATACTCCAGATGAGGCCTCACCAGCGCAGAGTGGAGGGGGAGGATAACCTCTCTCGACCTGCTGGTCACACTCTCCTTAATGCACCCCAGGATACCATTGGCCCTCTTGGCCACCAGGGCACATCGCTGTCCCATGACAATAACTTATTGTCTACCAGGACTCCAAGGTCCTTCTCCATGGAGCTGCTTTCCAGCAGGTCAACCCTTAACCTGTACTGGTGCATGGGGTTGTTCCTCCCCAGGTGCAGAACTCTACACTTGTCCTTGTTAAATTTCATGAGGTTCCCCTCCGCCCAACTCTCCAGTCTGTCCAGATCCTGTTGAATGGCAGCACAGCCTTCTGGTGTACCAGCCACTCCTCCTAGTTTTGTATCATCAGCACACTTGCTGAGGGTACATTCCAACCCTTCGTCTAGGTCATTGATGAAGATGTTGAACAAAACCAGACCCAGTACTGATCCCTGGGGAACACCACTAGCTACAGGCCTCCAACTGGACTCTGCGCCGCTGACCACAACCCTTTGAGCTCTGTGCTCAAATTAGTCATTACTAATGTTTTCCTTAATACCATGCATGAGCTAGTAACGTGCTGGGGTAGGTGCTCAGGCTTGGCTGGTGTGGCCCTCTATTGATCTTTCAATAAAGTATAATAATAGAATATCTCAAGTTGGAAGGGACCCATAAGGATCATTGAGTCCAACTTCCTGCTCCTCACAGGACTACCTAAAACTAACTCATATGACTAAAAGCGTCGTCCAGACACTTCTTGAACTCTGACAGGCTTGGTGCCGTGACCACTTCCCTGGGGAGCCTGTCCCAGTGACTGACCACCCTCTCAGTGAAGAACCTTTTCCTAATGTCCAATCTGAACTTCCACTGACACAGCACACAAGGGCCTTCTCTTTGCTCTGGTCCTCATGTGGCCCTGGGGGGGGGCATAGGGAGAGGGCCTCTTGTGCAGTGATGATCCTTGTATGATCTGTCCTTAAAAGCATTCAGACCTGCTATGTTGCTTGTCCTTAATTCCACAGCCAGAGTATACTCTGTCTGGTCTTTTAATGTAACCATTACGCGTGATGGAGGCCTACTTCCCTGGAGATGGCTGAACACCTGCCTGCCAATGGGAAGTAGTGAATTAATTCCTTGTTTTGCTTTGCTTGCATGCGCGGCTTTTGCTTTGCTTATTAAACTGTCTTTATCCCAAACCATGAGTTTTCTCACTTTTACCCTTCCAATTCTCCCCCTCAACCCAACCGTGGGGGAGTGAGCAAGCAGCTGTGTGGTGCTTAGTTTTGCCGGCTGGGATTAAACCACAACGCCTTGTTTCAGAAGATAGGTTCTCTTCTTTCAGCTTTAGGTGGATTTGAACAGCTAAATATTACCTATCCTCTGGCGCTTAGGTGGTGGTCTGCTTGTTGTATGGACTTGAAGGTAATGCAGTTCTTTATTACTTCTGCGCTTTCTTCTCTCTGCTAGGTAGTTAACATGGAGTGGAAGTATTTCATTCTCTCTGTGAGAGAAAAACTTACAATGAAATGTTAGATTGACAGGTAAAAACCTTTGGCCTTCAGAAATTCAGATTTTATTCTAAGGCCACATTTTTAGATAAAGCTTATTCAAATGAATAATCATCAAGCAGTCAAGCCATCTAAATGTGAAATATGGAGGAACAATTATCCAGTGTTATATAGACAAGTAGCTTTTTTCCTCTCTTTGTCATCATTGCTAATTTTACTTCTTATACAAATCATATGCAATTAAACAAGAATATCTGCAAGCCTACATCTAAGTGGCAAGATTTTAACAAGTGCTACTTCATGGGATATGTTTTTAGCAACTGTACACTGTCACTTCTAAAATGCTCATTTACTGATGTTTTAAACCAGCACATATATAGATAAAAATGGCAGCATTAAAGATCCAGTGAGTGTGTGTGCACGTGCATGCGTGCATAATTCTGTCTGTGTGAGAAACGGAAAGAAAAGAGATAAGAAATAAAAGGAGAGAGTCATACATTTAAGGAGATAAAGTCTGAGAAAATAATTGAGGCAGAAATATTTTCAGGACCGTAGGTTCTTTCTTTCAAGTGCCACAATACGTTTGGTCATCAATATTCATACCAGTTCTGGCTTGCAGACATTTACCAACATAAATGTTTCCTTTAATTAAGTCCCTTTGCATGGAATTCATGCCAAGTGGTATTTCTAGCACTGGTTATCAGCATGTATTCAGTATGCTGAAGGGAGGTGAGGCGCTCTTCCTCCATGTTGCAGTTTTATGTTCTTCCTCTCCTAGTGCATGATGTGTGGGTGGAAGCTTTGAAATATCAGCTCTGGAGGGACTAAATGATATTTAGAAAAAGAAATACTGAGCCCTTGAACTTAATGTTGCAACAAAAATGAACAAAATTGCACAAATAAGTATTTGAAGGGTTGGTAGCACTGATTTCTAGATGGATTCAAGTATATAACATCTTTGTCTGAAGCAGTAAATTCTCCATGTAGTTATCACTAGCCAATGTGCATTATCTGTTAGTTGCCTTGGTCCTGAAGACCTATCTACATAACATAGATAAAAAATTATGAAGCGTTTTTCCATGGAAGATCCTGCTTTTTTCCCAGAGGCTGATTTTGTCTTTGGGCAACAAGCTACAGGAAAACTCAAAGCTATCAGTGAAGCAGTAATCATTTCTATAAAATGTTAAAGAATATTTTATAACATGTGTCCTCATAAGAAAGCCTCCAAATCCCACTTTCAGCTCTATACTACAGTGGGAAAGCAAATCTGTTCTCTGGATCATCTGAAAATGGGGAGGTTAGTTTGGTGGCTATGATATTAAGTGAACAAATCTATGTATTTGGAAGGGAATATCCTCTTCCAAAGACCTGTAAGAGAAATGTCTGAAATACTAAACCTGCAGCTACCAACTTTTAAAAGCAAGTAAATGATCTGTAAAAGGTCTCATAGGGGATCTGTGTTTTTAAATGCAGCAGAGCATATGTTAACATGTTTAACTGTATTCTTGGTGATCAGTTCTCTTGAAAATCATGATGAAATGGTTCATGGGACTGTTCAGTGCCTTACAGAATTGTATCATGCAAGTTAGTTAAGTTAATATGCAGTCTAAAATACCTTCAGCAGGTTATTGATAACACATAGCACATGTCTTCTTATGGTGTCAGACATCACAAAAAATCTCACTTAAACAACTTTGAGGAAAGTAGAGGTACAGCCAGCCTGGTGACTAAGATACAGGACACTTGGCTGCAGTACAAAGCACTTGTGGCTGAAGATCTATTCACAGTAGACATTCATAATCAGAAGTGTTGGAAAGTTATCATGACTTTGCTAACTTACAGTGGATAAAGACAGAAGGGAGTGAAAAAGAGTTACTGAACAATAAAGATTAATTTCAAGTTATTACGAGTGAGTTACTCCAGCAGAGACTCTTTTTATCACAATGCAAATTGAAAAATCTTACATGTATTCATAATCTCTAGATACACTTGCAGTAAGGGGTATATTCTTCAGTGATTACAAAAATGATTTCATGTTTTTATGAAATAATTTTAACACTGTGTATATGTTGAGAGCCTATATTCTGAGATTTGCAAAGAAAGAATAAGTGATTCCAACTGAAGTACACTATTTAATGGATTTATACACTTTCATTTTATAGATTATAATTTTATAAAAATTCAAACCTAAATTATATATTATATACAATATATATATTTACATTCCATAAGTAGTATATAATATATAGTATAAGTTAGTGCAATCACTGTTGCATTATAAATTATAATGATAACTAGCATCATGTTAATCATCTATACATATTTTCATGTCTTTGTAGTAGACACATAAAGATAATGTATATATGTATAGTATTTATTGTTTTTCGGAACTTATATCATTTTATCAGAAAAGTGATATTTATTTGAACTTTATCAGAACTTATATGCACATACCAATATCTTTACACACACATACTATTTAAATATTGTTGATACCAGTGACATTACTGAACATGCAAAGCAGTTGTGCTAGTTATTTTGGGGAGAGGTTGTTTTTTTATCTTGTATTTTCTTACAAATGGGTCTCAGCTGCTTTTACTCTGAGACAATAAATAATTCAGTGTGCTAAACAGGCTAAACGTGTGTCTCATCTGAGACAGATGAGTCTCCAGGAGCCTCCTACCATTACTAGCACCATTAGACCATAATATGCATGATGGACATAGACCATTCAGCAAATGCCCTTCACTTGTTTACCCCTAAAGAGCTGTACTCTGTGCAATTAACTAATGAAGCATCATGGGCTTTTTTTCCCCTTCCCTGCTATTTCAATATATCAATGCAGATTGTCTAAAGGGAAAATATATTTTGTTTTCTTTTGACAAATGAGTATTTATGGGGAAGGTGTAGACTTCTCTTGTTTTCACCTCTGTGGATAAAAAGAAAATAATAAGATCCTAAAAAAGGAAATTATTATTATTTAATTTTTCTTTAATGATTTGTGCAGCACATGTAAGAAAAGCATTCTATAAATATGACAGAGAAATAGAATAGAATACAATAGAACAGAACAGAACAGAACAGAACAGAATAGAATAGAATAGAATAGAATAGAATAGAATAGAATAGAATAGAATAGTTCAGTTGGAAGGGACCTACAACAATCATCTAGTCCAACTGCCTCACCACTTCAGGGCTGACTAAAAGTTAAAGCATGTTATAAAGGGCATTGCCCAAATGCCTCTTAAACACCGACAGGCATGGGGCATTGACCACCTCTCTAGGAAGCCTGGTCCAGTGTCTGACCATCCTCTCAGTAAAGAGATGCTTCCTAATGTCAAGTCCAAACCTCCCCTGGCGCAGCTTTGAACCATTCCCATGTGTCCTATCACTGGATACCAGTGAGAAGAGATCAGCACCTCTCTCTCCACTTCCCCTCCTCAGGAAGCTGTAGAGAGCAATGAGATTGCCCCTCAGCCTCCTTTTCTCCAAACTAGAAAAACCCAGAGTCCATAGCCACTCCTCATAGGACATTCCTTCCAGCTCTGTCACCAGCTTTGTTGCCCTCCTCTGGATGCATTCAAGTTCCTTAACATCCTTCTTAGATTGTGGGGCCCAGAACTGCACACAGTACTCAAGTTGAGGCTGCACCAACGCTTGAATACAGAGGGATCATCACCTCTTGACTGGCTGGTTATACAGTTTTTGATGCACCCCAGGGTGCTGTTTGCCCTCTTGGCTGCCAGGGCACACTGCTGACTCCCATTGAGCCTGCTGTCAACCAGCACCCCCAGATCCCTTTCTGTGGGGCTGCTCTCCGGCCACTCCTCTCCAAATTTATACTTGTGGCAGCATTACTCCATCCTAGGTGCAGAATCCAACATTTGTTCTTGTTAAATTTCATCCCATTAATCTTAGCCCAATGCTCCAATCTATCTAGATTCCTCTGCAAGGCATCTTGTCCCTCAAGAGAGTCACCAGCACCTCCCAGTTTGGTATCAACAGTAAATGCATTCAATTCCTGCATCCTGATCATTGATAAAAATATTGAACAGAACTGGCTCTAGAACTGAGCCCTGAGGAACACCGCTGGTGACCGGTTGCCAGCCAGATGTAGCCCCATTAACTACAACACTTTGAGCTCCGCCATTCAGCCAGTTCTTCACCCAGCGCACCATGAGCCTGCTCATCCCGCAGTTGGACAACTTGTTCAGAAGGAAATATGAAGTTAGGTTCAGTATTACGTCAACTGAGAAATACTGAATACATAGTTCTGGGCTTTATGCCACCTTTGCGCTGGCTGGACTCTGGATAGCTGCAAGAATCAAAAGGGGACTGTGTTAAAATTGTAAAAAGCAAGTATTTATTAAATCACTTAGGGATAAATAATGGCCTTAGAGTATGTGTCTGAGATGAATATCAGTATTGCAGAGTAGATTTTAATCCAATATATAGAGCAGAGCAGCAAAACTGTATTAAATGTTCGTTAGAAAGAGAAGAAAACAGAAGTGTAAAGAAAAAAAATAGAGAGAAAGATACAAGAGCACCAATTTTTGTCAGTTATCTTATGCACTGAAGTTTCTATTCCATGGCATCTATTATTAGAGCCAGTCTCAGTACAGGGCAAATATTGGTATGCACAAATATATCCACAAGAGAATCTTCCAAATTGTTTCTGGATTTTCCCATAACATATGTGGTTAAATGGATCACAAAGGCTTTTTTAAAACTGGATTTTCCCTAGAAGAAAACTTAGGTATCTCTCTGAATTTCCTTTTTTTTTATGTCTCCAGTTCTTCACCTGTACATTCAAATTCTCTCTTCTCCTTAACTCTTCTCGCTCTTTCTTTCCATGAGGTATTCCCTCCCCTGTGTTCTGTGTTATAATCCTTAGTTAGTTCTTAGTTTCTGAACATGACTCTCTTCTTTTCCTACATTCTTATTCGGTTTCTCTGATGCGTGCAGGATTAATGCAGTCAGCCCTGAGCTACTTTGGATGACACGGCCCAGCACTGCCTATGAAATCCTTGTGTGAGATTTTACATTATGCACAGCATCAGTAAAATTTTTCATAGTAAAGGAGGAAATGCAGTTGTAAGTCTGAAATGAATCCTGTAATGGGAATTATAAAATTAGTATTTTCTGACCTTTTCCTTTCTACACTTTAAAAGAGACTCCACTTTCTATGGGGACATAATTTTGTGATATTTTCTGAAGTTTTATGGGCTCTACATTTTTTTAAACAAAAATGTTATTATCAGAAGTTAAATGTGACAACATTCCTATTATTTGTTCTGTAAAATAGTTTTAATTTTCTGCTCAAATCTAATTATTTATTTACTCCCATAAAAGAGCTCTTCTGAGCTTATGTGAAAAAACATAATTTCTTGCTGTCCTAAATAAGCTCTGTTTCTGGTCCTATTTCTCAGGCCACTTTCTCCATTATACACTAAACTGCCATTGGATGAAAAATGTCTTACCTTGGCCTGTATGCTTTCTGAGTGGAGCAGGGGATATAAGTAGGTATACAGGGAAAGTATGATATAATGATATTTGAAGAGTCATGGAAGTCAGGGGAAGTCCCTGGAGACTGGAAAAAGGGAAACATTGCACCCATTTTTAAAAAGGGTAGAAATGAGGACCCTGGGAACTACCAACCCATCATCCTCACCTCTGTGCCTGGGAAGATCATGGAACAGATCCTCCTAGAAGCCATGCTAAGGCACATGGAGGACAGGGAGGTGATTTAAGACAGCCAGCATGGCTTCACCTGCCTGACCAACCTAGTGGCTTTCTATGATGGAGTGACCACATCAGTGGACAAGAGAAGAGCTACCTATGTCGTCTATCTGGACTTCTGTAAGGCCTTTGACATGGTCCCTCACGACAGCCTTCTTTCTAAATTGGAGAGATATGGATTTGATGGGTGGACTGCTGGGTGGATGAGGAATTGGTTGGATGGTCGCATCCAGAGGGTAGTGGTCAATGGCTCAATGCCCAGATGGGGATCAGTGACAAGTGGTGTCCCTCAGGGGTCCTTATTGGGACCAGTACTGTTTAATATCTTCATCAATGACATAGTGGGATCGAGTGCAACCTCAGCAAGTTTGCAGATGACACCAAGCTGAGTGGTGCGGTTGACACGCCTGAGAGACGGGATGCCATCCAGAGGGACCTGGACAGGCTTGAGGAATGGGCCCGTGTGAACCTCATGAGGTTCAACAAGGCCAAGTGCAGGGTCCAGCATCTGGGTCGGGGCGACCCCCAGTATCAGTACAGGCTGGGGCTGAAGGGATTGAGAACAGCCCTGCCGAGAAGGACTTGGTAGATGAAAAGCTGGGCATGAGCCGACAGTGTGAGCTCACAGCCCAGAAGTCCAACCATATCCTGGGCTGCATCAAGAAGCGTGGCCAGCAGGTTGAGGGAGGTGATTCTTCCCCTCTACTCTGCTCTGGTGAGACCCCACCTGGAGTACTGCGTCCAGCTCTGGAGCCCTTGGCACAGGAAAGACATGGACCTGTTGGAGCGGGTCCTGAAGAGGGACACAAAAATGATCAGAGGGCTGCAGCACCTCTCCTATGAGGAAAGGCTGAGAGAGTTGGGGTTGTTCAGCCTGGAGAAGAGAAGGCTCCAGGGAGACCTTATTGCAGCCTTCCAGTACTTAAAGGGGGCTTCTAAGAAAGATGGGGACAGACTTTTCAGCAGGGCCTGTAGCGATAGGACTATGGTAATGGTAATGGATAGGGTAATGGTTTTAAACTAAAAGAGGGTAGATTTTGACTAGACATAAAGAAGAAATTTTTCACAATGAGGGTGGTGAAACCCTGTCACAGGTTGCCCAGAGAGGTGGTAGATGCCCCATCCCTGGAAACATTCAAGTTCAGGTTAGACTGGGCTCTGAGCAACCTGATCTAGTTGAAGATATCCCTTCTCATTGCAGGGGGGTTGGACTAGATGACCTTTAAAGGTCCCTTTCAACCCAAAGATTCTATGATTCTATGAAAGTACATGACTGCACAGGAGGATCCAGTCTGTTTCAGTTATACAAACTCCCTTCTGCTCAGGGTGCAGAGAACCAGGAGAAAAGGTTGTATACTCTTCACTGTACCCAGGTTTATCTGCCTGTCATTAGCATAAAAATTATGCAAGGAGTCTCTGTAGTATCCCAAGCAGATCTGCTCTCCATTTCTTTTGATCTACTTGTTATAAATGATTTAGTCCCAAACAGGATTCCAATTCAAATTTACAATTTATTAAGCGAATAGAGGCAAGCAAACAGCGCTGGGTGCGCCGGGAGTCTCCGCTCCACCAAGACGCACGCGGTACAGTTCCTGTTCCTGGTTTATATCCTGTCCGTTAATACATATTCATGAACAGGCGTGTCTTCTTCGGCGCATGCCCTCTTCTCCTTCTAGAATCTTCTCAAATCTTCCTCAGCGTGATCCTGTTTGCTAATACATATTCATGAATAGGTGTGTCTTCTAATACATATTAATGAACAGGCGTGTCTTCTTCAGCGCATGCCCTCTTCTCCTGCTAGAGTCTTCTCGAATCTTCCCCGGCGTGCCCCCAGGATGACCCCAAACCTTATGCATGCACTTTCTTTACACAGTACTATGCGGTCAGTGGTCAAACTGGTTTGAGCTGATATACAAGCAAAGTAGTTTAACTTTCTCCTGTAAAATACCCCTTTTTATGGTGCAGGAGAAATCCATGAAAGTACAGAAGATTACACTTCATCACACAAATCAGATGAACATATTTCACAATCCCCCATCTTTTTCTTTATAGTATTGATTCGTGTCTTCATTTCCAATTGAGTATAAACGAGTAGATTAATCTAGTAACAATTCCCCACATATCCCCAATACAACTATCCCGATTTTAGTAAGCCAATCACCACCCATAAAATCTCCCCAAAATCCTCCTAGATTGATTCCATTCCAAGTTTATCTCTCAGGAGGCCATTCGTTATACACCTGGACTCCTAGTCGCTCTCCCTAATTTATGGGTAACAGGAAAAAACTAGGTTTTATTGTTGATTACAGGTACGGGCTGTACAATTAGAAAACGTCCTCAGTTTTTCCATTTTTCTGGGGTAAACCCTAGCTGGACTTGTTCCAATATTGACTACAGTTATTTGCCGTAGTCAGAGTCAAGGAACTCACCCCAAGTAGAACTAGAAGAGGTCCGGTCAGGGCCATAGTGATCGGTGGTCACAGCCCAAAGGGGTTGCAGCCCTTGGCAGACCCTTTTTAAGCCGCAACACCAGTTCCCCTCCGGTCTTGCCCTCTTCTTTCCTTTAAGGGGGTGCTTTCTTAGTACCCAAATTAATTGAGCACTGCTTGTGAAGGCCAGAGCTTTGATAGATCAGTGGTTTGTCCAGACCTAAGCACTTGCCCGAGCCTGGCGATCCTCTTTATTTGCAAGGCTTTATGGCTACAGAAAACTGCCAGTTAGCCTGCAACACTAATCTTACAAATACACACCACCTTCTACACAAAGGACAAATTCTAGTTCCAGCTCCTTTTTCCTGTTCTTCTTTTGCCAACAACTCCTTCCGATTATACTCGTTTGGAGTACCCATTGTTGTTTCCTATTACCCTTTCCCATTGTTTTCCAAACTTGGGGATTACTTATATTTCTCTCCATAGCTTCCCATGGCCATCGTTCACCTTGATTTGTTCCACCACAAACGTAACAACTAGTTATATTCAATGACTTAGCAATCCATCCTTTTTCAGCAGTTCTCACAGAATAAAACAAGGAAAGGTCCTTCCCAGAGGGGAGATAGGTTTCCTTCTTTCCTTGTTTTTATCAGAATTTTATCTCCTGGTTCTAACTGATGAATTGCAAATCCTAAAGGTGGTGTTTGGGCCACCATCCCAATCTCTCTTAATTCTTTTAATCTTTTTCCAATGGTAATTATATATTGTTGGATACTATGATCCTCAATTACATTGTTCCCCAGAGGCATTCCTTGAAAATAAGGCATGCCATATAACATTTCATATGGTGATAATCCAGTCTCACTGTATGGTTTAGTTCTTATGTTTAGAAGTGCCAATGGTAAGCATTTCGTCCAGGGCATTTGTGTCTCAATCATTAATTTAGCCAATTGTTGTTTTATTGTTTGATTCATTCTTTCTACCTTCCCCGAGCTTTGTGGGTGCCACGGAGTGTGGTATTCCCAATAGTTTTATTATTTTAGAAGCAAAATGTGTGCCCTGGTCAGAATCAATGTACTGGATTATCCCATATCTAGGTATCAAATGTTCCAATAAAATTTTTACCACCATCTGTGCCGTAGCTCGTGCTACAGGGTAAGCTTCTACCCACTGTAATTTGCTTTGCTATTTCAAAAATTCCAATACAACCAAATTGTTTAAGAAAATGATCACTTAACGCTTTTGTACCCCAATGTGTTTGCGCATGCAAACGTTCTAATATTCGCCTGGTGTAGGCTTTTGGCAACATTTCTCGCCCATCGGGCAGTGTCCATTTTCCTTGTTCTAATTTAGCTCCTATTTTCTCCAATTTTGTTTGTTCTTCTGGGGTAAACTTCTTCTCTCTTTCCTCTCGTCCTTTTTGCTGGTGTCCTCCTTTGTTTGTATGACATTAATTTTGGCAACTTTAGTCCTCAAGGCTGCTTCCTGGGCCTCTTTATCTGCTAAGTTTTTTCCTCTAGTTCGGTAATCTAATCCCTTTTGGTGTCCCCTCACCTGTACCACTGCTATCTCCTTTGGTTCTCTTAACGCCTTTAAAATTTTTACTATTAATTCTTGATATATTAAATTCCTCCCTTGAGTATTAATCAAACCTCTTTCTTCCCAAATTTTTCCAAAAGTGTGGACCACCCCATATGCGTATTTAGAATCTGTAAATATAGTCCCGCTTCTTCCTGTTAATAATTCCAGGGCCCTACATAGGGCATACAGCTCACAAGCCTGAGCTGACCATAATGGACTCAGAGGTCCTGATTCCGCAAGTTCTAAGTCCTTATTAATTATTGCATATCCCGATTTTCTCTTCCCTTCCACCACTCGGGAGGAGCCATCTATAAACAGCGCTTCTCCATTTTCCAACTCAGCATCTCTTAAATCTGGTCTCACCTTAGTCTGGGTCTCAATTACCTCTAAACAGTTATGTTGTAATTCCTCTGATGGTTCTCCAAACAAAAATTGTGCTGGATTCTGAGCAGAAGTCATGCTCAGTTTTAAGTCAGGGGAGTCTATTAGTATTGCTTCATACTTTAGGATTCGGCTGTCCGTTAACCATTTTTCCACTTTTTGTTGTAAAACATTTCTCACATTGTGTGGGGTATACACTTTGAAAGGAGCACTAAAGGTAATCCTAATTTCCGTTTTAGTTTGTGGGGGTCTTAAGGATAGAATCCCAGATACCCTATCAGGATCTAACTTCTTCCTTCCCTTACTCAGCCAATGTCCTAAGTATTTTACTTCTTGTTCTACAAACTGTAGCTTTGATCAGGACACCTTTAATCCCTTTTCCCCTAGAAAATTTAACAATTTAATGGTGGCTTTTCGGATCCTCTCTTCAGTTTCTCCTGCTACTAATAAATCGTCCACATATTGCAATAATTTTACCTCCTTAGGTATTGTGAAATCTTGTAGAATTTTTTCTAAAGTTTGTCCAAATAGATTTGGTGACTCCGTCAACCCTTGTGGTAACACAGTCCATCTTAATTGTTGTTTTCGTCCTGTTTCGGGGTCCTCCCACTCAAAGGCAAAATAATCTCTGGATCCCTCATCCAGAGGATAGGCCCAAAAAGCATCTTTCAAATCTATTACACTATACCAAGTATGTTTGGGAGATATATGACTCAATAAAGTACAAGGATTTGCTAGGGTTCCTTTTTCCAAAAGTCTGTCAACAACAGGTTTTTATCTTTCCAGTTTCCCCTTCCTTATACCACACTGAGGGGTTAATAGCTTCTTCATCCTCTTGTGTTAAAGTGTATAATTTAATCTGCAATTTGTCCCCTTGACTCTGAATGCTCAAGTTTAACTTCAAAATCAAATCCCTTCCTAATAAATTGTATTCCGCTTCAGGGAGCAAAAGTAAATCATTAAGACAAATTTTCTTTTCTCTTTCTACTTCTACATCTTTCAATATACTTACTTTAAAAGGCTCTCCTTTTGCTCCTACTACTGACACGTAACTCTTCCCTTTTTCTATTCCTTTTGGAAGTTTTTGAATGGTTGACTTTTCGGCCCCTGTATCCACTAAAAATAAAACTTCCTCTTTATGGGGACCAATTAATAATTTTATCAAGGGCTCTGTTGATGTTGAAGTCCCCAGAAGATATAGCCCCTGACACCCCTAATCTTCCCTGGGGTGTCTGCTCTATTCTTTTTTCCCTTTTCTCTCCAGGAGTCGTCTTATTTTTCTGACTTTCCCTTACTGCTGCTACAAAAATTTTTGCTTTTGCTTTTTGTTTTTCTTCGTCCCTCCTAACATAGACTTTCTGGGCTTCTCTAAGTAACTCCTCTAATCCCCTTTCTTGCCAATCTTCCTATTTTTCTGACCCATCTAGGAATTTTTACTGTGGCAATTCCTACAGCCCTTGGCTACCAGTAAGAGTGTCTTGCAGGGGGTTTAGGACCTATCACCCACCCACGAATCCTATAGGAATCGCTTCGGTCCTTCACCGGCCAAGTCCCTCGCGGGAGATTGGAACCACGGTTAGAAGACCTCCACAATCGCTTCGGAACTAGGTTCCGTCTCAGTCACACTCTTACACACACAGGCAACCGAATCCCACCCAACCGAACGGTATACACCTTAAATACTTACGACTCCGTCATCTTCGTTCGGATCTTCGCGCGCAGAATTACGGGCAAAATAAGCTGCTGCAGCCGGCAAGGGAGCTCATAAAAAAATCAAATTCTTTGCTTGCCCCTATTCAGGTTCAGGATGGCGTTAGTCCCGACCCGACCCGATCAGGAGCCACCAAATTGGTGGGGCGCCCCTCCTAGATCAAGTCAGAATTCAGGAACCAAGACCCTCCCGGACGAGCCCCCAATTGTTATAAATGATTTAGTCCCAAACAGGATTCCAATTCAAATTTACAATTTATTAAGCGAATAGAGGCAAGCAAACAGCGCTGGGTGCGCCGGGAGTCTCCGCTCCACCAAGACGCACGCGGTTCAGTTCCTGTTCCTGGTTTATATCCTGTCCGTTAATACATATTCATGAACAGGCGTGTCTTCTTCGGCGCATGCCCTCTTCTCCTTCTAGAATCTTCTCAAATCTTCCTCAGCGTGATCCTGTTTGCTAATACATATTCATGAATAGGTGTGTCTTCTAATACATATTAATGAACAGGCGTGTCTTCTTCAGCGCATGCCCTCTTCTCCTGCTAGAGTCTTCTCGAATCTTCCCCGGCGTGCCCCCAGGATGACCCCAAACCTTATGCATGCACTTTCTTTACACAGTACTATGCGGTCAGTGGTCAAACTGGTTTGAGCTGATATACCAGCAAAGTAGTTTAACTTTCTCCTGTAAAATACCCCTTTTTATGGTGCAGGAGAAATCCATAAAAGTACAGAAGATTACACTTCATCACACGAATCAGATGAACATATTTCACATACTGAATCTGATCAGTGAGAAGTCATAGAGCCAGAGGAAAGCAGATGAGATGGACTTCAAGGAGTGAAGCAACCAGTTCACAGCAACAGGAAGAAAAGGGGGGTCTCGGGGATGATCTGGCACACAAGTCCTACACTTTTCATGGAGCTGTCATTGAGCAGGATTATCAAATTAAAATTTGTGATGTGCTCAAATGCTCTAGTAATGAGAACTGCGCAAAAGGTAGAAATATATTCCATTTTTTTCTTACTTACTCTAACATCTGCATGCACATCTGAACTGATCCTGTGTTTATTCTGCTTAATCTTCATAAATTACTAATTTTCACAGTATTTGTTTATTTATAGCATTCACAACTATAAATAAAACTCTGTTTCTGCTAAAGAAATGTAATAACAGTCCACTAGAAATACTTATTTGCAGAAACAATAGAGAGTTTTTCACTGCTGATGCAAAGTGCTCATATGGGAGAAATATATAAATGCTTGCAAGTGCTAGGTATTAATAATATAAGTGATCAGAATATATGCAAATTAGCATGTTCATATAAAATTTCCTATTTCCATATAAAATTACTCTCAGAAGCATGTGGCCTTGAGCAGCACTTTCAAAAGCCTGGTTAAGGTATTAATGTTTAATTAAAAAATAAAAAATGAAAAAATTAGACATTTTTCTCTTTATTTTTATAAGAAAAGTTTGCTTCAATTAAACTTTCCCACCTTCCATTAAACAAGCTTTATGCTTGAAATGCAGCATACTGTGAAAGGCAGAGAGTAATAAAGACATGGGACACAGGATACTAAGAAAAAAAGCAAGCAATTTTCATTGAAAACAAGGTTTGTGTGGTTGTACTGTGTACTGTATTGTGCCAAACAATGGTATTAGCGCCCCCTTAGGCCTTATAGTAAACACTGGACATGTGACTTTAGGAAAAAGAAACTTCTCTCATCCCACTTTCTCCCAGTGATGCTTTGCTGGTTCACAGCAACTGTCTGACTTCATGTCCTGATCCCACTTTAAGAGGAAGTCCAGCTCAATTCAATTTGCCTCTCTGCCTTTTAGTAATGAGACAAAATGCATATGAGCAAACCCCATGAAAATGCAGAACAGATGGGCAGATTTTTGTCTAATTGGATTCTGGACAGCTTGTTTGCTTTTAGTAAATGTGCGTATATTTAGAGATTTCACGCTTATAGTGATAACAGATTAGTCAAAGAGGAGGACAGAACTCTCTTGTTTTTTTTCTGCTTAGCATAGGTGTAGGTCTACTAAAGAGAGCTGCTTGATAAAATCTGCAAGCGCAACTGAATTGTTCTTGGCTCTTCATGCATCAAATAGCATACACTTTGATCCTGGAAGACAATGCGCCATACACAAACTCATCTTTTTGAACAGACCACTGGTAGAATAAGTGTTTCCAGTATTTGTGTCACATTTTGCAATATTTTGCCAATCTGTTTCAATTACTATACAAAGAGAATAACTCCAAAGAACATTACATTAGTCACTTATAGTTATTCTCTTAATACTAATTTACCAGCCTGCATTTTTTAATGTTTCCATTAGTATCCTTAAAGCATTTTGGAAGTTTGCTAGCAAAGCATTGAAATGCTCTTGGAGGAAAATGCGACTGTATGCTTACCACATAATTTATCAACAACTAAGTCTCACAAGAAGAGCTGCTTTCTCCTATTATGTGAGAAAGTGAGTTTAAAGAAGTATTGATTATAATAGTAGTCTTGCTGAGCCTATGCTTTTCTTTTCCCTTTACTCATTTATTACTGTGTACCTTCTTCCTGTAAGTGTTCACTTCCTTCTGAAACGCATAGAAGAAATACTCTTCCCACATGGTCTTCTTGTTGCCTTCTAGTTCCATAGTTCTGTCTTCATAAGCCTAAAGTCTTGCTCAGGAAACTCTATTAAAGCATCTCAATAGAGAGGGGGGCAAAAGATAACAGTGACAACCTAAGACAATGGCTGCTGAGCACCTGTCACTTTGGGTAAGGCTAGCAAATGTGTTTTTTCAAAGGAACAATTTTCAGACAATAATAGCTAGATGGAAATATCAGTTTTGTAGTTTTGATGCAAGCCAGGTGGATAGGCCATCTGACTCCTGCCAGTTCATCTGTTAAGCTCAGTGGTTTCTGCTTTCCTGACAGCCATGGACTTCCCAGCTCCCTACCTCCTGCCAGCTTGCCCATCCTCCTCTAGCTTGCCTGTGCCAAGTATTTTGTGGGTAGGCGTCAGGGAGAGGGTTCTGACTAGTTCATGGATTACGGCTTGCTTCTTGTCCTGGCTCTCAGGGCTTCCTCAGTGAAGGACCTTCACAGGCCAGGTGGGCAGGCTGCTTGTTCCCAGTCTCCTAAACCCTGTAACAGAAAGCTGGCGACTCTGCTGGTCACCTTTGGAGCTATCCAGAGGGTTTAGGCACCATTTCCAAAGCACCATATATCTAGCTTTTTATCCTAGTTTGTAATTTCTTCTTTTAAAGGATAAATTTTCCACACAATGGAAATATTGTTTCTCTCACAATTATACTCTTGCTCTTTATCATTCCAAAGGAAGTAATTTTACCAAGGTACTGAAAGAAAAGATAGTTCTCATAGCTGATTTCAAATGTATCATAGATTAGATCTGGTTTGGTGCAAGCCAGATGGATAGACCTGGAAGCTATGCTCAGAAGCAAAAAAGATGGCAAAGACTCATGAATCATGGAGATGTTGCAGAAGTAAATTGCAAAAATACTGGATTGTGTGGTAGCACTGCTAAACAAAACAGTAACATTAACTAAATTGTAAAATGTTATCTTTCAGATAGGCTTTGCTCTAGATTAACTTGTAAAGCTGTATTTCACTCAGAACATATCTGTTTTATATCCTTGTGTGAATTGTCCAGCCTGACCAAAATCACTCATGACTTCTGACTGAACTGTATTTTTTAACCACTTTTATTTTCTTGATTGAACGATCCAAATAAATTTTCTAAGAATTTTTCCCTTTTTTTTTTTTTTTTAATATAATTCAGTTACTATACCTCCTCCTCTAGGGAATTTTGCATTTAATACCAGCTGATTGGGATAGGTCACATGGGAAAACTCTTATGGTACTTTGTATACATCCTGATTTTCTCCTTTACCCACATGTGACCGTATTGGGTTTGCGTGGCAAGGTTTTGGTAATGGGGAGGGCTGCAGGGGTGGCTTCTGTGAGAAGCTGCTAGGAGCTTCCCCTGTGTCTGATAGAGCCAATGCCAGCTCCAAGAGGGACCTGCCGCTGGCCAAGGCCGAGACAATCAGCGATGGTGGTAGTGCCTCCTGTGATAACATATTTAAGAAAGGGGAAAAAAAAACTGTGCAATTGCAGCCAGAGACAGGAGTGAGAATATATGAAACAACTCTGCAGACACCAAGGTCAGTGAAGAAGGGGGGGAGGACGTGCTCCAGGTGCCAGAGCAGAGATTCTCCTGCAGCCTGTGGTGAAGACCATGGTGAGGCAGGCTGTTCCCCTGCAGCCCATGGAGGTCCACGGTGGAGCAGATATCCACCTGCAGCCCATGGAGGACCCCACGCCCGAGCAGGTGGATGCCTGAAGGAGGCTGTGACCCCGTGGGAAGCACGCACTGGATCAGGCTCCTGGCATGACCTGTGGACCCATGGAGAGAGGAGCCCACACTGGAGCAGGTTTGCTGGCAGGACTTCTGACCCCGTGGGGGACCCACGCTGGAGCAGTCTGTTCCTGAAGGACTGCACCTCATGGCAGGGACACAGGCTGAAGCAGTTCGTTCCTGAAGGACTGCAGCCCATGGGAAGGAATCACATTGGAGAAGTTCATGGAGAACTGTCTCTCATGGGAGGGACTCCACGCTGCAGCAGGGGAAGAGTATGAGGAGTCCTCCCCCTGAGGAGGAAGGAGCAGCAGAAACGACGTGTGATGAACTGACCGCAACCCCCATTCCCCATCCCCCTGCGCCGCTCCGGGGGAGAAGGTAGAGAAAATCGGGAATGAAGTTGAATATGGGAAGAAGGGAGGGGTGGGGGGAAGGTGTTTTTAAGACTTGGTTTTATTTCTTATTATTCTTCTCTGATTTGATTAGTAATAAGTTAATTTCTCCAAGTCAAGTCTGTTTTGCCCGTGACGGTAATTGGTGAATGATCTCTCCCTGTCCTTATCTCAACCCATAAGCCTTTCGTTATATTTTCTCTCCCCTGTCCAGTTGAGGAGGGGGAGTGATAGAGCGGCTTTGGTGGGTACCTGGCATCCAACCAGGGTCAACCGACTACAGTGACAAAACAGGTTACATTAACTGGCTTCTGAAAACCTAGAGATTTAATTTCATTTGAGCTTTTCATCCCTTTGGAATAGTGTTATCAATGTTTGACTGATCTGAACATATTACTGCCTGACTCTTAAATTTTAGACTATATTTATGAATTGCTAACTTTTTATATTATTAAACATTTCAGTGTAAAGCAGTGGCTCTCCCAAGTAGCCAGGACATGTCCGTTTCTTCCCATTGTGACCGGTCTGGGACTTCACTGCTGTTTTTGAACCTGATACAACATAGGTAGCATGAACTTTGTGATGCTGCAATCACTATCATACCACCTTTGTGGAAGATGAATGTAATTCAGAAATGAACACAGCCTAGCTCTGAGCTTGGGGATAATTCAAACTGCACTGAGGCAACTGTGCAAGCATGAGCTAAAGAAATCCAAAAGTGCTGGAGAGGGGAAGAAATAATCAAGAGCTGATTTATTGGGTCCTTAATGGAGCACTCTCAGTCACAGCTAATTTCATATGCAGGTGCTAAAACTTTGAATGCTTGGGAAACTCTGTACAAACATCACAGTTAATTAATTAACACTAACCAAAAAACCAGGACGTAATATACTGTGAATGATTCTATGTTGTACCATCACAGAATTATCCTGCTTCTGATTGGAATGTGAATGAGCCCTGGTCTTAACATAAGAAAGACTGATACAAAATAAACTCATTTACAATGGGAATCTCTGGAGTTTTGTTTCAAAACAAGCACCCTCATTTTTACAGACAACACAGTATTTGTGCTCTGGATGCTATGATAACTGAAGCCTTGGGAAATACTATAGATTTAGAGGAACAGAGAGACAAAAAGTACAGTATTTGTTGACTATACCCCTAGTGAACACGCAGTCTATATAAATATAGAGGGCTGTAAATTGCTTCTAGATAGTGAAGCTTTATATAATTGTAACTCACATTAAACTTATTTTATTTTACTGTTCACAATTAGGAATTTTGCAGCCTTAACCATGTGAAATTAAAACCATGGATGATTTCTTAATTGTGCAGCTCCTCAGTACTCAATTAGCATTGCTCTCCTTTCCCCTAACAATGATGTAATAATGTACTAATGAAAAACAGGGCTTCTTTATTTGCTATGGCCTTGGGGTCAATTATCAATTTATCATTGCGTCCTGAAGGTTTAAAATAAAATACTCTGTGCAATGTAACCATTGTACAAAATTGTCATTAAGTAGATTCTGCAAGTATGAACTTAATAAAAAATACGAAGCGTAGTGCCTAAAAGGGTTCTACTCCTATAAATTCTATTAGGCTGCTTTTAATATAGGACAGCAGGAAACAGAAAAACTAATGTAAAGGGTTGTGTTTTTTTTTCTTTTACTATCTTCTTTGTATATTCTGTATGAGAATAATCAAGAAAGAGGTAAATTAAAAAATAGCTTCAGTTGTATTTTAAAGATTTCTTATTATTTCAAACTGAGCTTTGGTAATAAAAAAGTTTCTGTTGCTCAGTGAATGATGAATTTAGAGTCTCTATCTTATGTCTGTCAAATATTGCTATATATTAATGTAGTCATAAGTCAATAAAAATTAATTAGATCTGTGAAAAAAATGTCCTCTTTAAATTAGACAAGCAGAAAGTAATTAATTAGAAGTAAAATTTCTTATTGAAGTAAACACCTGGTTAGGAAGTTCATTTATAGTTCACTTACTGTAAAAACTCCATCCCTTTAAGCTCCAGAATTGCCCTTTCTTTGTTTAGCTCTGGTCTAGGAAGGTGGATTGACATGTGCTACTACAAGGAACTTGGGTGCTGCTGTCTTCTAAAATAAAAAGGAAATATAGGCTGTCCTGAGATTTAAGAGGGCTGAAATTAAATTTTTCTTCCCAGAGCAAGCAAAGGTGAGAAGATGATTGAGCTCTGACCTCACATATAACTGTAGAACATTTTTTTTGTGTATATTCAGCTGATTTAGAGAATGGGGGAAAGATTATGATTGGGATGGAAAATGAGTATGCTTATTGTCAGAAAAAATCAAATTTATGATGCTTTAAATACTGATTTCATTGCTTTTAAGAGTGTGGATATTGTGATTTAACCCCAGCTGGCAACTGAGCACCACACAGCTGCTCGTTCACTCCCTCCCGGTGAGATGGAGGGAACAATTGGAAGGGTAAAAGTGAGAAAACTCGTGGGTTGAGATAAAGACAGTTTAACAGGTAAAGCAAAAGCTGTGCACGCAAGCAAAGCAAAACAAGGAATCCATTCACTACTTCCCATCGGCAGGCAGGTGTTCAGCCATCTCCAGGAAAGTAGGCCTCCATCATGCATAATGGTTACTTGGGAAGACAAAATGTCATCACTCCAAACATTCCCCCCTTCCTTCTTCTTCCCCCATCTTTATACGGTGAGCATGATGTCATATGGTATGGAATATCCCTTTGGTCAGTTGGGATCAGCCATCCCAGGTCTATTCCCTCACATCTTTTTGTGCACCCCCAGCCTACTTTCTGTTGGAGTGGTGCGAGAAGCAGAAAAGGCCTTGACACTGTGTAAACACTGCTCAGCAATAACTAAAACACCCCTGTGTTATCAATACTATTTTCAGCACAAATCCAAAACACAGCACTGTGCCAGCTCTCAGGAAGAAACTTAACTCTATTCCAGCCAAAACCAGTACAGTGGATTTGGTAAATGGCGAGGTATGAAACTATATTATATTGCTTAGAAGCTAACATAATAGTGAGCTGATGAATTTTCCTAGATATATATGTAGTGTACATAGTGAAACAGGGAGTTGAATCTGGTGCAATCTTGTTGGGATCACTCTGCACGGCTTGACCTTAAGGAGAAGGAGCTGTGGCGTTGATCTGCACGGCTCGACCTTAAGGAGAAGAAGCTGCAGCATTGAGAAGCTGGTAAACAGCTGGACATCTGCAGGGCTCGGCCTTGAGGAGAAGGAGCTGTGGTAAACAGCTAAGAAGAAGCAAGAAAAACAGGGACGCCTGCAAGCAGCAATCCTGACTCTGTGAGGGGCGCGTGGACAGCGCGTGATATCTTGTATATAGCCAATTACAATAATGTGTGTAACAAGCTGTAACCAATCATGAGTGTGTGCGCAGTGACTAAGCGAAAATTATGATATATATTGGAGTCAGACAAGACAATAAATGGCATTGACCTGATCATATTGGTGGTACGCGTCGTGTCCGAGACTTCCACGTCAGGTGGCGCCCGAACAGGGACCCTCTCGTCGATGCTTCCCGGAGCAGAAGAGACAGCAAAGGGGGTGCGGAAGCCAGCCCTAGCAGGCACTGTCCCGGTGCCTGGAAGTCGCTAGCGCAACCGAAGAAACTGTTGGAATCTCGCCCTGATCAGGTGAGCGGCTGGGGAGGAGATGGGGTCCACGCTAACAAAAGAGGAAGAAGCAGTGGTTAAGCTCCTCCAACTAATCCTCTCTAAGAGAGGTGTACAGTATGAGGAAGCCGGCCTAAAAAGATTATTGGTATGGGCGCGGCAAAAAGGACTAATTCCCTCAGTAAATGAGGCTTTTGAGATCCCGATTTGGGAAGGAATTGGCGCAGCACTGTGGGAGGAAGTCAGCACAGGCAACAAAGACAGTATAAAATTTACGACGCTCTGGAGGTTGATCCTAGAGACATTAAAAGAACTAAAGGCAGAACGCGTTGCTACTGCTTCTGCCTTTGCAGCTCTGTCAGCTGAATTTGGGGATCCGAGAGGCACCGCTGCCTCTATGATGTTTGAGGGTCCGGTAGTTCCTCGGGTGCCCCCGAAAAGAAGTGAGGCCGTTCCAACCGTAGTCGTGGCGCCAGAGCAAGATAGCCAGGAACGGCCGGAGTTACCACTTACGAGTCCCCGGAGCGAGTCGCTGGAACGACCTTCACCGTCACCGCGGCTAGTAAATGAGGGGGAGCTCCGTGGCAAAATGGAACAACAGTTGCAGGAGCTGACAGAAAGGCTGAAGCAGTTAGAGACTCGGCTGGACCATACGGTGCTACCTGCCTCCAGAACACCACTGCCACCCACAAGTCTGTTTCTGCGGGGTGGGGTGGGGGCGGGAGGTCAGGAAGGAATATCAGTATTTGACCCACTGCTACCCTCTGCGCCGGCGCAGGAAGGGGCAGTGGGAGGTATTGGTACATATGGTGAAGGGGGGCCCGTGCAACGATGGAAGAAGGTGGCGAGAGAAGCTATTGGTGATGGGGAGTTGGTAAAACCAATGGCTTTCCCAGTGGTGACTACTCAACAGGGTGATAATATATGGGAATCGGTAGAATGGAAGCTGATTAAGGAGGCTAAGACAGCAATCTCCCAGTATGGGCTGAAGTCGCCTTATACTAGTTCCATGTTACAGCATATCTTTGCCTCTAATCTAATGTGTCCATATGATATAAAAATGATAGTACAAACATTATGTACCCCGTCACAGCAACTGCAGTTTTTTCAACGATGGCAGATGGCATGTGACGAGGTAGCGGCGACGATACGACAACAAGGAGATCCTTTATATGGGGTGCAGGCTCAAATGTTAACTGGGGCAGGGCCCTATGCGAATCCTGATTGGCAAGTAAGGTTTCGGGCCGAAGTGTTACGGAAGAGTCAGGAACTAGCACTAATGATTTTATTGACACTGCATGATGAAAAATCGACACCCGCTTTTACGACAGTTAAACAGGGGCCATCAGAGTCTTATGCAAAGTTTATTGATCGGCTACATGTGGCTATCAATGGCAACCCAGATTTATCTAACGATATGAAAGTGAAATTTTTGGATATGCTCGCTTTTGATAATGCAAACGAAAAGACAAAGAAAGCCCTAAGCTATTTACCTCGTGGGTCATCAGCGGCGCAGCTGTTGGAAGTAGCCGATCGAGTACTTGAACAGGAGAGGGCTGCTTTTATGGCTGCTGCGGTGGGGGCTGTAGTTAAACCGATTGTACAAGGAAAAGGGGGGCAAAGAAAATCAGACAAAAGATGTTTTAATTGTGGGGGATTTGGACACCTTAAGGCACAATGCAGAAACCCTCCAACTAATCCAGAGGCCAGAACGCAGTTGCAGGGCTTCCGAAAGTGGTATGAGCAATGCCAAAAATCCACCCATAACACCAATGAATGTCGTAGAAAGGGAAACGGAACGCGGAGCGCGCCTCGCCCTCGTGCAACGATACAAAATCAGGGTGCTTGGACAGCTGCTCTGCAGCCACCTCCGGAAGCGCCGGAGTGGACCTGGCAACAGCAGTAGCTGTCACTCTTGACAACACTGATGTGCAGGTGATAGAATCAACTCTCAGGGGACCTTTAGGTCACAATTTAAGTGCTCTGTTAATAGGACGATCCTCGGCGTCTAGGCGAGGTATTTTTGTAATCCCAGGGTTGATTGATGCTGATTATCATGGGGTGATTAAAATTATGGTACATACCCCTACTCCTCCGTTGACAATCTTAGCAGGGTCAAAAATCGCTCAACTGATTCCGTTTAAATCGATAGTGCCCAATGCTAGCACAAGAATAAGGGGGGATCAAGGTTTTGGATCTACAGGGCAGCCAGATGTTTTATTTGCTTTAGATATTAGTAGGGGAAAACCTGAAGAACAAATGGAATTAAGACATCCCAATGGGCAACTCACTAGATTAGGTATGGTTATTGATACAGGGGCAGATGTCACCATTGTCTCCTATCATAGGTGGCCTAAGCACTGGCCCTTGATGCCGGCCAATACAGGGTTTATGGGAGTAGGAGGGACACAAGCTACATTGGTGAGCAAAGATGTAATTGCTTTTACGTTCCCAGATGGAAGAACGGTTTCTACGCGACCATACGTGATGCATTTGCCTGTTGCCTTGGTGGGCAGGGACCTACTTAGTCAAATAGGGGCTCGACTAGTTACACCACCTTTTTAGGGGCGGTCACTGAGCAGCAGCCAAACCTAAAACTGAGTTGGAAAACAACTAAACCAGTATGGATAGATCAGTGGCCACTGAAGCAAGAACGGCTGCAAATTGTTAATAGCTTGGTGAAAGAACAATTGGAAGCTGGGCACATTGTGCCGTTGACCAGCCCGTGGAATACACCCGTATTTACTATACCGAAAAAATCTGGCAAATGGCGGCTACTACACGACTTGCGGGCAATCAACGCGGTAATGTGTGACATGGGGACATTACAGCCTGGACTACCCTCTCCGGTTATGTTACCAGAGGATTGGGATTTGTTGATAATTGATCTAAAAGACTGCTTTTTTACCATTCCCTTAGCAGCTGAGGATGCAGAAAAGTTTGCCTTTACGGTACCATCGGTAAATAAAGGAGAGCCAGCAAAGAGGTATCATTGGGTAGTGTTACCGCAAGGAATGAAAAATTCACCTACGATGTGTCAGACATTTGTGGCATGGGCTCTAGAGCCGGTGCGGAAAAAGTATCCGGATTTAATAATGTATCATTATATGGTTGATATATTAATAGCAGGGACACAATTGAATGCAGACCACATTCTACAGCACTTAGAGCATGATTTAGGAAAACGGGGTTTAAAAATAGCGCCGGAAAAATTCAAAAGAAGGGACCATGGCAATATTTGGGCTGGATTATTACCAGGGGAGCGGTCCGCCCACAAAAGATAAAGATTAATTCGAAAATAGAAAATCTTTCTGATGTCCAAAAATTAATGGGGGATATACAGTGGGTTCGTAATATTTGCGGAATTGCTAATGATGATCTGAGGCCGTTGATGCCGCTCCTGGGGTCTTCAGTGGAGGCTCCAGAACGCCGTCAACTGGACGAGGATCAACACCAAGCTTTGCAGAAAATTACTGAGAAGATAGCAACAACCTATGCTCACAGATGTTCACCTACTGAGAGTATCTCGCTTCTGATAGTTAATTCAGGAGGGGAATGGCAATATCCACTAGGATTGATCGTGCAGTTAGGAAATACGGCAAACAGTTTGAAAGTATTGGAATGGGTTTTTCTCTCCTATCAACCCAGAAAAACAGTGGTCACCAGATATGAATTATTTGCACAACTCATTATAAAGGGAAGACAAAGAATTGTAGAAATATCTGGATTAGAACCTGTAATAATTTATGTTCCTGTATCTCAAAAGTACTTAGATTGGTTGTTGGCCAGTTCTCTGGAGTTTCAGATCGCAGTCTCTGATTTTTTAGGACGCGTTACAAATAGCTATCCGTCCGATAGATTATTGTCACTGTTGGCTAATCAACAGTTGGAAGAAATGCCTATGCGATCGGAGATCCCAGTGAACGGGATGACAGTCTTTACCAACGCAGGACGCAAATCCCGTAGAGTGGCTGTCACTTGGCAGGAAAATGACGAATGGAAACATCAACTGTTACCTGGGGTGTGTGGAGATTCTTTACAAACTATGGAACTTTGGGCGGTCCTTTGGGTATTCGAAAAATGGTCTCAAGAGGCTGTTAATGTTGTCTCGGATTCTCAATATGTGGTGGGCACGGTACAGCGACTTGAACATGGCATGGTTAAAGCAGTCAAAAATCCGGTATTATATTCCTTATTGCTGCAGCTGTTGAGGTATTTAAACCAACGACAGCAGCCATATTTTATTACACACGTTCGTAGCCATCAGCACTGTGGGGGCTTAGCCATAGGAAATGCCCACGCTGATCACCTCGTAGCTCCAGCCTGGACCGCACCTGCGGTAAAAACATTTGAACAAGCTAGGCTGTCACATGACTTTTTTCATCAGTCAGCAAAGGCATTGGCAAAACAGTTCCATATTCCCGTAACTGATGCTAGGGTCACTGTTCAGTCTTGTCCCAGCTGCCAGAAAGCAGGGATGGGCATTGGTATAGGGGTCAATCCCAGAGGGCTCCAATCGTTACAGTTATGGCAGATGGATGTGACACATGTTCCAGAATCTGGGAGAATGAAATATGTCCATGTCTCGATAGACACTTTTTCGCATGCCATTTGGGCTACCGCACAAGGTGGAGAAACAGCGCGACATGTTATCAAGCATATGCATGCTGCTATTATGGCCTTAGGAGTTCCTTTACAGTTAAAAACGGATAATGGGCCTGCGTATGTGTCTCGAAAATTTTCCCACTTCTGTCAGCTTTGGGGCATTCGACATATTACAGGGATTCCTCATTCCCCTACAGGGCAAGCTATCGTGGAGCGGGCGCATCAAACATTGAAAGCGCTTTTGCAAAAACAAAAAGGGGAAAGCGTGCTGGACACGACAGAACAACTTGCAAAGGTGGTGTATGTGTTAAATTATTTGCGTTTTACGGGGGACAGGGAAGACCCTCCAATGGTGATTCATGCTTCAAGTCTACGATCTGGGGTGTCCCAGACTGGGGAAAGAATTTTAGTACAGTATAAAGATGTGGTCACTGGAGAATGGAAAGGACCTGCAGAGTTAAAAATGACTGGTCGAGGCTATGCTTGTATTCTTACAGATAGCGGAGTGAGATGGGTTCCAAGTCGATGGCTTCGACCATGGCGAGCGCACCTCTCTCCACAAGCGGAAGAAAGTTGCTCGTGAGTCTGATAGTCATGTGTTTGATATGCCAGGTTCAGGCGTGGTTTTCCGTTCAACCAAGAAAAAATATCTGGGTTACACTAGCTAATCAAACGGGCCAAGGCCACCTTTGCTTATCTATATCCACTGCTGAGAATCCGTTTACAACATGCTTGGTTGGTCTGCCCTTAGGGGACTATGATTCGGCAATGGTGGTAAAGAAGACCACCCCTGATCTAGCCTTGTTTTTAAAAATAACAAACACCTCTGCAGCTATGGATAAGTGGGACAGATGGATGGCACACGGACCACAGGAGTTGTTGGAACCGCAGGAGTAGGGTATTTTAGGATGCATTACAGCCCCTACCTGTTTATATTTTAATTATACAGGACAGGACGATACCAGGTCACAGGATGTAAGCCCCACGTTGGCCGTTTTTCAGAATGCTACCAATTGGTGTAATTATACAACGAGCAACATCTCGCGCTCTACTATTGTCCCAATGAGACTCCCTAAAGGAATATTCTTGATTTGTGGTGATCGTGCATGGCAAGGTGTTCCCTCCCGTTTGAGAGGTGGTCCTTGCACATTGGGGCGCCTGACATTGCTAACTCCCAACACTTCTATGATATTGAACCTTACCCGACGGCATAGAATAAGACGACAGAGTCGAAAATATCAGGAAGGGTGCAATGACCAATTGGATTTTTGGACTGCGGACAAAACCATACTAGCCTCTTTCCTTGCCCCTGGGGTCGCTGCTGCCCAAGGCTTAACCACTTTAAATAAATTGGGATGTTGGCTAGCGAAACAAACCAATGCTACTTCTGCAGCACTCAGTGCTTTGTTAATGGAAACTGACTCAATAAGGCATGCGACATTGCAAAATAGGGCAGCTATCGACTTCCTACTTTTGGCCTAAGGGCACGGGTGTGAGGAGTTTGATGGCATGTGTTGTATGAATTTAACAGATACATCACAGTCGGTAACTCAACAATTGGGAAAAATGAAGGACTTAACGGACAAGTTACAAGTTCACTAGGCCTCGAATCATGGCTGTCAAGTTTGGGCCTAAGCGGATGGTTACAAGACTTAGTAAAAGGGGCAGTTGTTATAGTACTTGTTATCTTAATACTAATGCTTATTGTACCGTGTTTATTGCATTGTCTACAAGGAATGGTTCAAAAGGTAGTAAAGAATGCTTGGCTAGCTAATAACTCAAACGAGTGTCTTACACACCCAATGAATGAGCTTTGTTAGATAAACATGCTCAAAACAAAAAGGGGGAGAGGCTACCACGTTACCCTAAGAACGTTTGAATAAAGCCTTATATGTGTTAAATTATTTGCGGAAGGAGAAAGGACCTTTTCAACTGCTAACCAGGGGACGAGGTTGACGGTGGTGGCTGTTTTACCCATGGTTTTACCCATGGTTTTACCCATTTTGCAGGTGCCTCGAAGTGGGTGAGGCCATGGGTGGGGTAGTCACCATCGTCATCGTCGGACACATCTTGACACTATCAGGTGTCATCGCAATCTGGATGCCACCTCAGCCAAAAGAAAATGTAGGGGTAAATCACAGTGAAATTTGCGGTATCATGAGATGAACGTGGAAAGCTTTTGAGGCAAAGTGTTCTATAACTACAAATGCTTTGGTAAGATATAATATTGGTCGTCATAGCCTTATACAAGTACCTTTTTTCTATCACTAGGAGTAGTTTATATCACTAGAAGTAGTACAGCTAGAATTGTTTGCTTTGTAATATTCTGCTATTGACTTAAGCATAAGTTGATATGTGACTGTTGGGTTATGAAAAAATGCCGTGTGAACAAAGCCTACGAATCAATAGACGGGATGGCTGTGGCGCATGTAGCACGTCTGGCCAGCGGGTGCATACGCCATAGGCTCCCTGTGTTAAAAGGTGACAACCGAGGCGTGTTCCGACACTCGCTGGCCACGTGTGTCGAAACTCGTTCCTCTACAAATGTATAAATACCGGGATTTCCCAAAGGGCAGTGGGCCGGTGTACGGCAAGGCCACCGTTGCCTCCGTGGGGACGCCCACGTAAAGCTGGCACCTACCGACTGCTGGGCTGAGTTCGTGGCACAGGACGATACAAGAATGTACAGAGGGTCCATCTTCCTCACAGTCCTTGGGTTGCGAATGATCCATCAGGTTTTGTTTATACAAAAACAAAAAGGGGGAGATGTTGGGATCACCCTGCATGGCTCGACCTTAAGGAGAAGGAGCTGTGGCATTGAGAAGCTGGTAAACAGCTGGACATCTGCAGGGCTCGGCCTTGAGGAGAAGGAGCTGTGGTAAACAGCTAAGAAGCAGCAAGAAAAACAGGGATGCCTGCAAGCAGCAATCCTGACTGTGTGAGGGGCGCGTGGACAGCGCGTGATATCTTGTATATAGCCAATTACAATAACGTGTGTAACAAGCTGTAACCAATCATGAGTGTGTGCGCAGTGACTAAGCGAAAATTATGATATATATTGGAGTCAGACAAGACAATAAACGGCATTGACCTGATCATATTGGTCATACGCGTCGTGTCCGAGACTTCCGCGTCACAATCTGACACCATTCCATTGAGAAAATTGTCCCAGAGATTTTCAGATATTTCTCTGAAGAGACAAAAATGTGATAAGATTAAGTTAATTAAGAAAGAGTATGATGCTCACCTGCAGACATTGCTTCATTGTGTATACAGCCAAGGAGACACCTGCATTTTGGGGGTTAATTGATTTTTTTTTTCATATTGCAAGCCTTTTTCTCCATGACTGATATAGGCAGGCATTACTAAAATGAACAAGAGCTGGGGACAAAGCAGGTAGAGATGATAAAAAAGATCCACTCAATCTCCTTCTGTTGTCCCAAATATGGGTTCTTCCACACAGTGTGCAGAGAGCCAAAAAACACACAGAGCTGAGATATTTGCTTTTATTCCAAATCTGCACAGAGCTGGGTGCTAGGTGGTAGGCCCACAAAGCTAGCATACCTGAGCGAACACACGGAAAATATTTATACACTTCGAGTAACAGTTATCAGTATTTTCTATAAGTTGGCTCCGTTCCCCTTGTTCCCATTGGTTCTCACAAGTCTCGTCTCCACTTAAAGTCACAGCGTCCTTCTTTTTTTCTAGGCATGCTCAGTGAGGAAGGGGCTTTTGTGAGGAGGGGCTTTCCCCACCCAGGGGCAGGTTTCTATTATGCACATTATATGTCAATTATATGTTAATTAGGATAGCTCACTCAAGGTTCAGTAGTTGTGTTTCTTTTCTGATTATCTTGTTCCTTCCCTCAAGGTTGCACCTTGTTAACTGCTCACAGAGACTAAACAATACCCCCAGCTTCATTCCTTGCATGCCTTCAACACTTCTTTCAAATTGAATATTAAACCATATTCACAATCTTAATTTCTACATACTTCCAGTACCGTTATAAAACAAAGGCAGCGGAAGAAAAAAAAAAAGCTGAAAAAAAAGATCTGATAACTAGAAAGGTATAGACTGAATTTGGACACTAGTAGTGAGTGCTGTGGTACCAATTCTAATCAACTTTTCTGGAAATCTAAAGGCGCCAGAAGAATTAGTCTATGAACACTTGGCCTTTATTTATTTACTGCAAAACCAAAGAAAAAGATTTTTTTTCAATTAATGTTTTTTTCAGAAAAGATTTTTCAAATGTCAGAAAATAAGGACCTGCAAAACAGGCAAAGACAGTCAAGTTTGAGGATATTTGTTGGGGAGGCAGTTGTAGGCCTCTTACGTACCTGAATGTGAGTCAGTCAAGTGCAGACTGAATGAAATCAACTGATTTGGTGAAAAGGCCTTCATGTCAAAATAAAACATGTGTATCTATTTCTTCAAATATATACACACAAGGCGAGCAGGCCACATGCGAGAATTACAAAAACA
The DNA here is from genome assembly GCF_964289735.1 of Phaethon aethereus. Taxonomy (NCBI): domain Eukaryota; kingdom Metazoa; phylum Chordata; class Aves; order Phaethontiformes; family Phaethontidae; genus Phaethon; species Phaethon aethereus. The sequence continues at coordinate 12,769,264 of NC_138581.1, forward strand.
GAGATAGAAGGAACAAGAGAAAATTTTTACACATTCTGAGATACATTCACTTAGGGTCTTTTTCCCAGCCCTGGGAAAAAGATTTTTCAAAACCAACAAAAACACACTTTAAAAGCAGTGCTCATAGACAAGAAGAAGATTGGCTTCAGCATGGAAAAACAAGAGACATACTAAATCATTTATAAAGAGACAATTTTGATATCATTTTATTTACAGACTCAAAACTAACAAATGATAAGACAATAAACATAATACAGCAAATAATTTTAACCAGCGAGAAGGTACCAAATTGATTAATCCTTTGGTTTTTTACCTAAAATTTCTTCTTACATTACTAATTAGAAAACTTGAAATAAAAAATTCAATTTAAAAAGCCTTTGTAACTGCAGTAACCATATTTGAGTGACTGAAGTTACTCACATTATACAAGTGGGCCCCTCACTACAAGAAGGACATTGAGTTGCTGGAGTGTGTCCAGAGAAGGACAATGAAGCTGGTGAGGGGTCTGGAGCACAAGTCTTATGAGGAGCATCTGAGGGAACTGGAGTTGTTCAGTCTGGAGAAGAGGAGGCTGAGGGGAGACCTTATTGCTCTCTACAACTACCTGAAAGGGGGTTGTGGCAAGGTGGGTGTTGGTCTCTTCTCCCAAGTAACTAGTGATAGGACGAGAGGAAATGGCCTTAAGTTACACCAGAGGAGGTTTGGATTGGATATTAGGAAAAACTTCTTTACTGAGAGAGTGAACAAACGTTGGGACAGGCTGCCCAGGGAGGTGGTGGAGTCACCATCACTGGAAGTGTTCGAAAAAGTGGATGTGGCACTTCGGGACATGGTTTAGTGGACATGGTTGTTTTGGGTTGACGGTTGAACTTGATGATCTTGAAGGTCTTTTCCAACCTTAATGATTCTGTGATTCTGTGAATATAACATAAGAGATTATAAAGGGGAACATGCAATACCACTTCTGAAGAATCTCTTGTAGGAACAGAACCACAGATAAATTATCATACCAACTCCTAATCACAGCACTATACCAGCTATAGGGAAAACAAAGCAACTCCATCCCACCTGAAACCAGGACAGTATCCAGCCCTTATTTCATACCGTTTACGTCATACCCGGGTCCTACACTTTTCAATACATTCCAATTATTCATTATTACTCTTCCTGTCTTTTAATATATACACACAGATACCATTCTCTTAGTCCATGGGCCATCACTTTAAAATGTCTGTGGAGTTCATTCGGTCCATGACTCTGGGCTTCATCCATCATAGCAGTCTCTCAGGGCAGGGGAGATGGTATGTGGTGTTGGATTGTTATCTGGCACAGTCCATGTCCATGATCTGCAGGTCAAAGGTGTCAATCTCGAGGAAGTTGCTGGGCGCAAGTTGCTGAAGCCAGTTCTGTTTCCATCACTGCTGCACGTTACTCGGTTTCAGTGAAGCTCATTCTTCATCAGCCTGGGTGATTCTTACTGTAATACCATTGATATGGTAGATAGCAACCATAGTAGTAATGACATACTGTATTGTATAACAATTAACATAACACAATTCAAATCACTGACTATTTTCACCCCAAATCAAATCTCCTTGAGGTACACATTGGACTTCCCCATCCTTCCGTGTTATTCACCAAGTGCACCCAGGTCCCTGGGCAAAGGCAATCCCACAAATGGGTTTGTATCTGCCTGAGGCAGGAGCAACCCAGACTGTCTTCCCCAGCATATTTTTTACGTGCACCACAGGGACTTTATCCCCTTCTACAGTACGTAAAAGTTTTGATTGGGCAGGGCCGGCTCTATTAGCAGATCCCCTAGAGTTGACTAACCAGGTGGCTTTTGCTAAATGTTTATCCCAATGTTTGAATGTCCCGTCACCCATTGCTCTCAGTGTAGCCTTTAACAGTCCATTGTATCGTTCAATTTTCCCAGAAGCTGGTGCATGATAGGGGATGTGATATACCCACTCAAAGCCATGCTCTTTGGCCCAGGTGTCAATGAGGTTGTTTTGGAGTCCCATTGTCTAACTCAATTCTTTTGGGGGTGCCATGTCGCCATAAGACTTGCTTTTCAAGGCCCAGGATAGTGTTCTGGGCATTGGCATGGGGCACAACATATGTTTCCAGCCATCCGGGGGTTGCTTCCACCATGGTAAGCACATGGCGCTTGCCTTGGCGAGTTCGTGGAAATGTGATATAGTCAATCTGCCAGGCCTCCCCATATTTATATTTCAACCATCGTCCTTCATACCAGAGGGGCTTTAACCGCTTGGCCTGTTTGATCACAGCGCACATTTCGCATTCATGGACAACCTGTGCAATAGTGTCCATGGTCAAATCTGCCCGTCCATCCTGAGACCATCTGAATGTTGCACCTCTTCCCTGATGGCCTGAGGTGTCATGGGCCCACTGAGCTATAAATAATTCACCCTTATCTTGCCAGTCCAGATCCACCTGAGCCACTTCAATCTTAGCAGCCTGATCCACCTGGTGGTTGTTGTGATCTTCTTCAGTGGCCCGACTCTTGGGTACGTGAGCATCTACGTGACATACTTTTATGACCAGATTCTCTAATCGGGCAGCAATATCTTGCCACAATTCAGCAGCCCAGATGGGCTTGCCTTGCGCTAACAGTTGGTCTGCTTCCTTTGCTGTAGCCACCCCCATAGAGCATGTGTAAGAAACTTATAACTTTAGGACTGTAGATTAGATTATGGTTTAAGAGATATTAGATTGATATTAGATTTTATTTATCTTGCCCAAATACTAGCAGAGCTGCTTCAACAGGCCCAGAGTATTCTCTCAGCCTGCTCCTTGTATGGCCCCAACCCAGGGCTGGTTTAAAACCCAGTCAAGATAATCAAGTAGAGACAGTTTAAACAAAAGATGATTAATTAATAAAATGCAGGTGCTTTATTAGATAAAGAGATTGTAGAACTGGAAACTGTTTGTTTTAACTAAGTTTTCAATAGAACATCTTGAGGTCTTTCTCAGAATTATGCAAGGTGAAGATTAGTGGAAGAAGCAATAAAGATGACAATGACCCGAGGATGACCCTGAAACTGAAATAAGAATTGGAACTACAGAAGAAGAATTCAGCTGAGACAGGGGATTGTGGTGGACTATAATAAATGATGAAGTTTGGAGAACTGAATGGCTGAATGCAAATTTAGAAAGACTTTGGACTTTAGGTAATGGTTTAGGAAAGGTATATAAGCTGTATAGATGCTTTGATAATTTGCCATTCACTGCAGTGGTGGCCCAAGTCTGAGTTATTAATAAAGCAAACCTAGAGATACCCACATCTGGTAAATTCATTTCCTTGTACAGATTTGGCGACCCAGATGGGACTCTAGGACGCAAGAGGAAGGAAGGCCAGGAAATTCTCTGGACAAACCCGGAACCAATACTCACCTGCAGGCAATATCAGGTGAGTTCACCTAAGAGACTTGGGCACGGGTGATTCCAGACAACACTGGGAGTACTCTTGTGTTCTGTTCAGCAATATCTAAAGCCAGCTGGATGGCTTTCACCTCTGCAAACTGACTTGATTCACCTTGTCCTTCAGCAGCTTCTGAGACTCGTTGTATAGGGCTCCATACAGCAGCTTTCCACCTTCGATGTTTGCCTACAGTACGACAGGACCCATCAGTAAATAGGGCATATTGCCTTTCATTCTCTGGCAGTTCATTATATGGTGGAGCCTCTTCAGCACGTGCCACCTCCTCTTCTGGTGATATTCCAAAATCTTTGCCTTCTGGCCAGTCCATGATCACTTCCAAGATTCCTGGGCGATTGGGGTTTCCTATTCGAGCCCGCTGTGTAATAAGCGTGACCCACTTACTCCATGTAGCATCAGTCACGTGGTATGTAGAGGGGACTCTCCCTTTGAACATCCAGCCCAGCACCGGCAGTCGGGGTGCCAGGAGGAGCTGTGCTTCAGTACCAACCACTTCTGAGGCAGCTCGAACTCCTTCATATGCTGCCAATATCTCCTTTTCAGTTGGAGTATAGCAGGACTCAGATCCCCTATATCCTCGACTCCAAAACCCTAGAGGTCGACCTCGGGTCTCTCCTGGTGCCTTCTGCCAGAGACTCCAGGTAGGGCCATTCTCCCCGGCTGCCGTGTAGAGCACGTTTTTAACATCTTGTCCTGCCCGGACTGGCCCGAGGGCTACGGCATGAACTATCTCCTGTTTAATTTGCTCGAAGGCTTGTCGTTGCTCAGGGCCTCATTTAAAATTGTTCTTCTTCCGTGTCACTTGATAAAGAGGGCTTACAATCAGTCTGTAATTTGGAATATGCATTCTCCAGAAACCCACAACGCCCAAAAAAGCTTTTACTTCTTTTTTGCTACTTTCGCACTGGCCATATGGGGCTGTTAAAGGGTGAGCGAGTCTTGCTGATCACTCCTTGGCTCTCCAGCCGACGAATCAGCTCATGGATGGGAATCAGGGAGTCTCTGTTGGTGCGATATTGCCGCCGGTGCACTGTTGTGGTAGCAATCGGCACCTGTTGTTCTTTGACCCTGAGCAACCCCACCACAGAAGGGTCCTCTGAGAGACCAGGCAAGGTGGACAGCTGTTTAATTTCTTCCATCTCCAAGGCAGCTATACCAAAAGCCCACCGGTACCCTTTTGGGTCCTTGAAATACCCTCTCCTGAGGTAGTCTATGCCCAGGATGCACGGAGCCTCCGGGCCAGTCACAATGGGGTGCTTCTGCCACTCATTCCCAGTTAGGCTCACTTCAGCCTCCAGTACAGTCAGCTGTTGGGATCCCCCTGTCACTGCAGAAATACAAATGGGTTCTGCCCCTATATGGCTTGATGGCATTAGGGTACACTGTGCACCGGTGTCCACTAAAGCCTTATATTCCTGTGGGTCTGATGTGCCAGGCCATCGAATCCACACAGTCCAATATACCTGGTTGTCCCTCTCCTCCGCGTGGCTGGAGGCAGGGCCCCTCTAGTCCTGGTCATAGAACTCGTTACCCACTTCTTGTAAATAGGAATCAGAAGTCCCTTTATTAGGAGGATCAGAGGTGAGATCAGCCCTTCTATTCTTTCTGGGAAACTGCCCACTGGAAAGTGGAGCGACGATTTTTCTGGAGGAACCCGAACCCCCTTTTGTAATTGTTTTTCCTTGCAGCTCGCGTACTCGTGCCTCTAGGGCCGAGGTAGGTTTTCCATCCCACCTCCTCATGTCCTCTCCGTAGTCACGCAATTGAAACCACAGGGTGGCCTGAGGTGTGTATCCTCTATATCCTCTCTCTTGAGCAGAAGAGTGCTTACTCCTAATAGCTGAGATACTGGTCCGTACGGGTCGGGGTTAGAACATGACCTCTTTGAATTGCTGTAACTCCTGGGACAGTTTCTCTACAGCAGAGACGCAGGCCCGTAGGGAGGAAGAGAGACTTTCTTCGTATTGCCAGAGTTGGCCAGCCAATTCCTCCACCGTTGGTCCCTCTCTGTCTTTCCAGGTCATTACTGCTAATGAGTTGGCATATGATGATGGTGCACTCCGTACAAACTTCCGCCACATAGGTCGCGTGCAATTGACTTCATCTGGGTCTTTGGATGGTCAACCATTGTCCAAGTCACCATAAATCACCTCTGGCACTGCTAACTCCCTCAGGTATTCGATACCTTTCTCCATGGTGGACCACTTGCCTGGGTGACATAGAACATCTTCCTTGAAGGGATACCTTTCCTTCATATCTGACGGGCGTCACCTCCAGAGGCTGAGGACTTGTGCCCCTTTTCCAATTGCTTTGTCAATGACCCCTTCACTAGAAAGGGATCCCAGCTGCTTGGCTTCCTTACCCTCTTATTCCAGGCTACTGGCCCCATTATCCCAGCATCAGAGCAACCAGGTAGAAATGCGCTCACCTGGACGACGGCTGAAATCCTTTCGTATATCTCGCAATTCACTCAGGGATAGAGATCAGGTAGTTACTGTCTCTTTTATGAGTTCTTCCTCTTCTTCAAGCAGTGACCCACTCTCTTCCCTCTTTGGTCCTCGTGATGGCCCTGCTTCGGAGTACTCTGTGTCCTCAGTTTCTTCCTCTGGCTCCTTCGTAGAAAAAGCTTCCTCGTCCCTTACTAAACGAGTTGACTTCCACGTCCAAGATTTCTTCTTTTGTACAGGGATGACTGATATCAGGATGGGCTGGTTCTCTGGTTCAGCTGCAGTGCCTGTCACAGGGGTCGGAGTAGCCGCAGTGCCTGTTGCAAGAGCCTGAGTAGCTACAGTACCCGTCACAGGGTCTGGCATAGTCATAGTGCCCGTTGTGGGGGTTGGAGTAGTGGCAGTGCCTGTCACATTGTCATCAGATCCAGAGACACTCTCTTCCCTTTGAGTAGTGTTAAACAGAGCTCGGTAGGCATGGACCAGGCCCCAGCACATTGCAATGATTCTGTCTCCTTGGAACTGCCAGGCTGACAGCATAATTCTTCCAAATATTCTGCTAGTTTGTCAGGATTCTGCACTTGTTTGGGAGTGAAGCCCCAAAATACTGGAGGTGCCCACCATCCTAGGCATTTGCCCATGCTGTTCCACACACCCTGCCATTCATAACTATCCATCCTTGGGGCAGATCTCCGGGTGATATTCTTAAATTGCTTACTAACCTTAGACAAAACCGAAACAGTGTTCCCCAGAAGTAGCAATAGAAGTATTTTAACTACCCAAGGGTGTTCAAAATACTGAAAAGTTATTGTGATGAAGGAGGAGACATTATGATAGAGGGTAGCAAAGGTGCCATTCTGCATTTCCTCCATAAAAAGCCTTTCGGAGGCAGAAGTATAATTGCTAATTGTCTCCACAAGATAGTACCCGAAATACAGTAATGGCTTCAGTACAGAGCTCAGATATCACATTAAGCTTAAGGTCAGTGTCCTAAAAACAAATCTCCCAGGCAAGATATTACTAATTGTTGCAGAGTACAGCAGCCTGCAGAAGCCAACACCAAACTTTAACATGTACAGCAAAGAGGAGAGCATGATGCAAATCAAATAAACTGATAACGTGACCTGCAACTGTTATTATCTCAAGCCCTTCATGCCCCATATTGGGCACTGTCATGGTTTAGCCCCAGCCAGTGATTAGGCACCACACATCCGCTCGCTCACTCCCCTCCACAGTGGGATGGGGGAGAGAATCGGGAAAACTCATGGGTTGAGATAAAAACAGTTTAATAGGACAGCAAGAGAGAAGGAAACAACAATGATAACAGTAATAATAATAATACTGACAAAGGAATGTACAAGAACAAGTGATGCCCAATACAGCAATTGCTCACCACCCGGTGATTGATAGCCCGTCCCTGAGCAGCGATTCGCACTCACCAGCCAACTCCATTTTATGTACTGGGCATGATGTTATATGGTAGGGAATATCCTTTTGCCCAGTCTGGGTCAGCTGTCCTGGCTGTGACCCCTCCCAGCTTCTTGTGCACCTCCTTACTGGCAGAGCATGGGAATCTTACAAGTCCTTGACTGAGTATAAGCACTACAACTACTTAGCCACAACTAAAACTTCAGTGTGTTATCAACATTCTTGTACCAACTCCAAAGCACAGCACTATACCAGCTATCAGGAAGAAAAAACAACTCCATCCCAGACAAAACCAGGACAATAGCTTATGATGGTTTTCATAGTCAAATACCATTAACACTTTTAAGATGCCATGATGCAGTTGAGACACACAGGACAGAAATTACTAAAATTATTAATAAATATACCAAGAGCCCTAGGCCGACTGTCCAACTTAGAGCAGTAGGGACAGGTATTTGTGTTCACCAAACCTATCCATTGCAAATGTTTCATGAAATATTTTTCAATCTAAAGTGAGATTAATAGTACTATATAGAAATTAAAACGCAGCCATGGTGTCGTATAAAAACCACAATGAAAGACTATGTCTATGTGCCAGTGGTGGGTCAGGTGCTCCCAGCATGCTAGTCCTAGCCTTGCCACACATTCAGTGGCAGAGCATGGGGTTTCCTACTCACTAAGGAGCCCAGGACTAGCTGAAGCGTGCAAAAGGGGCAGGCCTGTGTCAGTCTGGCACACAGGAAACAGCTTTAACCATTTTAATTTGATATATATAGCAAATATCTCTTCAGTGATATCATGAACATATGCCAATGAAATAAGGAGAGAAATAAGCCTCATAACTAACACCATTCTAATAATATTGTAGGGATATTCTTTCATATTGTTTGCATTGGGTTTGCATGGCAAGGTTTTAGTATCAGGGGGGCTACAGGGGTGGTTTCTGTGGGAAGCTGCTTGAAGCTTCCCCCTCCAAGACAAACCTGCCGCTGCCCAAGGCTGAGCCAATCAGCAATGGTGATAACACCTCTGTGATAACATATTTAAGAAGGGGGAAAAAAACCTTGTGAAACTACAGCC